>NC_137771.1:163913704-164513704 GCF_963455305.1 Plecotus auritus | reverse complement strand
GTCAAATGCTTTTTCTGCATCAATTGAAATGATTATGTGATTTTTATCTCTCAATTTGTTTATGTGATGTATCACGTTTATTGATTTGAGGATATTGTACCATCCTTGCATCCCCGGGATAAATCCTACTTGGTCATGGTGCATGATCTTTCTGATGTATTGCTGGATGTGATTTGCCAGAATTTTGTTGAGGATTTTGGCATCTATGTTCATGAGGGATATTGGCCTATAACTCTCTTTCATTGTGTTGTCTTTATCTGGTTTTGGTATTAGGGTGATGCTGGCTTCATAGAATGAGCTTGGAAGTGTGCCTTCCTCT
The DNA here is from genome assembly GCF_963455305.1 of Plecotus auritus. Lineage (NCBI taxonomy): Eukaryota > Metazoa > Chordata > Mammalia > Chiroptera > Vespertilionidae > Plecotus > Plecotus auritus. The sequence goes on along the minus strand of NC_137771.1, from coordinate 164,513,385 downwards.
TGAATTTTTTGGAATAGTCTGAGGAGGATAGGTTTTAGTTCTTCCTTGAATGTTTGGTATAACTCCCCTGTGAAGCCATCTGGCCCTGGGCTTTTGTTGGCTGGGAGCTTTTTGATGACTGCTTCAATTTCATCCATAGTTATTGGCCTATTGAGATTTTTAGAATCTTCCTGACTGAGTTTTAGAAGGTTGTATTTTTCTAGGAATATGTCCATTTCCTCCAGGTTATCTAGTTTATTGGAGTAGAGTTGTTCATAGTTTTTTTTTTGTTTGTTTGTTTGTTTTTTAATGATCCTTTTATTTCTATGGGGTCTGTTGTTATTTCGCCTCTATCATTTCTGATTTTATTTATTTGAGTCCTCTCTCTTTGCTTCTTGGTGAGCCTGGCTAGAGGTTCATCAATTTTGTTTATCCTTTCAAAGAACCAGCTCTTGGTTTCATTGATCTTTTGTATTGTTTTTTTGGTCTCTATGTCATTCATTTCTGCTCTGATCTTTATTATCTCCTTCCTTCTGCTCACTCTGGACTTTTCATGTTGCTCTCTTTCTAATTCTTTGAGTTGTAGAGTTAGATGATTTACTACCATTGTTTCTTGCTTTTTGAGGTAGGCCTGTAGAGCTATGAACACTTTCATTGTGTCCCATAGATTTTGGATTGTTGTTTTTTGTTGTCATTAGTTTCCAGGATGCTTTTAATTTCTTCTTTGATCTCATTGATAACCCAGTCATTATTTAATAGCATGTTATTCAGCTTCCAAGTGTTTGAGATTTTTGGATTGTTTTTATTATAGTTTATTTCTAATTTTATGGCATTGTGGTCTGAGAAGATGCTTGGTATGATTTCAATCTTCTTGAATTTGGGGAGACTTTGCTTGTGATCCAGTATGTGGTCTATTTTTGAAAATGTCCCATGTGCACTTGAGAAGAACGTATATTCTGTAGCTTTGGGATGCAATGTTCTGAAGATGTCAGTTAAGTCCATCTGATCTAGTGAGTCATTTAGGATTGCTATTTCTTTGCTGATTTTTTGTCTAGAGGATTTATCCAGTGATGTCAGTGGTGTATTAAAGTCCCCTACTATGATTGTATTGTTGTCGATCTCTCCCTTGATATGTTCCAGGAGTTTTGTTATGTATTTGGGTGCTCCTGCATTGGGTGCATATATGTTTATCAGGGTTATATCCTGTTGTTGTATCGATCCCTTTAGTATTACGAAGTGGCCTTCCTTATCTCTTGTTATGGCCTTCACTTTGAAGTCTATTTTGTCAGATATAAGTATTGCTACCCCAGCTTTTTTTTTTTTTTTTTCATTTCAATTTGCCTGAAAAATATTTTTCCATCCCTTCACTTCAATCTGTGTGAGTCTCTTGTTCTTTGGTGGGTCTCTTGTAGACAGCATATATATGGGTTGTGTTTTTTTATCCATTCAGCCACTTGATGTCTTTTAATTGGAGCATTTAGTCCATTTACGTTTAAAGTTATTACTGAAAGGTACTTGTTTGTAGTCATATCTATTTTTGTGTCTGTGTTCCTTCTTACCTTTTTATTTCTTCTTTTTACAGTATTCCCTTTAGCATTTCTTGCATTGCTGGTTTGGTGGTGATAAACTACCTTAGCCTTTTTTTCTTTTTTTTTTTTTTTTTTGTCTGTGAAGCTCCTGATTTCCCCTTCAATTTTGATTGATAGTCTTGCTTGATAGAGTATTCTTGGATTCAGTCCTTTGCTTTGCAACACTTTGTATACCTCCTTCCATTCCCTTCTACCTTGATGTGTTTCTGTTGAGAAATCATTTGATAATCTCATGGGGGATCCTTTGTAGGTAATCCTCTGTCTCTCTCTTGCCGCCTTTAAAATTCTCTCTTTGTCGTTAATATTTGCCATTGAAATTATGACTTGTCTTGGTGTGGGTCTTTTGGGATTGATCCTGCTTGGGACTCTCTGTACTTGTGTAACTTTTTTCTTCCCCATATCCAGGAAGTTTTCTGTCATTATTTCTTCAAATAGATTTTCTAATCCTTGCTGCTCTTCTTGTCCTTCTGGCAGCCTGTTATATGTATGTTACTTCATTTCATGTTGTCCCAAAGCTCCCTTAGGCTTTCCTCCTGCTTTTTAATTTTTTTCTCCAGTTGCTGTTCAGATTGGGCTTGTTTCTGTACCTGATCTTCTAACTCACTAATTCGGTCCTCTGCTTCTTCTAGTCTACTGTTGAAACTTTCCATGGTGTTTTTGATTATCGCTACATCACTTTTCATTTCTTCCTGATTCTTGCATAGGTTGCTGATTTTCTCATCCATCCGATGTATGAATTCCACGACCATTACTCTGAATTCTTTTTCGGTCATGTTGCATGCTTCAATTTCACTAATTTCCTTTCTTGGTGACTCCTCATTCTCTTTCCTCTGGGGATTGTGTTGTCTCCCCATTCTGACTATCACCAGAAGGTTCAAACTTCGAGTTGCGTGGACCTGGGCCATGTGCCTAAATTCATTCTTGTTCTTCTTGAACTTGTTTCCCATCCACAACCATCACATAATTTTATTCTAATGAAATATATTTTTAAAGTTTGAAAGCATGTTATTGATTATTCCATCAGAACTCTCTGCAACAAAATATTGTATATAAATTAAAATTTATTTTTTTTTCTTTCTTCCTTGCAATCATGTCTCAAGTATTAAATGCTTCAGTATATTATATGAACTTCACATAAAAGTTTATAATCATTTTTCTCCTAAGAATTTAAATCAATGTTCAAACATAAAATTCTCTTATGTAAGTTTTTAACATCTTATCTAATAAAGAGGAAATATGCAAATTGACCATCACCCCTTCACCAAGATGGTGGCGTCCATAGCCACAAGATGGCAGCACCCAGTCCCCTCAGCCTTGCTGGAGTTCCCCGGTCCTTTCAGTCCCACCACTGAGAGCGGACAGTGGGGTGTGGCGGCTTTGTTCATATGGCTGTGGTGGCAAAGCCCCCAGGCCCCACAGACAGAGAGCGGACAGCAGGGTGTGGCAGCTTTGTTCATGCTGCTGCGGTGGAGAAGCCCTCAGGCCCCACAGACAGAGAGTGGACAGCGGGGCATGGTGAAGCCCCCAGGCCCTGCAGACAGAGAGTGGACAGTGGAGTGTGGGGGCTTTAGCACCACCGCCACGGCGAAGCAGCCAGTTCCGACAGAGAGCAAAGAACCACGAGCCTAAGCTGTCAGTAGGACACCCCTGATGGCTCCTGGATTGCAGAGGGTGCAGGTTGGGCTGAGGGACCCCCTTCCCCCATGCACAAATTTCATGCCCCGGGCCTCTAGTAAACATATAATGTTAATCTATGAGAAGATGAAATTTTTCTCCTTTTTCTTGAAATCATGCAAAATATGCAACTGAGGCAGAGAACTAGAAAGGGAAAATAAGAGTAATTCTCTATTCCTTTCTCATAACAGAATAGTAAAAAGGTACAGAGGGAGCCTTTCACAATAGATTAGTGTTGTTCCACATGGTTTTTATAGATTTTAAATACTGAAATTCTAAAACAAGTAGACAAGGCACAGAGTCTTTGAGTACTCTATTTACCAGGATAAAACAATGTACTTTTGAGCAACACTTCATTATCTTTGCTGTACAATAAATATAAAAATAAATATAAAATATATATGCATTCTTTGACAATGGTCAAGGGAAGAAAAATTTAGGTAATAAAAAGAGCTATGTCTTCACTCTTCTTCCATACTCTTTGATATATTTGAATTCAGCATATCACACCATTAACCAAATCACCCTGTCTCTACTTTAACACATTGCCTTCAGATTTCACATTGTCCCTTTGTTTGAATCAGGGATTCAGGTTTTTAAATTCTGGCACAATGTCCCATAGTAATGTTATCGATGGGGTGCCTTCTGTGTCCCCACCTAATACTGGTGCAAGTGGAGCTATTGAGTTGCTGCAGGAACAAGAATTTCTTGAGACCCACAGGGGAGAAAGAGGTATCATGGAAAGCTTTATTGATGATGTAACATTAAGGGGTGTTCCCCTCCAAGGTCCCATCTCCCTCCATTCTGCCATGGGAAAAAGTCCCATCTTGTCTTCAGCAGAGCTAGAATTAAAGCCACTTCCCAGAGTTTTCGATCTGTATTAAAGCACAGTCCAGTCCAGCATCTGGCTAGATTAGCTTGTGTTCCCAGCTGCAGTCCATTGCACGTGGGGTTCACATGGCCATGGCAATGATGCTGCTTAGGCCACATGACAGGTGAGTGAGGGTCACATAGCAAGCGAGCAGAAGGAAGCAGCAGCAAAGCATAAAGAACAAAAGAGAGAATTCTTTGTCTCAGGGTTATAACCAGGAGCTTAACGAATTAACTCTTTAGGATTTCATAAACTTGTAATGGCTCTGCCCCTTAGCCAATTCTCTTTTTCCCAGTCTAGACTGACAGGTAAGCACCTTCCCTACCTCACCCAGACTCCACTGCTCATGTGCCTATCTTCCCTTTTGTTTGATTCCTTCTCCCAGTGGTTTGCAGGGAAGGGACTGATGGTTCCCTGTGGAGAATGTGAACCTGCAGCTTCCTAGTGAAGCTGCCCAGATGACGATGCTTATAATGCCTAGACTCTATTTGCTTTTTTCCTATTATTAATATTAATTAGCTGGTTAAGACAATAATAGTAAGACTCTGGGATGGTAAGAGGTAGTAGGCATTGCCTTTCTTTTTAAAGTGGGAGAAAAGCAATAATCAAAGAGGTAGTGGGAAGGAAGAAAACCAGTAGATTAATTTCAGAATAAAAGTAACTTGAAGATCAGATAACTGAAAATTATTATCGGATTCACTGAAAATTATTTGTGCTTGCATACCTCCTTGACTAGTTTTTCTGTATCCCCAGAAGAATCTCATTTTGAAGACTGCTGTGCTGAAGTGTATATAAAATAGTGGGACTGAAGTTTCCTATATTCAGCACATGCATAATTATAGTAAATCATGTCAGATTGCTCTTTGTTTGGCTGAACCATTTTACACATTCCCACCAGTAAACATCCCATTTTATCCCCCTCCCCCCCCCAATTAGGTGAGTATAACTTGATATCTCATGATAGTTTTAATTTTTCTGATTAATTGTATTCTTGCTATAAATATTGTTTTCTTTCTATGACCTTTATTTTTTTTGAATTTTCTGTCCACTTTCTGTTTGCCTTTGTCTAAATGATTGCAGGAATAACTTTCATGTTCTTGATATTACCCTTTTTAGAATTGTAAATATCCTTCCAAAGTATATCTGGCACTTTACTTTTATCAATAGTAAACTACCGTGAATTTAAATAATTTCCAGTGCAAAGTCAATAATTAATTTATTATTTGCTTTATACTGTGTGCTTTCTGAGTCTTATTTAAAAATTATGTGCTCACCCCTGGGGTAACAAATATATTTCCTTAATTTATTTTACTAGTATTATTTTTTACTTCTTATATGTAGGCTATAAATCTGTTTGGAATTAATTTTTGAATACAGTATAAGATAGAGTTTCAATTTTATTGTTCTCCTTATAATGAACGTATTTTTCCCAAATATCTTTTACATAAATACTCCATTATAGATTTGTATTACTATTTTGTCATGTATAGAGCATCTGCATATGTATGTACAGGTCTGCTTGTAAACTCTTTACTCTGAGTCATTTCATTCATTTATTTATTTCTGTGGCAAATTTATGCTGCTAATATTGCTATAAACTTATAATGTGTATTAATTCTTGTAAGGTTTTCTATGATCTACTTTTTTGAAGTGGATTTTGTGATGTATGCATGATTTTTTATTTTTTAGGTATACATCTTAGAATTAATTTCTTAAATTTCATTAAAATAATTCTGCTGATCCTGCTAGTATTTTTATTGGGAGTTACATTTAATTTCCACATTAACCTATAGATAACACATATCTTTATAATGTTATCTATGAACAAGGTGGCAATCACTATTTATTTAAATCTATTCTTATAATAGAGTTTTAAATTTTTCTTTGTAAAGGCTTTGTGTACTTTTGATCAAGACAATTTCTAAATACTTTTGGATATATTATAGTTACTATGAATGACACTTAATTTCTATTATATCTTCAACTTGGTTATTCCTGATATTAAATAAGTGAATATATCGGTTTGTGAAAAAAAAAAAGTAATGCTATTGGTTTGTGAATGTTGAACTTACTCATAAGTATTTCAGAATCTTATATGACAGGTCTGATGATTTTTCTATGTAAATGATCATACCATCTGCAAATATTATAGCTTCAATGCAGTTCTTTCAATCTTGGTAGCTCTTATTTCTTATTAAAATGCTTTTGCTTTGGCTAGAACCTGAATGACATAATGGGCATCTTTGTTCTATTTACAGATCTGTAAAGGAATGTATTTCAATAGGAAAGTTATTGTAGCTTTGGTATATAATATTTCTAAAATTGTAAAAGTGCCTTACAGTCTTAAGTATTCTAAAAATAAAGTACTAATATATGCTACAACATGATAGATGTCAAATGCATTATGTGAAAAAGACTCAAAGGTGGCCACATATTATGTGATTCCATTTACATGACATTCTGGCAAAGGCAAACTATAGGGACACAGAATAGATTAGTCATTGTCAGGGTAAAGGGTAAGGAGGGTTTAACTACCAAGGATTAACACAAATATGTGTGTGTGCACAGGGCATAATGGAACCATTCTCTCTATCTGGATTATAGTAGTGTTATCTGAGTCTTCATTGTCAAAACACATAACTGTACACCAAAAGGTATGGATTCACTACATACATATTGAAAATAAATTTGGAAAAAAAATAGTAGTAAAATATTCCATGTTCAAAAGCAATGAACACTTATCTTTTTGAATTATTGTTTTAATTTTCATCTGATATTGCTGGGTCTTACAACAATTCTATTTTTAATTTTTAAAGGAATTTCCATATCGTTTTCTTAGGGGCTGCCTTAATTTACAATCATGCTATCAGTGCACATCCGGCCAACACTTTTTGGTAGTAGTCATTCTGACAGGTGTCAGGTGCTATCTCATTGTGGTTGTGATTTTCATTTTCCTCATGATTAGTGATGTTGATCATCTTTTGATGTGTCTGTTGGCCATCCATAAGTCTTTCTTAGAGAAATTTCTATTTAAGTCCTCTGCCTTCTTTTAAAATTGATTGATGTTTGTTTGTTTGTGATGTTGAGTTGTATTAGTTCTTTATACATTTTGGATATTAACCCCTTATTAGATATATTATTTGCAAATATCTTCTCCCATTCAGGATATTACTCTTTATCTTGTTGATGGTTTCCTTCACTGTGCAAATGCTTTTTAATCTGATGCAGTCCCATTGTTTTATTTGTTTTTCTTTTGTTGCCTTTGCCACAGGAGACTTAACCAAAAAATATTGTTAAGCCCACTGTTAAAGAGCTTACTGCTTCTGTTTTCTTCTAGGATTTTTGTGGGTTTAGGTCTTACATTTAAGTCTCTAATCCATTTGGAGTTTATTTTTTATACATGATGTAATAAATAATCTAGTTTATTTATTATTTGCATATATCTATCTAGTATTCCCAGCACCATTTATTGAGGAGAAAGTCTTGTCCCCATTGTATATTCTTGCCTCCTTTGTGGTAGGTTAATTGACCATATAAGCATGGGGTTATTTCTCTATTCTGTTCCATTGATATATGTGTCTGTTTTTGTGTCAGTACCAGTTGTTTGGATTACTATAGTTTTGCAGTATAGCTTCAATTCAGAGAATGTGATACCTCCAACTTTTTTCTTCTTTCTCAAGATTTCTTTGGTTATTTGGGATCTTTTGTTGTTCCATATAAATTCTAGAATCATTTGCTCTAGTTCTGTAAAAATGGCATTGGTGCTTTAATAGGGATTGTGTAGAACCTGTAGGTTGCTTTGAGTCATTGACATTTTAACAATATTGATTCTTCCAATCTATGAGCCCAATATATCCTTCCATTTAGTTGTATCTTGTTTAATTTCTTTCTTCAATATATTATAGTTTTCAGAGTACAAGTCTTTTATTTTCTTGGTTAAATTTATTCCTAGGTATTTTATTCTTTTTGATGTAACTGTAAATAGGACTTTTTTTCTTTTTTTTTTTTTTAATATTTTACTGATTTCTTACAGAGAGTAAAGGGAGAGGATAGATAGTTAGAAACATCGATGAGAGAGAAACATTGATCAGCTGCCTCCTGCACACCTCCCACTGGGGATGTGCCTGCAACCCAGGTACATGTCCTTAACCGGAATCGAACCCGGGACCCTTCAGTCCGCAGGCCGATGCTCTATCCACTGAACCAAACCGGTCAGGGCAGGACTTTTTTTCTTAATTTATCTTTCTGATATTCATTATTTGTGTATAGAAATGCAACAGATTTATAAATATTAATGTTGTATCCTGCAACTTACTTAACTTATTTATTAATTCTAATACTTTTTGGTGAAATCTTTAGGGTTTTCTACATATAGTATTACATCATCTGTAAATAGTGACTACCTTCTTTCCTATTTAGATGTATTTTATTTATTTTTCTTGTCTGATTGCTGTGGCTAAGACTTTAAATACTTTGTTAAATAAGCATGGTAAGAGTGGGCATTCTTGTCTTGTTCCTGATCTTATAGAAAAAGCTTTTAGCTTTTCATTGTTAAGTATGATGTTAGCTGTGAGTTTGCCATATGTTGCCTTTATTATGTTGAGATAGGCTCCTTCCATTCCAACTTGTTGAGAGTTTTTATCACAAATGGATGTTGAATTTTGTCAAATGCTTTTTTTTGCATCTGCTTCTAATTCTGAATTGAGGCTAATGCTGTCTTCATTTCACAAAAATAAAGAATTTTAAGAATTTTTTATCTGTGACTAGACACTAAAGCAGTAATGTAAGCAAGTTGAGCTGAAGTTTAGGGAGGGAAAAGATTAGGAAAGCGCTGAGAATACCATTTAAAGGGGTGCTTTCAGAGTTTAACTAGGTGTTGATAGAAACTTGAAGTGACAACCAGAGAAAAAGGTAAGAACTAAGATAAAATACGGAACAAAAAAGGGAATAAACCTGACTTGAAGACTGACTGGGTCAAAAGGAGAAGAAAGAAAAGTCATAGGAGTCAAGCAAAGATGACTAAAATTTCAATAAGTTTGTGAGGCAAGGAAGTCAATGAGATTATAAATCCATATTCAAATAGGAGTCTGAGTTGATTACAAAACCACAGGTAAATGTTCAAAAAGAGCCCAGAGAAGCATCTGTGAGAACACTCTGAAAGCTCCTTGTGTCCTTAAAACTGGGCAAGTTTCACTCTGCTTCTGCTTTTCTGCTGGAGCAACACAAGTTTCCCTGGGAGTCCTTGTCCTCTAACTGACATTTCCAAAAATAATGGTCTTCTCAGACGAGTACTTCCATGTAAATGAAGCCCAATAACATTGAGTGGACTTTGTCAGTCTGGACTTCTGGACATAGGATTGCCCTCTTCATGTTTTATAGACTAGTGCAATTCAGTTTTCTCTCTATTTCCACTAATGCACACTTTCAAGCTGTAATCCAGTCAGTTGGACATAATGACTGATTAATTCTCTATAGACTGAAATTTAATTCTTTCACCCCGAGTGCCAGTGGATGGCTAAATCATGGTTCTAGACCAGGTTTCTTTCTGCATTTTACATCCTTTTTTGGTGCCTCCTCAATGCTACATCTAATTTCCCTTTCCTGAATCACCAAAAAATGCTTTATGTTTTTTTCGATATAGATGGTTTAAAGATTAAAATCGATGTGCTGTCTCTCCTGCTTGCTTGCTCTGCAGGGATACTGAACTATTTCAGATGCAGGACCACTGTGCATTTAAAATCCCAAGGAGAGGAGGGCCGAGCCCTTCTCTCTTTCTGCCCTTCCCCTGAGCTTGTCTCTCAGCTCTTCCCAGAGAACCTGTCTCCAACAGGCCATTTCCTCTCTGACAGCTTTCAGGAGTCCCAGATGTATCAGTCCTTGGCTGTCTTCATCTGCCTGAGGCCCACAGGACTCTTCAGCAACTCCAGCCCAAGGGCTTACATCCCTGCTCTGGCAGTGAGTTGGAAGGGTTTCTTTTTCCTTTTTTATTTCTTTCTTATTTTGTTTTGTTTGTGTTTTTGTTGTTGTTGTTCAATTCACACATTCCAGAACTGTCATGCTGGACTGCCCCTCCTTCCAGCAGCTGTCAGACCCCCCTACAAGGAGACCTTCAGAGCCAACAAGAAACAAACAATGTAGAAGAGAAATTTCAAAGTGTATTCAGAGAAATGTGTTACTTCAAAGGCAGTAGCAAGGTCCCCCTGGAGCTCATTACTGTAGTCAGTGAGATAAGGCAGGAGGGAGCTGCTTGGTGGCTCTCGGGGGATGGAGAAAATGAAAAAGGAAAAAATAAAAAACCCACAAGAAGTACAATTTAGCTATTTTTTTTAAGCTATCAACTCTATATATCCATCAAAGATGAAGAAATATGTTTTGCCCCTTCTATGGTCCCCAGAAGGTGTTTACCTGGTAGTCCACAGACACCCCCAAAACCATGAGCTCTTTGGAGGAGAATGTCTTTTTCACTGTGAATCAGTATAGCTGTAGGAAAGGGGACCAGAAATGGCAGGGTGGGGGCTGCATTCCACTGAATACCAACAGTTGAGGTGATAAGGCAGAAGAGAGGGGAGGGCTCGGATGCCTACCGGCCTTACCCTGTACTGCAGAATGGAAGGTCTAAGGGCAGACCAGGAAGCCCCCCCCCCTTTTCCTTCAGGGGAGCTGGCTTTGTTTTAGGAGCAAAAGTTACAGCTATGAGAATACCTTTTAGGCAAAAGTGATCAGGAAAAAAAAAATCTATTCCGGTAATAAAAGATTTCTCTCATACTTTCAATGGTGTGTACCTCTTCTATAGCTCCTCCAGCTCTTTCTGTTTCTCTTGACAAGCTTGTCTTGCTCATTAGGTTTTGGAATTTAAGGTCCAGGAAGAGGACTTTTGAATTTTGTTTTGTTTTGCTTGCTTTTCCATCTCTGAACTCACAGAGTCCAAGATATAAAAGATCTCAAGTAAAATTGCTTTTGAACTTGGAATATTTTATTGCCTTTTTTTTTTTTTTCAAATTTATTTTTCAGTATGTATGCCGTGGACCCACTCCTTCCGGCGTGCAGTTCTGTGTGCGTTGACAGATGTGGAGTTGGAAAGCAGCACTGTAATCAAGGCAGAATGGTTCTTTCACCCACCCACCCCCACATGCACACTGTGCTAATCCTTTGTAGTTAAGCCCTTTTTTACCCTTTACCCTGATAATGACTAATCTGTTCTTTGTCCCAATACTTTGCTTTTGCCAGAATGTCACATAAATGGAATCATACAGTATGTGACCTTTGAGTCCAGCATCTATCGATTTACACAATGCATTTGACATCTATCCATATTGTAGCATGTATCAATATTGTGTTCGTTTTTATTACAGACTATCTCCTAGGGATGTACTACAGTTTGTTTATTCCCCAGTATAAGGACATTTTGGGGTGTTTCCTGTTTGGGGTTGAAGGGAAAGCTGCTGTAAACATACAGTAAATATTTCTGTGTGAATATAGGGTTGCATTTCACTTGGACACCTGTCTTAGAAGGGCCATATACATTATTATTAAGTGAATTAATGAGTGAATTGACCAATGTGATATTTTTGTTTTTCATTGTGAGCTACTTACAGTTTATTTCCTCAGTATGCCATCAATGCATCAAGGCTGGTATTTCCATTGCCTCTTTCACATCTAAATCTGGTTTCTGTTATTTCCACCTGAACCTTCATTTCAAATGTGAAAACGATTTGATGAGAGGTTTAATTTTTATTTACAAAACTTCAAGGATGTAGAGCTCTTAATCCCCTTTCTTGCCCTTTGGGCTGAGCAGACCTGATCTTCTATAGCAAAAGGGTAAAGAGCCTGGCAAGTTCAAGTCCATCTCACCTCCAGGAGGAATTCGACCTCCAGAGTTTCCTTTTAAAATGTGGGCAGCTAAAGCAAAATAAGCCATTCAGAGAAAGACAAATATCACAGGATCTCACTTACATGTAAAATCTAATGAACAAAATAAACTGATGAACAAAACAGGTCCAGAGGCATGGATGCAAGGAACAGACTGACAAATCTCAATGGGGGATAGAGCTGGAAAGGGACAGGAAGAGATTAACCAAAGAACATATATGCATATATGCATAACCCATGGACACTGACAATAGCATGGGAAAGACCTGGGGTGGGGTGGCGGTAGGGTGAAGGGAGCAAAAAGGGAGAAAATGGGAAACATCTGTAATATTGTCAACAATAAAATAAAACAAACAAAAAAACTGAGTAGAAGAGAGTCCTTCAGAACAAAGCCAATGGAAAAGAATCAGAGCCAACACATAAAACTGTAAGAAAACCAAAATCTATACTAATAAAAGGGTAATATGCTACTTAAACGAGTTAGACCGGACGTCTTCCGGATGTCCTTCTGGACATCCTTCCAGACAAAACAACACTGGTGGGGCAGAGGCAGAGGCAGTTAGGGGCAATCAGGCAGGCAGGCAGAGCAGTTAGGGGTGATCAGACCGGCAGGGGAGAGCAGTTAGGGGCACTCAGACATCCCCCAAGGGGTCCCGGTTTATAGAGGGTGCAGGCCGGGCTAAGGGCCCCTCTACCCCATGCACGAATTTCATGCACCAGGCCTCTAGTATAAAATAAAATGTGGCCAGCTAATTCTATAATCTGATAAATCCCAGAAGCTTTTTATACCTCACTTCATTGACAAGGTAAGAATAGCCTATGGCCCTAACCGGTTTGGCTCAGTGGATAGAGTGTCAGCCTGAGTACTGAAAGGTCCCAGGTTCGATTCGGTCAAGGGCATGTACCTTGGTTTCAGGCACATACCCAGTGGGGGGTGTGCAGGAGGCAGCTGATCGATGTTTCTCTCTCATCGATGTTTCTAACTTTTTATCCCTCTCCCTTCCTCTCTGTGAAAAATCAATAAAAGATATTTAAAAAAAAAGAATAGCCTGTGAATTTCTTTGTCTCTAGGTATAAATATAGAAAAAAAGGATTATGGGGGCACGCTATAACTGAGGGTATCACTGAACTGTTACTATGTATAGTGTGGTTAAGTCTAAATTAGATAACACTGTGCATGAGTCTGATCCCCTGTGACTAGTATACATGGTGCTGCACTAAGCAAAGCTGACTAAAATAATCACTAACTTTTGTTCTTTTGAAACAATTTTTCCCTAGGTAATTCCATAAAGATGCGTTTTATTGCTGTATAAGTGCATCTAAATACTTTATAGTGAATCTAGTTGATAATATATTAATTTGAAGTGGACCTCCATTATAAATAAATCTTATAACTGTTCTCTTCTTCTGAATAATCCTAATTCTTTTCATGTCATGTTGAGACAAGCCAAACTTTAAAATGTACCATCAAGTTATACTTAGTGATAATAGTCTTCATTTGTGTCTATCAAAATTGTGATCATCATGAAATCAAATGATGTATGAGAAATAGCCTAATGTTAACACCTATACAAAGAACAGAAATTAGAAATTTTATTGCCATTACCTTCAAATAGCTTCATTGTTCTTATCTATTTTTAGGTTATAGACTTGTTTGGAAACTATTTCCAGAAAAAATACATCTACATATGCAAAAAAATTATTTACAGTTTCAGAGAGGTGAGAGAATAAATGAAGTCCATCTATATATATACTTTTTAATTAATTATTTTTTTATTAATCCTCACCTGAGGAGTGAGGATATTTTTTCCATTGATTTTTAGAGAGTGGAGGGAAGAGGGAGGGGAGAGAGAGACAGAGAAAGAGAAAGAGAGAGAGAGAGAGAGAGAAACTTGGATGTGACAGAGACACATGGATTGGTTGCCTCCTACATGCACCCAACTCAGGTGCAGATCAGACCTGCAACCCAGGTTCATGCCCTTGACCAGGAATCCAATCTGTGACCCTCTGGTGCGAAGACTAATGTTCTAACCACTGAGCCACTGGCCAGGGTTATATATACATTTCTTAATGCTACATGTTGGTTCAGGTTAAGAACTCATGGGAAAAATGTTGTGTTTGTTTGTTTGTTAAATATTTTTATTGATTTCAGAGAGGAAGGGGGAGGGAGAGAGATAAACATCAATGATGAGAGAGAACCATTGATCAGCTGCCTCCTGCACACCCCCTGATAGGGATCAAGCCTGCAACCAGGGCGTGTGCCCTTGACTGGCATCAAACCCGAGACCCTTCAGCCCACAGGCTGACATTCAAACTTTTTAAACAGGGGGCCAGTTCACTGTCCCTCAGACCGTTGGAGGGCCGGACTATAGTTTTTTAAAAAAAAACTATGAACAAATTCCTATGCGCACTGCGGGCCTGGGACGAGTCGGCTGCTAATCAGGACAGGCAGTGGCACCCGGCGGGCTGGATAAATGTCCTCGGCGGGCCGCATGTGGCCTGCGGGCTGTAGTTTGAGGACCCCTGCATCCACTGAGCCAAACCAGCTGGGGCAGAAAAATGTTTTCATTGTATACACATACTTGTTTGACTTGTCCCCTTCATTTCTTCCTGTGTCATGTCAAGCTCCATGCACTTAGAACTCTCCTTTCCAGTTCATGTACTCACTGAAGCCAACCAGGTCTGAATGTGAATCCTTTTTCTATCACCAGCTGTGACACCATAAGTAAAGCTCTTAATTCTAAGAGTCTCTGAGGATTATTAGGATTGTTGGAGAGGCTGCACAGGAGTCAAAAGAGTGTGTTAGCCATGACCAGTGTAACTCAGTTGGTTGATCATCATGCTCTGCACTGAAAGGTCAATGGTTCAATTTCAGGTCAGGGCACATGTCCGGTTGCAAGCTCAGTCCTCAGTAGAAGGAGTGTAGGAGGCAGTCAGTCAATGTTTCTCCCTCATTGATATTTCTCTCTCTAAAATAAATTTTAAAAATGAATATGTTACTCCAGAAATGATAGGGTTTCTTCATGTGAGTATACCAGTCATAAGTTTTCACCCTAAAGTGAAAGTGCTAGAGCCAAAAGGAAGGGCGATATAAAAGGGAGGGAGATAGAGATTATAGTAGGAAGGTAATGGGTTATATGGAAGAGTCTGGGAACTCTACTAAAAGAAGGAAATTAAACCCAAATATCAGTGTCTCTAATGATATCAAACATCATCCATGCTGCCTGCTCCAGCTTTTCCTCTACAAAATGTATTAACTTAAAATATGCAGTATTAGTAGCCTTTTCTTTCCACTTTCTCTCTCCCCCCCCCCCACAAGTATTTAAGCCCTTCCTTGTTCTTTGGGTGGAAGGAGGAAATACTTAACACTTTTCTAACATATATAATCCATGTTTTTATTTGCTACATAAGGCCCTACACTGTTTACTTGGAATACTTCTATGTATTCTAATCTTTGGTATCTAAATTTAGGTATTTGTATGCTGTAGAGAAATCACCAGGTGGCGTAAAACTATATGTATCTATGCTCCTGCATCCATCTAGTTTCCAACAAAACATGCATTTATAAAGTGCTTTGCTGTTGACACAGTTTTTTCAAATTAATTTTCACATAAGGGTATCCTGGGACCTGAGGTCCAGGAAGGTTAGTGTCTTAACCAAGGCCACACAGCAGTGAGATTTCAAACTAATACCTAGGTTTCTTAGTCCCACTGCCATATGCAAACAAATTTTATTTACCTGATAAGTAACAGCCATATACGTTAGACAATTTATAGTCACACACATGTAGACATTTTTCTTCTTATATTTGGCATTTCATTAGTTCCCTCAGCATCTTTGTGAGTTTGAATAGTAGTTTTCATTTTATAAACAGAAAAGCTCAGGCACAGTGAGGTGTTCAGTGAACTGAATATTTTTGTATCTTAGAGAAATCTTCAGAGTGAATACTAAGTATGCACTCCTGGAGCTGGTAATCTCCCCCAGAGAAATCACCTATTACAGTAATTCTCATTCAGCTTTCTTATTTTAAAATTTTAAAATATATTTTTAATTAATTTCAGAGAGGAAGGGAGAGGAAAAGAGAGATAGAAATATCAATGATGAGAGAGAATCATTGATTGGCTGCCCCCTGAACATCCTCTACTGGGGATCGAGTTCACAACTGGGGAAGGGCCTGGCCTAGAATCAAACCATGACCTCCTGGTTCATAGGTTGCAGCTCAACCACTGAGCCACACTGGCTGGGCCATTCAGCTCTTTTATTTATTTTTATTTTTTAAATATATTTTATTGATTTTTTACAGAGAGGAAAGGAGAAGGATAGACAGTTAGAAACATCGATGAGAGAGAAACATCGATCAGCTGCCTCTTGCACACCCCCTACTGGGGATGTGCCCGCAACCAAGGTACATGCCTTTGACTGGAATCGAATCTGGGACCATTCAGTCTGCAGGCCGACGCTCTATCCATTGAGCCAAACCGGTCAGGGCTCAGCTCTTTTAAATAATAAACAACAAACGTGTTTCTAATATATGTCACTGTTTTGTTTTAAGATGACAAATTGAGCCACATGTCATGCACATCATATGAGTGCCCACCATCTCCTTCATGTGGGTCCTTCATGCATGGTGTTTTAGTCACCAGTACACATACTATCTCATGAAAATGTGAAATGCCGTAGAATCAAAATGATACAGACTTTACTTACAAACACACATGAACTAGTTTCAGGGATTTTTTTTTTCTTTCTGTTAAGCAAAGAATGTTCAATCATCTTCTATAATTTTAAGTATAGAAGTGTGAGTAGCTTTTTTCAACATGATTAATTAAATTATCAGAACTGCAATTAAGATGTTCAGAAGTTTAAACACTTCCTAACTGGGAACTCTTCACTGGGCTAATATCCCTATTTAGGGGATCCCCTGGCCTCTGCCTGGGTGGGTCCAGCCACAGGCCTTCGTGCCTTGTCCTAGTAGTTGACCTGGGACCACAAAGCAGGGCACAGGCTTGAACTTGAAATCTGATTTTCAATCCAAGAGAACATGCATTTCTGGAAGAATCCAAATTAGGGGAAAGACTTCAGAGAAGCCTAACTCACAGGACTGAGGGATAATATGATTCCCTGAAGTGAGATGAAACCTGTCCTTAGCCATTTGCTGAGTATGGCAACAGTGATGTGAAGGAAGATTCCCCTTCCAGCACTGGGTGGGCCAGGCCGGATCATTAGGCCTGATCTTCAAGGTCCAAAAGAGTGAGCGAGTGGGGTTGGCCAAGGCTGTCAAAGCGAAAGGGGGTTTTCCTCTCCCTGCAGTTTGGTGGCTTAATTGCCTGATCTTCCAACTGGGACTCTGCCTTCCTTTGTTCTGTAGTTCCCTGTGGTGCAACCTGTCCCTCACTTTATCCCTGAGCGGTTTTTTTTTTTTTTGTTTTGTTTTGTTTTGTTTTGTTTTGTATTTTTGTTTTTGTTTTTGTTTTTTTAATTTCCCTGCCCTGCCTGAAGATATGTCTCTGACTCCTCTTCACCCCTTGGGAATTAGTAATGCAAAGCACCTGGACCCCTGTACAAACATGACCTGATTCTAGTTTCTGTCTCTCCATTCATCCTGCTTGTGATATTGAACAGTTCCTAGGCCTGACCACATAGATTTTCTTCCTCTGCTCATTTTTTCTTACCCCTTGATTGCTACATTACATATCTCACCATGTTGCTGCTCCCATCTCTGCAGGCCCCATCTCATAAAATCCCCGCTTCCCTCACCCTGCCTTTTTTGATTATTACACAGATGATTTTTTTTCTCCTAGAAATATGCTTTTCTTCCCACTAGAATCCTGAATGCTATTCCTCTATACAGAATCTGATTTAGCCTCCCTCTTTGCTCTGTAATTTTGGGAACTTAAAACTCATATTGATAATATTTATTCTACCCTGAGCCAGAACCATAGAGACCCCATCCCCCAATGCAATCCTCTCATCTCCACCCACAAGCTGCCTAAAGGGAGTAGAGTTGGAGATCTCCTCCTTACTGTACAAAGAGTAAGGAAGGGAGAGGAATGAAATGTTCCACCCATGTTAGCCAAAGCACACAGGATGGGAGAAGATAGTCAGAAAATGTGATCCTGGGTGTTTCCCCTGAAGATATTGTTGAATGTGGAATTTTCTTTGATCATGTATTCTTTTATTTTTTTTTCAACAAAAATTTTTGAATACTTATTTTATCCCAAGCACTATTTTATTGTGGGTAGTAAAAATATTAGGCATTTAGGTGTACCAAGCAATGTGCTAAATACTTCATAACTACTTTCTAATTTAAGCCTCAAAATAACCCAGAGAATCGGGTATGATTGTTATCCTCACTTTAAAGTAAGGAGCTCCTATCAGTCAAGTTAAGTAGCATGCTGAAGGCCGCATAGTTAATGAAATAACTCCACTCTATTCTTTTGCTCCTCAAGTTAGGATCAAGGATATTGTGCATTATGGAAATTATTAAGTGCCACAAGGATGTTTCTTATTTAGAAGGGAGGGGAGTAAACTTCTAAACAGCCGATATGCAGACTGCCTGTTTGTAAATTAGAATATGACTCTAGCCAGCTTGTTTTAGGGATATTGTTATTACTTTACATGTTACAAACTCATTCTTATCTAAATAGTATATGTACACACCCCCCCACACACACACACATATATATATTGTATTAGAGGAATTGCAAGTCCAAATTGAGAGAAAAAAAAATGCTATCACAAAGGGCATCAAATTAAAAAATAGAACAAGTGAGGTAGGCAGGAAGACAGACTGTTGCAAAATACCTCCACCTTAAATTTTCCAGGGTTTCTAGCCATGATACGATCTTTTTGATTACTCTTGCTGTGGCTAGGTACAACTGCAGGCAACAGCATCTCAGCCCACAGATGGACAGAGACAACTATAACACACACACCCCCCCCCCCCACCACCACCCCTGAATGAATCTGGGGAGTTCTGTTGTGCCTACTTTCCACCTTTCAATCAGAAACACCTCGCCTCCTCTCTGAACCAATGAAAAGGGATACTTTTAAGGTACTCTCAACCTTTGGGACAGAAAATTGAAATGAATTCCATTTACCTGAGACCAGTCAACTGTGTTCGGGCTCCCCCTAGCTGCTGGAAAGTGAATTCTCAGTGCCTGAGCAATTCAGTTGAAGGCTGGACTCAAAAAACTGTATGTGCAAAAGCCAAGATTGTATCTCCTCTCTGTCTCCCTTGTTTACTCTTTAAATCCGCTGTTGTTATTGCATCCCAATGCGAACTGTGGGAGAAAGAAAAGGAGCCTTGGTCTGAAGATTGTATTCAAGGTAGAGAATGAAAAGGCAAATATTACTGTGGGATTGTTTTCAGAGATCCTTTATGAAAGTCTTTCAAAGATAACATCAGTTCCCCTTGTCAATATCTTTATTGGTTTTATTTTCCCCCAAAGGGACTGGGCTGAATATGCTCAGTTATTAAAGCACCTGGACCTCACGCCTAACCTCTGCCATTTTTGCATGTAATGTCAGTTCCTCCTTATGTAGCTGGGCAGGTGGACGGGGACACAACATCAAGCACAGTGAAAGCAGCTACCTGGCAGCGGCAGAGAAAAATGTCCCAAGGGCCTTCCCACGTATTGAGAGCTTCTGCCAAACAAGGGAGGCTTTAGGAATGGGAAAATTAGAGGTGTTTTAGCTTTCTCTTCCTTACCAAAGCCCACTGTTACTGTTTCTATTGAAATACAACAGAAGACATCCCCAAGTGGCTTCCCTGCGTCAAAGCTCTGCCTTCAGGGCACTGACATTTCAGTGTGTTTCTTTCTCTCTCGTATTCTACTATTACACCAGGGGGATGTTAAAGCTCCAAAGGGATGTAGCATAATATATTGGTTAAACAGATCCGTACTGTTATTCACGGAGCACTGCGGAAGAGGTAGGATGGAGTCATTGGTTGTTTCTCTGAATGGAATTAAATGAAGTCTTTGAGTCTACAAATATTAATTCAGCATCTGTTAGGTGGAAGGTACTATTCTGGGAATCTGAAAATCCAAAATTATTTAGTTGCCTTCATCTCCTTTCAGGACTTCACCATCTAATGGAGGTAGATGGGCTCCTACACATTAAGGGGATAACAAGGCAGAGTGGGACATTGGGGGAAATGTAAACAGGGTGCTCTGGGAGAATCAGGAGGGGAGTGAATCCTGTGCCTGTGATGGAGATTGGGTCCAGAGAGAGGCACCGGGGACAACCTCATAGGCTGAGGAACATTTGAACAGAAACTATCAAAGTGGACAAGGTTTTGACAGGCTCAAGAAAGAGATCAGAGAGCATTATGGGAAGAAAACGTTTGTGAAGAGGGAAATAAAGGTGAGAAAGTTAATGGAACCCTGCAGTAATCTTCCAGGGCTCCAGTGAGGACTGCATGGAGGGGGAGTTCCAGGAGGCTGGCAGGAGGGTGATAGCCTGACTGTGAAAAGCCTTGAATTGCACATGAAAGAGTTTCTAATTATTGTGAAATCATTGGGATCTACACAAGCACTTCTAAGTGGGGAGCTGGTAGTATTAGGTTGATGTCATAAGACCAAGTATAAATCCTCTCAAGACTGGATGAGAGCCCAACTAGTATGGCTGAGTGGTTGAGCATCCACTTATGAACCCAGAGGTCACCAGTTCAAACCCTGGTCAGAGCACATGCTCAGGGTGCAGGCTGGATCCCCAGTAGGCAGTCTGCAGGAGGTAGCCAATGGGTGGTTCTACCTCTCTATCCCTCTCCCTTCCTCTCTCTCTAAAAATCAATAAAAAGATATTTTAAGAAATAGATTGGAGGAGAGAGGAGTGGACTGGACACAATTTGCGAGGATGGATGACACAGCAATCATTTTCAGAGAGAGGAAAAGGACCTTTCCTGGGACAGTGGTTCTGTGAACAGAAGGGATGGGTCGTGCCATTCAGCCTGGGATTGTTCCAGACGCCTGGATTATTCTTGAGCTGCCCCAGAGGTGGGTTTTACCCTCACTGTGCTGATCTGTATTTAACAGCTGGCAACTGTACCATTCTCTGGTTTTATGCTAGCTTTCTTTTCAACAAAGCTCCCCATAAATCCAGCTTTCTATTAGTTTCTACTCCTAGCACACTCATAATCCTCTTTCCTACTCTTACTATAACTCTATTTTCTGCTGAATGATAGTTACCCACAGCAAACTGGCTCATTTTCTAGATTCAGAAATGTTAAACAAATGAATAAAACAAAACAAAACAAAAAAACAAAAACGCCCACCATGGGATAAAGTTCCCACAGTGATCGCATTATAAAATCATAGACACAGGTGTTATGAGATTCAGCACTTAACCCTCCGCCACATCTGTCTCCCACTATTCTCAACCTACTAGCATCACACATGAATTAACAATATGCAAAACCTTGTCTGCCCCTCATAGCTTGAAGTACTTTAGTGCTATAGCGTTAAGCAACATTTAGATAATTAATGCATGTCTGCTGTCATAATGCAGTGATTTTGCCAGAATATATGTGGGAGGATGTAGATGGATTAAACACATTTACATCTCTAGAAAAATTGAGAGGCTATGTCAAAGTAAAATATCAACTGTGCACAGTTTCCCTTTTTTATTTTTTCTCTAATTATTGGACGCATTTCAAGCTGAGCTGTATATCTGAAATCTAAGACAGATTAGGGTTATTTATTTTTACCTAATTCCAATTAAAATATATGAGATTGCCATTTCTAAAATAAAAGTGATTCTGTATGAACATTAGCACAGATTTGAAATTATGCAAAACACTTTCTTCCGGACCCATTTACCTAGTGCTGTAAGTGAAAACACGGTTAAGGGTCTCAAAGAATATTTGGGTGTCAGTGTTTCCCTGTAGCCCTTCCTCAAATGAGCAACATTAGGTGGGCTCCACCACCAGAACTGGGAGCTGCTCCACACGGCCAACTCCCCCTTCCTTCTTTTTGGAACATGCAGGGAGTGAGGGCAGCCCTCTCAGGGTGGTGAATGTCCAGCTCGCAGGTGTATAAGGCCCAAGAAGTCACTGGATCTGGCCCTGCCAAGGCATTAGGGGTGAGTTCATTAAATGTTTGCACAAATATGGCAGGCTAATTGTTAAGTTGGTAATTTTGTATGGCCCACAATGATGTTATAAATATCCAAATGGCCGTTGGCAGAAAAATAGGTTCCCCCCCCCCCCCCCCCCCCCCCGTGGACCTAGAGTAAGACTTCCTGCTTTCTGTGCTCTCATTCTGCTCAGTGATTCTGTGGTTCCCGGTAGCTCCTAGGATGAAGGCATGGGTGCCTCCTGGAGCAGGTGAAAGATCTCTGACTTGTTAAGGAAAGTGTACACAGGAAAGCTCGGCAGCGGGGGTGGATGGGGTGGGAGGACGAAGAGAACCAAAATGGTGACACCATGGCTCAGGTTTTTGTTGTCATTGTTGTATTACACTTCCACTACTTTACAGGTTCCTACTGTGGGGAGAGAACTGCTCCCTCCTTGCCCCTTTTGTGAAGTATGGTCCCAATAATTCTCTTGGAGCATTTGGTGAGCACCCCTCCCAGAGAAGGACCCAATTTCAGACTAAGTTGTCTTCTTTGTGTGTTGTGGACTGAGTTCAGATCAAGTGTAACCCTGCCAATTACATGTTAAGGTGAGAGAGATGCAGGGCCCACTTGAGTAAAATGGTCAAGGTCTCCAATCAACAAAGAAAGAGCTCAGCAGAAGTGGACTGCAGGCCCAGGGGAGGCCTGAGGAGAAGGTGTGCCATTCCTTCTTTTCAGAGATTCCCCACACTAATAACTACTTCTTTTTTTTCTTTTATTTCTACAGATTAGCACCAGAAAATTAGCATAATGGCATTACCCAGAAGTCTTTGCAGTTGTTTTCTTTCAAAGTTCAGTGTGACTGAGGTTAGAGAATGTAATGGCTTAAGAAAAACAGAGACAAAATTACCATATTTAATATTGTTTCCACAGAAATTGACATAGTTTATGGAGCAGAGGAATATAATGTAATTTACTCCTCCATCCCAGCTGAAAAGAGAAGGGGGGGGAATGTGAGAGGGAGCAGGGGAAATTAATGATGAAGCACAGTAGTTACGAGGATGATGTAGCTGCAACTCACACAGCACCTTTGCCTCTGGGGTGGCAGCGAACAAAGCCAGGTTAGTTGCTTGTAAAATCTGGGTGTGATCAGAATAGTATTTCAGCAAAATTAAACTTGGGACAGTTCTTAGATAATATATACATGAACATGTGAGACAACACCTTGATTATAGGGCTTGATCTGTGGCACGTGCAAAATCAGACTCACTGGTGGAGAACACCAGGTACAAGCATATGAATTGCCTTCCCTCTATTACATACATACCAATTGCTTTAATATTGAAGAAAATATTCATAAGTCCCTTTTCCTTTAGCTTTTTTATGCTTCACCACCTTTTCTCCATTTGTGGTTTATAGATAGAATGAAGAAAAAATGTAGAAGGCAGATGGCAAGGAGTGAGGATGTTTCCTAGGGACAGAATTGCAGAGTGGTTGACAAGTGTATGACCTTTGTAAAGTTCCCTAATTTCCTTTAGCTGCATCTGTAGAGAAGGAGGGTTGTCAATGATGACAGGAAAAGAACAGAAACAAGTTCAATTGCCACTAAGGGTGTCGTTGTCAAAGAAAGTAAACAAGATATGAGTTCGGTGAAATTTATAAAAACATTCAAAATTAAATAAATTTGGATATAAATCTTGTTAGTAAGTATGATATACTAGTACAAACAGAAACATGACAAAAGTTTTACAAAACATGTGTTGTTTAAATCTTGACACTGACTTTTATGCACATTTTAGTTTGGGCCAGAGAACCAGGACTAAAATATATGTATAATATAGCAGTAAAAGATAAGGAATTTGTCATCTGAATCTTTGGGGGACTTAATGGAAGTAAATCTATACATATAAAAGCCTAAGTGACCAAACAACTGGATGACTGGATGACCGGCTGGTAGCTATGACACGTACTGACCACCAGGGGGCAGACACTCAATGCAGGAGCTGGCCCCTGGCGGTCAGTGCTTTCCCACATTGGGAGCCCCACTCAGCTGACAGGCGCCAGATGCTAGGCTGATGGCTGGTGAGCACAACTGCAGCTGCCCAAGCCTCTCCCGCAGACACTCCCCCTGCATGCCCAAGTGAGTGGCAGCAGCGGCAGCAGCACAGTGGGCCGGGATGAGCTGGAGAAGTACGGTGTCCAGCCCCCCAGCCCAGGCTTGGGCTTCTCCCTGGCTGCCTGCCACTTTGCACACTACTTCATGCTGTGTGGGATCGATGCAGACAGCAGCTGGAGCTGGATGAGCTGGTGGGTAAGGCCGAGTTGCTGGGGCATGGAGGTCCACTGATCCCCACAGCCCAGGCCAAGGGACCCCACTGGTGCATGAATCCATGCACCAAGCCTCTAGTAAATAAATAAATAAAAATGACGGAGATAGAACAAAAGAATAATGCCATTAAGTCCATTAGAGAAACTTGTAGAAAAATATGAAAATGAAGGTAACACAGAAGGTGAAATATATAGAAGGGAAAGTATCCTGAGTTTTTCATAACTGACCCAACAAATGCTGCTTCCCCTGTCTCATCTTTTAACTTTGTGAGTAAAAGTTTTTCCAGGTGAAGAAATGTAATTTAGCGCATACAAAATACTTACTTCTACATGTAAATTCCATAGGTTGCTATTAGAGAAAATGAAGCTTAGTGGGAAAACACGGGTCAACTCCTAATTCTGTCTACTCCCTCCTTTATCAAAGGAAGTGATTCTCCATTTGTGGTTTAGAAATGGAACAGAAAACTAAAAGGCAGATGATGGATGAGTATGTTTCCTAGACACATGATTGCACATGGTTGTCTTGCGGATCAAATGGGTACATAAAAATAATTTAAATTATAAAGTGTCATTCAGGTATAAGACTATTCTTATTATGTAGTTTCCTGTAACATTTAAGTATACTAATCTTCCTTCTTTCCTTCCTTCCTTCCTTCTTTCTTCCCTTCCTCAAGTTTCAGTTATACACATTTCTAATCTGCCAATGTGGATGCTGATAGAGAGTAGAGTTGCTATAGCTGTATTATCACTTAAGCTAATAACATTCATGTAGACAACATAGGTCAAGCAACTTCTTTCTTTTGGTAGTGTTTCTATAAACTTCCTTTGATTAAAAAATTCAATTTTATCTCAACAGATAAAATTTCATTGTTGCTGTTTTTTAACCCAAGGCTAAGAATTATATCTACTTAAACAAAGAACTCTTTGGATAAAGAGTAATAGTTAATGGTTACTTAACAAAAGTTTAGAACTTTCCAGTTGTTGTTTGGATTACATTAAATTACAAGATGACTTTTTCAGGACATGTGAATGGCACTTACCCAAAGTAATAGTGACTCATTTTTGTTTATTTTTAGAAAAGGTATTGTTTCATTATCATGAAGTAAAAAAGGGAGCCTGTAGAAAAATCAAACAAATCTGATTTCAGAATACCTGAAGCTTTGATTAACTTATCTTAGGCCACTAGGTCCATTTAGTACTTACATAATATTATTTATTTATGATTTTGATTTATATGGAATTTCCAGGGGGAGGTCTGCTGTGAAAACCATCCTTGCAGGGATAGTAGTCATGTATCAGCACTGAACTGTTTGCCTCTTACACTGTAGTTTGGGTTCTTATAGTCACATCCTTTAGATGAGACCTAAAACCCAAAGCTTGACCATGGGCAACAATTGAGGATCCCATGACACATCTAAGAAAATGGCAGGATAGTTTCAATGCCTGGCCAAAGTTCAATTTTGGCACATTCTTCTTATTATTCCCAGGGTTCCTTGGAGAAGACTTTTTGGGTTAAATTGTCTTGTTTTTGTTTAGCTGCAGCTGTTAAGCAGCTGCCTCATTATGCTCTCCACGTGGTATATACCTATTGAAATCTGAGTGAGAATTATAATATCAGAAGGGGGCACAACACCAAACAATGGCAACTATGAGAGAGGCAGTAGGGATGCAATTAGAGTGTGTGGGTGAGTTTTTTAGAGCTGATGTTCAATAGAAACTTGGGAGGTAATAATGACCTCAGTTATTTTTAGGAAATCTCATTTTCTTCCCCCTTATGGGTGTTATTCAAGACTCCATGGGGCAGTATGACTTTTAGCCCTGGGTACGAAGGATCCCTCCAGGAGACTCATGCTTTAGAGCATCCCTCACACCAGCTACACTCCTCCTCAGAAGGTGAGGGATCTTTGGCAATCTAAGAGCTATGCCCACATAGGGCCTGTACCACCCCCTCTAGTCTGTAGTCCAGGTTCAGAGAACTCCAAATTTCCCTACACAAGTGGCCCTGAGCCAGCTTCCAGGGTCTGGAAGGAACTCTTCCCTGGGTCTGTTCTTTTAAGGGCAAACTATATCACTTAGTGTGCACATGTCTGGACTAAAGAGGTGGCCAACATTGAAGCTACCTGCATGGGGTATAGCTAGAAGGTGTCCACATGAATATGTTTCCTCACAGTGCTGACTGAGCCAGGGGTGGGAAGGAACAGGAGGAAGCCCACTGCTCAGGTTTGGGGTTGGAGCCAATTCTTCTTGTGACACTAGGTTTGGGTATAGAACTCCAATATGCCTTAGAATTTAAAATGTTAACCTGGCCTTGCAAGGTCATTATGAAAATAGATTGTCGAGGTGGGAGGATAAAACATGTCTTATTATCAGTTTATTATCTTAATTTATAATAGTAAAATATTTACATGTGTATACTTGCCCCAGGTTCTGGAAACAAGGCTGGCCTGCAGTGTGGTCACACTTTCTCCTACTATTTTTTCTCTTTTCTGTGAAAATAATCCAGGCACCACAACACTATTAAAACTTTATCATTTCATGACAGTGACAATGAGAAAAGAACATTTTCAGTTTACTTTCTAGCCAAGGTACTGTGTTCAAAGTTTTACTAATAATCCTTTCAACAACATTGAGACTCAGACTACTGTCCCTGCCCTGTGAGCTAAGAGACTCTACCTGAGCTTCTACCCATACTTTCCTCAGTGCACCCCTTTCCCCAGCTGAGCATAGGAATCCATTGAAAGCAAGCCTTAAAACATTTGGGAAGCAGTAAAGGCCACACAATTGGAAAGCAGCATCATTATTCCCATCTCTCAGTATCACCTCCCTTACTCAGCAAATTCCCTAAGCCATTGCCAAAAAGATGGGCAATCAGCCTATTCTGTGCCTAGACATAAAGTAAAACTTTTGTATAGGTAGTCCCCTCTTCCTTTTCTACTTGAAGCCCAACTCACCTTTCCCACAGCAAAGCAATAGCAATGCAGCTGAGATTATGCAAGAGTCAAAAAGAGTAATAACTAACATGTACCGGCTCCAGTGGGCAGAAACATGATGTCATGATGTATGTACATGGTCATTACCATATCGGAAATGGAGACATTGAGGTTCAGGTAGTTTAAGTAACTTTTCAAACTCAAGAATTCTCACTCCAGAGTGTATGCATTTAAACACTCCACAATACTGCCTCCAGAATATCAGCTCGCTTCTCCTTCTCATACTATCAAATCACCTCCCGTAGCTTCTGCCTGCTACTACTGAACCAGGAGAACTTGAAACTGCAAATGTGAAAGTCATTATCACCTTCCATTATTATTATTTTCCTAGCTTCATTATGGCCCCTTTACAGACTAAATTAAAATATACTAGCCTCTAGTTCACATTGCATTAGAGGATTAGTATTTTGGCCAAGAAATACAATTATGGTGGATTAGGTTTGGGTATCACAGAGTATTAATCACAGATTGCTTTACTTACTCTCAAGATTTTTGACTAAGGAAAGCCAATATTCAAAGACATGAGTATCCTCATAGCCTTCAGCATCTCATTTTTCTTCCTCACAGGTATGAGTGTAGAAATTTATAATACAATGTAATCCTGTTTTACTATTAATACATAGTTACAGACCTGCTCACTTTATTTTATATTGGCTTTTGGTTACATGAGGACAAGTGTAGTAAAGTATGGCAAAGCACTTTCTATTTTCGTAGTGTTTTAGAGCTTCCTTAAGACATAATAATCTACATTAATAAAAGAGAAACACGCAATTTGACCCTCTGCTACACCCGCCAGCCAATCAGGAGCGAGTATGCAAATTAACACAACAAAGATGGCGGCAGCCACGGAGCTGGAGTGAGCAGGAGGCTTG
This sequence comes from Plecotus auritus, assembly GCF_963455305.1. Classification (NCBI taxonomy): domain Eukaryota; kingdom Metazoa; phylum Chordata; class Mammalia; order Chiroptera; family Vespertilionidae; genus Plecotus; species Plecotus auritus. The sequence continues at coordinate 164,485,157 of NC_137771.1, read as the reverse complement.
GGTTGCCCCCAGCGATGGAGGAAGCTGGGCTTCCAGCCCGCCCTGGCCTCCACTCAAGGAGGTGCTGGGAGCCTGGGTTGCGGGGGGGTGTGGCCAGCCTGAAAACAGCCATCATCCCCTCACCTGGCCAGGCCCCCCAGTGGGGACTCTTACTCCATCAGGGTGTGGCCAGCCTGGGTGAGGGGCTGATGGCTGTTTGCAGGCTGGCCACACCCCCATGGGGTGAGGGTCCTGCTGGGGGGCTTGGCCAGCCTGCAAACAGCCATCAACCCCTCACCCAGGCTGGTCAGGCACCCCAACGGGGATCCCCACTCTGAAGGGGTGTGGCCAGCCTGAAAACAGCTTTCAGTCCCTCACCCAAGATGGCTATGCGCCCCCCCCCCCAGCGGGGACCCTCACCACATGGGGGCATGGCCGGCCTGCAAACCACCATAAGCCCCTCACCCAGGCCTCCCCATCCCCCAAGGAAACCCCCACCCTGATCTGGGACACCCTTCAGGGCAAACCAGCCAGCCCCCACCTGTACACCAGGCCTCTATAAATACTAATAAAAGGGTAATATGCTAATTAGACTAGGAGACCTTCCAGGAGACCTTCCAGATGTTCTTCTGGACAAAGCCATGGTGGTGGGGCCGAGGTAGAGGCGGTTAGAGGCCAAGAGGGGAGGGCAGTTGTAGGATCAGGCCAGTGTGGAGGGGGACCGTTGGGAGTGATCAGGCCGGCGGGGGGGCAGTTGGGGGTGATCAGACCAACAAGAGGGCCAGTTGGGGGCAAGCAGGCTGTCAGTGAGGGTCAGTTGGGGGTGATCAGGCCAGCAGGGGGGGCAGTTGGGGGCGAGCACACTGGCACAGGGGGCAGTTGGGGGTGATCAGGTTGGTGGGGGGGCATTTGGGGGCGAGCAGGCCAGTGGCTGGGGGCAGTTGGGGGTGAGCAGAGTGGTTAGGGGCAATCAGGCAGGCAGGCAGGTGAGCGATTAGGAGTCAGCAGTCTCGGATTGCAAGAGGGATGTCCGACTGCCAGTTTAGGCCTGATCCCTGTAAACTGGCAGCAGGACAGCCTTTGAGGGGTCCCAGATTGTAGAGGGTACAGGTCGGGCTGAGGGACACCGCCCCCCCATGCACGAATTTCATGCACTGGGCCACTAGTTTATTTAATAACCAGGGGTGTTACAAAGGAATCTTACTATTGATACCATTCAGGAGCTTGCCTATAAAATTAAATGAGTCAAATAAACTCCTTGAAAGAAGATGCATATCTTCCACCCATATCAATAGGCCCCAAGCATGTGAGAAAGCTGTCCCTTGTCTTAGGTGCCATTCCAAGTGCAGTCACCCGAGCAGTCACCTAACTCAGCAGTTTCCATCTAATCATTTTCATTTATTAAGGTGTGTCAGCTCCTACAAAATAACAGCTACATGCAGAGGCTGTGACACAGGGGCCCTCACAACCCTCTGTGATAGCTCTAGTAGCTTCTATTGTATGTCTGATAACAGCTTCATTTGTCACATGCCCACTGAAAGGATCTCATTCCTTGTACTCAGATTGGGTGGGATGAAAGCCAAGAGCTTCCAAAGTGCATTGTGGATGTGGATGTTAAGATACAATATAAATCAGCAACATCCAGTGGCAGATAGGAAATACGGGAGTGTAAATCCCCAAGGAGACCGATGCAGTTTCATCTAAAGCAGAAAGTGATTTTTATTTTTATTTTTTATTTTTTTTACTCTAGGGACTGTTGGGCTTATCTGGTTTGTAGCCTAAAAGGCTTAAGAACTAGCTTAAGAACATCAACAACGCTGAGAGATGAGCGTTCTCATGTGGAAGAAAGGGGAGTTAAAGTTCAGTTAAGCATTGGACCTATGGAATGTCTCAGTGTGCCAGAGGACCTTTCTCTATATTATATTGAGACATTATTTTCTTTAGTACAAGATACTCTGGTTTATACAAGACATTTAAATTACTTTATCGGGGATGGTGATCAATGAACTATAAATATTTAAAAATAATCTAATTCTGTAATGTCAAGAAAAAGAAGAAAGTAGGATTTGATTTACAAAACTTAATGTGTACACAACATTTAGAAACATCTATTATAGAATGAACGTTTTTTAAATCAAGATTGGAAAAAAAATTCACCATGAAATGATGTTAAAATGCTTTATTTGTTTTTCTTCTGTCTTTTAGGTAAGTGAAAAATATCTTCTCAAGTGTTCCACAGAAACTGTGCAGGTGGCAGAGTTCTCTTAGAAGAAAAAGGAAGGCAGGGATCCTTGAAATGGTAATATTTCAGCTTTTCCATACACAAAAGAAGCCTCTCTCATGGCCAGCCAACAAAGCTATTGTTTTCTCTGGTGTGGTTATACCTGTTTATTTCACTGTGCATTTATATGGCTTAAACCTCAAGGTCGGCGAGAATTGTGGGTTTTTGGGTATCTGCATTTGAGCCCACTCATTTCCTAATCCAAAGCTTCTGCAGCCCACCCTCAGCAGAATCTCATTATATATGAATTGCTTCAAATTGAAATATCATTTTAAACAGATTTTAAATAATAGATACACAATTTAGTTTAAATAGTATATGAGACAAATACATGAGTAAATATATACTTGTGACTGTTTCCATAAGTCTCTTCCTCTTGATTATGAAGTACCTTATTTCAATTTTTATCAGCAATGTTATCTGTTTAAAATATGCTTGTAGCCTGTTAGGCTTCCAATCTATTTGATAAGACAGTTGGAATGTACTAAACTTTTTATTGGTGATACAATCTAGGTTACCAAACTAGTTTCTTGAGAACTGGTGACTGACAAAAAAAGTTTTTTTACTTACAAAACTTTATTTACTTCAACATATATACCACTTCATTTTATATTATAAGTTCTAAAAACAAGTCACATGAGAACAGAAGCAAGGGAAGCAGATACACCTAAATAGTAAGTGATAGATTTAGATGAAATTATTACAGAAATTTTAAAAGCATAATTTGCTAAATGTACCCAGTTGGTTCAAAGACTCAATTTATAACCCAAAACTAAGGAGTTCTTTCTATTTTCAGTCATAAAATTTGTTGTAATTAGTTGTTAGGGGATTCCTGCTGAATGTTCTTTTTAAATAACCTTTTTGTTTTCTATCCAAAATAAATCATTCATTTTCTAATTATTTACAGCTTCTTAGGAAAAATTGAAATATGTCTTAAAGCTTATTGCAGAGTTACCAATACAATACTCAGTATTGTTAATATTCTAATTGATGGTCAAGTTTCTACATGCTGATCAGAACAATGAAAGTTAAGTCACCTGGCATCTAATATGTACCTAAAAACTGTTAGTAATAACATAGAGATAAATATAATCATAGTTAATAGGAAATGGACCCTGCTTTTAAGAGTACATCATTTTAGGAAGAGGCAAAACAAAGCAAATATTGAATAACTTTATAATGAAAAAATTTTAAAAGTATTATAATTTTTAAACACAGGAATATGTATAAAAAATGAAGTCCTAATCCATCATTAAAATTTGATAAGCTATGAAGTGATTATTTTTTAGTTATTTTAATTTATTCATCTATTTCCTTCTAAGAAAAAGAGTTACATCCATTACTATAAGAAAATGTTTTAGGTTATATGATAGAAAACAATAAAAATAATAAATAAGTAAATAAATAGGAAAAAAACGGAGTGGGATTATACCCAGTTGTTAAGATTGATATTGCCCTGAAGGAAAGTAACAAAAACTCAACTATAGAGTATTTAATTTTTTTATTATAATTCATATGGGAAAATATATAATTTAGCAAATTATTTTGTTAATTTATGTCAAATTAGGTAACATGAGCCACAGCTACAAAAGTAAGTCCTTCTGTGGTGAGGTGTGAGCTTAGTGCAGCAAGCAGTGTGAGCACCTGTCCCTCCCCACCTGCCCTGGTGTGCTTGAGTTCCTCTGTCTTAAGGAGTGCCTGTTTACTTTCATAGAAGTGAGCTGAAGGAAGCGTCAGTGAGTGAGTCTGAGGGCTGTCTCTTCCTCATGATTGTTCCTAGAGGCTGGCTCATGTAGAAATTGTGTGAATTGGAGGAAGGAATGAGAATCATGGGGAAAATCCATGGACGCAGAAGAGAGAATAGTCTGAAAATTTAGTTCATCAAGAGCATCTCTCTCTCTCTCTCTCTCTCTCTCTCTCTCTCTCTCTCTCTCTCTCTCTCTCTCTCTCAATTTCTGTTCACTTCCCAACCCTAATTTATAGTCCAGACATGCATCAAAATTTGTCTCTCATTTTCTTAGTCTATGAACATCACCTACTGTCTGTTTGTATTACACAGACAAAGGAATATCTTTTGATAACCTTGAATTCTAGAGAGAAAACAGCAAATAATATGAGAAGCACACCTAATTTCATAACTTTATTTATTTAGGTATTTATTTATACCTTGTCTTCTTTTCCAAAGGATTCAAAGGGTTCAAATGGTAAAGTAAACTGTGATCCTACCAATCCCATAGCTTTGGTTGATTTGAGGAACTTCTGCTCTGAGCAGGGTGATCAGTGACATAATACAATAAATAAATTCAATTAAAATATTTTCATGGCTTACAAAGCCATGTGCATGATGCTATGTTAAGCATAAAGATAAGATATTAAAATATAACTCCTATTTAAAGGACTTTATAGCTAGGACTCCTTACTGGCTACTTTTGCGTGATGTCTGGTGGTTCAATCTTTAGTCACTTAACTTATAGCCACAGTTACCACTTAGTCACATCATTGACAATCACATTTCATACCTCTTTCACAGAACAGGAAAAAAAGGTCACTCCTTGAGCACAGGGGCCTTCCTTGAAGGTCAGGTGGAACTGGCTTTGACTGAACTGCTCACAGGAGATTTTTTATTAGTAGTATAGTTGTATATGATATTTTGGCCTCTTCAATAGCTTGGATAATCAGGATGTGATAATTATAGTACTTGTTTCATGAGGTATGATAATCATGTTATGATATTTTTATGCCTCATCCACTGTTATGATTTGAACAGTTTTATGCCAAACACTGATTTACAGTTTTAATACTGTGCAATGGTATTATGAAAACAAGGTAGAATGGCATGATTACATGCAAAGTTCAGAATGTTGGAATCATATATTGGTTATTAATTACTAAGCCATCTTTAAAAAAAAAGAGTGTGTAATTATCACAGGAGATTACAAAACCAAGGAAGTCATAATATTGGATGACAGTTGTCACAAATTAGTTTAGACTGAGTTTTCAATGAGTATGCTAATGGAGAAAAATTAAGAAAAAAAGGTTTCTTTAACTGAGTATATAAACTAGAGAACTGCATTATCTTGATTTTCTTTTGTTACCAAAAATTTCTGATTTCCTGGTATACACCCTAACTTATTTTTTATTTATGCTTTGTCTGACAGTCTTGTTTCAAGCACTTCTTGTGTTAGAGTGGGAGTGGTATCAGAGCTTATTGCATGTAGTTAGTTGTGATTCTAAAATTAGTAAGAAAGCATTGTTTCAAGGCCACATGGACTTCCATAGAAATTGGGGCAATATATTTCATGTATTTGAATATGACTACTTTACCGTCAACACATACTAACTTAAGCGTTCCATAGCAACAGTATGTGAACATTTTCTAGTCTTCAGTTTATGCCTCTGAAAACAATAGTCTCCTTCTCAAAAAAAAAAAAAAAAAAAAAAGAACAAAAAAAAACAACCCTCTTATGGAAAGTGAATAAAAGGCAAAATCAAGTTGATAGGGTTCAAAGGCTGTATGCAGCATCCAGTTCAGATATAATTTTCAAAGAATGAATTTTAATGCACACAGCCCTATTAGCACAGGATCAGATTTCTAACAAATTGATTGGACATGCAAAAAGAGTCTATGTCCTAGATTTAAAGTCATTATACAGTCTTAAACACAGCTGTGCAGCAAGCCTTTCATTCTAGATGGACATGAGCAAATTGAATGGTTCTGAAAGTGATTGGCTGGTGTATTTTCTGCAGTACAATTTTCAATAATGACAAATTTAATGAAATCATGATTGTATTATTTAGCAAGAGAATGGGTGTCCTATTTTGTGTAACCATCAATAACTTAAGTGTGCACAAGAGTATGAATGTAAGAATATTTAAATATATCCAGAGGAAACCATAATGCTTTAGTTAAAGAGGGTATATGTACCCACATATACCATTATCTTCACTCAACCAAGGATGAAGATAATCCTATACTTCATAGTGTAACCTTACTCAATTTTTCCCCTATCACTGTTGAATTTTGGTTTCTTGCTATTTCTAATCTTTTCCTTATATCTATTTCTTATCATATACTCAACTGAAATGCCCATTTCAATTGAGTATATGATAGATTTGTATCTTAAGTTTAAATGGTTTTCTTTATATCCAAGATCCAAGAATATATATGCTCAGGTAAACATCATACATTAAAGAGTATTGCATATGTAAACTACTGAATATGTACCATTGCTTTATGTGTGGCCTATGCAAATGTCAATGAGGAAAACATAGTACTTTTTAAAAAAATTCTTAATGTTGTGCCATATGAGAATTAGGACAGAAAAATGTACATTTTGTCAAATGACATTTCAGTCAATAATAGAATATTAGTAAAAGACAATGGCCAGAAAATTGAAGAAAAATAATATTTTTCCAAAATTCAGTCCTAATACCATCTGTTTACATTATAGATTAATTATAAACTGTTTAATTTTTATTGTATAGCTTTATAACTGGTAGTTATGATTTTTATGGAAATACAAATCAATATGTTATATAAAATGCATATAAATCTATGTATTCAGCCCCAACTGGTTTGTCTCAGTAGATAGAGCATCAGCCTGTGACTGCAGGGTCCCGGGTTTGATTCCGGTCAAGGGCACATGCCTGGGTTGTGGGCTTGTTCCCCAACGGGGGGCATGCAGGAGGCAGTTGATCAGTGATTCTCATCATTGATGTTTCTATCTCTCTCTTCCTCTCCCTTCCTCTCTGAAATCAATAAAAATATATTTTAAAAAATATCTATGCATTTACAAATGATCAAAGTGGCAATCATCCTGTGAAAGAAGCCAAGCATTATATGTTCCTCAGGAAGCCTACACAAATCCCTGGAAAAGAGTTCAGGAGGTAAAGGTTTTTCCTGCCATTGTAGAAAGCTTTCTTTATTGAACCAAAGAGTTAGGTTAAAAAAAGTGGAAAAACAGAAATAGCTGTTTTATAGTTCACTGTAATCAAACAAGAAGAGTATACATCTTTTTTCCTTTTTAGTAAGTAAAGCCCATTCTCAGCAATGAACATAATTGGTTAATAAATAACTCCAGTTGTATGCCTTAAGGAACTTAGCTTCAGGACAATTGTAATAGCAGGCAGTTAGAAAAGACATGGGCATCTATCAGAGAGCCTTACTGAAAGTTAACCAACAGAAGCTAATTCTTTTAAGTTGTGTTATAAATCTAGATCAACATCTTAGATCACTTGTTTATAAAAATGGTAGGAAGTTAAGAGCTTTTGTGGAGTATTGTGTAGAATGAATACATTTTTTTTTTTACTCTGAATTTTAACAGATATTTGCTTTGTGCCAATAGGAATGATCTATAAAATGTCGTGAATAATAAATTTAGTCAAGAAAATTATAGAGTAGATTTTGAAATTATTTCAAAAGTGATTTAAAATTTAAGATATACTAGTATGATCAGTAGAAAAACAATTTAGTCTAATTTAACAAAAATTTATTGAGTTCCAAAAACTGATACAGAGACAGAGAAACATCGATCAGACCGGCAAACCTCAGAGGGAAGGTAGGGAAGGGGGGTGAAAGGGGGAAAGATCAACCAAAGGACTCGTATGCATGCATATAAGCCTAACCAATGGACATAGACAACAGGGGGATGAAAGCATGAGTGGGGGTTGGACAGGCAATGGGGCGATAAGGACACATATGTAATTCCTTAATCAATAAAGAAAAAAATAAATTAAAAAAATTATTGAGTTCCTAATGTATGCCAAGTAATCTCTCAGGGACATAGAGATGAGTATAGTCTTTGTCTTTGAGGAACTTATATTATGGAAAGGCTTCACCAATAGGTAAACAAATAGTTTTAATATTTGATAAAATACAGCCAGAGTAGGGCATAGGGACTCATGGATGTTGGAAAAAGTTCTGAGGTTCATAGGCAGGAAAAGGAGGAAAGGATGTTCTCAGCAGAGAAAAGAACATATATTTAATTGTCCAATTATGCTCTATGTCATAAGCACAATCCGTAAAATTACTGGCATATTCTACCCTACTTTTTTTTTTACCACCTCTGCTTCTCTTACTGTCCTTGACTTTCAGTTTTCATTTTTGGGTTTAGGAAAAAACAGAGCAATGGGAAAGGTTTTAGTGGTTTGCTATGGTCTTGGAAAATCTCCTAGATAGTGTTCAGTTTTTTAATCATTTCAGAAATACTAGAGCTGGAAAAGAAGCTGTGAATTCAAATCATCTGTGTCAATATAAATTTACCATCCTCCATCTACACACTTACAAGCTCTTGGAGGGCAGGAGAATCTAAGGAGGCCTCCTAAATCTCTCCCTTCTTTTTACTGGTTTCATTTGAACCTCAGGAAAAGAGTAACATTCATAACTTTTTCTATTTTATAGCATACTTACATGTGCACCTTGCATAGAATGTCTTATTTAAGCCTCAATAACTGCCCACAAGGAAGATACTACCTTCTGTTTTACACATGAGAAAACAGAGACACAGAGAGGTTAATTTGTCACCTAGAAAACACTGAAGTCAGTGTTTAAACCCAAGCAGTCAGACTCAACGGCTACACTCTTAAACCTTATTCAATACTGGCCCCTTGTCTGCTATCCATGCCATAAATATTTGATATGTCTACAATGCATAAGACATTTGTGTGAATTTTTTTATGACTTGCAGCATTTTATAGAACTAGTGCACTTTCGGTTCGTTATTTCATGTTAATCCTCAACACAATTTTATTAGGTAGGCCAGCCAGATAGCAAAACTTTATAGATGAAAAAATAAGACTCAAAGGATCTCAGTTGATCAATGGTTCACAATTTAGAAGCAATCTTTTTATCCCAGCCTACTGTTCTTTCAGACTATTGAAATGTATAACGGTAGAACCAACATTGTAACATATGAAGGGGGCCTGGTCATGTAAGTGATGCATACATAGTCATATGCTGAATTCGTGGAAGACCCAACACCAGAGCTAGATCTCTAAGAAGCTATTCCAGTCTTTTCCTTAACCACGTCATTTGAAAATCTTAAGCAAATTTTGTGGTAGTTAATTTTTTTTTCATTGCTAATAATCTTGACTAGGTTACAAACTGCTCCAATGTCTCATTGGGTTTGGGTAAAGTAGAAAGCTGGCAGTTCTAAATCATTATAAAAATTAGAACAATAACAGATGCTTGTACTGTAGAGAGTTTTAAAGTGACTGCATTATTACAGCTAATTACATCATTGTAGGGACATCACAAAGCACTATGGTGCTTCTATTTCCAAAGATAGATGTCTACACAAACAGCTGATTATATATAGTGATGAGAAATCTGTTGTTTCCTGGAAATATCATTAAGTACTCACTTTCTAATCTCATACAACTTCCTATTTTCTTCAACTAAACTTAATCCTTTTTGGGTTATTAGAGAAACACCAAAACACTATACCAAAGTGGGGGAAAGCACAAACTAGTTCATCTAGCTTCACCACTTACAATTATGTCATGGTTGCAAAATTATTTAAAATATCTTAGCCACCGTTTCCTCATTTTTAATACAGGGAGGAGCAAAAGTTTGCCCCAAGGTTTACAGTTGTGAGTATGCAAAACAGAGTTTATTCTTGTATTATTATTTATTATTTATTTTATTATTTTCCATATGAACAACTGTAAACCTACTTTTGCCTTACCCTGTATATGTCATTCTTTTTTCTTTTTTTCTTTTTTTTATTGTGCTACTTGGTTTTTTTTATTGTCTTAAGTTTTACATATGTCCCCTATTTCCCCAATTGACCCCCCCAACCATTCTCACCCCAGGCAAGCCCCCACCACCCCAGTGTCTGTGTAGAAGGGTATGTAAAATATGTTGCTTTCCATATAATAAATGCTCAATTAAGAGTGCATGTCATTATTATCACTGGCACATAATTTTTGTCCAACATTTATTCATTAATTCATTTGTAATAATCTATTCAGGATATGAAACCACTATTATTTTGCAGTAGGTAAAGTTTAGAAGCCATATTTTTCGATTGTGTACTCCTTTCCCTTTTGCAGAGTTCCTTCTGCCAAGCTGCTAATACAGTGTGATGGAAAACACACATATATGGAGCCAGACATATCTGAGTATGAAATTTGAGCTTGGCACTGAATTGCTTTACGTCTGTTAGTAAGATAATTATTTTTTCTGATTTTCAGTTTTCTTACCTGAAATAAGAATAACAACAATGGTGGTGATTTATGACTCTTATGAAAATTAGATGAAATGAGATGTAAAAAAATAAGTAGCACAATCCATGGCTCATGATAGATTGTTTTTGCATGGATTGATGACTCCTTTTTATCTTTTTGCATACTTGGGCATATTCTATTCCTTTATTTTTCTAACTAAACCATATCACAGGCTCTTTAATCACAACAATCTATATTTATATGAAAGCCTAAGCAACTGCCCAACCGTCTGAACATTCGACTGTTCAACCGGTAGACCGGACGCACACTGACCACCAGGGGGCAGATGCTCAATGCACAGGCATGGAAACATGGAACAGACTGATGAATCTTAGAGTGAAGGGGGGAGGGCGGGAAGAGATTAACCAAATATCTTATATGCATACTAGAGGCCCGGTGCACAGATTCGTGCAATGGTGGGGTCCCTCAGCCTAGCCTGTGGGGATCGAGCTGAAACCAGCCCAGTGAATGAATACATGCACCAGTGGGATCCCTTGGACTGGCCTGCAAGGATCAGTCTGAAACTGGCAGTCCGACATCCCCCGAGGGATCCCAGATTGTGAGAGGGTGCAAGCCAGGCTGAGGGACCCCACCAGTGCACAAATCTGTGCACTGGGCCTCTAGTGTATATATAAGTAGTGATACCCCATTGTAGAGTCCTTTAGTTTGTAGGGAAGAAGGATGCTTTAACAATAATTAAAGACTTAAAAGAAAGATGGAGCCAGGCTTCTGGTAACACTCTCACTTATTCCAGCTATAATAGGCAACTCACCATTCACCCCTCTTTGAAGTCACACACACACACACACACACACACAAAAGTGGATTATGGTATCCCCTCTTCTCAAAATATATGCCTTATTTTTATCTTCCTGATGGTTTTAGTTTCCTTTACTAAGATCCTTTTCAAATTCTGCCTACTTTAATAAGACATTGACAATCACACACACACACACACACACACACACACACAATCACACACACCTCAATTTTACAGTGACCTGAACTTAACCACAGTTGAGGGCAATCATTCTGAAATGCATGACTTAACCAGAAAATGCCAAGCATCATTAACATCATTTAGCCCTTTCTTCATGATCCAGGACAATCACTATGGACCACGTTTTTTGGACACTGTGGTAAAAGGCTGCCAACCATCACCTCTGCTCATGCTTTACCTTCCTTAGACAGCTTCTGACCTTTGCTTCTACTAATCTATCAGAAGCTGAGAAGCAAGAGAACTAGACCTTAAAATAATTGCAAATTTAAAAAGTCAATAGTTTCACATGTATCGCTAAGAGCTTTAATGCAGGGTGTTGGGGTATTTCTGGCTTCTCTGAGGCCTTATGACAAGCTGGCTCTTCTGAATAAGTGGAGAGTTATTGTATTTTAATCCATTAATGTCTACTATATGGAAGCACAGAATGTAAAAAAAAAAGTAGATATAAACAGTTTAAATTAGAAAGTAAGCACAAACTGATCTAGGCTATTTAAAATGTACTGTAATATAAACACATTCTGCTTATTTATATCCAGCTTTTCCATTATGGAGTTGAGAGGTAAAAGGCCCAGCAGATAAGAATAATGAAAAAATTGCTATATTATCCTCTGCTTACACATCAAATAAAACCAGAGAATTATTTATTTATTTGCCTAGAAGTTGCTACCTTGATTATAGGCCATTGGTGACCACCACTAAATGAAATTTTGTTTTCATTTTCCACACCAATTTTTAATCCCATAAATCTTGCATTTCTCATTAAAGATGTTCAGTTTTACACATGCTTGATCAACAAATATGATCAAGGCCTGCAGTGCAACTTTAAAGTTATGTGGAGACTTTAGAACAAAAACAACAGAAGGAAAATTCATGAACTTTTTTTACTGTTTTTCCTTGATGGGGATATTTGTCTTTAAGTGTGTGTTATCAGAAGACTTGAAAATTAAGAACAGTGATAAGGTATATTTGATCTTCACTGAAAATAGTAATAGTAATTTGTATCTATATGAGCACTTTATGCTACATAAAATATTCTAATTTATATCATATTTGACATAATTAGATATTGCTCCCATTTCATAAAAAAGAAATTGGACACAGAACTGCATTAAAATCTTGACTCCTCTACTAGTTGATCATGTGATAGGATATCTTACTTGACATTCTGAGCCTTATTTTCATCTCCTATGGAAAACAGAGCTAATCATGTATACATTTTAACCTTGAGAACAAAATAAGAGCATTGTATGGTAAATGCTGAGCACACTATGACACTCGATTGATATGATTTTGTTTCTCTTTTCTATTAAAATATGTCTTGTTTTAGAAAGATTCTAGCATTTGTAAAAGAAAATAAAACATTAAATTATTTTATAAAGTTCAATCGCCCTGATGAAAATCAACAGTATATAGAAATATTTTGAATTTATGGTGAAGCATGCTCCAGTAAATGACTATCTCTAATTTGGAAAGACATTTTACTATACATTATTTAGATCGATGCATATTGACTTTGGCTGTGCCTAATAGGTATTAATGTATCAGGTGGCAATTTTTTTTTAATGTTCATATTAATTTATAGAAATATATATGTGAAATGAAAATAACACTTTAATATTTTAGACCTCTCTGGTTTTCAGTTTACTCATCAATAACATGTAGAATTTGAAATAAATAATTTCAAACTATATTCTAAGGTATAGAAGTTTGATAAGATATTATGCTTTCTTTAAAGAAAGTTATTGGTCCAATAAATTTGAGATATACTAAATATTATGGCATAGCAACATAACAAAGGCTTTGAAATACCTTCTACTAAAGACATCCTGATTAACTTTAGCATTGATTAATATTAGCATTAATTAATTAAGGTCAGCATTCCCTAATATTTTTGAACCATAAAAAACTTTTTTTTTTTTTAATTTAGAGCAGGGTAGGTTTGGTTAAGAAATACAAAAGACATCTTAGTCTTTAAGAGAATAGGTATTAGATAAAATAGACATCATGCTGTTTAAATCATAGATTTAAATAATTTTTCCAGTTTTCTAAAATATAAACTACATATGGAAATATAATAAAAATATAAGCCTGTCTAAGTAGAGGAATTTACACAGATGGTATTAACTACTTATGCATATAAGTAGTCTTGAGTTTTCAGTATTCTAGTGGCTCCTAGTCCTCCACTGCCCAGTCAAGAGAATCCTGAAATCATTTTGGAGTGATGATTACTTCTTAGAGCCAAATGAAATCTCCTACAAAGAAGCTCTCCATGGTGGATAGCTTGGATAGCAGCCTTGGAGTGAGACATCCAGTTCTGAGTCCTATTTGCCTTTTGATCCTCTGTTACCTTCTTCAAGCATAGGTTCCTTCATTTATAAAATGGAGATACAATTACCCATCTCACAGCTTTATTGTGGGTATTAATCAAGATAAAGAATGTAAAAAACACTTGTAAAGTTCCATGTAAATGGAAATAGTTATTAATGTAATTTGTACCCAGTTAATATTTCTAAAATTACTAAATATTTTATATCTCCTAAAGTAACAAGCCTGGGAAAACAAGAATTACCATAGAATTGTAGGACTAGAAGGACTGCAATTAGCTGTCCTCCATAAATTTTGGTCTAATAAAATAAAATAAAAAAACACAGAGAGGCTAAGTAAGTTTTCTCATGTCACCCAGCTGAGAAATGGAACCAGTGTTATCAGTTGATTTCTTCCGAGCACAGCCAGGTAAGTTTTCATATGGAAGCGCATACCTACACCTTCATCATTTTCATAATAAGTCAAATACGTCAACCATTAAAAAGTCATCCTTCCCCTGGCTGGTTTGGCTCAGTGGACAGAGCATCGGCCTGCGAACTAAAGGTCCTGGTTTTGATTCCGGTCAAGTGCACATGCCCAATTTGCAGGCTCCATCCCCAGTGGGGACCATGCAAGGGGCAGCCAATCAATGATTATCTCTTATCATTGATGTTTCTAACTCTCTCTCTCCTTATCCCTTCCTCCCTGAAATCAATTAAAAAAAAAAAAAAAGTTGTCCTTATTCTAAGAAAGGCAAACTGATTATGGCTCTTAAAATACTACTGCTTTCTTTTATTTATTTTAAAATGTAGTGTTAGTATTTCTACCATTAGATAAAGTTATCTGGATTTTTCTCATTTATGTAATGTTCTTATTAAAAAAAAATTCTGGCCAATTTTTACTTTTTGGTGCCAAGCTATGATTTTATACTCTGCACATTTTGTATACTACCTATGTTTTTCAATTTATGATAAAGACAGATATGATAGACTATGAAAGTGAGTTCCACCTGGGTTATTTATCAGCTATGTATATTTCATTTCTTAAGTCTAGTTAGCTCTTTGGAATATAAAGAGATACAACTTGTTGTCACTAGGTGATTTAGTTATAAATATGTCACATAGAATATCAATTTTGTAACTGTAGTTCAAAGAACATACTGATAACATCTCAGGTTTAATTTTCATTGCTGCTAAAAATAGAAAACTGTTGTAATGAAGAAAAATCTAATCTCAAGAGATTTGGATTTATTAGAGAATATTAACCTGATGGTGAAGGTTGTGACTATTGAAATATATTAGTATCAAAAATGCTTTCTATTGAAATCTAAATTAAAGATCTTCTTGACTCTAAAAAAAATTCTGTTTTCCATAGAAAATTGAGGGCAGATAAGCTGTTCCATTTTTTAAGATTAGTTTTACTTAAGGTGGACTTCAAGGCAATTTGTTTTCATTTCTCTCCTCAACAAAAGTTAGCCTAGTTATAATCCTCCTTTTCTCATGGGGAAATATCAGCATCATATAAAATATTACAAAAAGTGGACACAATACTTAGCAAATAGCTCTTTAGAAATAGGTGGAATGTCCCCATTAAAATGATTTGTTTTACTTAGACTTTAATAGATTTTAAAGAGTAAGAAGGGTAGCATATTGATGGAAAGAAACACTAAGCATCGCCAAATCTATTTTCTGACTTCCCTTTCAGCACCAACCTGGTTATGCAGCCTTGGCAAGACAGCTAATCTCTCTCAACTTTACATTTGTAATGCACAAAATGAGGCAGTATCACTTGCTTGAAGCACTCTGATAGATGGTATGTGTATGTGGAATCCATACTAAGACCTAATTTTGTGACTTTTCACGACAGAGAGATAATGCGTCATTTCAATAGAATGTGAATCAAATCATTTCTTTCTTCAAATTATTACTGCCAGCTCACCCTTGAGCACAAAGAAAATTCTTATTTCAAATAAGAAGTGATACCATTTTTATGGATTTGCAGATGTGGAAAAATGACCATAGTTATTAATTAATGTTCTCTTCTGAAGGTAATTACTTCCATCAGTGGGGAAGTCCTGGTCCTTATCATCTGTCTTAGGTTAGATCACCAGGGAAACAGATATGAGACAGAAATTTGCTTGCAGGAGATTTATAGTGGAGCACTCTCAGAACACCTGTGTGGAATGAGAGAAGCAGGATTGGATAGGACTGTACCATCTCAGATTCTGAGATGGCATATTGAACTTGTTCCACTGAGTCAAAGGATAGAAGGCACCCACTGTAACTAACTTTTACCAGGTGACTTGTTGCTCTCCTCAAGGGATGGTGCCATGTTAACAACTCAGCATCCATCCCTGTGGCTGACAGTTTGGACATTTGGCAACAGCAATAGCTATGTCAGATTTGGTGAGTGGGAGCCCATGGTGTTTAGGCTCACACACAGCCCCCATTCCTATCACCATGGCTACTCCACCATGTACGTATTGTGCCAGCACTGACCCATGGCAGAGAATGGCAAATGTCAAGTGACTGGCTCAGTCCCTCTACTTGGTTTTATTAGTGCCTCTTCCTTGGTAGCTGCTCTTTGGTGAGTGTCACTGTGTGATTCAGAGTTCTTCATACTCCGTGGCTTTCAGAAGCCAATCCACAGTCTTCTCCAGGTGTCCTTGAACTCAATCTTTTCATCATTCCCTGTGCAAGCCCTGGGCCAACCACCAAAGCCATTCCCTACTTCCTTTGATCCCCACTATGTGTTTATCTCATGTCAGATCTACTGTCACATAAAATATATAATTAGATCTAACACCCAAATATCTGTCCAGTGAGAGAATTTTCCCTCACCCCTGGATAGGACTGTAATGGAGCTTCAGCTTGCATTAAAATATTGCAGTGTCCCCTTCATCATCCAAGCTCAGACTTTTCAATTCTTCATCAATTGGTCATAAGAGACTCTCCTTCTACCCTCAGCCCCACCACACACACAGACATAGCAGATGTACCCATATGTGTAAACTGAGGAAGAAGTATAAGACATGAGGTCTTTTGGTACTCTCTGTCCTTGTTTACACGTGATCTTAAATTCCACACATCCATCTTATAATGAATTACTGCTGGGCCAACCCTACCTTATGACTTGGTAATTATGACAGAACTCAGCTTATGATGGCAGCTCTGGCCTCATGGCCAGTTGATATTCAGCACCTGGCAGTCCATTTCTACCAGGGATCAGAAGTTGCTTGCCAGAGGATATATAATCTTTTGCTGTAGATATCATGGCCTTGCTCTAAAACTCTAGGTGTCTATATTCTTCTCCTACCAGTTATTTGCCTGATATCTCGAAGGAAAGATGGTGGTAACTCTTAGTGAGCTTGTCTTGCAATATACATGCATTTTCATTATCTTCAAACAAGGCATAAACACTAGAAACAAGGCATAAGCACTAGATTTTAGTAGGTAACCACGTGGGATTCTTCTGGAAGCTTAGAGTGCTTAGGGTATCCTGAGAACTCAGTCTTTTTTTAATTTTATTTTATTGATTTCAAAGAGGGAGAGAGAAATGGAAACATCAATGATGAGAGAATCATTGATCAACTGCCTCCTGCACACCCCCTACTGGGGGTCACTCTATCCAATGAACCAAACCAGTTAGGTTAAGGATTCAGTTTTTGTGAGCTCCATCCAGATGTCCCTATCCTCAGACTCAGAGTCCCACTCCTGATCTTGGTAGCAAACTTGCTAGGGTTGGAAATTCAACATTTTTGGAACATTACTATTCTTATAATTAGGTCTTGGGTTTGATCCTCAGCTTTTTCTGTCCTCCTGTCAGAGAAGAGTCCACATGTTGCCAAGAAGGCTTTCTGGCACTCACATTTTGTCTTATGTTGATGATTAATCACTGTTAGCCTTTTGTGATCTTTCTCAAAGGCACTGCAGTTATCTGATTCCATAGTCCTTATAATCAGTATTTCCATAAACCTCTCAAACACCTTAGGTAGTGCATCTGCCCTAATGGAATGCCAGGGGCTATCATTGTTCTTCCTGCCATGGTGGGGAGGGGGTCATTTGGCAGCAGCAATAGCTATGTCAGATTTGGTGAGTGGGAGCCCATGGTGTTTGGGCTCACACACAGCCCCCATTCCTATCAACATGGCTACTCCACCATGTACATATTGTGCCAGCACTGACCCATAGCAGAGAATGGCAAATGTCAAGTGACTGGCTCAGTCCCTCTACTCATTGGGTGCGCTCATTGTCAGCAGGTTAGTAAGTAATCTAGCTCCCAGTTCCTGTTTTAAATAAACTCTTCCCTAGGCTTGATTCTGGTATCAACAGTCTCTATTGTCAGGTTTCCTGAAAAAGACACTGACACAGAGAATTATTTGTAGAGATTTGGGAAAGGGCCCTTGCAAACAACACCTCTGAGGGGTAAAGATGCAGGATGAGCAGAGGTTGAACTTAATCAGTGGTGCAGTTACAACAGAAGCCACAGCCAATACTATTGAGAGCTCTGGAGCTAGGAGACTCCTTTGTCTCAACTAAAGCAAGGAGACCAGGCCCTTCTATCACCACTTTCACCAGTTATTAAGTGGAGGTTGCCCCCTGGAAAGGAGTGTAACCTTGGGCAATGCACTTTAATTAATGACAATTACTAGAAAGGGATGGACTCAACTATGGGCCATCAGCAACCCAAAACTCCAGACACCTGGGATAGTGAGTGCCTTGGTCTTAAAGGATTAGTTAATAAGTGTACACAATGACCCCTCCACTATTTCCTATGTGCTACTTTATGTATTTTTATGAGTTACTGCATGCATTTTTATATATGTCTTCATAGTACTTATTAGCAACCAAGTGAAGGAACTACTGAAAATCGACACACTCTACATAAAACTATTCATTCTTCCCATGCTCAACATATACATGTATACTTTTTTTAAAAACCTATTACAGCTTTTCAGTTATTTCCCCAGTGTTCTGACATTACCCAAATAGCAGACATTAGGAATTAAACAGCATGGCTCAAAGGGAATGGACGTGGTTGTACACTGCAGGAATTTTGCTGGCTCGCAACTCCCTGATGCCTCAAAAGTGCTTTAGTGCACTGCTCTGCTGCAAAATATTGACTCTGAAGCACCTCCGTCCTGGAGTTGATCCACCCTGGAAACAGCTCTCAAATCTGCCTCCTCCTTAACAATTGAACAGCTGTTACATTATCAAGAGTTTTTTTCCTGGTGACTGATTGCTGGGGATGTTCAGGGGGAGGTACCTAGGAGTAATGTTTAAGGAGATAAGAAAGTACTTTCAGAATTCAGGGACATTCGATAGAAAAGTCATTTCTTTAATGCTGAATTGGTAAAACTATGAAACTATTTTAAGAAATATTTGTAAGAATCCCGCTTCATAGAAGAGCATTAAGGAGAATGGCTTTGAATTAACCAGTGATTTTTAACATCGAATACAGTTTTTCTTATTATTATACAGCCCAGGTAACAGAAACAAACAAAACCCCACATGCTCAACTTCAAATATTTAGTCTGAAATGAACAGTAAGTTATCTCCAAATACAGTCATATCCTAAGGTCCTAGGGATTAGGACTTCCACATTTGAATTTGGAGGGGGCACAATATACTCAGTAACTAGGGTGATATCACATAAACTTTAAAACCATGAAGAACTAATCTACAGGTTGTTTACCAGTAAAAGAACTCTAACATTAGCAAAGCTTTAGGATGTCAGTTACCCAGGTAATGGGAGGAAAAGAAAGGCCATCTGTATCTGTAAAAGAATAAGATCAGGAGCTAACATGGCAAAAAAGTAAGATGTAAAGCCAAGCGATGGCTACAGATGTATTTATAATATTCTCTGCATTTTGGTATCTTTTCCATATTTTAGTAAGAAATTGGAAGTTGTACAATGGAAACAGTAGAGCCATGATTGATGGGAAAAAGGGAAAGGACTCCTCACTGGCTTTCCTGATCCATGTCCCCTGTCCCAGGTGCAGCTCTAGACATCATCAAGCAGATTTACTCTGAGGGTCAGTAGGAAGAATCTCAGAGACAAGAGGCAACATTCTTTGGCTTTCCTCAGATCTCGAATCCCTAACTTCCAACTTTTAATGAGAAATAAAAATATTTTCTATTCATTTTTTTAAATAGCCATTTTCAGAATGTAAAACCATATGAGGCTTTATACTTTAGCAGGCGTCCTCAAACTACGGCCCGCGGGCCACATGCAGCCCGCCGAGGACATTTATCCGGCCCGCCGGGGGCCGCTGCCTGTCCTGCTTAGCAGCCGACTTGTCCCGGGCCAGCAGTGCACATAGGAATTTGTTCATAGTTGTTTTTTTTTTAAACTATAGTCCGGCCCTCCAACGGTCTGAGGGACAGTGAACTGGCCCCCTGTTTAAAAAGTTTGAGGACCCCTGCTTTAGTGGGATGGTACATTGTTCAAAGTTTAATTGATAGCAATGCTTTTGTTTTATGATCAGGTAAGGGAGAACTTTGGAAAGTTGTGTCTACAGGGAAGTCTTGGTCTTGAAAAGAGAAGCAAATAGGTAGGCCGGAGGCATCAAAGGAAAGCAATCAACCTCACAAATTTTCCAATTGCTCTGTTTATGTGCAACTGTACCTGGAAAAACAGAAACTCTTTGTAAATGCTTGTGGTGTCCAGCACAGATACATAAGCATATTATCTTCTGAGGAAGCCAACTCAGAGCTAACCTGGACCCTTGAGAAACTGTCCCCTCTGGCAGAGTACCATGCAGAGCCGCCTTCAAGGTCATCCTGTGCCCACACTGTCCTCCAGGGAAACCCGCAGGCCAGCACAGTTAATTACACTAACAGCCACGGAAATTATATTGGCCCGCTGTGGCCTAGGAAGATGAATATCTCTCTTCCTTAGTCACAGGGGGACGCTAATGGTATTTTTATTAACTTGTGACCTGTTGACTGCTATTAGAATATAGATTGTGTGCATAAACCAGGTCGGGTCTTACAGATATGATTATGGAGCAATTACTGTGGCAGCCACTGGGCTTCTAATCATTGCCGGCAAAGAGAACTTGTAAGACTTGAGACTGCTTTTTGGAGTTCTACAAGAAGAAACACTGGGGATCAAAGTTTACATTGTCTCTTTGTGTCTTCTTGAAATTGCAATTTGTGATTTCTGATTAGACTGGCAAATAAAGGCAGATTTTAAAAGAGAAGAAAACTACAGAGGATAGCTGATGATTAGAGTAATCTTAGCTTTTGGCAGTTCAAGGTTGAAAACTTTCCTTGCTGAAATTGTTTAGACTAAAAACATACACAGTTTGCTACCAATTTTATTTGTGCAGGTACTGCTAATAATCAATGACCAGATTATATTCTGATCTATTATTTTAGTAATGTGAAAATTCACCTGAAGTTATGTAACATCTGATATGAAATATAGCATTAAATACTTTAGCCATGCTCTTTATAGTCACATATTTATGGTAATGCCATCGAGGTTGCCAAAATGTCTCCAGAGTCGATATCTGAGGATGCTGATTTATATTCTGCAAAGTGCATTATTTATTCTGCAAAGTGCATTATTTATAATCTCAACCCTTCTCCCCCTTAGTTGAAGCAGAGTTTATGCAACCCCTTTTAAACTGCGGCCTCTGCATGTGGGGTGAGAGCAGAAGGGACAAATGGTACCATTAACATGGTAAATTACAGTATTAACCGACTTGACTGGAAGCAGGAAATACTGTATCTGAAATCTTGCCATCCTCATTTAGAAGTCACAAGTGGTTTCCATGACAGAGAAAAAAATAACAAAAATCTGCCCTTCCAGGTTCTTAGCTCAACCAAATGTTTGAACTCTGAGCTAGAGCCAGTCCTGCGTGAACTTTGGACAGCTACTTTCAAACAGGGCTATTCAGGAGCAGAGAGAAAGGAGGCATTGAAAGCAGAATGGGATTGCAGTGGAGCCCCTGGGGTTCTGGGCAAGGAGAACTCACAATGCTTACAATTGATCTTCTGTCCCAGGACTGACACGTGCACTGATCTCTCCATGATCACCATTGTAACCTTTCCTCTTCAGTACACTGCATTGGAAATAGGATCACCACAGTGATAAAGCCACTCATTTGAAGTAGTTTGCATTAAAAATGAAGAAATTAGAAATTCTGCTGAAATAACTGTTTTCCAAGTTTTAAAATAAAATATTGATCTTATGTTAAGGTAAGTTTAATGATTTTTATGACAACACAGATAAAAACTGGGTGATAATACTAGTATATAGCAATGCACATGTACCTTTTAGTATTGTACTGGAAAAGTCATGGGCTTTGGATAAGACAGCCTGGTTGCAACTCTGACTTTGCTACCTATTAACAATGTGAAATTGGACACGTTATTTAACTTATCTGAACCTCAATAAAAATAACCTTTCTCTGAAAATTACATGAACAAAACAGATCACACCTGACATAGTTTCTGGGATACAGCATTCCCTCAATTGAATACATATACTTTTCCTGTCCCTTGTATCTCTTCCTCTTGATAAACTTTAAAGCTGTGAGTGCACAGGATACTATAACTGAGGTGAATGGCTAGGGATTAGAAAGAGGCCAAATGGATTCCAGGGTGATCTGTAGATGTAATAGAAAAACACATTTGCAGGCTGAAAAGAAAAAACAGAATAATTCAGGTTTAACTGTTTAACACCATCTTTTTCTATCATATTTTCCCCCTTTCTCTAACTTCACCAAAAGGACCAGGGATAAATGATTCATATCTCTTGAACTTTAGTTATAATAGGGAAACTAGTACAGGTGTCTGACATTTAAAAATTTTCTTAACATTCCAATCAATGTTCCCCTGACTAGTGTGGGTCTCCTTCTTTATTTCACTTTTCCTCTGATACCTATTATTAAACAAATTAAATGGTCAAAAGGAAGAAAACATGGAAAAAATAGAGCCCTATAATGCAGATTCCATGAAGCCTAGAAGAGGGAAGTACATTTTATGCCAATAGAGTGGCATAAATAGGAACAGTCATCTTATAATTATTTTAGAGTCTCTATTAACATAATTAAGCAGCTATAATATCATGTAAAGACACAGTTTACTCTCTCATGCTTATTTTTATTTACCCAGCTTGTCTACAGCCCTGCAGGAAGCCTTTTAAAACAAAACAATCAATTAATTCCCTTAGTATTGGAAAGGTGAAAATGAGGAAGGCTAGCACATCTTGGGTAGGTTTTCTGCTTCACACTGAGAAGGGATATAACAGGGATTAAAGAATTAGCAAGAATTTGATTGGGCAATTTGTTTCCGCTTTTATAGGTCAGATCTTTCCCCTGAAGGCTTGTGTGCTGTTTATGTTTATATATGTTATGAGTTAGCAAAATATCAAATACACCAAAATTCTAAGTATATCAATACACTTAGGTTGTATAAATGTAGGTTTGTCTATACCGTTACTCCCCTCCACTGGTATGGATATATGCACTGAAATGAACATTGTATTGAATTGAAAATGTTATGAGCCTGGTTAGTGATACATAGTGAGTGAACCTTCTGATTCAGCAGAAATTGCCTTCCCATTCTAGAAAAAAATAGATTAGTGCCATAACACTTTAATCATACCCTGGATGCCAAGCCTGTTATATTAATGGTTTTTGCATTTAAATAGTGAAAGTGGATTCAATATAGGGAAAATGAGTTAGCAGCTAACCCAGAAGGAAGGCATCATCTATCCACAATAAAGGCAGGCTATTGCTCCCTGGAGGGAAAACTGGCCGCCAGTCTGTCCTCTTGGTGCTCAAGGACCTGCCTTTGAGGACATTATCTATTGTAATGAGAGGGCACTTCACTCCTTTCTGTGACTGTTAGTCTTTGGTTTCTGCTGAAAATTCTGATACTGGTGCACTTAAAGGGCAATCTATTGAGACGCTTTCCTGAGCTCCTAGCCACCAAAATCCAGCTCAAGGGTGACAGTTCATTAACAATGATTTTAAATAGCTAGCAAATGACAAATCAGAGCCAGCACAAAAAAGGTTTATTAATATTTTTATTTTTTTATTTAAAGTTAAAATACATATTGATCATTATCATGTGAATGCAGTTATAATTGGCCTATAAAACAAGGTCAGACCAGACTTAAAGCTTTGGATCATCAACCATTAAGCAAGTCCTCTGTAGATTGTTTGAATAATGAGTGTGTACATATTAATAACCATTATATTTATCTGTATTGAAAATGAGGATACCAGAACATGACAGCATATAAAGTTTGACTAAGCAAATATTTAGACTGTATGCCACTGGACCATTGGTTTTGAAATAGTTTTTGAGATCCCCTACAGCAGAGAAAGACACACAGGAACAAATACTTGCTAAAATTGCTGGGAAAACTAATTCAATTCCCAGTCTTCCTGCCGTGTTACCAATTACCACATAAGAAAATGGGTATGTATGAGAGAGCAGAAGATAATTCTGTATTTCCTCTTTATCTTAGCCATCTTCCAGAGTGATTTCCAGTTCTGAGGAGGTTGAAGTGTTAGATATCTGTTTGGCCGTGCTGTATTGTCTTGAATGAAATAAGGAAACTTGAAATGACTAAACCTCTTCATGGCTTCATTTCCAGTTCATATCTGCAATGGCTTTACCTTTCTGTAACATTTCTCATTTCCTTTCTTTTTTAAAAAAACTCAAAAATCTTTTTAATTGGAGTATGACATACATAACAAATGTATATGAATCATGAGTGGACACCTTGATAAATTTTCACAAAACAGCACACCCATGTAACCACCACTCAGACCAAGAAAAGTACTTGACTAGTCCTTCTTGAACCCTCCCAATTATCATCACTCATCTCTCCATAGGCTAATACTATTCTAATTTCTGACACAATAATTAGTTTGACCTTTTTTTGAACTTTATATGAATGGCATAATACTCTGTGTATTCTTTTGTATCTGACTTCTTTTGGTCAATGTTTTTGTGTGTAGTGGCAGTTCATTCGTTTTCATTGCTATATAGTCTTCATTGTGGATTATACCACATTTTTATTTACCCATGCTAAATTTGGACAATTGTGTTGCATGGAAACAACAAAACATTGGGACTATTATAAATGCTATGAACAATCTTTTTCACATGTTTTCACTTTATGTATACATTTATTTGGGACATGCCTAGGAGTGACATTTTTGCATCATAGGTGTAAATATATTCAAATTTATCAGATACTATTAAAAAGTTTTTCAAAATGGTTTTACCAATTTACACTACCATAATCAGGGTATGAAAAAATTGAGTTTCTCACCAATAATCAGCACAAACCATATTCAGTACCTGTTATCAGCATTGTCCTTTCATTCACATTGTTGACATTTAGTAATTTCCACATTTTTTCATCATTTACTGTCTCTTCTCCCTCCAATCAAAATAATTCTACACATTTTCATTCCATTTATCTTTGTAAAGTACATTTCTGAGCATTCTAGTCTCTTCCTCAAAATTCTTAATGTTCCCAGTTTCCTTCAATTAATAGCTCCACAACATTACCAACTCCTTCCCCCACAACTCAGCTACCCAATATTCCCGTCAGATGCAGCCATTCTGCACAAGTGTGCTCCAGACACCCCAACAGCCACTTGTTTATATGTACTATTAACCTTTTAGAGAGTCTCTTCTTTCCCCCAGCCCACTCTTCCCATTTTACCTCAAATGCCCCTACCTTTAGAGACCAAAAATGCTTTCTTTCTCCCATTCAACCCTTCAGACACTTTGTTATTTCCCTTTAGTTATTAAGTTGTCTGCTAGGTTTATTTTTGGAGGAAAGAGGTAAAACTTAGCACAGTGATTTGTGTACAGAAGGGGCTCAATAAATATTTGTAAAATTAAAGTGAACATACAAAGTGTTTTACTGAAACTCCTTGGATTGTTGGAACATACATTTATCTGAACAAGCATGCCAAATTTTTGGGGGGGTCAAATAATGACAGGAATCTCTGCCTGTGAGAGATGAAGCAAAGTTGTCCAAAGAATCTGTTCAAAGTCAGTGACACAATTCACCATGCTCCAGATCTCTGCTTCTTATTACACCCAGGGATTTTATCTTCCATGGAAATTGCCTTCTGAAATGAAAAAGAAAGATTTGGATCAATTTAACAATTTATACTTATTCAAAATAATATTGATTTGTATTGGATTATCTTCAAAATTCCCTTGGCACCAATAGTCTTCATTAGATAATGTCGACTGAATGACATTTAACATACTTAGGATCCCTGCAGGTTAAGCAAGTAAGTGCAGCATGGTTTGTCAAACTCTAAGGCATTCTTGGAAACAGAGTAGTGTGGTAGAGGAGTCTAATTTAATAATCTGATGGACATGGATTAAAATATTAATTATGCCTCATGTAAGCAGTGCACATTTGGACAAATTACTTAACCTCCTCGGCCTCAACTTTGGCATCCAAAAGAAAGGAGAATAGTAATATGGGATTGTCAAGACTAAAGTGAAAATCAAATAAAATAATGTACCCAAAGTAGTTAATTTCAGGGCTGGACCCAAAGGCTGCCTTCTTCAGGGAGCCTTCCCCGATGACCCGCCAACTGTGTTAGGTACGCCTATCTTCTGCTTTCAGAGTACACTGTATTTATACCTCAACACTTTATTATAATTTCTTTATTCAATTATTGTTGTGATGATTTGCTTTCTGTAAACTTTGTGACAATGGTCCTAAGTGACACACCTTTTAGATACCCAGTATTTACTATAATGCCTGACACATAGTTCATGTTCAAAAATATTTATCAAAAAATGAATATGATAAGTGAATGATAATTCCTTTTCCTTAACTTGTATACATGGTGAGAATATAAATTAGAATGGCTGAGGCCGTTTTCTTTTTTGCACAAATAGAATTTATATATTCTAATAAGTTCTAACCTTTTCAAAGCAGTCATGTTTGCAAGCTATATATGTATTTTCAGGATCCTCAGATGAATGTTGAAAGTCTCTTAAGGTCATGGCATAAAAGCCTGATCCCCTTTGTGCCCATATCATCAAAAGAGATGAATCTATCTTTTAAGAGCAGGTTCTATTTTGGAAAATAATTAAATGCCATTAGGAATCAACTGTGGCAAATTAAGCAGTTTGTTTTATTTTTCATTTAAAGCAAAGTTTGATGAAGCATTAATAAAACTACTTTTCTTCTGTGACCAATAATTAAGGACAGACTCTATGGTCTCTCAAATTATGTATTGTGAAAGTGAATGTTCTTTGGAATGGGTATTTGATATGTTGTGAAACATGCAAACACAGACACAGATACACACAGACACATATATAAACAAACACACACACATAGTCAGGCACACACACACACACACACACACACACACACACACACACACAACACAACACAAACAATCCCTCTCTGCCTCCGCTGAAAATTACATTTCTTTAAAGTCATGCCTGACATAAATTCCATGTAAAATTCATTTTCAACAGGTTCTTCTAAGGAGTATTATGAGGACTGTAAACCTCTCTCAGTTAATATGGTCCATACTCGTTTAGCAGCATTACAATTAGCCTCTCCCACCCTCCTGCTGGTCCTATGCAGTTTCCTAACAAAATGGATTTTCT
Source organism: Plecotus auritus (assembly GCF_963455305.1). Lineage (NCBI taxonomy): Eukaryota > Metazoa > Chordata > Mammalia > Chiroptera > Vespertilionidae > Plecotus > Plecotus auritus. The sequence continues at coordinate 164,457,736 of NC_137771.1, read as the reverse complement.
ACCATGATGTTATAATAGGAATTTTATGTTAGAAATGCAAACTTTGGCCTTAAATTAGTTATATTTAAGGACTTAATAAAATAGGAAATTCTAGTGACAATAACCAGTACAAATATACATATAATTTTAAAGTTTTTAACAGTGAATTCCTGTGATAGTGTGTCATTAGTATTATAATTTATATTTTTAAGATGGCTACCATAAACTGAAAGCAAAAAAAAGTCAACAGTAAGTCTGGAGACTCTCCTTGCATATTTTGTGTTATATGTGTCATGAACATTTTTGTGGTATAAATGCATAACCTCCTTGGTTCAATTGCATTCCATTGACAGCTATGTTTATAACGTTATTGACTACAGGGGTTCCAAAGCTGAGCAAAACAAAGTGAGTTAAAAGGATGGGGTCAAAGACAAAGAAATTAGAAGAAAGAAGCTGGAAATTGGGGACTAATGGGAAAGTTGTTTACCTTCTGACAAAGTTCTTCACTCTTTTCAAATAAGCTTATTTCCTCGATGAAGTCATTGGCAACAATTGGGATTATGAGGTTTTATTTGCAGTGATTTCCAAATAATTTGGTGTCCCTCCCAAATAACTGTCTCTCTTGGCAATCCAAGTTAGGATAAAGGCTCAGCAATTAGTTATGATAATTAATCTTCAAAAGAAGAAATCACCAGAAAAAGTGATTTGTGCAGTTGAGCAGTTGACTGCGATCTTTGAATGAACATGCCTAGGAAAGTTTTACCTGTTTCTTCTATCAGATGAAGTCTGAAGAAAACTGTATTCTGTTGAGTTTCCTCTTCTTTTTTGTTTACCTGAACTTATTTACTTTACTTTTTTTGTTTTGTTTTGTTTTAAGAGACCACATTGGCTGAGACATTTAAAATACAAAATGGTAATTAAGAGTGTTTGAGGCAGCTCCAGCTGGCTTTGGAATAGCTCCCAATAGGCAGGCTGACATTTCCACCCTCTAAGAATCACTGCTTGGATGAAGTTGAGAGCAGCCAACCTTGATTCCACCCACTGTTTGATTAAACAACAGAGAAACTGCAAATACTAAAAGTCACTTCTCTTGAGCCACCTTAAACTGACAGCAAATGCATGAAAAGAGAGTGATAGAAAAGTAGATTATGAATTAGTGTAAAAACAACTTATCAAATGGCATTTCTCAAAGTGAGCATCTAATTGGTCAATGAGCCGTCTAAGTGTAGAAATGGCATTAGTATCTCTAGAGAAGAGTATCATGAGGCCATTTGAAATACAGTTTAATTTTCATTTAGATTCATGCCCAAGAAAGGACTGAGATAAGCAGCCAGCTGTCTGCAAAGCCTTAAACAGGTACAGTTTACATGATGACTGCAAGCCTGAGATATTGCTGGGACAAGATGACAAAGTATTATATAAGTCATGGTTCCTGGCTCCTGGGAGTTTATAAGGTAATTGAGGAGACTAAAGTTGTTCATCTGGAACAACTAAGTCGAAATGCCAGGTGGCATATGATTGCATATCAATATATGTCTGCATACATCTATATATCATTATATAGAGAGATAGATATACGTAGATATACAGTCAAAATGAGCATACATGAATATATACAGGGTTGGGAAAAAAGGTTTACAGTTGTTCATATGGTAACTAATACAATAATTAATAAATAAGTAATACAAGAATAAACTGTTTTGCATACTCACTACTGTAAACCTAATTTTGCTCACCCTTGTACATACCTGTGTCTATATTCTATATTCTATATTCTATATTCTATATTCTATATTCTATATTCTGTATTCTATATATGTAATTCCTATCGCATATCAGCTTTGAGAAATAAATCCTGGTAATTGGATAATGATCCAGGGGAGAAATACTTTGTTAATTTTACCATTAGGCACCTAAGTGTAGGCAAATAGCAACTTGCTAGATTTCTGTTTTCTGTGTGATGTATGAAAGGCTCCTTCTCTGAGTCTTCAGGTTCTTTCCAGGTTCTATAGGAAAGAACACGTGAGCCATTACATTTGTGACTGAGAGATTGTTACTGAATTCCAGAGGCTTCAGGGTAGTCACTGGAAAAGTGGGGAGATTGCCTGAGGTTACAGAGAGTCCTCTCTACTGAATCTTTACTCGGGACCAGGTGTCTGGAGTCCTGAGTTTAGCTCCAGTTTTCCCACAAGATGGTCTAATGACAACGGCAAATCATTTTCCTTCTCTGGATTTCCCTTTTCCGTCTGTGAAATGAACGCTTCGGATGAGGCAATCTCAAACATGTCTGTTTTCTGACACTGATACTAGTAAGAACATGGGTTGGTTCCAGTGTGTCTCACTTGCACCCTCCTCCACGGCAGTGGGCGCGTTCAGCAGTGGCTGCTCTTCACTGGGTACTACCAAGCTGAGGCCGGTTGCAGGGCCTTTACTGCACAGTGAGTGTCCTAGACACCAATGCGGGCCTTGTCTGTTCCTCGTTATCTAGTGATTTATCACATGTCCTGTGCTCCCCATTTCCAACAATTATCTTTCCTTTTTGCTGCTTTATCTACTCTTCATGTCTCTACAATTAAATTTTTATCTCCTGTAGACCTAGTTTTTTTTTTTTTTTTTCTAACCAGTTTCCCTCTAAAACCCTCTCAAAGGATTAAAGGATATATAAAAATATTAATAAAAAGTACTATAGTGATTATAACTGCTCTTTTATATTTTTCTATTTTGGTAAATATCTTAATGCTCATAGGTCAATATTGCACACTATATGTGAACTACTAGAAAGATATTACTCTATACCCATGAAGAACCATTCTAACTGTGCTAATAAAAGGTTTGTATTTATAAATACTATGTCATATTTAATTAACCTATTCATATTTGAAACTGGAGCATTCCATAAACAATTTGGCTACATTAGGACAAGATGTTTAGGGGAGTTTGTGTTAATTGTATTGCGCATCTTGAAGACTAAAGCAACTGAAGTTTTTTCTTGTATCTATAGTACCCTTCCTTTGTTATACTCTAATTTTGTGGAAAATATAGTTTGGTCTTGTAAAAAGGAACTTTTTATCTTTTTAGCATTTAAAATCACACAATACATTCCTGGAGAGTCAACATATCATTTTTAGTTAGCATTCATAGAATACCTTACATTTTGAATCCCTGAATTCTTCTTCTCATTGCCCTGTGGCTTCATTTTCTCATATCTCTAATATTGTCATCCTGGTCACACCCAGAACTTTCTTCTTTATTTATGGGCATCACTGCCTTCCATTTTATTAGATTCTTCTGTTTCTCCCTTCTTTCCTTAACCTGGAATATGTGTACTTCCCTACATTTTTTCATGTTTTATTAGCATCTCCTTTTGCATCTCTTTTGTTTACTCGCTCTTCTTTACCACTAACTGTACATCTCTGAATCATTTACCAATCTGTTAATCTATTGCATTTATAGAATATAATGTATATTTAATAATATAGTCAACAAGTATTGTCAGTGTCTATTCTTAGTGAAGTATTGGCCTAATGGAACTTTACCAAATTCCCCTTCTTCTTAACTCTTTTGTTTTTTATCTCTAAATTTATTATCTGACCTCCAAATCTGAATTTATTATTCTTGACTTTGACTTTTGACCTGTGTAATTCCTCTAGACTGACATTTTTTTTCCACTGTATGTGATGGGTCTTTTCATTCAAAACTCTACCCTGAACTCAAGGCCTTCCTTCACAAAAACTTCCCAGTTAATAGAAATTTCTTCAGTAAGTATAACAATTTTATTGTATATGTCTATGGAGTTTGGCTTAGCCCATCATGTCCCAATGCATTGAAAGCCATGGAAACATTTTATGTGGGTATATAGTTTTACTAACCCTTTATTTAGACTTGAAGCTCCCAGTGGAGAGTCATGTTTATTAGTTATTTATATTTTTTAGGGGATGCTATCAGTTTTCTGAATAGCAGAACTATCCCTCATAATTCTCAAGCCCTTTGGTATTTTTATGACGGTTTTTCTTGAGAAGGACATAAATGGTATCACAAAATTCCATTTCCTTTATTGAACACCAACAAAGACTGATTTTATTTTCAGATGACATATTCTTATATTCTTCCTTAGACTCTCTTTTATCACCTTGTACCATTCTAAAAATCATGCTTATATCTCCTTCTCCAGCAAGAGAATGGCACAGAAGATGGCATGGCATTTCTATTGATTGTATTGATATATAGTCTGATTTTTATTAGTAAGGGATTTTGTGATTATTTTATTAAGCTGCGACAAAAGGTTGTGTGGGAAGCATGAATCTCAAGGGGAGTTAGTAATATGATCTTGGCTCAGAAAGAATATCACCTTTATTGACTATTTCTCTAAGCAATAGACAGTCTTTATTGAATAGCGGATACTTTCACTGTTGCATTTCATATTTGTAGGATTAAAAAGGTTATATGCAAAATAAATCTGGCAATATCAGCTTGGCTTAGTCCCATTCCATAAACCTCAGTTCATGGAAAGCTACAAGATTGATTTCTCAATATTCAATTTCTCAGTGGAGCAAGTAGTCAAAACATGTATTAGTCTCTGCTCTTTGAAAAGGACATTAGCATTTGATCCTTCACGGATAAGGATATTGGTGAGAGCCTCGATTTGCCTCAGATTTTCCCCACCTTTTCCATGTCCCACATTAACTCCCAAGTCATGGTGAGTTTAGTGCATGGAAGAGTCACAACACTCTAAAATAGAATATGAATATTTAAAAAAAAAGACTATAGCACTTTATAAACCATGAGCCTTAATTTTACCACCTTCTCTCAGGCAACACTCCCACTGAGATCAGTGGGGGGTTGGCTCAGTTGAAGAGAGTAAAATGCAATCCAACCAGCACGTAGGAATAATTCTACTGTAATCCCAGCCTGAACATGGAAATCCAGTTACTTCTGAATTGGATGAAAACACACACCAGCACAGAACGACAGGTGAAGGAAGGCAGGGGAATACTATTTCCAGTGGTCTCTCAGTACTGTTTGTACTTTGGGTTGTAAAGTGCCCAGGGAGATTTATTCCTTCTAAGCACAATATAAAATCAGAAATGAATATGTTGGGATGCAGTTTGCTTAAAGGCAAAGTGTATTGTTAGAACACATTATTCTAGCATTATCATTTATATGCAGTTTATATGTAATATCTCAGACTTTTAAATGCAACTTATTTGTATACTTAAGTTCAAAAGCAATCATTGTTTTCTTTTACAGACTAAGAAACTGTGCAGTAGCCACTGATGACTTTACTATTTTTGCATATTTGTAAATATATACATTCATATATTTAAAAGGTGCTGCAGCCTCACAGTGAGAGAACACCCCAGGCTGGAAGGAACTAGTGATCACAGCTGTCTTGTCCCGCCTCCAGGGGTTTCGCCTCTGTCTGTTTCAGCTGCAGCCTCATCAGCTGCCAGGGAGGGAAAGGTGGGGGCGGGAGTGTTACCCAGCTGAGATGGCAGCTGCCACCACCTCGCCTGTGCCCTCCAGCTTTCTAATCACAAGGTGGAAATTTTTCAAGGGGAAGTTTACTAGGAAAGTAAAAGGAAAACAAAACAAAGCCCCAAGTGAAAGAAAAAAAGATAAAGAAGCAGACATGTTTCCAGAGAATAGCTCTTTTAATTCTTGAACTCTGTACAGAGTGGCACTGCTGGCTGTGACCTGGCACAACAAGTCACACTTCTACATGCACAGAAGCTTCTATCTGACCAAGGTACACAGACTTCAGCTAAAAACCCATTTGTCTAGGCCTCGATATTAGGCCTGGAACAATTCTCAGGACCTTCTTTATCCTGTGCTTTCCACCACGACCACGACCACCACCCCTACCCCAGCTCAACACGATGACTTTGAACATCCTCCATTAACTAAGAGAATTAATGCTGTATTGCCACTGGTTTTTATCTGCATTGAAGCAGCTTCTGTGGGTCTTGGGTCAAAAAGAGGAGAGGGCCTGGCGGTGTTGCTCAGCCATTGAGCTTTGACCCAGGAACTAAGAGGTCACTAATTCTATTCCCAGTCAGAGCACATGCCTGGGTTGCATGTTCGATCCCCAGTGGAGGGTGTGCAGGAGACAGCTAATCGATGATGTTTCTCTATCATCAATGTGTCTCTCTATTCCTCTCTCTAAAAATCAATAAAAATATATTTTAAAAAAAGAAGAGAGGAGAGTCTTTTTTGGCCCACAGTGGCTTTTCTCTAGACTTTAGAACATTCGGAATTGAGTATGGTATCAGCCTTTCTTTTGCCAGATAATTTCAAAGTGTCTAACATTCCTGCTTTGTTTTTGATCCACTTAAGACTTACTTTCCTATTCTTCAGAAGCGAGTTAATAATCCATCTGGATTTGTTAGCAGTCACCTGGCCTTGTTGTCAAGACGCAACGGAGAACAGCAGCACTCCAGGTTCTAGTGAGAGTGTCCTTAAAGTGACTGCTAATTGGATTTTTTCAACTCTCCAGTTGAGTGATATCACATTCACAGACGAAAGTCTAAGGCAATCATTCCTGATAGACATTTGTCCAGCTACATCAGAATATTTAAAGAAGATAACTTTTTAAAATACAAATTTAGTGCCTGTATTGGCTCAGGAGGAAGTTTTTCACCTTGAACTTTGTAATTCACACAATCCTGAATTGTTCTATAAATGTGCTGTCCCCAGGTGTGTATTGCTGGACTGGTGGTGGCAGCATTGTATGGTGGTCAGGGGCATTGCCTCCAACTGTCAGCTCAGCTTCCATCACCTTCATTAGTAGCTGGTACCCTTGGTCAAGTTACCCAACTTTAAAACCTGTTTCTTCATTTTTATAAAGAGGGTATACCATGTGCCTGTTTGTTATGCAGATACTATTTATAAAAATCACTTAACATTGTGTGGCTCATGGTGAAAATTAAATGTTAGTTATTTTTATTACCTGAAATAGCCTTATGATGATTTTACATAATAAAAGCAGCTAATCTTTATTTAATATAAATTCCACTTTGCAGTACTCTACAGACGATTGCTGAAATTACTGCATGATAATTTTTAAAAGATAAGGAAGGACCTTCTTAAAATTTTATAAAAATAATAATGTTTCCCTTTCCAGAAAATTGTAGTTTATAATAATTATGAAAAACATGGTAGGCTATGTTTTATCAGATGAAACAATTATATAACTTTATTTATTTTTACTTTGCTTGCTTGAAAGTTCAGAATTAAATTTATAATCACTCTCTTTATCCACCTTACCTGAGAAGATTGGTATACTTAACTTCTCATTCACCAACATGGGTTTATGGTTACATTGTTTTTTAAATATATTTTTATTGGTTTCAGAGAGGAAGGAAGAGAGAGAGAGAGAGAGAGAGAGAGAGAGAGAGAGAGAGAGAAAGATAGAAACATCATTGATTGGCTGCCTCTTGCATGCCCCAAACTGAGGTTTGAGCCTGCAACTCAGGCATGTGCCCTTGACCAGGATCAAACCTAAGAACCTTCAGTCCACAGGCCAATGCTCTATCCATTGAGCCAAACCAGCTGGGGCACATTATTTTCAATATAACAACCTGTTTTCATTTGTCTAAACATTTTTTTAAGAAATAGACTACAAGTAATTATTGAGTTGAGTCTTAGCTTGTCAGAAATGGTCATTTCATTAATTTTTAAACTCATTTTTTAAAAAGGTGATTAGAGATGAAATATTTGTATAGAAAAAAATTAAAGTATAATACCACAAAATAACTTCCTCTGTATCCTTGTTCCTATCTACCTAGTTTCCTCTACCCTAGCACAAATAAGGATTTAGTTAGTATGTGTATATATATCTTCAAGTTTTCTTGATGTGCATAAAGACAAACAAGAATGCATATCATGTGATACATTTTACATAAAAAGTGGAATATTCTGCATAATAATTTACATGTTGCTTTTTTTTTTTTTTTACTCTGAAAGACTTTCTAGAGACTTTATAGTGGTGCATGCAAAGCTGTTGCATTCATCTTCACAGATACACATTATTTCACACTATGGATTTCCATAATTTATTTAGCCAGTCTAGTTAGGCTGATTACAATTTTGTGTTATTATAAACAACCATATAGTGAATAACCTCATACATAAATCTTTGTACATGCATATATATCTGTAGGATAAATCCTCTGAATTAGTCCTCTGTGTCAAACAGTATATTTATTTATAATTTTGATAAATATTACCAAGGAGCTTTCAATGGAAGAGCTGCAAGATATATGAGAATGTCTACATCTGCAGACTCACCAGGCTACTATTATCAAACTTTTGGATTTTTCCAGGTTGGTAGGCTTTTTAAAAATTGAAATTAGGCATCTTTTTATATATTTAAATGAGATTTGTATTTTCTGTTTTAATAACTGTCTGTGTACATGACTGTTGCCCATTTTTCCTGTTAGATTATGAGTCTTTTTCTTATCAATGTCTTGGATTCCTTTATTATTGGAGAGATTTGCTTTTTATGATGAGTTGTAAGCATTTTCCCCTAGTTGATCCTTTGAGAAGTGTTGTGTGTGTTTTTAATTATTTAAAAAAAGTTGCAAAAGTTTGTTGTTATTTGCAACCACAGACTTGGTAACTGTTCGATGAATTTAGCTAAAGGCATTATATTCTGGAACGGCTGATTTTTATCTAAGTTGCAAGAAGCCTCGGGGTTCTAAAAAGCATGTCTGTGGAGTTTCTAGTAATACAGTCTGGTAACAGTTTAAATATAAATAATGCATGTGTCTGGACTTCATCAGGCCATGCCACAGAGCTATACCCAATGGTGTAATATCAAGACAGGAAGATATGTGAAAATTTACACAAGTTGATAAACTACCAATCTTGAAAATAAACCTCTGAACTATGAGAGAAAGGATTTTAGATCTGTTTCATCTCAAACCCTCTACTTTTGTATTCCCAAATATTCCTAATATTCCTCTAGACCAGTAGTTTCTTCTTTAAAGCATTTCAGGCCAAGGCAGGTTTGGCTCAGTGGATAGAGCGTCGGCCTGCGGACTGGGAGGTCCCGGGTTCGATTCCGGTCGGGGGCATGTGCCTTGGTTGCGGGCACATCCTCAGTGGGAGGTGTGCGGGAGGCAGCTGATCAATGTTTCTCTCACATCGATGTTTCTGGCTCTCTGTCCCTCTCCCTTCATCTCTGTGAAATATCAATAAAATGCAAATAAATAAATAAATAAATAAATAAATAAAGCATTTCAGCATTTTTCCCCCTTAAAGAGAACTTCATGAGCAGACCTAAAAGGAGTCTCTGTGGTTGCAAGTGGATGCAGGGAATGGTACACCTTAATTCCCCTCCTTTCTTGGTCTTTCTCTTCTATTTTATCTTCTCATTTCTAGTAGCAACCAGCTCACTCAGGAAGCTGATGCAGTTACAAGGATATAGTCTACCTTGTAATCCTAAGAATGATGTAATGCCAACATTTTTTTGTTTAAAATATTCCAAAACTTTCTTTGCTTGTGTATCCTTAAATCCATCTACTCTTGCTTAATAAAAATTCTTCTTTTAGGTGTAATCTAAATCACACATTCTGTGTCATTACTTTCTTAATCCAGTTTATTAGAAGTGGAACTATTATCCCTGTAATAATCATATTCTTATTTCTAGAGGTTTGGTGGTGGGGAGAATCTTGAAGACCCCACCCAATGCTCCCTCCATGGGGAAAGTGCCTCATCAGTGTCTCCAGCTCACAGTGTCATCATCTGACCACACAGAACTAGCTGTCCCTCAGGAGCTGCTTCCACTCTGCTCCAGATCTTCCTGTGGGAAGTTTCTTCTCAGATTGGACCTTTCTGTGTCTTCTATTCATTGATCTGCCCTTGGCTCTCTAGAGCTACACATAATAAGATCCACTTTTCTTCAATAGGGACGCATATTTAAAGACAGTTATCACATCCTCCTTCCACCTCATTCTCCAATTTTCTCTTCTCTAAAGTAAACTTATGTTCTTCTTTCCACTGTATTAGGAACTGAGAAGACCTCTCACATTGCTGATTACTGTCCCCTAGATTCACTGCAGTGTGGTGATCACTCCTTTCAGAGCAGCAGTGCCACAGGAACACAACACTGAACTTGGGGACTGGCCAGTGAAGAGATCATGATATTGCCTAAACCAAGTGGTCTAGGTAGTGCCTTTTCTGTCCTTTTCCTATTTCACCCTTTCTGAGTCTTTAATTTGCCTTGAAATTTGAATCATTCAAATTTGTCATGGAGCAGTGCATACCTTTAGTCCATATAGACTTAAAGCATTCCAGCCTTTGAAAATAAAAAGGTAACTAGAGATCATTTAGTCCAACTGCTTCATTTTACAGGATGAGCAGAGCAGGAGAGATTTCTAAAACGTTCATGTCTTCCTTAATGGCCATACACTATGGAGCATTCAAAAGATGTGCAGCAATGTGTCTTCTAACACTATCTATAACAGCCCACTCCCCGCGATGCCATGTGTGATAGGCAGACCCTCTAAGGATGTCTCTGTCCTCCACCTTAGTATTTGTGAATATGTCACCTAACATGGTAAAAGAGACTTTGCAGATATGACTATGGTTCTAAAAATCTTCAGATGGAAAGATTATCCTGGATTTTCCAGGTGTGCCAAATCTAATCACATGAGTCCCTAAAAGGGGAGCACCATTCTTAGCTGTAGTCAGAGGAAGATGGGTAAAGGGAGAAGCATCAGAGATACACAACATTGCTGGCTTTGAAGGTAAAGCAAGGGGGACAAATGCCATGGAGTGAAGACAATATCTAGAAGTTGGAAAGGGCAAGGAAACAGATTCTCCTGCTAGAGTCTCTATAAAGGAATGTGGCTCTACCAACAATGTGATTGTATCCCAGTGAGGCTCATGTGAGATTTCTCATTTATAGAATTCCAAGAAAATTAATGTAGTTATATAAACCACTGAGATTATAATGATTTGTTAAAGCAGCAATAGAAAACTAATACACCAGAAAAGCCCAAATACTAAACCAAATATATTCACAGCTTTTTAAGCCTCAAACATTAAACATATGCAGTATGTGCAAAGTAATATGGAGCCAAATTTGCTTTGTTTGATAGCCATTTCCTCATTATGAGCTGGGCTCTTTTAGAAATTACATTAATAACTCAGGGCACCATTTAGTCATTATTGCTTCAGTGTGTTAGCTGTTACCTTGATGATGATGGCCTAAATCTCCTTAGTCACTTCCAGGGAATTGCTTCTTTACTGGGAAAAGTACTCATTTAGATTAGTCTTTTATATCATCATGTTTAGAAAGTATGTTTGGATAATATTTTGGAACCTCTCTTTTTTACACCCGAGTTCACGTGTTCACATCCATAATAAAGGGTCAACTTACACTAAGTATGTTTCTACACCAAGTTTAGTAAATGCTTGGACACAATACAGTTTTTCCTGAAAATTAAGAAATGAGTAATGGAGACTGCTTTAGGGCCTTTGACAAGTATGTAGTTTCACTAATGCACTGCCCCTGAGTGCTCCTCCATAGGCTCAAAGCAGAGATGTGCTGAGATTTCACGCCTTGAGCTGCCCTTCAAAGAAAATAATTCTTCCTAGTTGCTGAGTATTATTTTGTGTTAGGTGATGGGCATGTTTCTGAACATGTATTTTCATATCTCATCATCAGAACTATATGAGGAAGATACTACAAAGCCCTCCACAGGTGAGGAAACTGAGACTCAGTGAGAATAAACCACTTATTCAAATTCACAGAGTTTATAACTGCTGCAATGGGACCCATACCATGCTGGTCAGACCCCAGAGCCTGTGCTCACTCTACTTCTACATGCTGCCTCCATGTACTTGCATACCATGTACGGGTGGATTACCATAGGACTATTTAGTTCACTAATTTCAGTTTTTGGAAATTCAGAAATGTTCATTGAATGGATAGATGCATGAAGAAAGAAATGAATTCTTGAAGCATAGGGAGATGTAATAAAAAGCTTGTGCTTGGATCTTCACAACAGCATCTGGGAACATTGGTATTTAAAAGAAGTCATTATGACCCAGCCAGCATGGCTCAGGAAGCCATGGTTTGATTCCCAGTCAGGGCACATTCCTGGGTTGTGGGCTAGATCCCCAGTGTAAGGCATAATGATTCTCTCATCATTGATGTTTCTATCTCTCTCCCCCTCTCCCTTCCTCTCTGATATCAATAAAAATATATTTAAAAACAGAAGTCATTATGAAGAGTTAATAAGCTAAAAGAGATGTAAAGCAAAAAAAAAGTTATTTTTAATGCATATAATTTGTTAGAAGTTGCTGCATTCTTTCACAGCAAAGGTTCAGGAATCTGGAGAAGAGGCTGCGACATAAATGAATACAATAGACAAGAAATATAAATTTGGAAGGCACTGGGGGAGCCAGATGGAAACCCTTCTCTAGTGGAATGGACTCTCTGACTTTTCCATCCCCTTTGCTTTTATTTACTAGAATATACATATGCCCTTTAGCAAAGCAAACACACATCAATGGTAAGGTTTGGTAAACAATAAAGGATTATTAGGTTAGGGGAATTGCCTTCAGCTGTTCAGCCAGCAGCAGATAATACTATGCAGATTTTCAGCCCTGCTGAATATCAAAGTCCATCAGCCTTCTGATGGACTTCTTGCATTTATTATGCTAACTACTGTTGGTCTTTGCCTCCAGCAAGAAGTAACTTTTTTTTTAATCCTCACCCAAGGATATTTTTCCATTAATTTTTAGAGAGTGGAAGGGAGTGGAAAAGACAGAGAGAAATATCAATGTGAGAGAAACCCACTGACTCCTTGCCTCCTGCATGTGCCCCTACCAGGGCCCGAGCTGGGGAGGAGCCTGCAACTGAGGCATATGTCCTTGACCAGAATTGAACCTGGGAGCCTTTGGTACACTAAGCCAAACTGGCTAGGGTTACAAGTAATTTTTATACCTGGATTTTACCCTTCTCCTCCTTGGAAACATACACACACACACACACACACACACACACACACACATGCACATATGCACACACACACACACACACTGATATGGTTAGTGATTTGTCTTAGAGTACGGGGCATGCCTCTGCAAGATGGCCAATTCCTTGCTTTTACTAAGAGTACACAAATACGAAGGTTTTTAGGGTAGAGGAAAAAGAAAAATCTATGCTGTAAAGTGGATAGAATTTAGCGTTAACTTTGGAGTAGTTCTTGACACACTGTTGAAACACTAAGCTGCTGTAAATTTTGTGTGACAGGTGAGCTTTGGAGATGTTAAAGAAAAAAGACACTTGATTGAAATGTCTTAACACTGTGTTTCTCAAACTGTTTATTTATTTGATCGATTTTTAGTAGCGGAGCTACCCCCTTTTTAGACAGTTTAATCAGAAGCTAGTATATGAAACAGATAAAAGAGAAGGAGCTGCTTTGAAGGAAATAGAGACCCTGACCCCCTATATCAGTTCCAACCCCCAAGTCACCCCCACTGAATCTGAATGCCCTGGAAAGCCCAATATAAAAACGGCTATGTTAATGATTGTATCCTTCCTCGGAATTCTTTTTTTTAAATATATTTTATTGATTTTTTACAGAGAGGAAAGGAGAGGGATAGAGAGTTAGAAACATTAATGAGAGAGAAACATTGATCAGGTGCCTCCTGCACACCCACTACTGGGGATTTGCCCACAACCAAGGTATATGCCCTTGACCAGAATCAAACCTGGGACCCTTCAGTCCACAGGCTGATGCTCTATCCACTGAGCCAAACCAGTTAGGGCTCATCAGAATTCTTTAAACTGCAGCTGCTGGGGCTGACCAGCAGACCCTGAGAGACAGATGAATGGATTACTCCAACACAATGTTTGCTGTGAAAGAGAGGGCTAAGGGACTGCCTGGCTGAGGGAACCAGACAGCCTTGTTTGCCTGCCTCATTAGGCTTTTATTGTAGCAGCAGTTTGAGATAAAGTTTATCTTTTAGATATGATCAGCAGGATAAGTAATATTGGGAGGACACATGTGTTTGTAATGTATTTTAAGCAAGACATCAAAAAGGTAAAGCATAAGGATTCCAGTAAACACCCAGGGCTCTACTCATGCACAGACTTGTTTGGAAAGATCAAGGAATAATTAGGGGCACTGCCTTCAGCACTCCCCTAAGTTGGAATTCCGATAAATATGGCAGGTGGCCTTCTGCACACTTCCCTTTTCTCAGTATGTCCTCCTTACAAACTTTCCAACCAAGTCTCATGCTTCCCCATATGCAGTGAGCCAGTTGGAAAGTGTTGTGAGGGAATTTGAATAATATAAATGTATGTCTATTTCACCAGCATAAGTCTTTGATATTTCCAAGGTTGTTCACTTTATGAAAATATTTTTTCCCCTGAGATTCCGGGGATCAAAGTGAGATGGCTGCCATCTGATACACAGGAGATTTTTAGGATGTGAGTCCTGTATTTTATGCAATGTGCCTGACACTGAAACTGGGTGCACACACAAGAGAAGGGATCCTATCCGTTTGTCTGTTCATGGTAAGTTCTTAGTACACATTTGTTGGATGGATGGTTGAGGTCAGACTCAATGTTCTATGGTGAAAAACAAGCATCAAGTTTAACAGGAAAGAAATACCTTTATAAGAAAACTAGAGGCCTGTTGCATGAAGAGATTCATGCAATCGGCTTTCCTTCCCTTGGCTTCCAGCACCGGATTTCCTCTGGCACCCTGGACCCAGGCCTTCGCTCCGGCCAGAGTCTGCCATCTTCTTTTTCGCTGCAGACTCTGGCCAGAGTCTGCTGTCTTCCCTGCAGACTCCGGCTGGAGTCTGCCATCTTCCTCTTCACTGCAGACTCCAGAGTCTGCAGTCTTCTTCTTCACTGCAGCACTCTGCTCCTGTAGATCCCTTTGCCTGACCCTCCATTCCCCCTAGTCCGTCCTTCTAATTTGCATTTTCCTCCTGATTGGCTAGTGGGCATAGCAGAGTGATGGTTAATTTGCATGTTTTTCTTTTATTAGTGTAGATTGCAATTGACATGGTTTTCTGCCCTTTCGTTATCTAATATTGAAATAATGTGATAGGGTTTAAGACAGATATTTAGCTATAATATTTAGGGATGTTAGCTGAATGCTGGAAAATATGAGATATCCTCTAGCTAATTTCAACTACTACTTATTGAGCAGTTTCTAAATGTCAAAGAACCATGCAGAGGCTTGTTAGGCATTATGTGGCTTAATTCTCACAATACCCTTAGCAGGAATTACAATTATTATCCCTACTAGAGGCCCAGTGCACGAAACTTGTGCATGGAGGGGGATTTCCTCAGCCCAGCCTGCACCCTCTCCAATCTGGGACCCCTCGAGGGATGTCCGACTGCCCGTTTAGGCCTGATCATGGTAGGATTGGACCTAAATGGGCAGTCGGACATCCCTCTCACAATCCAGGACTGCTGGCTCCCAACTGCTCGCCTGCCTGCCTTCCTGATTGCCCCTAACCACTTCTGCCTGCCAGCCTGATCACCCCCTACCCACTCCCCTGCCAGCCTGATTGATGCCTAACTGCTCTCCTGCCAGCCTGTTTGCCCCTAACTGCCCTCTCCTGCAGGCCTGGTCACCCCTAACTGCCCTCCCCTGCAGGCCCAGTCACCCCCAACTTCCCTCCTCTGCCAGCCTGGTCACCCCTAACTGCCCTCCCCTGCAGGCTTGATCACCCCCAACAGCCCTCCCTTGCAGGCCTGGTCCCTCCCAACTGCCCTCCCCTGCTGGCCATCTTGTGGCAGCCATTTTGTGTCCACATGGGGGCATGATCTTTGACCACATGGGGGCAGCCATCTTGTGTGTTGGAGTGATGGTCAATCTGCATATTACTCTTTTATTAGATAGGATAGAGGTCTGGTGCATGGGTGGGAGCCAGCTGGTTTGTCCTGAAGGGTGTCCTGGATCAGGGTGGGGGTTCCCTTGGGGCATGGGGCGGCCTGGGCCAGGGGCCTGTGGTGGTTTGCAGGCTGGCCATGCCCCCAGCGACCCAAGCGAAGGCCCTGGTATCTGGAATTTATTTATCTTCTATAATTGAAACTTTGTAGCCTTAAGCGGAGGCCAAAGCAGGCCAGGGCTGCAGAAGCTTGGCTTCCTCTATCACCGGGGGTAACCCTAGCCTCCTACTCTCTACAGCTCCGTGGCTGCCACCATTTCTGTTTGGATTTATTTATCTTCTATAATTGAAACTTTGTAGCCTGGAATGGAGGCCTGGGCTGGCAAGGGCAGGCGGAAAGCTTGGCTTCCTCCATCGTCGGGGAAACCCAAGCCTCCCTCCTGCTCTCTGTGGCTGCAGCCATCTTGGTTGGGTTTATTTGCATATTCACTCCTGATTGGCTGGTGGGCGTAGCTTTGTGGGTGTGGCTGGTGGGCGTAGTGGGGTATGGTCAATTTGCATATTACTCTATTATTAGATAGGATTTACAGAAGAGAAAAACTAAGAGTAGCTAAGTAACATGTTCAAAGTCACCACGTTTGAAAATGTTGAGGCTGGGATTTGAGATCATATTTGTGGTTCTGGAAGCCTATGCTCTGTAGTCTCCCTGCTGGGCTAATGCATAATTTGTGAATAATGCAGTGCTCTATTTTGACTTGAGCCATGCTTAGAATTACAGTGAAAGCAAAACCCAGTCCATTCAAAGAGCTCTTCTAGTCATTTATTAAAATAAAAACTTATCCTAGATTATTTCAACCAGGGGGAAAGACCTAGATCTTGGTAAGCCAATTGCTTACCATTTCTGTCTCTGACATTACACACTCTTTTTCTAGAACCCAGAACTGTTTCCACTGGGTTTTCATGAAAATTCTATACATCTTCTTTATGGACCTTGAAATTAGACTGTTTGACAAAGGACATTGTGCTCATTACTTTGAAGACCCAGCTGGGATTTGCTTTCATCTAATCCCTTCATAGGCAAGAAATCCAAAGCATGTACCTACCAGTCTCTGTGCTGTTTCCATGGATGATGGAACTGCTCCCAAACTGCACTGATACCACCATCACTGTTGCAGCAAGACTGTGATGGTGGTGAGGGTGCCCCCAGGAGGCTGAGGGGGAGATGGTTGTGCCTGCCAAGGAAAAATGGCAGCAATGCTAAAGAGGTCCCTAGAGTGACAGCTGCCATTGTGTTCTTCGATGCCTGCATGGAAGGGTGGGGTGGGCATTAATTAAACCGGTGAACTCAGGAGACTAGTACATTCCCATAGCCTTACATCATTGGGGAAGGAAAATGTGCCTGCTGGAGCCAAACAAAACTAGATACTGCCTTTCAGATTCCATGTTGATACTTAATACCCTGAAACTGGGGCAAAGTTTATCGAACAAATCAAATAATGAGGATGGTGCCTTTCACATTATGTAGAAGTATCACACTCACAAAGCCATCAAAGAAAAGAAAAGAAACTACTAGAATAGAGTGTACAAGATAATCTCAGGAAGAGGCCTTGTTACTTTTTGCCCTCCCCCACCTCTACAATAATCACCAAGATTTCTCTCCCTTGCCCTTGCATACTGAAGAGTATGTGGTGGTGCTGGGGTGTCCTCAGGCTGAGGACCTGCATCAGGTAGGGGTGTGTGTGAATGGTGGGAGATGCCATAGGTGCATCTTTCAAAATCTGAGATGGCTCAAGGGCATGTTTGAAGTCTGGAGTTTTTATTGTCCTTTGCCAAAAGAGTCAACGGGCTTCATCTCTGCAGGCATAATGAGGTGTCCTCCCGTAAAATCTAAGTCCATGTTTGAACTCAAAACTCTTTTTGCCTTCCTTTCCCCCTACCCATCTTCTATTTTAGTTTACTAAGATTTGTAAAATCTCTAGTCCCTCTTGTTCTATAGATTTGCTTCTTAACTGGGACATCCTCCTGCCCCTTTGAACCACACAAATATTTGCAATGCTTCATGGGAATGGACTTCTTGCCTGGCTTTGGTTAGCACAAACACTGCCTAGAGCTATGGTAAGCTTCCTGGGTCCCTGGCTTCTAATCCGTGACAGGCTGAAAGACACTTTAGAAAGCATTCCTTTAAATGAGAGACCAGCTAAGCTAAAAGAGCAGCAAAAATATAATGGCATTTTTTATACAGATATGCAACAGGCTAATAGGCAACCTATTTTTGTTTCACTTTTTTTTTTTTTTCAGGTTGTGATATTGTTGCAACTTTTGAAAATTAGTTTGTACTCTGTCCCTAGTAGGGTCTAACAAACAAATTGCTTAAAGCCCAGGGTTCATTGGGAGTAAAACCACATTTAAATATATATACATATATTTAAATATATATTTTTATTGATTTCGGAGAGAGGAAGAAAGAGGGAGAGAGAGAGATTGAACATCAATGATGAGAGAGAATCATTGATCGGCTGCCTCCTGCAGGTCCCCTACTGGGGATCGAGCCCACAACCCAGACATGTGCCCTGGACCAGAATTGAACCTGGGACCTTTCAGTCCACAGGCTGATGCTCTATCCATTGAGCCAAACTGGATAGGGCTTGA
Source organism: Plecotus auritus (assembly GCF_963455305.1). Taxonomy (NCBI): domain Eukaryota; kingdom Metazoa; phylum Chordata; class Mammalia; order Chiroptera; family Vespertilionidae; genus Plecotus; species Plecotus auritus. The sequence goes on along the minus strand of NC_137771.1, from coordinate 164,439,241 downwards.
CATGTTTTAAAGAAGAAAATAAAACAGAAGATAAAAGAAAAACAATACTTTTAAGAAACAATGTATACTTTGGTTCTTCAGAAAAATCACTTTAGCAATGATTAGGACAGAAATTACCAGAATAAACTGAATTGCAAGAAAGAGTTACTTAACCTAATTTTAGGATCCATGGGGAGAGAAATGATAACAAACAAACAAACAAACAAACAAAATAAACACACACACACACACACAAAAAAAAAAAAAACACCTGACATGGCATATTCTTTTAAGAAAAAGAGATCATATATAAAATTGAGGTTTATAAACTACAAAGTTTCTCACAAGTCAACTCTCTAGTAATTATTTGGATGTAGACACTGGCTCAGAATTTCTACAGAAAGTAGCTGTGATTTTTTAAGTACACCATCTTAACTCATGAAAAGAAGTAGCCAAGAAAACACAACGTTGGCCATAATTGGAAAAAAAAAGTCCATTTTCTCTTCTTTAACACAGATTGCTAAGTATTAAAAACAAAACAAAACAAAACAATTAACAGGAAACAAACAAACAAAACCACTGGAAGAGAGAAGAAAATTGATAGAGAATAACTTTCTTTTCTGTTTTCATTTTATTCTAATTCTAAAATGATATCAGATAGCTGTCAGGAGACAGCTCTAAAAAGACATGGTGGCAAAGTGAGGATAGTTTCTTTTTTTGAGTAGATGGACTTACAGTGTTGAATTTATGGTGAGGTGTCTGTTTTAATTATTTTATACTAATTATAATTCATTTTAATTTATAATTATTTGAGATCATTCTTTGTCTCTTCGTTTTGGCTTTCTGTTTGGGTCTGTGACTATGTATTCCTCTACACCTCTCAATCTCTAGTGCAGGACAGTGTTAAAGGCTGTTTCTAACTAATTAGATCAGGCAAAGACTCAAAGCCTCCATAGACTGCCACCTCCTCAGACTGATAGAATTCCAACCTGAATTTAAGTGGTTGGATCTGTTCTGCTATTTTGAACACCCTCTCTAGAACTTGGTTTTTAATTTTACATCTGATGTACAAAATGCCATCATTACCAGCTACTGCCAGGAGCTGGGGACATAACTGATGTGGGGAGATTTTTTTAATAGGGTGGGGCAGTTGCTTCTACCTGGAGGCTAATTCTTACTTTTAATCTCTTAAATGGCCTCAGGGCAAGGTGTTTTCCAATAGGGTGTGTCAACTGTCTTCCCCCCAAGCAAGGCAAATGTCTATGTGGGAAAGATGTCATACACTGTGTGAGGGAATGACTCAGCCCAGGAAACTTGGGGTGTCTGCCTTCTGACCTCTATCCCCTGAGTCCCCAGTCCTGGCTTCTGCTCTCACAGCTCCAGTCCATTTCACCCTCCCTCTGCTGGAGCACAAGGTGGGTGGTGCCACAGGGAATTCTGTGTGTTGGTCCTTTAAAAGGGTGCCTGAATTTGCAGCTGTTTCTCCCTGGTAGACAGCACCCCACTGCTTTTCACAGCCAGATGTTATGTGGGTACCCTCCTCAGGTTTGGTGCTCTCTGTTGGTGGGGCCTAACTTGGGGATTAGATCCCAGAGTTCTCAGTAGCAGCCCCCCAACAGCTGAGATATTTCTCCAGGACTTCAGTTGCTGTCTGTGGGTGCCCAGCCAGCCCTTTTTTTGTGCTTCTGCCCCTCCTACCAGTCTCAATGCAGTCTCCACTTTTGGTCCTCAGGTATCAAAGTTCTCTCCTGTGAGTTTTCCGTTGATTATTCAGGAAGTTTTTCTGTATTTTAGTTGTAATACAAGTTTATTCCTGGATGCATTTTCATGCAGCATCCACTTACTCTGCTGCCCATGAGATCATTCTTAAATTTTCTCCAAGTTCCTATATCTTTCAAATATGGTGGCTTATTTGTTTATTTGTAGGAAGAAAATAATAATATGAAGAGACTAATGATGAACCAGTCTTTCTGTAGAGACTTAAGAATCTAGGTTCCCTACAAAATAAAAACATGAAAGGAAAACATGAAAGGACAGTTTTTGACAAAAATAGAATAAGGTCATAAGATCCTGGCACAGATGAGTAAGGAACATATGAGACCATGTGACCTTTCTCCATGGAGTTCTCTACCATGAAAATGAGATGCAAATTGCTTGGACACCTGATGGTGTCAGCTCCCTGCTGCCTAGAGCGCCCTTGACTCTCATACATCTATTGGTCAAGCATCATCTTGAGTGGGGTTTGCCAGAGCTCTCTCCTTGTGTACTGATTAAGAATCTGATTGAAGATCCTCAAAGTGAAATATTTCTGGAACCATCCCATGCCTTTTATAGCCCATTTCCCCCCCCCCCCCCCCATTTTTTTTAAATATATTTTATTGATATTTCACAGAGAGGAAGGGAGAGGGATAGAGAGCTAGAAACATCGATGAGAGAGAAACATCGATCAGCTGTCTCCTGCACACCTCCCACTGGGGATGTGCCTGCAACCAAGGTACATGCCCTTGACCGGAATCGAACCCGGGACCCCTCAGTTCGCAGGCTGACGCTCTATCCACTGAGCCAAACCGGTTTCGGCTCCCCCCCCCTTTTTTTTTAAGTGATGGGGGGAGAGTGAATTTGTGGGCCACCACTATTTACCTGTTCCATTGCAATGCCTTGCAAAGGGAGGGCTGGGAAAGGCTGGCTTTCTGAAGGGCTTTCAATCAACACGTGGATGGATCTGTTCTGCTATTGTGAACACCCTCTAGCACTTGGTTTTTAATTTTTACATCTGATGTACGAAATGCCATCACTACCAGTTACTGCCAGGTGCTGGGGCCATAACTGATGTCCAGAATGGTGGCAAGTGTGGCTGCAGGATGATTGAAAGATGAGAATTACCAGGGAGAACATCATAGTAAATAAATCCACTATCCAATTTACTTACCTTTTCACCCCAAATTTTACAGAGACTTTTTTTTTAAGAAAGAGAAAAATTGACATATGATCTGGGCTTACTAAGTCTAGCAGAAAAATGTCCTCTTCTCTTCCAATCCATACTCACTGCTCATCATCACATGTTTGACTGGCATAGTCTGAATGCAGTGAGGTGTGTGTTTTAGCATCAAATGATATAAATAGAAAAAATGGGAGGAACAAGCGAGAGGGAGGAAGGGCAGATCTGGACAGGATATGAGTTTCCTTGCGGTTTTATAATTCGTTATAACCACATCAACGTACAGAAGGCAAACGGATGCTCTTGGTGTTTGGGAACCATCTGCTGAGCCTGAGGCAAATTTCACATTAAAACCCAATTTCAGTTGTGACCTAAAATTGAGGAGAAATGCTGTGGTTTGAAGTGAATTTCACTTTGAATGTCCTACCCCTACCTGCAGCATTGCAAAGTGAAGCTCATAAGATGGGACGTAAATGAAACAAAAGCCGCAGGAGGCAAACGCAGAGTTCTTAGTCCCCTTGCCACACCAGGTTTGCTCAGCTTGGTGTGTCCACAGACCAGGCTGAAGCCCTGATAGGAGCAGTGGTCTCCATTCCACTCCACCAGCTCGGCTCCGTGGAGCAGAGCTGTGCTTCTTTTCCATTCTCAAACACAACTCCACTTCAGTTTGATTTTTCATCAGGAACAAAGATTAGGAATCCTCATGTAATGAGAGGAAATCCATGGATCATTGTTCTTCAGGAAAATAAAAATGAAAAAGCAACAAAGAAATAAAAGTCAAAGTAGGCTGGGTTTTAAATTTCATTTCAATACTTATTTTTCTTCAGACCCCATCCCTTCCCTTTTGCAATTAAATAAGGATTGATTGCAATGTACCTGACTCCAAAGGGTTCTAATTGTGTTGAAATACAAAGCCATAGAAACCAAATAAGCATACTTGAATAAATTAGTGCTTAGATGCACACACAAAGTCTTTAGAATGAGGGGATGAACTAGAAAGACCTATGTAAAGGTGAACATCTTAAACAATGCCATGGATACGTTTTAATGATGCACAAGGAGGACCTGAGCATCAAAAGTGAACCCACCCTCACTGACAGGGAAGCTGAGCTTGGCCCTTGCATTTCCAAGGTCAGGGCCGGAAAGAAGACTGCAGGGCTCCAGGTCAGTCCCACATCCAGCTGACTGCATGCAGGGCACCAGCAAGACCAACAAGTGGTTGAAATTATTGTAGATGTTCCTGTCAGTTACTTATCACTATCTGCTTTAGTACCTACAGGAAGGAAACTTGCCAGTCACCCGTGTGGACCATTGCTTCCTAATCATGACTGTCTGTGAATTACTGGGGGATCATATTAAAATGTGGGTTCTGGTTCACTGGATTTGGAGTAGGGCCTGAGCACCTGCATTCTAATATGCTCACAGGTGCTGCTGACACTGCTGGTCTGTGGATCACACTTTGGAAAGCAAAAGTACAGGACAACCAATGAATTCCATTATATAGCTGTGAACATTTCCTTATCAAAACTGTGTGTGTGTGTGTGTGTGGTGTGTGTGTGTGTGTGTGTATGTGGTGTCTGTGTGTATGTGTGTGTGTGCATATGGTGTGTGTGTGTCTGTGTGTGTGTCTGTGTGTTTGTGTGTTCATATATTAAGCTAATTATGGTGATGGGAGTACTAAATTTGTCAGGCCAGACTTCATCTGAAAGCCTGAACTGGCTTAGGAGAACTGTACATGGAGTCTATAGTATTTGTTTCAGGTCTTCATATTTAAAAAATGGCATCTTATTTTGGTCAAAGCCTAGAAGTTTTGTATGGGGGGATTTGTGACACTTTTATTGTCCTTCCCTCCCCCAGTCCCCCTAATATCTCAGAAGAGCCAAAACTTGGATTGCATTATTAGATGAATTATAAGTAAAAATTCTATTTCCTTTTCTGTAACAATAAGAACGCATTGAAAACTCCTTCAGAATTCACTGAAGCATATTGGGTTCAGTCTCTGCAAAGCTGCTCCAGGGTTTTTACAAACCTGTATCAGCCCATTCACAGGTATTCTGCTTTAAAAGCTCTGTCAAAGTCTAATTGCTGAGCTTTCCTAGGAGTTGTTTTTCACAATGTAGCATTTTTGTTGCTTTTCTACTATCTCAGCATTTGGCAGTTCAACAACGACTTTTTGAAACCTTCTTTGTGTAAAAAATAAAAAAGCTCCTCCGGACTAGAAAGATGCACAAAACCTGGTCAGGTAGATGCTGGGTTCAAATTCTACCATGTATGAACCACCTGGCTTTGATCAAGTTGACATTAACTAAGCCTCAATTGCCTTATCTGTAAAACAGGGATGATAATTCCTACTTATGTGTAAGGATGGCACAAGATAATGCATGAAGTCCCTAGCATGATCTCTAAGGACTAAAAAAGAAAGCCAAAAACTAAAATTAAAAAACAACAACACAGTAATGGTGACACATTATTATGGTATCTACACTAAAGAATATTGAACACCTAGAATTAGATCCTAAATTCTACAAATGTTGCAATATCTCATTATATATAGAAAACATATTCTAAGACATAAATAATCTACTTTATAAAGTGTGTGTATGTGAGTGTGTGTGTGTTTTCTATAGCCTATAGAAGATGATAAAGTCTTACAACCTTGGTTAATATTCAATGCAAGGATTTTACCTGAGAAGAAATATGACAGGAAAGGGGAAGGCTTAAATTTATGAAATAAATGACGTTTCAAAAGAGGCTTCTAGAAACATGGAACACTTAAATTGCTAAACTCTTACCTTATTCTTTATTTATCCTTAAATTAGACAAAATAATATATTTATATTCCAGGAGTAAATGTTTACTTTGACTTATTAACCTAACCTAATTAAAGAAAAGAGAATGTCCAAGGTGAGGTGCATGTGAAACCTATTATCCCCAGCATCAAGCATATGTTGCCAGAAACATATTTGTTGAAATGAGTTTTCACCCACAGTTAAAACATTTATTTTATAGGGCGGGGAATTCCTGTGTTTCTACTTAAAACTGTTGAATGAATTTAAAGGCAGAATCAATCTTAAGACCCAGCCAAAAAAATCTCAGTTGGTCCTTAAAGGGACCGGCATTTTTACAAGTGGAGAGATAGCCGAAAATGGGGCAAATGAGTGGGTCACAGCTGTTTAGAGCCTGATTTTTGTGATTAGAGTGTGTGAAAGAACATTTATGAACAAAATGAGTTGCCATTGCCGGAAACTGCTTCTGAGATAAAGGCAACATTATATACGTCTAGAAAAGTCCATCCATTAGATGTGTAAACTTGGAAAAAATTATTTTACCTTTTCTGGGTTTCAAATTTTTCACTTGTGAAATGAGAGGATTGCACAAATTTAATTCTAACTCTACCATTAAATCATTACCATTATTTTATCTTCTGTTGGGCAAGGAAATTTGACATTAAAAAATTCTGTCCTCAAATGATTTTTTTTATCTTCAACCTAATAAATATCTAGGACCCATATACATAGATAGCTATTCCTACATCCCAAATATAGTAACTAGTATTAGTTATCAAAGATAGTTAATGAAATTTTTGGAAACTATTATGATTTTTCTATTTTACAGATAAGGAAAAAAAAAATAGGTCAAGTAACTTACACAAGGCCATACATCTGTAAGGACGTGAAGCCAGAATTTCAATATAAGACTGTTTGCTTTCTGATACTACACTTTGAATCTATAAGCTGTATTGACACCTTCTGAGTTTTTCATGGTGGCGAGCTGGGCAAGCCAAGACATGAAAACATATTTTGATAAAATTTGTTCCAGAGATGCTGAGTAGATCAACATGATCTCCGTAGAACAGAGATGTTAGGAAATAATGAGAACTGATAGGGTGATGACATACAAAGTGGATGGTAACTAATGGAGATAGAGAGAGCATGGTGGAAAGAATAAAAGTTTATTATTAGGCAGAAATGAACTTTAAATGCTGCTTCCCCAATGGAGGATCTTGCAACAGTGATTTAACTACATCTCAGTTCTTTCATCTATAAAATGCTTATACTATTAAAAACTTCTAAGAATTATTGTAATGATTGAGATTATATATATATATATATATATATATATATATGGTGTCTAAAGCCTCTACACTGGGGGTCAAAGGGAGGAGGTGCTTAAGGGAGAATCATGAGAGATTCCCAAGGGTGGAAATTACATGTTCAAAATTGTTTTTATTTTTATTTTATCACAGTGTCTTAGAATACTTTTGTTATTATTATTCTTTGGACACCCAATCTAAGAGTTTTCTCTCCCTGTCTGAATGATAAACACATTGATGACAAAGGCAGTGTCTGAGCCCCAACAATAGCCAGGTGGTACCAGGTATATGGTGGCAAAAGCAACACTTCCTGAGTGATGTTTTGAGGGCATCCCTGTAGCTCTGTATACTGGAATGCAGTAGAGAGATACTGGAAAAAGGGAGATTAGCTAGGAGGCTACTGGGGACAAGAGAAGCATTTCCATTTTAAAGTTATCAAGTCAGCAGTTCAGAGACTGTATTGATTTGCTTTTAAAAAGAATATTAATTTCCCTTTTAAAATGTGGGTGAAAGACTAAACAAATTAGACCTTAGATTTATTTACTAAGATGCAGTCCCTTATTATTCTCCTCTTTAAATCATCCCACTGCCATGTGGCAGGCCCTTCCAAGCATTAATATTAATGCTGCCTTACTTCTGGTAGAGGCTGGTGGATATGGTATCTCATAATTCACATGTAAATGTAAAAAGGGCCTTATACTGTCAATTCTAGTGTCTTTACTCTTCCCATTTAAGGAAAAGGAAAGTTGGATTCTACAAAAGGATTAGAAATTAATATTTGTCTTAAGAGAAATAAATAGCTGTGACACTATTCCAGATTTCTACTTAGGCCAAAGGATCCTTAATGTCCAGTTTTATTTCTGATCACACTTATGGTTATATGGACATAGTTTTAATATTGTGTTTTTTGGGTTGAATTTATCCTTTCATTCATTCATTCATTCATTCATTCATTCATTCAGCAATATGTGCCTTGTATTCACCAAGCCAGAGATAGTTATCAACCAGTGTCCCTGCTCTCAGGTACAATGTGGAATCTATTTCTCTCAGTCTAGTAAAAACCAGCAACGCAAGGTCAAATTGCAATTAGTTCACCCAACTGATGATAATTGTGCACCTTCATAAATCAGGTACTGCCTGAGAACTGGAGTTATCTACCAGTGAATAACACAGGGTCTCTCTCAGGGAACTATCTAGTGGATGCAGTAGACACACAAAAAGAACCCAAGGTGATAAAGGTTATATGTACTGGAAAGTAATAGCAGCAGTTAGCTAGGGAATGCCAAGGAGAGTGAGGGGGCAAGTATTTCAACACAAAAAGCAGCATATAAAAAAGACAAAAGGCAAAGGAGAGTATGGAAAATGTTAATAGAATAATATTAGTATGTATGAATTGTAAGAATGAAATGTAGAAGTCAAAGGGGAGAGGTAGGGGGTTTGGAGAGATGAGCAAATTCCAGAAAGTGTGAGCTTGGTACCCCACATCAAGAAATTTGAACTTGGTCCCTGATTGTGGGATAAGCTCCTCCTTGGGTTCAGGGATCCAGCTTGTCCTGCGCGATTTCAGTACCCTTAGTGCCTAGTAAAGGCTGAGTAAGTGAATGCACAGGGAGTGGGTGAATAAGCTGGGTGTGTGATGGCAGGTGACAGGGTGTAGGTGGGGGTGATGAGGATGTGAAATGGTTTTTCCTTCAGAAAAAGTGCTCTGGCTGTGTGGACCATGTACTCACAGGGAACAAGGCTAAGGCCAGCAAGCTTGTTAGTAGAGCATTGCATTAATCCAAGCAAGAAAATGTGATCTACATATATATAAAATCCTAAGCGACCAGCCGACTGTTCAACTGTCCAGCTGTTTGACTGTCCGACCGGTAGCTATGATGCACAGTGACCACCAGGGGGCAGATGCTTAATGCAGGAGCGGAAATCACAGGCATGGAAACATGGAACAGACTGATGAATCTCAGAAGGAAGGGGGCGGGGGGAGGTGGAAAGAGATTAACCACAGATCTTATATGCATACTGGAGGCCCGGTGCATGGATTTGTACACTGGTGGGGTCCTGGCCTGTTCCCTCTCACAACCTGGGACCCCTCAGGGGATGTTGGAGAGCCAATTTTGGCCCGATCCTCACAGGCCAGCCTGAGGGACCCCACTGGTGCACGAATCCATGCACTGGGCCTCTAATATTGTAATAAACTGGTGAGAATTTTTTTATTTTTTGCCAGTTGGGATTAAGAACACTTTTTGCAGTCTTCTATGTAGTCTTTATATGTTTATATTTTTTGCTTTTGATTTTTGTGTGTTTGCTTATTGGTTGGTGGGTCAGGTTTTTTTTGCAGAATTCTCAAATGTTTATATATACCTTTTTCCTTTTTTCCTCCTAAAGAGTTTCCTTCCTCTAAAATGTGCTTGCTTGGTCCCCCCATCAGTTTCAGGCATTCAGTAGACACTCAAAAGATTAGTTGTGTTTTAGTAACAGACCATCATCCTGAAGTATTTACTCTTTAATTATACAAACATTCCCCTTTCCACATATCTCTTTTAGATAATCAGTATTAGCTTGGTATTGAGCTGTGGCTCCAAAGTACCTGCTTATACTACGATTTTTAAGTTTCAAATCTATATTTACAGAACTCCCTTCAGGCCTTGCTTTCCTCCAACATTGCCTGCTTACTAGTTACAGAAATGATTGAGTGGCATGACACCTCTCCACAGGCTTAACATCTTGAATTTCTTCTCTTTGCTGGCTTATTTCTCGCTAATGAAATCAACACTCTCTGTTCTCCTTGGGAAGGAGAAAGAGATTTTATACTCCTTGTAGTGAGAAGTTACTTCCTGTTTAAAGCTTAAGCTGACCAAGATTTCCACCTTTCAGTTTACAATGAAGGTTCCTATGTAAATCTAGTACACAATGTCCACAGAAGCAGTTGAAGAAAACTATTAGTGCCATCAGGAAAAAAATAGCACAGTCATGAAAGCATCTCTCCTCAATTTTTAAACTCTCCAAAAAATTAAATATCTATGCATATGATATAAGGGTTTAACAGAAAGAGAGATCATATTCTGTAGCATTTTAATGAAGGAAATGGTTTTAGTGCTGAGCTAAAAGGATGGGGTGTTTGATTAGTGAACACAGTGTAAAAGGAATTTTTGATAGAAGGAAAGACAAAGATACGGCACAGAGGGGAAGGAAGCATGAAGTTCAGGAAGAGGTGGCCATAGGATCATTGTGGAAAAGTGGTAGGAGGTGAGATAGAAGACTATGTTTAGGTTATGGACTTGTGCGAAGGACTGGACAGGACTGTATCTTCTTGGTTGAGCAACAGGTGCAAAATGGGAAAGCATCACTATGGAGGAGCAGTTTCTATATCCTCTGGTTAGGAATAGGAAACTTTGCATGAGCGGCGGGGTCTTTGTAATGATCCTTAATCCTTCAAGTAGAGTGTGAAGGGCATTCCACCCAGATGGCAGAATAGTGCCTACAGACATAGACCTGTGAACGACCAGGTGCATTTGGGAATTTTAAAATAAATGGTTTCCACCACCATGTATGCTGCTCCATGCTTGATTCATTATAGGTCTTTCCCTTTGTGAGATCGAAAGACAAAGGCTAAGAAAGAAGCCAAAAATCTCAGCATAACCAAAGGCCAGACAGAGGAGTTTCTTGTAACAGGATGGGGTAGTGACTGCCAACATTTACTCCTCAGCCATCAAATGTGACCTTGTCCTGGAGTTCCCTGATCTGCCTAATCTTAGGCTCTAACATTTACATATCAATGACCTCTTCCACTCCTGCATTTTCATTATCTTTACTGCCCATTCCTCCTAGCCTTCTGTTTCCCTGCTACAATTTCCCCTGCTCTTGGGACTTTTACTTTTTTAATCACCTTGTTCCCATTTTGACCATATGTAACCCTAATTCTGTGTCTATATTTGGCCATGCTAAGTCATGCTGTGAGATTATACATTTTCTTTAAGCACATAGAGCGGTCATTAGACATAAGACATGGCAAAGGGATGTTTCTTTCCTCCTTCAGTGACTGCTCCAGAGGTCTGACCAATTTACTATCGCATTGCCATTGTAAGGCTTCCCAGAGAAATGAGTAGCCAGGTTTGTGTCTGAGTTATAGGCAGGAGGAGGTCAAGGCAGGGATGGAAAAGGCTAAGGATGGGAGGAGGCAGGAGGCAGGTAGGGCTGGTGGGCAGTGCCACTCAGCCTGTTGAAATGCCATCTACTTTGTCACCAAGGGCAGAGATCAATAATTTGCACGACATGTTTAGTACAGGAAAGCAAATTAAATAGTTATTAAAGCGAGGTAATCAATTGGTACCTGGAGGTAGACTGTGAGAAGATTTGTCAGTCTCCTTTATTAATTGCAGAAATGCCTTCAGGGGAGCCCTTTCTAAGTATGCTTACTCAGTTACACTGAAGGCCCAATCTCTTAGCAAGTAACCTATCATCATTATTAGCAGTAATACAATAATAACATCAATATTAATCGCAAATATTTTCTCTGGAATGGTAACCCTTAAGGGTATTTATTATTATTATTACAATTATTATCATGTTTGTTATTAGTGTGAAAAATATATCTTTCTCATGCTGGGCCTTAATTATTATTTTTATGAGTATTGTATATTCTTTAACTTAGGCAAATGGATTTGATTATGAAGGGACTTTTCTCCTCCCTGCATCACTATCCTGAAGCCTTTTGTAAGAGAAGCATGACAAACTGATAAGGGGATGCTATGTGTCATCAGTGGAATGTTGCATTTTCAAATCATGAACAAGGTAGCTGCAATGTTGGTGAATGCTCGATGGATATGAATATGAATTTTGAGTTTTCTTTCATTCCTTTCATTTTATCCAAGCACTAGAGCCCTGGTGCATGAAATTCGTGCATAGGTAGGATCCCTAGGCCTGGTCGGTGATCAGGGCCAATCTGTGGGGTAAATAGCAGGGCGATGGAGGGGGGGGGGGCTCCGCTGGCACCCACCTTGGCTGGCCTGGGCCTGCAGGCTGGGGGCAGCTCCAGCATTGAGCGTCTGCCCCCTGGTGGTCAGTGCATGTCATAGTGACCAGTTGTTTAGCCAGTCATTCCGCTGTTCAGTCAATTTGCAATTGGGTTTTTATTATATAGGATAAGTGGGGCAATGACTAAGTATATTTGTGGCAGGGACTTTAGCATCAGATAAGAAATTGGGCTGGTTCTTTACTATTTCTTCTAACTCTCTGTTTAATAATACCATAAGAAGAGTGCCAAATGATCAAGAGAAAGGGTTGTCACTTATGGAAATATAGCACTACCGGATCCCTGCTTTAAATAATCATAAGGAGAACTTCATTCAGTGAGCTTCATAATCCTTGGCCTGTGAAGACAATGTCAGGAATACTCCCTCATTCCACCAAAGCTAATGTTCGGGTTAAGGAAAAGTTAATGAATACTTTCCTGCTGTTAAGGAGAGTCTGTGAAGATCTCAGATAGGATACAGATCCCAGATATGCATAGCAGCCAATTGGGAGTAACTTCTAACAGCTGAAATCCAGAGTAGACCAAAAAGTTGTAGGCAGGGGGGTTTATATGGATGTGTGTCTGTCTGTCATTTCTTCTCATATCTCATACACACACACACCAGCCCACTTATCTGTTTTACTTTCGCCCCTGCTAAAGGTGATTAAAAAATATAATCTTCCACTCTCTCCTGGCCTCCACCAAAAGTGGAAAGAGAAGGGCAGCCACACGGCTGAGTATAAATGATTAACAACAGGAGTGGAGTCAACAATGAACTAGGACACCAGCCTTCTTTGTCCTACACCATTTTTCCATATTTGTCTCCAAGGGAGAGTTTCTGTACCCCAATTTGTGAGCCACTTCCTATCTTTGTGAATGGACAGAGGCACCTTCTAGGCCAGTGCTTCTCAACTTCATTGCAACCCCATTGTACCTATGAATCACTGGGGATACTGTTTAAGTGTAGCTTCTAATTCAATACCTCTTGTATGGGGCTTGGCATTGTGAATTTCTAACACACTCTTAGGTGACGGAGATGGTGTAAATCAGGCTCTATACCAGCCCACTTATCTGTTTTACTTTGTCCCTGCTAAAGGTGAGTAAAGAATATAATCTTCCACTCTCTCCTGGCCTCCACCAAAAGTGGAGAGAGAAGGGCAGCTGCATGGCTGAGTATAAATGATTAACAACAGGAGTGGAATCAACAATGAACTAGGACACAAGCCTTCTTCTCTGGCCTCACAGGTATGCTCACTTCCAGTGGCTAGAGGCAGAGAATGATTCAGAATCTTATCAGTCCAGGAACCAAGGTGGTTGGTGAAAGTGGGTTTAAGTTCTAAAGACCTGACATTCTGTAAACCCACACACTTGAAAAGCCATATTGGTCAAAGATCTCAAGGCATATGTTTTCTTATCCTATTAAGAAGCAATCACCTGCAGAACCCTTCTACCAATTTGCAGGAAACTTGAGAGTGAGTGATATGTTCTGCTTTGAAATTTTATTTTTATATTTTTTATTTATTATCTTAATGTTCTTGTTTGCAAGGCATGCTAAAGAACGGTGAAAAACTAGAGAAAAAAGGTGGGAATAATAGAGAAATTGTGCCACTTAGACTGAAATTACCACTTTGAGTGATGAGAGGGAGGGATTAGGGATATAGCATTAGATTTTGGAAATTCATGGATAGTAATTCTATAGTTCTAACTGAAAAAAAATTATGAAGGAGTAACTCAGAGGAAAAATATGGAAACAAGAAATATGGAAGTTGGAAAAAATTCCCAGAGCAGCAGAATCAAAGGCAGATTCTAAAGGGCTGATGGAGAAGAGAACAGTTCAAAGAAAAATACTGGGAGCTTGGTTTGATCATGGTCCATTTGATAACTTGCCTGGTAAAAAAGTAATCAGGATAAAGAAATGAGTTTCTATTTTGAATGACATGTTCCTACACAGAAGTTATTTTTCAGTAAAATATGTTGAGGGCAAGAGGTTCATCTTAATCTATGGGTCCCCAGGGCCTAGCTTGGTGCTTGGCACATAATAGATGACAAATAAATGTTTGTGGGATGTAAGAATGGATAAATGAATGGTAATGTACCATCAACATTCTTAGCTATGATCAAATCCCAATACACTGAATGTTATTTAAAAGAGACAGCTATTGAACTGGTACCTGTTATTTTCATTGGTAGATAATTAATCTATATAATAGAATTTAATCTGCGTCTTGATTTGTTAAGAGTAGGGGCAAGCAGGAGAGTTAGGATAAGGTGGAGAAGGTGTGGTTTAAAGAAAAAGATATACTAATCTTAAATGTTCTTACAATACACACAAAAAATGCAAGCCACAAAAAAGGAGCAGAAGAAAACTTTTGGAGGTGATAGATATTTTATTACCTTGACCATGCAATGGTTTCATAAAGTGTACACATATTACCAAATCCCTTAAATATATACATTAAATCCAAAAAAATGTACATATTAAATATGCTCAGTCTTTTTAATATATCATTTATACCTCCATAACGCTGTTAAAATACCACCCACCACCCCATACACACAGCCCTGTCCAGGTGGCTCATTTGGTTGGAGCATCATTCTGTACACCAAAAAAGTTTCTGGTTCAATTCCCAGTAAGGTTACCTGTGTTTTAGGTTCAATCCCCAGTACTGGAGGTAGTCAATCAGTCTCTCTCTCTCTCTCTCTCTCTCTCTCTCTCTCTCTTCTCTCTCTCCCTCCCTCCCTCCCTCCCTCCCTCCTTAGATCAATAGATATATCCTTGGATGAGGATACAACACACACACACAAACACTCAGCAATAATACATAAGAGAAATGTATGAAGAATTCAAAATAAAAAAAGCATTTGGCTCAGATACTTATGACTTTAATATTGGTGCTTTATTAATGATCACACTATCAAGGAAATAAAAGAGAAAGAGAATTATCTTGTGGAAATAACAAGGAAGGGCACAACATTTGGCCCTCTGCTGCCTTTTTTTTTTTTTTTTTTTTTTTTTGAGAAGAAAATCCTCAGCATGACTATAGGGTGTCCCAAGAAATGTGTACACACACTTTAAATAATTATAAAGGTAGTGTTTATAAAAGTACACTTCATTTTCAAAATTGAGCTATCAACTGTTAAAGTAGGTATACAGTTTTTGGACACCCTCTGTTATGCATTTCTTCAATAATATTTTAACATTTCCGAATCATGGCATAAGCAAGGGAAATTTTAAGAATATTATTTGAATGCAAGAGGAAGAAATTGGTCCAGATGGCAGAGATTCTTGCTAACTCTGTCTCCCCATCTCTAATCAGAATGAGGAGGCAGGATGGGCACCACTCAGTGAAGACCACCCCAGCAGCCTGGACATAGTACAATGCATCTGTATTTTCTGAGCCCTCATCGCTCTCTTTGATTTCAGCCACAGAAAGTATATAATGCATTTCAGCATAAACACAGAAAGAGATT
Source organism: Plecotus auritus (assembly GCF_963455305.1). Classification (NCBI taxonomy): domain Eukaryota; kingdom Metazoa; phylum Chordata; class Mammalia; order Chiroptera; family Vespertilionidae; genus Plecotus; species Plecotus auritus. The sequence continues at coordinate 164,423,749 of NC_137771.1, read as the reverse complement.
GTTATCAACTGAATGACATCTGTGGGAGAGATTAAGAGAGGGAGCTCTGAGAAGATATATCAGATTTCCCCAGAGACATCCAATTTGGGTATACATCCTGGAAGAAGATGCAGGTGACTTTATTTATAACCATAATAATCTTTATAATCTCCCATGTGTTGTCTATTATCTTTCTCCAAGTTTCTGTTTACCCATAGCTCTTTGCATCTCAGACCAAGAAAATTTCTTGAATACCATTTTAATCATCTTTCCAACAACATTGTTTCCCTAATATGTCCAATTAGTTATATACATATACTAGCATTTCTGCAAATCTTTCCAACTGCCACCTAGTGTTCTTCAATGTTAGGCTCAGCCAAGGTCATTAGCATAGGGCCCCATCTGAGGTGGCTTTGAGTGAGGTAACCAGCAAACACATTTGATTGCTTAAGGGAACAGGGTTAATTGCCAGCCTCAATGCTTACACACAGAGAGAGGCAAGCGTGCTTCCCTAGAACACAAATCCATGAAAATAAAATTACCCAACTAATAGGCTAGATGTAGTTTGGGTTTTTATCTTCCACTTTCTAATGTACGAAAACACATGGAAGGGTTAAAGATGTTCCAGTCAGCTCACACTGAACAAATCCTTTTGTGATTCTATAATGTTTTAGCTTCATCTTTAAAATTTGTTGTTTATTTCTTTCTTTCTTTTTTTGGTTTGCAGGCTTGGGAAATTAGTCATTTTCTCTGATAGTGGGGCATAAATCATTTGCTCTCTAGGTCATTTATTTTGAATTATCTCAAAGTTCTGCTCACTTCCTAAAGTTCTTATCATCCACTGACTGAGGCAAGAATGAATGGCTACACTCCTCTTGCAGATAGACAGCTATTCACATAATTTTAAACCCCTTAGATAAGTAATTATACATCATCTCATCGGTACTTCTACCAAGAATGCAGAGATGGAGGCTGTTTCAGATGAGGTGGTGAAAGGGGGCCAGGGCACCTTGTTAGAAGAGCTATGTCTTGAGGTCTTTACTTACAAAGGAAAAAAAGTGCTTTCATCAGAGATTACAGAGCAAGTAGGCACTATGTATGAAAAAAGGTGATGGATAACATTTCCATTTCTCCTTAATTAAACAGTTCTAAAAGAAAACATAAAACAGTAGGTACATAAGTCAATTAGTTGGAAAATTAGAATAATTTAGATTATCATGCAATCTAAAACACTGTATAACCTCTTCAGGCCAAATATTAATGCTTTTTCGTCTGTAGAGTGAAGAAAAAAATAATTCTGTCCTCCTTTTAATTGAGGGGTTTTTTTGTGGTGGGGAGGGGTCATTAAGTAAGATCATCTCGGTGACTTGAACATAGCAAGCATATTTTCTTATCAAGCATACAATATTAATAAGTAGTAATTAAAATTTCCTCCCAATTTTAACTCTTCAAATATGTAGCACTATCAATTAGAACTTCAGATATCCTATCTAATAAAAGGGTAATATGCAAATTGACCATCATTCCAACACACAAGATGGCCGCCCCCATGTGGACACAAGATGGCCATCACAAGATGGCCAGCACGGGAGGGCAGTTGGGGGTGACCAGGCCTGCAGGGGAGGGCAGTTGGGGGTGACCAGGCCTGCAGAGGAGGGCAATTAGGGTGACCAGGCTGTCAAGGGAGGGCAGTTAGGGGAAATCAGGCCAGCAGGAGAGCAGTTAGGGGGGGATCAGGCTGGCAGGCAGAAGTGGTTAGGGGCAATCATGCAGGAAGGCAGGTGAGCGGTTTGGAGCCAGCAGTCCTGGATTGTGAGAGGGATATCTGACTGCCTCTTGGGGTCCCAGATTGGAGAGGGTGCAGGCTGGGCTGAGGGACACGTACACATCCCCCCTGCACGAATTTCATGCACGGGCCTCTAGTCTATATATATATAAAAAAACCAGCGACCAAAATGCCAGTTGCTATGACACCACTGTGGCCAGTGAACCAGCCCGATTGGGGGGTGGGGCCAGTGGCCAACCTCCCACAGTCCATCCCCCTGGCTGGCCCCTCTGCTGATGGGCCCCCACCACCCTGATCAGGGGCAGAGCCAGACAGCCAACTGCCTGTGGCCTCTCCCCCCAGCCAGCTATGCCCCTGATCGCCCCCCCCCCCCCGCCCCGACACCAATCAGGGGTGGAGCTGGCTGGCCAAACTCACCCTGCCCCTCCCCTGGCCGCTGACCCCCAATTGGCCTCCCACCCCATTTGGGGGCGGGGCCTGGCAGCCAATTGCCCATGGCCCCTCCCACCAGCCAGCCTGGCCCTGATCAGGCCTTGATCTGGCCCTGATTGGGGCAGGCTGGCCAGCCAACTTCCCACTGTCTCCTCCTCCCAACAGGTCCAGCCCCAATCCTCCCGGAATTGGGGCCAGGCTGGCTGGACCCCACCCGTACATGAATTCATGCACTGGGCCTCTAGTTTGTTATAATGAGATTTACCACATTGAGTTTATATTCCAATTCAAACCAAAGAAAGGTACCATTTTAACTAAATTTTCACTTTGGGTTGATTATGTTAAAATGGTCCTTTCCTAATCTACATACATAAGACATTTTAAGAAGGGCCCTGTTTTTTGAAACACCATTTGCCACTTCAACATCCCAGGTCACAGAAGGGACAGCAGAGTTCCTCCAGTCTGGTCATTGGGGCAGGGCCACTCCACTGGCTCCAGCCGTCTTCTCTGCTTCAAGAACCCACAAGGTCCTGGGATAATGCAGCTCTGCAGCATTGGGCATATGAGCTAGCAGAGAGGAGGTGACCTCTAATTCTTAACCCACCCCACACATGACACTGTGGATAGATGGTGGAGCTTAGCCTTCACTTCTCGACTGTCACTGGTGTCAGGGACAGCTCTTCTTTTGAGATGTACTCTTCGGAGTCTATCACTGGAGACTCCAACCTCAACTCAAACACGATGGAGTCATCAGCAGGGTTCTTGTGCAAGATGACAAACCATGAGCTGTGAGCGCTACTCACAATATGTCCTTGGAAGAACCCAGACATGTAGATTACCAGCATTTGAAAGAAAAAACTTCTACACATATATTCATCTACCCACGCCTTTTGTAGTTCCTCAAGGGAACTACATTTATATTGGAGTATACATGTATTTTTTCCCTTACTACTTTCAAATGCTTTGTCTCCACACATACAGAAAACATTTAAAAGCTCTGTGCACTGAGGAAAATATGAGTGATGGAACAGATAATAAAAGTGCAATCCTACCCACCCAGGTCTTACCATTTCTTAGGAGAAATAGACTTGTGTCAACACCCAATTAGACCAATGTGAAGCACTCTAGTGAGCTTTGTTTAAATACAGAGAAGAACGGGTGCTTAACTCTACTAGAGCAGACCAGTAGTCAGGAAAGATATCAAAAAGGTGTTATCTGAAAAGTGGCTGAGCAGAAGTTGACAGGCTGGTGAAGAGAGGTGGGGTATTTGCAGAACTAGTCATCTGGTGTGTTTTCACTCTATGCTGCCTGTGGTGATATTTCTGAAGGCAAATTCTACAAAAGAGGTGGGGATCTGGTTAGGAAAGGTATTGCATACAGTGCTAGGTAATGTAGACATATCCAAATGATAAAGACTGGTATGGGCTAAATTGCATTCTATTTAAATTCTGTGTTGAAGCCCCAACCTCAGATATGCATCAGAATGTAACTGTATTTGAAGATAAGGCTTTTAAAAAAGCTGATTCAGTTTAAAGGAGGATGGTAGAGTGGGCCCTAATCCAATCTGACTGGTGTCCTTATAAGAAAAAGAGTCTGGCCTCAGGGACACCAGGGACGTGCACACATAGAGGAAAGACCATGCGAGAATACAATGAGAAGGCAGCTGGTCTGCAAACAGAGGAAAGAGGCCTCAGAAGAAACCAAACCTTGACCTTGGACTTCTGTCCTTCAGAACTTTGAGAAAATAACTTTCTATTGTTTAAGTTACCCAGTCTGTGGTATTTTGTTATCCCAGCCCTAGAAAATTAATACAAAGAACTTTATCATCAAAGGAAGCATTTTCCAGTGGAGGATTGGTATATTCAAATTGAGCCTTTAAAAGTCTAAATATGTTGACACTGAGATCCTTTAATCATCTAAGTAACCTGAGATAGTTTTGTTCTGTTTTACAATCTTTTTATTGGACCTTAAAAAACAGTCACAAAAGATAACTTATTTTGTTGCTTTAACCAAGAAATCAACCAATCTAGAAATGAACCCTAGCATACACAGAGCAGTTAGTGCAATATGTATTCAGTATACCATGTAATATTTTTTTTAAGTGAGAAGGGATGTGATTTTTCTATGGCAAGAGGAATAGAACTATTGAGTCTGTCATAAGTAGAAATCCTTTTACCTTTCACACATTTTCATAACTTTCCCTGCTGCTTCAACTAATTAATTATCAATGCTATTTGTGTTTAGAAAAGGGGGTTTGTCTCCTTCACAGCCCATCTGCTTCTTGGTAACCTTGCTGTGAAGTCACTGCAAAGCAGAGTTGCTGATAAAGCTATCATCTCCATGGCAACCCACTGCTATGTCACAAACACAGGAGTGTGACCTCACTGCAGTTAAAAGGAGAAATCAAACGGGTGTCTGTTGGGGAGGTGATAAGAGTTTTTAATCAGACACATAGTTTATCTGTGTATGTGCGTTTTTTCAGAAGTACAGGAGAGAAGGAAACTTCTAGAGGAATGTTACTACAATAACATTAAATATTACTAAATACTTAATTACTAAGTATGAAATGAACATTTTAATATTAGGAATAAAATGCAAATGCACATTTGGTTATACTTGGATGAAATGTCCTGTGCAAATATGATAGTGATTCAGAGTGGTCTTTTCTGGTTCATAAAGTATGAATGTCTCCCTTCTTCCATTGTCTTTGCTTTAATGTGTATTGGCTCCTTAATTATGACAAAAACTAAAATTCAGTTCTTAGAACCTGCCAGATCCAAAACACATGAGCTAGGGACTATTGCCTCCATTTTACAGATGATAGAACTGAGGCTCAGCAAGTGGGAAGGACTTGCCCAGGGCACACGCTGGAGGGGTGGAGCTAGGTGTGGAGGTCAGAGCTACACCTGCTAAGCCAGGCCCTTCTCCACCATGTTATACTGACTGCCTACATACTATCTACACTTCAACATAAGATTTGCTGTACATCCTCTGTGCTGGAAACAGAGTTTCCAGAATGAAAATTGAGTTTCATAAAATATTACTAGTCATTAGACATTGATAAATTTTTAATAATAAAAGAATTGCAGGATACCTGAATTGACAATTGTTTAATTGTTTAATTTTATAAATGAGAAAACTTTGTTATATTGCAAAGAACTTTTACCCAAAGCAATTCAAGGATTATCTGCTGCTACTTTGATAGTTTAGATACAGGGGTCCTCAAACTACGGCCCGCGGGCCACATGCGGCCCACCGAGGACATTTATCCAGCCCGCCGGGTGCCGCTGCCTGTCCTGCTTAGCAGGCAACTCGTCCCGGGTTCGCAGTGCGCATAGGAATTTGTTCATAGTTTTTTTTTTAAACTATAGTCCGGCCCTCCAACCGTCTGAGGGACAGTGAACTGGCCCCTGTTTAAAAAGTTTGAGGACCCCTGACAGTTACAAGCTTTTCTTATGAAAGTCAGTATCCCTCTCACTTTCACTAGTGTGGGAAATTTGGCAGGTACCAGCACAGGGTGCCTAAGTGGGTTCTCCACCAGAATGCCTCCTGACAGGTCAGCCCCAAAGCACAAAAAGGTGATTGTTCTGCTCAGACAACTGCAAGGCAAGTCCTCGGTCTTTCTCTTCTAACCAGAGGGCCTGTTGAAATCCCTCCCTATTTAGACATTCTGGAGCCACCAATGAGAAAAGCAAAATCAACCAACCAACCCACCAACCAACTAACCAACCAACCAACAAAAACCAGCGGCAGCAGAGTGGAGGTGTGCTTTTCAATACTAGTTTTGTGATTCCATTTACTTCATTGACGTGGTAATTTAGGAAGAGTCTCAGTTATTTTAAAAATCATCTTGAACTTTTTATTCATGAGGAAATATAGTACCTCATTTATTTTATCAACTTGAATTAACTGAGTACAAACTAAATTAAGCATGGGTCAAATACAGTGATTTCTTTTTTCTCTGTTGCTTTATCGGCTCTGTGCAGGTTAATTTCTTTAATGTCCAGCTAATGTGACCTTTATTTATCCTGAAAACATTCTGACTCTTTTGTTATTCATATTCCAGTAAGGATGACACTCCTGGTGTGATAGTTAGCAAGCTGGGAAAGTAAACAGTGTCTTCCTTACTTATTGCCTCCATTTGTACAGCAGCCATATACCGAAGGGGAATTATGACATGTAGTCAGAGAGAGTCTCTCCTAGAGGAAGAGCAAAACACACTGAGGGAGAAGGTGAATTCTGAAATCGACCCACAGGAACTGTTACCATAAGTTCTAATCAGCCTATTATTTTCTTCCTTGGATGGCTGGTTAACTAGTTACTCAGTTGTATGACGCAGGCAGTAAATAGTATAACCTAGAAGTGCTGCATCTGTCCGACTGTCAGAGAGCTAAGTCAACAGCATTCATCAAGCATTTGTTGTGCATGCACCTTACTGACACTGGTAAGAGAAAATCAAGGGAAGAGTGTGTGCAGCCATGGCATTGGAATCGTTTACAATATGGGAGACAGGCAAAACCAAGATACCTAAAAGCATGAACAAAAACAGTCAAAGATTATGCCAGTTACATGTTTCAGAGTTTCTGTAAGTGCTAGGAATAGAAATAAAAGACATCAGAGAAACCCCATATTGCATGGACATTTTTAAACAGATTATTGGAAAGAAAGACTGTAAATATAGCATATCCTGAGCATTTAGTGTGTTCCAGGCACAATGCTAAGCTTCTTACATTCTTCCTATCATTTAATCCTTCAAACAAATGTAGGACATGGGTTTCATAGTTTACAAATTAGAGGTTGGGTTGACCTAGGCCCGTGGTCAGCAAACTGCAGCTTGCGAGCCACATGTGGCTCTTTGGCCCCTTGAGTGTGGCCCTTCCACAAAATACCATGGCCTGGGCGAGTCTATTTTGAAGAAGTGGCGTTAGAAGAAGTTTAAGTTTAAAAAATTTGGCTCTCAAAAGAAATTTCAATTGTTGTACTGTAGATATTTGGCTCTGTTGACTAATGAGTTTGCCGACCACTGAGAGTCATACAGGATGGACTGACGTCCCTACAGCTTTACCCATGATTCCTTCAATTCAAAAATTTATTTTATTATTTTCTTGTGTCTTTGGAGAAAGACATTTAAGCACATGCTGCTTTAAAGTACTGTTTCTCTTGGAATCTTCCACCTTTGAACACTTTTGCCTTCTAGAAATTGAGTTGTATAGAAAGACTCAGCAGGATTAGTATATTGATAGAATTGATAGATTTTATTTTTTAACCCATATACCTGGGTGCTTAAAACTACAATTATTTACAGATTGCTGTTTAGATATCTTTGCCATTATATAACCTCCTCCGATCTATAACACTCACATGGTTTTCAATATAAATAATTCACCCAGTGTACTTGCTTGTATTGTTGCATTCTCATTTCTCTATGAAAACATTAAAGAAGGCAAAAACATGGATAGTAAAGAGACTTCCACTGTGTGTCCTTGTAGCTGAATAAGTTAGCATTGGAAAGATGGGAATAGGAATTACTGGTTGATCTTAAAGTTTACACTGTAAATTGGGAGCTCCCAAACATTTATCAGGGATGTTGTATGAGCTAAAAGTGTTGCTTAGCTTTTCTTTAACTATATAAGCCCATATATAATTTATATTTTAAGAGAAAAAGCAGAACTGGCATTGGCCTATTAACATTTTTTTTCATACAACACTGAAACTACAACATTGAAAGTACATTATAAATAGATTTCATTCATTTCCATCACTGCATAGTGATTTAATCAGTTTCTTTTATGGATTTAGGTTGTTTCTAGGGTTTTGGGTTTTGACACATGGTTTTCCCTATTTTATTTGGCTTTGTTACTACAAGGAATGTTTCAGTGAGCCTCTTTATACACATATATGCAAATTGGTGAGTATCTCTGTAGAATAAATCTTTAGAAGTCCAATTGTTGGGTCAGAGCATAGGTGGGTTTTACATTTTTATAGATTTATCAAAGACTGAACAAAGTACACCAATTTAAAACTCCACCAAGATACACCTAGTGTTCCAATACATTTCCCTCAGAAATAAGTAATATAAAAGTTTAGCTTTTTACCATTTTGATGTGTAAAAAGTGGTCAAACTTTTTATGTTAAATTTCTTTAATTATGAGTGAGTTTGAACATTGTCTAATGGTAGTTGAGCTTTAGTGTTTTGTGTTTGTGTGAATTGTTTGTTCTTATCATTTTTCTATAAAAATGTTACCTATAAATTTGTTTAATATAAAAAGTATTAGTCTTGAGACTAGCATATGGCTTAGAAATAGGTTTCCCAATTATCATTTCTCTGTTGACTTGGTTTTGAGTGGCAGGAGTTTGCAACTTTTTGTTGTTGTTGATGTTAATCCTCACTCAAGGATATTTTTTCCATTGATTTTTTCTTAGAGAGAGTGGAAAGGGGGGAGAAGGGGAAGAGGGAAAGAGAGAGAGAGAAACATCAATGTGAGAGAGACACATCGATTGGTTGCCTCCCCCATGTGTCTGGGCCAGAACCTGACATGGAACCTACAAACTGAGATACGTGCCCTTGACCAGGAATCGAACCTGTGATCATGGGCCTTCAGTCATGGGCCACCACTCTAACCACTCAGAAAAACTAGCCAGGGCAGGAGTTTTCAATTTTAATACAAGTTTATCAATATATATTTTTTCAACCACAGTTTATATTCAATTCAATTTTCAGATGCACAGCAAAGTGTCCAGAAACTATGCACTCTACAGAGTGGTCCCCCTGCTACTCCAAACACCCACCTAGCCCCATACCCAATTATCTCAACATTATTTACCATAATCTGAATGTTACAATCTGTGTCTCTGTGGCTATTCTGCAACTACTGTTTTTTACTGATTAATCTGTTCACTTTTTCCACCCAGCCCTCGTATGCCCCTACCCTCTGACAGCTGTCATTCTATTCTCTATGAGTCTGTTTCTCTTTTATTTGTTTAGCATTTTATTCATAGATTCCACATATAAGTGAATTATTATGATATTGTATTTCTCTGACTGGCTTATTTCACTTAGCAAAATGTTGTCCAGGTCTATCCAGACTGTTGCAAAATGTAAGACTTCCTTTTTTTTTTTATGGCTGAGCAGCATTTCATTTTGTAAATATACCACAGCTTTTTTATCCACTTATCTACTGATGGGCACTTGGACTTCTTCCAAATCTTGGCTATTGTAAATAATGCTGCAATGAGCATAGGTGTCATATATTTCTTCAAACTAGTGTTTCAAGTTTCTTCTGATGTATACTCAGAAGTAGAATCACTGGGTCATAAGGCAATTCCATTTTTAATTTTTTGAGAAACCTATACATGTTCTCCATATTTTTTTTATTTTTGTTTTAATTCTCCACCTCAGGAATTTTTTAAAAATCACATATTTTTCTTTCATCCTTATATAACCTCTTTCCTATATTTTTCTCTTTATAAGACTATTAACTCTTTGATTTTTTGAAATTTATTTTCACATAATATATAAAAAAGTGAGCTAACTATTTTTTAAGCCAGTAGCCAGTTTTCCCAACATCATATGCTACATAATTTACCTTTACTCATCTTTATTATGTACTAAATCCCCTTAGGTATTTATTTCAATATGTAATTTTTTTCATTGTTCTGATAATCTGAGCCCATGCAAATTATTTTAAATGTTTTAGATTAATGTTTTAATATTTAGTAGTACAAATTATTATTATCATTGTTGTTGTTATTATTTTATAATTATCTTAACAGTTCTACATGATTTTGTTTTCCATAAAAAAATTGACATCATCTTGGCACTTTAATTGAATTGTGCTAATTTTATAGAGTAATTTAGAGAGGAAATGCTATTGTTACAATATTGAATCTTCACCCAAGCATAAAGCAGATATTTCCATTTATTCAACTTTAATTCCAAGGGGCAACTACGTAGAGTATCTTTTAAATATATTCCTTTCTTAGTTTTATTCATAAGCTCTATAAATTCTTACAGAAAACTATGGTGTTCATTTCATGCTAACTAACATGTTTTGTTTTGTTTTTCATTAGTCATTCCATTTTCCTGATATCATTGTTCTATCTTCTCTTTTCATTTAACCTTGGAAAATTTAAAATTCCACAGCAAGGAAATTAATTCTTTCAAATTTTGAAGACTAGCCTTCTAGCTATGGAGGATGAATGACACAGTATTTGAATAATGGCTAATATTATAAACAGTACAAAGCAGCTGCCTCACACTGTTTTTTACTGATGTACAATCATTACTAGTGCAGGATTGAGTGATTTGGGTGAAGTTTACTTAAGGATCACTGTCATTATATATTTATGAATAACAGCAAACACTATTTAGGATAAGCCATTCCCTGAGAATTGACATGCCACATCAGGGACCGGATGATAGAATTCTGAGGCTTGTGTTTATGGCACTAACAATCTGTTTCATAAGGCAGCCTCTGCAAGCTAATGATCATAGTCACTAACCATTTTATTCTCATTTTAATAAAAATTGCAAAGAGAAGAAAGAATAATAAGAGGAAGAAGGTGATGAATGTACTGTTTAGGTGATTTGTAAACAAATAAAATCCATTTAACCTTATTTGGAGGAACAACAGGAAAAAAAAAAGGAGCAAATCTCTGGTATTAGCAGCAAGACATTGCCATTTATACTCATATTCTCTCATATAGTCTCATCCCTTTTATCCAAAAGTGGGTATCTTTTACAGAGTAATCAAATTCTCATGCAATTTCTCTATTTTTGTCAGTGGCAATGTGTTTTAATGAGGTTACAATTACTACAGCCTTCTATAGCTACTCAAATAGCCCAGTGTTCCTTTTTATTACCAAATTGTTTATTTTGTCAGGGAACAATTTTACTTAGAGTGGGAGGTACTCTGATTTTTGTGGGGCACACAAAGGAACAACGAATTAACGGAAACTCTTGTTACTGGCTAACATGTACAGCTTTATAAGGATCAGAAGCTCCCCACCCCATCTTACTGTTCCTCAATCTTTTTAAATTTTTTATTGATTTCAGAGAGGAAGGTAGAGGGAGAGAGAGATAGAAAATCCATGATGAGAGAGAATCATTTATTGGCTGCCTCCTGCACGTCCACTACTGGGGAGATCAAACCTGTAACCTGGGCATGTGCCCTGACCAGGAATCGAACCATGACCTCACGGGTCATAGGTCAATACTCAACCACTGAGCCACACCAGTCAGACCTGTCCCTCAATCTTGTCTCTTTTCCCTGGGCCTGTTGCCTACTGCCAAGTCCAGCATTGCCAACCTCAACAGGTCAATAAATAGTCTTAGTCCTAGAACAAGGTGAACAGAATTTCTTTGGGGTATTTATTGGGAAATGTGTCTTATACCTGTATTTTGTCCACTAATCAGGGCCAGAGCTGGTTGAAGTCTGGTGAATTTTATTATCTGGAACATTGTGGTGGTGTCATATCTCCCTCTGGAAGGTTCTGATGGTGTTGCCTTAGAAAACAGGGATTAGAAAGTCTGAAGAGACAATTATCAACCTATTTCCCATCCAGCCTTTCCTTTTTTCACTGATCTAGAATAACCACAGCCTCAAGGTAGAGGCCAAGGGTGCTGAAAAAGATGTCCTAATACCACACAGCAACAGTGGGGCGTTCAAAGCCAGATTGCCATAAGCTTTCCAGTGCTTAACATGGTGAAGAATCATTTTTTAAATGACGGCTGTGTGGTTGTGAGATGCTAGTTAGCAGGAATGGAAATCTCTCCTAGAATTTACATAGTTTCTGAGAAATACAGAAGATATGTACATTTAATTGAAAAATGTTAGAAAATATAGAACTATCACAAGAGGCCAGGATAAATTACCAGAATAATTTAGGTTTCCCATTCTCTCTTTTGGGCATATTGGCAAGCACTTGGCAGTTCTCATCAAATAATGCTCCTAGAGAAGACACAGCTGTGTTTCCTCTCACCTGGCAGGGCTGCAAGTCTGCTTTCTGGGAATCTTCTGGGACCTAACACTGTCCTTCAGATGTCTAAATTCATTTCAGTAGCATAAATAATGCAGGAATAAACCAGAGAACAATAGCTTTCTATTGTCCCCCTGGCACTGTCCCAGCTAGTCCTGTGGTCTGTTCTATAGAAATGAGACATTCAAGGAAAGCAAGATTTATCAATCCAGAGAAGAATCCAGACTATTTAATTCTCTACACAGTCTAACTGTACATAAATTAACCTTATATCTTTCTTTCTCAAGAGAAAGGAGATCAGTAGGTAAATCTAATTTTGCTGCTGGTGTTCCACCCATGACTTCCTTTGCTTTTATGATAAAGATGGAACTTCTTAACTGGGGCAGGGTCTTGCATAGTAAGGCCTCTACTAATGTCTCTAAACTCATCTTCCACAGGTTCTTCTTTGCTTTCTGGTATCCAGCCACATTCACCATTTCTACCCCATGTACTCATGTTACTTCCTGCCATTGCAAAACATTTTCATCGGACATGCCCTCTACCTAGATTCCTTCCCTTCTCCTTTTTATTCTTTATTCTAAGACACCATTTATATCTTGAGTTAAATGTTAATTTCTTGAGAAGGACCTTGGAGATTCCTGAACAGGTCAATTGATAATTATAGATTTTCAGAACACCATGGTGGCACGTGTCACTGTTACATTTTTACATTTATTTGTATGATTTGATCCATATCTACCTCTTGCATTGGATATTAGCAAATTTCAGAATAGAAAACTCGACTATGTTGTTCACTAATTGCTTCCATAGTCCCTACAATAGTTTCTGGCATATAGTGAGCTTTTAAAAAAGTGTGTGTGTGTGGGGGGGGGGGGGTTGAGGGGGTCAGATGGATATTGACTTTAACTCATGTCTGTATTTTCATAAAACATGCTTAGGATCTTTGGGGACCAGAAAAAAATTCTTGCAGGAGGGTTTCACTGGCTTAGCTGCAAAGAGTACAAAGGATAAAGTTGTTCTCTGCTGCCCTGTAAGTACACCATCAGCAGAGCTGAATGAAAGATGTTGAATTTAGCAGTGGTGATTATACAAAGTGAATCAATATAAGTCAACAGTTGCCAAGATAAAATTTTAAAATCATCAAGAAAAGAGTGACAAAATAACCTTATCAAAGACTCATAGAATGTTAAAACTGGAAGGAATTTCAGTATTATGTAAAAATAACCTGCTTCCATTGAAAATGAGAAAGCTTAACCCTAGTTATGGAGAATTAGGACAAGAATCAAAGGCTCCTCATATGTAATGCGTGCTCCCTTTGCCACCCCATTCTGTGTCAAAAAAAATATTCTCTCTCTGAGATACTTGGACTTTAAAAAAGAAATCAGGGGAAAAGTCAATGGAATGCACATACTATGAAAAAGATAATCTGTAGCATTGTTTTTTTCTTGCCATACAAATGCAAAAATATAAAAAATAATGACTGAAAATTATCTCTGAAACATATTATGTGGAGAATGGCAGTATGGCAGTAACCCAAAAAAGCTTTTACTGTTTCTGCAGTATTTATTTGGATACATTAAATCTATTTTTTTAATGTAAAAGGCAGCCCCTCTTTCTACTCTCCCTAAATGACAGATGATAAATGACAGAAATGGGAATTATATCATCAGGACCATGTTCCAGAAACCTGCCAATCCTTTATTCAGGAATTCTCTGGGCATTATGGAAAGTTTTGATTCTGTAGTAATCTGGTTTAAGGGAGATAATTTAGCCAAGGTTTTCAGTATAGACATGTAAATATAATTCTTCCATCTATAGTAATTTGATGACCCAAATTCTAAATGTATATTATTTATATATTAAAACCAAAAACTTCAACATAGAGCTTGATTATAGAATTAAGTATCTACCAGGCCACCAAAAATAAATAAAAACATATGAGAGAAGAAAAAAAAGAAGAAACAGAAGAAAAAGCAATCACTCAATCTTTTATAAGAATAAAACATCTGATAGAATGACTATGTTGTGAATATAACTTGGATTAAATACACACAGGCCTTTAAAAAACTATTAGAAAAATAATAGCACTAGAGGCCTGGTGCACAAATTCATGCACCAGTGGAGTCCCTTGGCCTGGCCTGTGGGATAAGGCCAAAACCGGCTCTCTGATATCCCATGAGAGGTCCCAGATTGCGAGAAGGCACAGGCCAGGCTGAGGGAACCCACCGGTGCACAATCAGGGCCCAGGAGGGATGCGGGAGGTTGGCCAGCCAGGGACAGACTGTGGGAGGGCTCCAGGGTGTGTCTGGCCCATCTCACTCAGTCCTGATTAGCTGGACCCCAGCAGCAAGCTAACCTATCGGTCAGAGCGTCTGCCCTCTGTTGGTCAGTGCACATCATAGTGAGCAGTTGAGCGGCCTTAGCATATCATTAGCATATTATGCTTTGATTGGTTGAACAGACAACTGGACACTTAGCATACTAGGCTTTTATTATATAGGATGATTCTTATGAATTTTCTTTGTTTCTATTTATTTTCCAAATTTATATTTAGTAACTATGTTATTATAATTAAAATTACTTTTTCCAATAGGTCAATTAATACAGCAAATAAATTAGAATAAAATTCTTGTCCCATATTAAATTTTCTAATGCAAATCTATTAATCTAGGTTTGACAATATTGTTTTTGTCTACCCCCAATTCAACCAAAGAAGTTATGGCAAGATATCACAGGAATGGTGGCCAAAGAAAGCATTCAAACAGTGAAGTGTGTTCATCATAAATAACCTTTAACCAGAGGTGGATTATTATCAGACCAATAACACTTAAGCTCTTCATTTTCACAAGCCCCTTTCTAGCCCCTGGGAGGGACCTTAGTGATGTTGTATCCCTAAAAACTGAATTCACTTTCTCAAAGAACCTCTTTCCCCAATGTATAAGTTTTATGATCTACAAAATCTTACTCTGATCCTGCTTTTAAAAAGAAAAAATGTGTAGGAAACTCCATTTTGTCATTTCTTTTGACTATTAACTTGAATCTCAGTGAATGAATATTGTCTGTCTCACATTTTTGACACTTTCAGTCTTGAGTATTTTGAACAAGTTCATGTCTGAGTGTTCTCTTATGTTATCTGTTAAGCATCATCCACATATGGTCCAACTAGTGAGAGATTATCTGTACTTAGCTGATCTAGCCCTAGAAATATCTGTTTTCTCAGACCTCCTTTTATTTCCCCCAATTAGTTGATTTCTTTATGTCCATTTTTCTCCCGAAAAATTTGTGAATTCTTGCATATTTACATATAAAAGTATGTTTCACTTTCATATCCATGGTTTCTGGCTTTAGGCAACAATGTGCTGAATTTGCCAACATTGCCCTTGGTGATGTAGTCTGAGGGCAACATCTCAGTATGAAAAGGAGTTGGTAACCTTTCTACCCTCACATTTCATAATGACTTTCCAGGAGACAAAAAAAAAAATCAATTCCTGACTCCTAATGGGAGGTCCTTTTATCTTCCTCATGTCCTTGCTCTGTTTCTTTTGTCAAAGCTCAAGGAGCCAAAAGGTTAGCAGCGGACAAGAAGAAGTTCTGTATCACATTGAATCTCTGACTCTGTATGGTCAATTTTAAAGGTGCCATATCTCTAGGGAAAGATTAAAAGAATCCTCTATTTAAAAAAAATAAAAGAAAGAAAGAAACTTTACAAAGGCAGTCTTTAGTGGAGATGGCAAGTGGCCCTGGAACAGTCTCGAAGGGTTGATTCTTAAAATGAACTTGACATTGACTTGACACTGAAAGATGAAAATGGAGCTAGTGAGACACTTTCTTGCCAGGGAGATGCCACTGGCTTGGCACAGCTTCTGATGAGAGGACACATTTAGAGGATAAATTTCTGTCTATACTAACTGTCCAGATAAAATGGTTCATATAGCTACGTGGCCAGTGGGAGCCATCTCCCGAGGGAGCCAGGCCTCTCTGTCCAAGGTGATAGAAAGGAGGAGGGAGAGTTTTTTGGATACCTACCTCTTTTTTTCATTCTCTAAGTTCAAAGATAAAGGACTTGAAGGTTTTTATTATTTGGAACCATCTTGCCAGTCATAGTAATTCTGCAATAATAGCTCAACATAAGGGGATCTAACAGCAAAGCTATTATCTGGTAATAGCAGGTTTTTAAATTAAATCTTTATTGTTGAAAGTATTACATATGCCCCCCCCCCTTCTTTTAGGTATTAGATCTTGAACACCTACTGTGTGTCTTTGGACCAGTTTTGTTGGATAATCTGTATCTATAGCTGTATCTAAATCCATATCAATGACCACAGTTGTGCCATATTTGTATCCCTACTACAGCAACAGCTATGTTTATATTATCCCCATGTTGTCACATGCTCCCAATGTGATTTCTATTTATTCTTCACACTAACACCATAAGATAAGCATTACCTTTTTCCATTTTTCTAGTTGAAGAAACTGAAGCTTAGGGAAATGATGCAACTTGTTTAAAGTTTATCTAGTAAGTGCTAGATCTGGGCTCTAAATGTGACCCCAAACACATATGATGCCACATGTAATCTGTCATCTTTGCCAGAAGATAACACTTACTTTCAGGACATGACTGTCGGTAGAGATAAGTATTGATCGCACTATGGCCACACTACACTTCCAGAAATCAATTAACGTAAGAGACCATAATAGACCAGTTAGTCATGTAAGCCCCATGAGAGAATCATACTGTAGAACTGGACATTCCAAGTGTTAGTACCAGTGCTGGTCCACAGAGAGATCAAGTCTCCTCATTAGTGCACTGCTATGTAAAGATTAAATCTACTTCTCATTGCACCCCAAATCTACCTCTTCAATTGAAAATTTTTGTTATTGCTAATACCAGTAACTTACAAAGCTTCTGATACAAAAGAAAAGTGAAGAAGTGTTGGATGCTCTATCTAGATCCAAAATCAGAGTGGACTATTGTAGGTATTGACCTGAAAGTATTGTACCAATTATTGACAATAAATAAGAGTGTCTGGGGAAAAAATCTAAAATCCTTTAGGTAACATTGTGCAAACTGTAGTGAACTCAGGAAAGACAGGTGTGAGCAAATTATGGCCAGCTCAGCAGGTTCCTAAAAGATGGTAGATTCAGAAAACTTTCAGACTCTCAGTTGTGCTCTGAGCTGTATCTAATGAACACTACATTCTGAAATATTTGTGCAGAAAAGATGAAAAACTGTGGGTGTTAGAAATGGGTTCAGTATTTGCTTTCATGCCTCATTGCATAGTTCTTAACCTGTTGCAGATTGCATTTGAAAATGAAGGACAAAGTGTAACAGTGGCTTCCTAAAGTATGAGAATATTTGTTTCCGTGTGCATTTGCCTCTCCAACTCCATTTCTATGATAAATTCTCTAAAATGCAGAAAATAATTTACAGTGTTACTATCACAGCAACAGCAGGTCTGTGTGGATTGATTGTCGATTTATATCTAAAATAAATGGCATCTTTCAGAATGAAAGATGGGTGTGGCAGGATCCGTGGTTATACGTGTTCACTGTTGTCAGGCTATGTTTTTGTATCAGCATGTCTGTGTAAGCACACTTAACCATACCTGAAGCTAGCACACATATCCATGCCTGAACTCTTTATGAAATCATTTAAAAAGAGCGCACACATGCCTACTCACATCTCACAGAAAGATTGAAAGACTTATGCCAGTATAGTTTTTCCCAATAAAGACCTATTTTATCCTCTCCAGAAAAAATAGACAACCCATTGTCTTTTGGTGGGGCTGGGCAGAGACAGGCATTCCCTAAACATAATTGGGGAAGGAATTGGAAGGTCTAGCTATTTCTTGAACAGGATTTTTTAAAAATCCTCTTGTTTTAGCTCTGCTTTGACCTGACTACTAGCTGTTTTAAGTGCTACAAATACCTATCCTTGAAGAAGGAAGAGGTTTCTGCAAGGCTAATTTAGTGTCTCAGATTTATGTTTCTTTAGTTTGAACTTGGCTTTCTCGGCTCAGTTTATGTCAGTTACCACTAGCTGATCTGCTTTTCAGTTCTCAAAGTTTTGTTAAACTCATTGCCTTTCATTTTTTTGTTGTCATTAAAATATGTATGTTTTCTTTTGTCAGTTAATAATGTTTTGTAAAGAAGCAGAAATATATCAGTGTTCAAGTGGCCATCTTCAATTAGAAATGTGGTATTCTTTAGCTTATATCTCTTAAATTTCAACCTTTCATTGGGGACCCCAGTATTATACTATAGTATGAATCTCCCTGAATGTTGGTGATGCCCAGGGAGAGATTGTTTATATGAGTTTTTGAAAATGCATTCAATTCCTGACTGGCCAGCTATGGACAGCTTCTGAGAAGCTGCAGACAAATTAGAAATATCTGATTACCTTCTCCTTAAATAGATCAACATTTCTGGGGCTAGGCCTCAAAAATATATACATACCTTGTTACTGGACTGTGTGCAGAGCTATAAATAGGCCATTTTTAAATGATTGTCCTCATCCAATTTGCTATTATGTTCTTAACTAAAATGAAAGTTTTGATGTATTTGCTTTGATTGTAAGGATAATTTGATTCTACAGAGGACTAGATCCTTTGCTTGTTATGTAACTATTGCTTTTTGGTAAATTTAAGAAGTGCAGCAATTGACCCAAAAAAAAGTTAGATTTGTAGAAATAATATAGATCAAAATTGTACATAGTAGAGTGTGTGATATCTCATGGAAACACTGAGAACTATAAAAATTAAACATCTGAGAAACAAATGGAACAAAATATAACTGAAAGTAGCTAAAACTACACATAATATCATCTGTTACTGACTGAAAGTTGATAGAAAAAAAATCCTGACATTTCAGATATGCAAAAATTACTGAAAAAATTGGATTTGGTGGAATTATTGAACACATATATACAAATATAAAAAATCTACATGTAAAATGCAGAAGCTATAATTGATAAAATTCAATATGAACAGAAGAACTTGATCTTTCAATTATTCACTGTACAATTTACACAAAAAAGCATTACTCACAATAAAGCCAATTTTAGCAAAGTGAAAATGAAAAAAGATGGAAAAGGTTTAAAAACATCATATAAAATATTAAATAAAGAATGATATTGGTAAATGGAATTTTATTCAGAAAATACTCTCTACAAAAAGTTGAAAGTGTTCATAGAACCTTGATGCCAAAAAGTTCTCTGGCTCTTAACATGTTCTCAAGCTAGTGTTCATGGCTACAACATTTCCCCGCTACAAATAATGCAATATGAAGGCACAAGTATAAAAGTACAAGAGTGTTGGGTCTAATTCAATACATGACAGTGAAGCTCGCTATGAGGTACATATTGTGCCAAACTGAGTGAAAATTCTGGCTCTCTCAGCTCTCTGATTTCAGTTTGAGAGAGACACAGCTGGGATATTATTTTGTATACCCTAAGAGTTCAGGAATGTTTGTTGAATTATGTTTTACTGAACTATCTTAATAGGATATGCTCAATCCTTGAGTATAATTTATTTATGACCCAGAGCATTGTTTTCTGTGTCGTGACACATTTGTGTGTTCACCAGTTCTAAGTATTTTCTACTTTCAACCTGTGCTGGGGCTCCTGAGCTGCCACTCTGACTCACAGATGTCTCCTGGTTCCCAGCAGATTCAAAGGTCAGAGGAAATTGGTCTCCTTTTAAGTCCCAACTTACCCTCTTTGTTCTCCTTCTCTACCAAACATGTCTCCAGACTTGTTGCATCTTTTTTAGTGCATCAGCCCTTGTAGAGTAACTAGCGTTGTGCTGGATACAAGATAGATTAAGAATTGCATTCAAATTCATGATAAAAGATACATCCTAAATGTGTACATAAAAGCAATAGTGCAGCCCTGGCTGGTGTGGCTCATTTGCTTGAGTGTCGTCCCATGCACTGGAGAGTTACCACCTGAGGGGAAAGGAGGATTTGGAGTTTGTCAGAGCAAATCACAGTGAGATGTATGGTCTATGCCCAAGGATAAAATGGCCTGCACAAAGACCATGCTGAAGATTTGACTATGGTGGTGGGCACACAATACAGATAATGTATCATAGACTTGTACAGTTGAAACCTATATAACTATTAATCAAACTATTAATCAATGCCACCCCAATAAATTTAATTTTAAAAATTAAGATAAATAAATAAGAGTTTTAGATATTAACCCATGGAATTAAATAGTATCAATGAATCCATACTGATATTAATATGTACTTGAATAAATAATGTTTTTAAAGACCATTCTGGGTAGCAAAACAATCCTGTGTTTTAGGTCAGCTCTCAATGTGACTTCACTTTTTGTTTGAAATGCAATCCTAGGACACAAAGGACACCTGTATGCAAAAGCAAACATATAGACATTTCCTAGCCAAATAGCAGTTATACGAATTTTGTCACTTTGGGTTATACTCATTGCTTTGTCCTTCCATTCATGTGAATCTTTGAAGATTGGTTCTTTTGTAAAACCTCTTTAATCTTGCAATAAATATGTACATATCAAGGAAACTTTATGAAAAGAAGACATTCCTAAAGTGTATACTTATGATTGCTTTGAAAACAAGTGTGGATTCAAAATAAGTTGTTTGATTGTAAGGGTGTTTGCACTTTGTTGCTGGTAGAAGGAAATTTTAAAAACTGTGGTATTTGTAAACAGTCGACTTACAGTCCAAGAAAAATACAACAAATAAATTAAATTAAAAAGCATTATGCTCTACCTGATGGAAATATTTGTAAGGAAACACAACTTAGAATTTAAAAGAGCAATTAGAGGTAATTTAGAAGAATTTTCTTATGTTAAAATGAAGAAATTGTAACCCAAATAGGTCAGATGGCTTACAAAAGCTCAGAAAGCTAATGCATAATTGTTTATTTTCTAGGACAAACATATTGCACATGTTAATTATTTTTTACTGAAAATAGATGTTATTGGTAATCCATACTCTGCAACCTAAAGCAATAGAAAGTGTATAGTGAGTGAGTCATTTCCAAAACTTACTGTACTTGGGAGACAAAAGGAAGGCAGGTAATCAAGTTTAATGAGCATTTAATATATGCTCAGCCTTGTGCTAAGTTCTTTATTGCAACATTTAGAGAGTTGTACAGCAATGAAGCAATTCATATATTTACTGATGAGTGGTTTAGTGTTGACATAATCTATGCCAACTATTGGAGTTAGGGTTTGAACCCAGGTCTCTGCCTTCAAAGTGCATTCCATGGTGATGAGAGATAATTTTTCATAATTCTGGCATATCTGCACGTCTTCTGGAATGGCATATGCTTTACAAAAAAATCTTGAAAGTTAGAATTAGTATCTCTCTAGAGATAGAGATCCAGATAGACTTTCACAAATAGTCAAGCCTCTCACCTCTCACCAAAGAAGATTTGCATACCTTTAGGGTTTTAAATTAAAAAAAACACCAAAAACTAATCTTCCTCTCCAGAGGGGAGGATATGCAGATTTGCAAGCAGCCCCTTCTAAGATTAGACATTTCCTAAACTCAGTGTTTCCAAACTGTGACACATACCTGAGTGTGAGACACTTGCCTGGGTTGGTTCCACAGAGTCCCCATACAACTTAGGGGACAAGGGAACTGCTATGACCATACTGTGCCATGAGTAAGACGTATAAATAAATGTGGGCTCATTGTTTTGTCAAAAAATTATTCAAACAATTTTATGGGAGCATGGTAAGCAAATTTTAGAGGCCACTTGACCACTTGACAAACATTACTTCTTCAAACCATAAATCTGCCTGTCAGATTTGAGCAAAGAGATTTCATTCATTCCCTGACAAAGTCTGTGTTCACATGGCTGAATCATTTGAGTGTGAAAAAGCATAAAACATTTCTTAGGTCTGTTGGTTATAGCCTAGATTCCATGGAACTCATTAAAAGCCAAGGGAGACAAAATAACAGGCATTAATGAGATACAGTAACAAAGAGAAAAGCAGTTATTTTTTAATTTACTTAATTTGCAATTTAGTTAATTGCCAAAAAGCTCTAATTTTCTTTCTGATTCAGTGTTGTTTGTTATCATTTCAGACATTGTTCCATGAGCATTTCACTGATACTCCCAATCAGGAAGGTGGCTGCTATTTCTGACCATTTTGCTCTATTTTATGCTACCCACTCCTGGCATTCTTGACAAAAAAATCCATCCATTTCTATAGATGCTTTCAATTATTGGGAAAGTGTAATTATCTCCAGTATACTACCCAGCCAACACCAAGCTAAGATGCATATATTGAAAATTCTTTAACCTTTTCTCATTACAAAATAATCTCATAACTTACAATTTTGTTTTGCGAGTACCTTTGAATTGAATAGACACTTCTAGCAATGTACCTCTAAATCTGAAAAGATAAATGCTAGGAGCGTTATTATTAGGGTAGCCACCAATGTAGCCTGTGAAATGGTGCATCTTTATGCTGCTCTGAATAAGCCTTGGTGCCTTTGGCTGCTAGCTCACATGATTCTATTGAGCACTGTCTTTCCTTCTGTATTAACACATGCCCACTCTGTCCAAACCTGTCACTCCCCCACTGCTACCCTGGATCTGATGAGCATGTGCCCCACACTCGCGTGACCTGCTCTTGGTCAGCTATGCCCTCTGGAGCAAGGGGCTTTGAGAAGAACAGAGGGAAAAGACATATGTTTAGACAGCTGAGTGGGCTGCAATTCTCCAGTCTTTTCGATAACAGCCATGATAATAGGAAGCTGACTATGAGGGGAAGGGAGAGCGGTGTGTGAGCAAGAGTACGTGGTTAATTTCTTCTCACTGGGAAGTCTCTGACATGAATCAGACCATGGCAGATAGAAGTACTCTATTCCACATCAGGAGAATTAACTAGTTTTTTATTGTGGGAAATTAAAAAAAAAGTCAAGTCATCAGAAACAAAATGGTCAGCATGATTCTTTGTACTCTGTCCATACCTTTGTGCCAGGGGATGAGGCACATTAAAGATATTAGGTTATTAATTTCCATGGTATCCTTGTGAGGGAGGACAATGGAAACTAATTATCCTTATTTTCTAGGTACTGAGAGAAGTGAAAAGACCTCTGTGCAGTCTGTGTAATTCATTGGTAGTGGAACCCCAAACCGTGATTTATTTTCACAGCAGTTCCTGGGGTTTGAGTCAAGCTGGAGGAAGACCTGTTCTGGGAGGGGGCAGGTCACAGAGCACACTTCCTGCACTGGTGGCCTGTGATTCTTCCTCATCCTCTCCAGGATTTCCAAAGAGGCATGAAAAGATCCAAGCCAAATAAAAGGGGGTGGGGGTGGGGTGGGGGTGGGGTGGGGGTGGGGTGGAAATTCATCTTTGTTCAGAAACAGAACTAAGGAGAACATGTAACCACGTGACTGATTCACTGGAATAAAGTGATGTTGTCAAGTGTCTGATCTTTTCAAGTTTTTAGAAATATCACAGGAAAGACCCTTCCCAAGCCCGTCAGCTTCATGTTTGATAAAGTGGAAAAGTGTCCCTGGAGTGTCAGAACTGTCATGCTTATCATCGTCTCACCAAATTCTTTCTATCCTCCCCTGAAATAGACCTTTTTTGGTACGCAGACATTCCCTGTCAGGGTCAGGGGAGAGAGGAGGGAAGGAAATTGGATATAAGGCTGTGAATAAGACTAAGAATCCTGTTAGGTGATTTTAAAATCGTGAAAGGGAATTTTGCTGCATAGAGCAGCAGAAAGGGGTTGGCGAGTAGCTGAAGAAAATCCCAAAGAATGTATCAGTGGATACAGCAGTCAGTGATAAGCAATATGCCAAGAATAAATAAATGAAAATCACTTTCTCTTCCTCAGTTCAAATGGTCAGAAATTTGGCAAGTAAAACTAAAGTAGAAAAAACAAATAAATTGAGCAGAAACACAAAAAGAAATCCCAGCTCCAGTGTTACTGTCTACTGTGCTTAGATGTATTCAAACACTTTGAATAATTATAAAGGCAATAATTAAAATGCACTTCATTTTCAAAATTGAGCTATCAGCTATTAAAGTGTACATACATTTTGGGAGGGACATGCTGTACATGTGTGTGCTCAGACACACACATGCACACATTAGGAAATGTTTACAAAATCCTTTTTCTGTCATATTCATGCAAAAAGCACACTGGAAAAATAGCTGGTTATGAGCACACGAAACCTTCTCAGGATGTAGCATTCACCGAGCCCTGCATCAGGGTTAGCAGAGCGGGTGGTTGCAAGAAAGACCTCAGTAATGAGAACTGCAGAGTGGAAAACCCTTTGCACTGAGGGCTCAATAATTAATCAAAGCAAAAATTTCTAACCAAGGCAGCTGCTATAGCAGAACACAAAGGAAGCATTTATGGAACTAGGGCTAAATGAAAGAGAAAAAGACAGCAGAAGCTCAAAAGTCATGTTGCCAGTGAATGAGGATGTCAGATGCCTACATATTTGAATTTCAAGGTTCTGGAGAGCCTGGTGGAGCAGAAATTCATGCCACACATAAACTATATTAACCTTCTCTTCTCTTCAAAACACACCTGTGGGGAGCTTGGAAGTTTGATGTGGTGGGGATTTGATGCTCACCGCCCTCAGGGCCTGGACTCTTTAATGAGATCTCAGTGACAGCCCAGACCAGAGCCAGTCTAAGGTGGGCTCTTGATCACTTATCTTCTGACACCTAGTAAACCTGGGTTTTCTATGTAATAGTACAAGCAAAGCACACATGCTTTTAAATTGTATTCACATATTCACTCACTTATTAATCAATAATTATTGAGCAACTACTATGTGTAAAACTGAGGCCGGCAAGACAAGAGACAGAAGTGAATATTGAAGTGGCATAGCCTAACGAAGATATAAAACACCACATTGAGTTCAGTGCCATGAGAGAATTGAAGACAAAGTGACATGGAAATTCAGAAGACGGCAAGATCAATTCTTGTTTGGGAGAAACCGGAAAAGGTTCAAGAAAGAAGGCAGCATTGAAGTTGAGACTCCAAGAATGGATGTAACTCTCTCAGGGAGCCAGGATAGTTTCACACCAACGTTGAAAAGAGCAGTTAAGCATGATTGTGTTGTCTTCTGTCATGTGAGGCTGTACTCATCTAATTTATCTGTTCCATGTAGCCACGTTTATCCCTCTGCTGCATTGTAAATAATTTGAAGCCACTGAACAACTAACAATGCATGGATTGTGTATTTTAACAAAGAACAACTGCAGGGAAAAGCAAATGGGAAACTCTGGGAGCATTTTTATTTATTTTGTTCGAGTAAGTAATTTTTGGCAAATTCTGAGTTTGTCACTAAGGATGCAGAAAGTGGAGGAACCCTCAAATGGCCACAAAAACACTAGATACCTTCTCTTTGGGGAGCTGCCCTGAATTACATTTCTCCAAAGCTAACCTAAAATGGCAATCTCGCCTCTAAGAACTTGCATTTCCAGGGAACACAAATGTACATATAGTTACACATGTAAATCAATACCACATAATTCACTCACTGATGGATGCCACTATACAGTGTGGAAAGGGTTTAATATTCTTGTTCAAGTATATTAATAACTTTATGAAATATGTTGGTCAAATATTATCATTGTCCTTATTTTACGATGTTAGATTAAGGAGAATGAGTCTCAGTGAGGGAAGAGACTGCCTAAAGTCTAGGCAACTGGAAATGTGACCACTCCAAATATATTTATCTTGGTTTGGATTTTTTGTTTTGTTTTGTTTTGAATTGTTGTTGTTTTAGCAGTAACCAATAGGAGTCATCTATCTTTCAATTCATTTCAACAAATGTTTCCAACCATGTTACCTCAGCATCTCAGTCTCCGGTTTTGACTAGCCTTGGCATGGCTGATGGGCATAACAAAATCTACTTTCTGATTAGGGCGATGGTTGCTTTTCAGGTTTTTCTCAGAAGTCTTAATATTAGTTCACACCCAGATATGCTCTCCAGGGGTGGCAAATTGAAAATCATCCAATGGTAATATGTTCTAAATAGCCCAAAGGTTTTCTTCCAGCTCTATATTTTAGCAGCCAGGACGTAGTGGAATTAATGTGAGATGTCTGTAAGAGGGCAATCAAAGATATTGCACACATACATTTAAATATTGGCTGTTTTCTGTATGTGCGTCCAAATCGTATTTCAGCCTGCTAGTATGTGTTACAATTACCTTTAATGCAGAGCCTGAAAAATAAATCAAACCCAGAGTGTCCACACCCCAATTCCGTCAAGGTTCCCTTGAAGTCATTGGGCACAGCGCTGTGCCCTTGATCATTCTACAAAATCCATGTAGAATGCATCACTGCACATACAGTACTTGCAAGGCATGCTGATGTGTAGCAGACACAGGGCACATTAGGCAGAGCCTCTGGTTTTACACTGTGAAACCTATCTGCTGGGGTATATCTAAGTTGCTGCAGGCAAGTCATAATGCTCTCTGGTCTGAGTTAGGAGATTTTTTGTTGTTGTTGTTGTGAAGAAACAGCCAAATGTACTTCTTTTTTATTTATTTACTTTTTTTTTTCTTTTTTTTTCTGGCTATTTCCAGTTTCTCCAGAATCCCAGGGAAGTTCCAAAGGCCTCTGAAGATTTGCATGCAGAGACTCAGGGTGGGAGCTCAGTGGGAGCTTTTCCTTTCTTGAACTAGTTAGAGGGCAGAGGGCTGGCAAGGGTCTCTCTCCCTGCTGGGTGCCTCAGGGTTTATTCTTGCAATGGGCCCACCTAGGTGGGCGGGCCATCCAGCAGTCATTTCTCCTGGACAGAGTGATTTGATAGCTGAAAGGGTGCCACCCATGGGAGTCACAGTTTCTGAGAGGGGGTAAAAAGTGTTTCTATGAAACCTTGATAAAGATTCTGAATACTGTTCCCAATCCTAGAATAACTGTCTACTTTCATCACATTTTAATATTGATCAAAACATGCTGTGAACATTTAGCAAAAATTAGGATTATAGGAATTATTTGGAAGATTGTATACTCTTACTTCTCTAAAAATCCCTTAAAAGGCAGCAGAGAGGCTTTCTTCCTGCTAAGAATGATAAAACTACTCTTTCACTTATGAAAATCATACAGCTCTCCTCCCCGACGCAAAGAATTAACATCAAACTAGAGAAAGCTAAGATAAAAACCTTTCTCTTCCCTCTCTCCCCATCAGTTCGCCTCTTCCACATGTTTACTTTTTTTTTTTTTTAAACTAAGGTTCCTATTTGAACTAAGGTTTATATCTCAGGCTTGTGAGATAATGGAGCCTCCCTGCAGGGTACAATTGTAGACAGACCCTATTGCCTTGCTAGCTTTCATTTTTCTTTCCCGGTAATCTGTAAGCTCTATAGATTACACATCAGAGATCATTTCTCATAATAAAAGCTCTCTCTAGGACAGTTTATCTTTTAACCCTTTCCCTTACAATTTTATGGTTGGTTGTGTTTCTGATCAAAAACATTCAAGCTGTTAGCATTTCAAAAGATGAATTTAAGAGATTAAATTAGAGAGAAGAGGAAGGAAGATGCAGTGTAATTGATAATTAGATGAACTTCACTCCAGCCTCCTCAGGATGACTCTTTGGTCTTTGAGCTAAATTTGGACAGTAATGAATTTTTATCGGAAACCCACTTTGTAGCTGGTTGGAATCTTGTTCTCGCCTCTCAGTGTGAGCTGTCTTTGGTAAAAGGCTTATCAGTGGTAATGGGCCAGCTATTCACCTCTCCTCACACTGATGCTGACTGCTGACCCAGGATGTGCATTGCCATTGAATAATGAGGTGAGGATCAAATAGAATCTGGTCCATCAGCCCATGTAAGGCCAAGAATGGGCTCATTTTCACAAATTATGCAGGGACAGCACCTGAATTGCTGTCAGCTAACTGGATAAATTAGGGGAAGGAGAATAGCATCCCCCTCTCTCCCCTGCCAAATTATCCAGGTGGTCTTTTCTGGTCTTAACTCTTTTCATAGAGATATAGCCTAAAGTCTTACAGAACCTTAATTAAATTTAAGGTACTTTGGCTTACCATGAATGCTGAACAGGGGCTCTCTTGATTATTTCATTACACAATCAGACCATATTTCCCATGGCCAAATAAAATGTGAGGGGAAGGGTCACTGAGGCTTTATGAAAAAAAAAAATTATACACTTTTCCCAGTTTTAGCATATTTTGTGTTTAATCACAAAGAATTTCACAACTGAGTAGATTTAAACTGTAAAATGGGGTGCAGTTTAGCTAGTGGTTAAAAAGCATAGGCTCTGAAGCTAGATCATTTGAGCTCAAAACCTCTCCTCCCCTCCAACCCCCCCCCCCCCCCCCCCCCATTTTTAGCTATGTGGTTTCAAGCAAGTTACTTTACCTCTGGAGCTTCAGTTATTTCATTTGCAAATTGAGCATAAAAATAATGCCTCCGTAGGTGGTTGCTGTAAGGATGGAATGGATCTGAATTGGCCAGGTCTGGTTCACTCACTGGGTTATTCTGTGGATATGATCACTAATTAGAGTCCTGAATGGTCTTAGGTTCTGTTTCCATGTACTTGATTGGAAATTTCACAGCACAAACTTGCAGATACTGAAAGTAGCTTTCCTCATTAAGGCAGAGTGATCTGTGAACCCGGGGTACACTGGAGGCAGTAGGCGTCCATGTGCTTTCACCAATAATGTAAATGCCAGTCCTGTTGTTTTCTTTCACAATCTAGGTGTGTCTCTAGGCCACTGGTCTGGGGGAAACCATTAGCTCATAAACTCTAGTACTGCAGAGCTCTTGAGATATAGAATATAGACAGCATGCTCAAAACAATTAAATTCTTTAGCAGATTTCCTGCACTGCACTAATAGCACCGTTTAGGCTCTAATACTTTGAGGCTTCATAGTTATTAGTACTGAATTCCTTCCTCGGAGCCATTGAAATTTAATTCTTTCCATAACTCTGATCATCCACGCCACTTAATCCAATATCCATTACCCCTTTCCCAACCCTTCAGTCTTTGTCATAGCTTTCCTTAGATCTGAGCTTCTTTCCCTTCTAAATGCTATATAGAACCTCCATGTAGAGTCACTATCTTAACATAGACTTATTCAAGTCTGACCCAGTCCCTGGAACCTTGTGCCTCAAGATTCCTCTAAGTGAGCATCATTTCTTTGATGTTTGCTTTAATCCTTTAGCAGGATGTAATTATTACGACATTGACTTAGTTGAGTCTCTTTCAGTAAGTCACTTAGTTCCATAACTAGCCTAAGACCACTAAATTGAGGTGCTTCCTTCTTGTGCATGTTCTGTAGTGTTACTTACTGTTTGCTTGTTTGTGGGAGAGTGGCTTCTCTTTCAGCCTGGTCCTTCAAAGTACCCCAACATTGATGCTTGTGTCAGATATGAGTAACTAAGGTATGCTATAACAAATACCTCTTCCTCAAATCCTAGTACCTTATAATGATGAAGTAATATTTCACCTACTCTCCATGTCTAACATGAGTGTTCTGTGATTCTGTGTCATGTCATCTTCATCTCAGAACTCTAGCTGATGGAGTATCCATGATGAATGTTGCCATCGGTTGGGAAAAGCAAATCATGTGTCCATGTCTTAGTTCAATAAGATGGGCATGTGTAATCCTCCCACAAAAAGGGACCGTGTAGAGTAGGTTACTAAATATGAATGAGGAGTAATATAAGCTGCCACCTTACTGAAGCAGTTTGCTATATATTATAGGAAAGACTAATGCAGTCTTAAGTGATTCTTCAGATTCCTAACACAGGAACCTCAACTTCTAGCTTTTCACATCTCCAAATTACACACAAAAACAGTGATTCATAAACTGTAGCTTAAAATTAATAGTGAGGTTAGGTAGGCTTAAACCTTATTTTTTAAAGAATTCTTATGTTAGAATTTCTTTGAAGAAGGATAGTGGCTTTAGACGGAAGTTAGACAAATTGTTTCTTTTCATACCTTCCACTTTATCCAGCTGTAAAAGATAAGAAAAAACAAATTAAGGGCATTATCTAAATTATGGATCTCAATCATATTATGTAAAAATCTGATGTAAATATACCATCTAAAGGTGAGCTTGATTATAAAGAGAAAGCATATATTCAACAAATTCATTAAAATCAAATGGGTATGGTGAAAGCTTTAAATAAGTAATGATAAGAAGGAAATACATAGTAATAAAGTAGCTAAAAAATGAGAGCAAAATTTCATGTGAACCCATGGGAAATATAATGTTACAGTAGGATAGCTGACAACAAAATTAAACTAATAAATGAGAAATACATAGTATATCAATTCAATAACTCCACAGTGAATACACTATTTTACTTTCCCAATAAAGTGGCTTTTTTTTTTAGGAATAGAAATGAATATTGAGATTTTAAAATGCCAGAGCTTTTTCAAATTTCTTTGAAGAAATAAAATAAAAGCAATGTAACTGATTTTGTAGAGACCATAGAAAACTTATTTTTTATTTTAGGTTTTATAGGAACAAAAGTATTTCCTGATCAAATATTTCAGTGAAACTACAAGAACACTGAATAATCTGGGGTTTGCAAGACAAGTTTATATTCCATTGAGAAAGAAAAATAATTAATTTCTATCTCTAAAGCTCTTTGGACATATAAAGTATTATTATGTTATATTTTTAGTTTGGTATGCATGAGAGATTAGTAATTAGTATATAAGTTGCCTTTGCAAATATAATCCTATATAATAAAGAGGTAATATGCAAATTGACCCTCACACCCTCGTGTCACAAGATGGCCGCCCCCACATCGTCACAAGATGGCTGACAGGGGAGGTCAGTTGGGGGTGATCAGGCTGGCAGGGGAGCAGTTAGGTGTCAATCATGCCGGCAGGGGAGGGGTTAGGCCAGAAGGGGAGCTGTTAGGGGGCCATCAGGCTGGCAGGCAGGCAAGCAAGTTGTTAGGAGCCAGCAGTTCCGGATTGTGAGCAGCAGGGGATCAGGCCTAAACCAGTAGTCAGATATCCCCCGAGGGGTCCCAGATTGGAGAGGGTGCAGGCTTGGCTGAGGGACAACCACCCAGTGCATGAATTTTGTGCACCAGGCCTCTAGTAAAATATAATAAATAGTTCACAAATTGTGGCAGTGAATGACAAGTGGTTCACATAAGAAATCAAATTTCTGAGTTCAACTAGCACACAAAGAATGTAGGAAAAGAATTAGAATAGATGAAGGAATGTGTGAATTCACCAGTATTTGTTTTTTACCCTCGCCCAGCAAGGTATAATGCTCTTTAGAACTAATTATCCATCAAACATTCCTTAGGAGCAAGTTGTTTCAACAGATGTTTCTAACTCTGTTTTGCATATGGAGAAAATGAAAAACAATGATTTAGGGAGAAGTTGAGATAGAACAAAGTTGACTAACAAAGCCTAAGAAGCTCAACTTTTAACTCTGGCATGATTCACCCAATAGCCCAAATTAATTTCCATTAAACATAACCCAAAGAGTGGCTTCTAAAATCTACCTTAGTTATCTTAAGTCTCTAAACTCAATCATCTTAATAATGCAATTGCTGGTGGAGGATTAATAACCCTAAATCTCTTTAAGTTGGTGAGATGTCATGTGGCAAAAGGCTAATTAGAAGGGCCTTGATAGACTTCAGAGGGAAGTGTGGCCACACATGTAATACCTCTGTGGCTGATCTTGAGTTCCCAGTACCTTAGAGATATTCTGAAATGTTTTGCCATTTGGGAAATTAAAATTTACAGTGACAAAATTGCATATGTTTAAAAAAAAAGCAAAATACAACCAAAAGAATGACTTCAATTAATGGGTCAGCCTAGGGAAATGGATATTTTATTTGTTAAGAACCAAGGGACTGACTGGATAAAGATCCATCAATATACTGTATCAGGTAATTCTAATTAACTACTGTAAGCAAGGAGTTCATCTCACTTAGCTTAGGGGCCACATGGGAAAATAGCACTGCTTTCTTCATGCACAGGCATTATCTAACATTCTACAAAGGAGAGGATTTTGTCTTCAATGGAAATCTTTGCTTGTTCTTCTCCAGCTAATATTTTTGTCAATCAGTATCTGATTAGGCATTTTTATATTCGGAATACTTTAAAGTCTTAAATTTCATAATAAAAAATTTCCTTGATTATTATCACTTTCTTCTTAACAAAGTATAAAAAACATAGAAAAAGAACTTTGGAGGGTAAAGTGATTGGATTGAGATCATGGTAGCCTTAGACTTAAAGAATTTGGAGTTTTACCTTGTGTGGGAATATAAGAAAAAACTGTGTCACCTGATTGTCAGTTTCATCTAATTAATTTATATCTTCTGCCAATTATGTGTCTTTTATTACTCTATTGAAATGACAATTAATTAAAAACTAAGTTTTGAAAATTTAATAATTTAATTAAATTTAAAAACTGCCTTCTACATCTTATACATAGACATTTTTTTAAAATCCTCACACGAGGATATATTTTTATTGATTTTAGAGGGAGAGGAAGGGAGAGAGAAAGAGAAACATCCATATGAGAGAGAAACATTGATCAGTTGCCTCCCATATGTGCCCCAACCAAGGATCAAACCCACAACCTAGGTATGTGCCCTGACTAGGAATTGAACCCCCAATACTTTGGTGCATGGGATAACATTCCCACCAACTGAGCCACCTGGCCAATGCTAGACATGTTTTATATACCCCAAAGGTTGACTATTACTGTATCTATTCTATAAGTTTCACTTAACATAACAGATCTTTTACCATTTTGCTAAATATTGAACAACTAATTGGCTATAGAACATTTTCTTCTGTTCACATGGTATAATTTATTAAGCATTTTAATAATGTTAAATACTCAAATTGTTTCTAGCTTTTCTTTTAAAATTATTGATAATACAGCTATGTTCATTTATTAAGCATGCTTAATTATTTTCTTAAGATAAGTCCTAGGAGTGAAATTATTGATTCAAAATATATGACTGTCCTTAAGGATTTTTTGGCTACATTTATTTTTTTTTAATACATGAGTTGATCAACTTATAATGCCAATAGCAATTAATTAGTGTTTCATTTTCACTACAACCTTTTCAACAGTGGAAATTCTGTCAAAAAATTGCTACATCATTAAATGCAATATAATGCTTCAAGTCACTTAAATTTCCATTTCTTTGACAATTAAACAGTTACAGTTAAGCTAAATAAAATCACTGACATCATTAAAGCTATATTGGTTATTATCGGGTTTTGATTCTTTGAGTCTAAAATATAATTATATACAGATGAGTTTAAAATTTAGTTTCAGGAATTCCATGAATGGAACTTGTTGTACATAGACTATCACTAAGTAAAATTATTTATAATACTGAACTACCTCAGTCTCATATGGAAAGTATCAAAAGAACCATGTTAAAAGAATGGTCTTATTTTAGAAAAGCTTGAAGTGAATTTATTATCACAAGGTATGGACCCCAAAGGCATGGCTACAGTATTTCAGATTTTATTTGTCTTTGATGGAAAACTTGACTTGTTGATATTTTCTCACTGATTCTTTTACCTGTGTGCTTAGTATATTTCATTCTTCATCTTGTTTCCAGGAAGCTTGTTTGTTTGTTTGATCTTTCCCTATTTTCAGAGTTTACTATTGAGTTCTATATAAGAAATTAAATAATTTAAAAAATTAATTACTAGGAGAGAAATTCTTTAGGCAGAGCTTGAGAGTTAGGTCACTTACTTTGTAAGAATGATATCTTATATCTTTGAGGGGATCGTTAGTTCACTAATTGGACCTATTGAATCCCCTCTGCAGTATTTTGTTCAGTGATCACAGAGCCCATGCAGAAACAGCACCATAGATGAGGCTCATTGCCCTTAGATAGTTGCCATTGACTGGTTCTTTACACATTCAACTTTATTTCATCTATACGGTAACCCTCATTTAAAAAATAAATAATAGTCAGTGGTCTACCTAACCACATGACAGGTATATATTCATAGTAGTATGGCATTTTTGGTACTATCTGACCCCAAATGCCTAATCAATTGAATCTATGTCATGTTGCTTCCTGTCGTTGATGGCATACATTAAAAATTAAAATGCACTTCCTCATGATAGATTTTCATATATTTAAAGGCCTGTATGCTGCCTCTCATAATCTCATTACCAGTAAGGTCAAATATTACCATAACTTTCAACTCTGCCTCATCTGACAGTCTTATAAATCTCTTTCCCACCCTAATTTCACAACAGTTTCTAATCATCCTCTTAAATAATCTATCTCTATATATAAAAGCCTAAGCAACCGGCTGACCGACCGGCCGGTAGCTATGACACGCAATGACCACTAGGGGCAGACACTCAATGCACAGGCATGGAAACATGGAATAAACTTATGAATCTCAGAGGGAAGGGGAAGTTGGGAAGAGATTAACCAAAGATCTTATATGCATACTAGAGGCTTGGTGCATGAATCCGTGCACCAGTAGGGTTTCTCAGCCCGGCCTGCCAGGATTGGGCCGAAATCAGCTCTCCAGCATCCCCCGAGGGGTTCCAGATTGTGAGAGGGTGCAGGCCAGGCCGAGAAACCCCACTGGTGCACGAATTTGTGCACTGGGCCTCTAGTATTTATATAAAAGCCTAAGAGACCATTATGCCCAAACGACCAGAACGATCGGAATGACTGGTTGACCAGTTGCTATGATGGGCACTGACCACTTGGGGGAAGATGTTCAATGCAGGAGCTGCCCCCTGGTGGTCAGTGCACTCCCACAGCCAACCTCCCATTGCCCCTCCGCCCCAGCTGGCCGGCCCCCATCGGCCCCTCATGCTAAACCATTCGTAGACAACCTGCTTCTGGTTCAGGATTTCATATGTAGCAGAGCAGCTCCCTCGCTGCAATCTATTGAAAGTCACCCATTAACACAAGGGTTTGTCTCGCTCCCATCCTCTCCAGTCTCCAGGGGCCACCTGCCTGCCACAGTGGTGGCGATGTGGCAAGAGAAGGAGGATGGGGGGAGGCAGGGAACTCCAAGGTGGCAGGATGCCAATGGCGGCATCAGAGTCTGTTCCTTCCATGCCCAGCAACCGTCGCTCCTCTCCTGACTCTGCCAGGGCCTTCAGGCCCCAGGCTGGGATGGAGAACCAGGGGTGGGTGGCAGCAGATGTGGCCCTTTCCCAGGGGGGCGAAGGCCAGCTCCTTCCTCAGGGCCGACGGCCAACCTCCTATGGTCCTTCCCCACAGCTGGCTAACCTCTTGCAGTCCCTCCTCCTGTTCCTCCCCACAGCCAGCAAGCCCCAATCACCCAATCAGGGCCTGCTGACCAACTCCCATGGTCCTTCCCCCCCTGCACGAATTCATGCACTGGGCCTCTAGTATGTAACATAAGAGCAGTTGCTTACTAATGACAAACTATGTATAGTGTTAAGTGCTTTACAATAAGATAAACATTTTATATTCACTTTATAAACAAAAAAACTGAGGCATAGGAATTTTAAAACGCACAGCATTACAGAACCAGGAAATGGCAGGCCTGGGATGCTGACACAGGACTGTCTAGCTCCAAATCTCAAGTTTATAACCACTGTGTATACTCGACAACCTGGGTCTGGTGCTACCAATGCAGAGTAAAGTGAGGTGATCAACTCCCTCATTCTAGGTTCGACCATTCTATTGTGGCATCCAAATTTTTCCTTTAGAATATTTTTTTACAGTCCATTATGTATAGGTCCATTTTAAGTTTACTATAATATAAGTCTGCCAAATCCTATTTCTTTGGTTTTATTTTTCACAATTTCCACCCATTAAAATAAGCCACCTACAGTTGGTATGTGAACCCAAGTGAAAGACTTTTCCTTCAGCTCACTTTGCATATGACGGTATCTGGGGTTAATACAATTACAGATACCCACAAACATTCAATAAGTTTGAAATCAGGTGCAACAATTTCAGAACAACCCTGTAATGAAGCAGATGAACAGTTGTAAACATATTTCCCAATAGGTTGTGATACTTGGCTGAAATCAAAATGAGGATAAACATACAAGTTCCCTTGTTAGTAGTTGAAATGGATTAGATTACTCATTTTTTGATACTCTGGGGATGGGTATTAAAAGATATAGTATCAAACAGAGGATTTTATAATGAACAAAGTAAAAATCAAAATTTTAAGATGATGTTTTACATACATTAGAAAAGATCTGGCATTTACAAAAGGCTTGAGTTCCATTATTTTTCAAAATTTTCCTAGGTTTTTTTTTTTTTTTTTCTTTATCTTGCATTTCCTAAATCTTTTGATAAGAAAACTAATTCAATGTGTTTATGTGCAATTCCTTCACAAGTTGGGAGAGCACATGGGAAGGTAGTTAATGACAGCAGCATGAGCACCAGTGGCAGTACTAGTCATGGTAATGTTAGAGGAAGTAGTGATATTAGTACCTTGTGACTTTGTAATTCACAACAGCTTCAATTCACACCTGGAAGAACCCAGGAGCAGAAGATCTGCTCAGTGCATTGACCATCTCTTCATCAATCCCGTATCTCTGAACCAAATCATTTCACTCAAAAACACAACACCTTAATTCTACATGTAGATGAGATGAATTGATGCTGCTTCATTTGCTTGTTTGTTTGTTTTGTAGTTTATTTGTTAAGAGAGAAAAAAGTAAGAGTTGAATTTGGGGTAAATAAAAGTTCTGAAAAAATTAGAAAAGACACTAGGGTGTCAACCAGGGTTATGCAGTACAGTTGAGAACTGACCATAAATTTCAGGTTATACTCAAAAACAAAATGCACAGTGACTCACATCTATATGGCTATATGATTTTCTTTATCAGGACTTAGCAACCCTGACGTAGAAATAGAATTTTTTTTTTTTTTCAGAACTGGTATATAAATGAGAGTTTACATGGAGATATAAGCTTGGAGACTAGTAAAAGGGAGCAAGGGATATAATGTGCTCAAAGGAATGGATCTAGGTGGTGGTGTAAGGAATTGAATTTGGAAGAAAGCTGATAGAAAATTGAGGTATCAAAGCCCTGGAAGTCTCATTGAGATCAAATAGCAGATTTAATGAGACTGAGGAAAAGCAGAGGGGACGGGTAAGAAATAGCAGCTTGTAATTGGAGTAGGACCATAAAATGTGTGACTGTGAAGTAGTGATGAAGTAGAGTGAGAGAGTAGATGGAGATGGTGAGAAGGCTCAGGGTGAGGCAAGGGAAGTGATTTCCTAATGAGGGCTGGAAGAGACTCAAATACCTGAGAAACCAAATTATTTGAAAAGTAAAAATGGAAACTAGAGTGTTACTTGAGTAGGAAATAACACAACCAGACAAGAAGGCAGGGAAGTGCAAGGATTTAGGGATGATGGAAAATTTGAAGACACATATGTTAATTTAGTTTGAGTAGATAATTTTTAGAAATAAATTTTATATGATCCTCTCCTTCCCCTTTCCTCACTCCTTCCCCTTTCCTCCCTCCTTCCCCGCCTCCTCCTCTTCTTTTGATTGTAATTTGTATGAGAACATAACAATTCTGATGTTGAGACTCCATAGGGCTCATGAATTTGCAACACAGCTTCCTAAAGAAAAGAAAAAGCAGGTTAACATACCAAGATGAGTACTGCTATTGTTGTAAAAATCCGTATTGTGTGATTGGTTGGTCAATTGTATACATTTCCCAAAGTCACTTTGTACAGAGAATACTTAATGGAAAAAGAATAACTATCTATTATCTTTCTTCCTATTTGGGCAATAGAACTGACAACTCATAAATATAATTCACTATATTACAAAGAAAATTATTATAATTTCAGAAATGCTGATCTCAGCTTCCTCCTTTTATGAATCTAAACAAATATAAATATTCCAAGTAGCAAGTAATGTTTGGTCTCCATGGCCAAGGAAAAGAAAGAAAAAAAAATTAGATAATTAACCAGATAGTCCTTTTCTTTCTTTCTTCTTCTTCTTCTTTTTTTGTTTTGTTTGTTTAATCCTCGCCTGAGGATATTTTTCCATGGATTTTTAGAGAGAGTGGAAGATTAAGGAGGAAGGGGAAGGAAAAGAGAGAGAGAGAGAGACATCATTTGAGAGAGACACATGGACTGGTTGCCTCTCACGCACGTGCCCAACCAACCTTGGCCCAGGATCAAATCCGCAACCCAGATAAGTGCCCTAGACCTGGAACTGAACCAACGGGTGTTGGGGCTGATGCTCTAAGCATTTAGCCACACCGGCCAGGTCAGAGAGTCCTCTTTTAAATCTCATATTTATACATTTATATATTCATATCTATATAGCTATCCACATGAAGCATATTTATATTTAATTATATGATTAGTTATGAATACTAAATATTAACTGTTAATTACATAGAATATACATGTATTAGATAATGTATAAAATATATAATATGGAATTATTATATATTATATACTATACTTTTATATGAATAAAATTGATACAATGTTATATATAAAACACTGATGGGTTTTTTTACTGGATTTAGTCTACCTAGCATTATTATTCTTTTAACTTATCTTTATTGTTGAAAGTATTACAGATGTCCCCTCCCCCCCATTGAGCCCCTCCACTCAAGAGGGTATAGGAGCACTCCCCAGGCCTTCACAGCACTATTCTCTGTCCATGGGTTATGCATATACCTGGTATGCATATAAGTTCTTTGGTTAATCTCTTCCCACCCCCCTCCTTCCCTCTGAAATATGTCAGTCTGTTATTTGCTTCAGTGTCTCTGGATCTGTTTTGTTCCTCGGTTAATTTTGTTCATTAGATTCCATATATGTGTGATCATGTGATAGTTGTCTTTCTGTGACTGGGTTATTTCACTTAGCATTATACTCTCAGGTCTCTCTATGCTGTCTCAAAGGTAAGAGATTCTTCTTTTTTACAGCTGCATAGTATTCCATTGTGTAAATGTACCACAGCTTTTTTATCCATTCATCTATTGATGGGTACTTGGGCTCTTTCTAGATCTTAGCTATTATAAATAACACTGCTATGGACATAGAGGTACATATATTCTTTCTGATTGGTGTTCATTTATCTTCCCAGAATCACACACTCTTCCAGATAGAGCATGTTAGATTTTATTTTCTTTAAGTTTCATATTATCGCTCAGTTGGTGTGGCTCAGGGATTGAGCATCAATCTATGAACCAGGAAGTCATGGCTCGATTCCTGGTCAGGGCACATGCTCAGGTTTCAGGCTCAATCCCCATTGGGGGGCTTGCAGCAGGCAGCCAACCAGTGATTCTCTCTCATCATTGATGTTTCTCTCTCTTTCTCCCTTCCTTTCTGAAATCAACAAAAATATATATTTTTAAAAGTTTCATATTTTTTGTCATTTAGTTTTCCTCTGGAATTGCATAACTGATTTCTTCATGTAGGGACAGGGTAAGCTATATAAATGTTAAAATGCACTTCCCAACGCCCCAGAACTTACCTACACTAATAAAAGAGAAACATGCAAATGGACCGTACCTCCACTATGCCCACAAGCCAATCAGGAGCGAGTATGCAAATTAACCCATCAAAGATGGTGGGTAAATTTGCATACGAAGGCAGGGTGGGCAGCACCATGGCCTGCCTCTGGGGGTCCAGGTCCATCGGGGTCAGGGGAGACCGGTAGGGCAGCACCAGACTCTGCCAGCAAGGTACCAGTCCATCAGGGCCCAGGGAGGTGGGGTTGGCAGCGCCAGACGCCACCAACCAGATTGGATCCATTACAGGCCCCCCTAGCCACTCCAATGGGGCCCCGTGAACATTTCTGCCCCGGGGAGGGGAGGCCACCTGCCTAGCCACTCCTGCCGGGCCCTGTGAACATCGCAGCCCTGGGGAGGTGCTGCTGGGCCTACTTAGCCACTCCCGTGGGGCCCGTGAACATGACTGCGGGGCTGCCTGAGGGGCGGCTCCAGGGCGAGTGCCACAGCTTTGGCAAAGTGGCTGGCCAGGAGGCAGGCGTTCCAAGGGGCCCCGAGCAGCGCTTCACCATTCCTCTATGAGGACACCCCCCACAGGCGCTGCCTTTGCCAGCAGGCTCTGGGCAACATCTGCAAATGCTAATGCAACCTCTAGCATTCTGGGCAAAGAACTGACCCTGTGCCCCTCTGGGTACCAGGCTTGCTATGAGTGTGCTGTCACCAATGCCATAGATCAAAGGCAAAAACCTGGCGAGGCGGGGTGCACCAGAGGGGGCTTGGGCTGGGGCAGGGGGCCAGCGGGCAGGGGCATGGAAAGACATCCAGGGGGAGGGGCAAAGACCCGCAGACCTGAGGTGGGGGTTGAGGGGTAGTGCCACCTCAGTGGAGGGGTGCTGCACTGCAGAGTACCGGACTGACTGACGTGATTCAGAGAAGCTCCCAGTGCTAACCGGCCTCGCCCAGGCGGCCTTCACACTTCAGACGCAGCGACTCCTGCTCCCGCCTTGACCCCAAAGCAAGCCTGCGCCACCCTGCCCCATGGCAGAGCATGCCTAGGCAGTGAGTGCGAAGCCTTCCACCTGCTCTGGAGAAGGGGGGGCAGTAAAGAATGGGGGCAGGAGACCGGGGAGAGGAAAGAATGTGGAGCGTCTGCAGTGAAGAGGTGCTTGAGAAAGAGGCTCGGAGGCCTGACAGGAAGGTTTGTTCAGTTTGCCCGGCGGCTGCCCCTTAGGAAGGGCAGAGAGTGCAGGTGTGAGGGCTCCCTGTGCACTGAGTCAAGTTCCACAGCCAAC
The DNA here is from genome assembly GCF_963455305.1 of Plecotus auritus. Taxonomy (NCBI): domain Eukaryota; kingdom Metazoa; phylum Chordata; class Mammalia; order Chiroptera; family Vespertilionidae; genus Plecotus; species Plecotus auritus. Next base: position 164,382,888 of record NC_137771.1, on the reverse strand, counting down.
TGGAACTGGCCTCAGTTTCCTGGTCTGTAAAATGGATTAAGCATGTCCCAGTGCATTCACTGAGCTTTGATGGCCAATTGAGATACTATATAAGGAAAATGAGGGAAGAAGTGAAAAGGAAAAGGAAAGGTGAACAACACAAAAGAAAGACTGGAAGGAACCTGTAAACCCATTGTCACTTAAATAGGGAATATAGTTAATAGTGTTGTAATGATGGTATGATGCCAGGTGGGCACTGGAAATATCGGGGAATACTTTGTAAAGTATATGATTGTCTAACCACTATTCTGTAACTAATATAAAACCTGAAACTAATACAAAATAATATTTAATGAAAATTGGAGTGAAATTTTTATAAATTTCAAAGTTTAAATAAAGGCTGTAAAGGAAGGAAGGGAGAGAATAAAAATAGTGTTTTTCATTTTACCACTTTATTGTCTTTCAGTACATGAAAAAGACAGTTGTCTTTATATGGTGCTTTTATACTTTTCTAAGTCATCTCATTTTAATTTCAGGGCAACTTAAAGACAAGATAATTATTCCCTCCACTATTCAAAGAAAGGAAATCTTGGTGTCTGGTCCCAATGATTCAATTGTCAAGCCATTATTATAAAGCAGGGTTAGTAAAATTTTCTGTGAAGGGTCATATCTATACTAATAAAAGCCTTGAGGGTGATCAAGTCAGCAGGGGAGGGTAGTTGGGGGCAATCAGGCCAGCAGAGGAGCAGTTAGGTGTCAATCAGGCCGGCAAGAGAGCAGTTAGGAGCCAGGGGTCCCAGATTGTGAGAGGGATGTCTGACTGCAGGTTTAGGCCCGATCTCCCGAGCGGTCCCAGATTGGAGAGGGTGCAGGCTGGGCTGAGGGACATCTCTAGTATATATAAGCCTTGGGGTTCCTGTTAACCACTGGAGTCCAATAACAAGAATGGTTTTCTGAAATATGAGTTTGCATTTCAGTTTGGCCCAGTTTCACCCTAACTTAACAAATTTGTGCACACATTTAAAAAAGGTTTAAGGTACTGCTGATGATGGAGTCTGATAAGCAAATTTTTGTATAGTTGTGCTTGCTCTCTCATTCTTCTTTTTCTCTTTTCATTTTAAATAATGAAAGAAGTAAGACAGGAAAGGTCAAATGCTTTATGTTTTGTCAGACAGTTTGGGATTTCTCCAGTGAAGAATACATCCCAATTCCCTGGAATGTCAAATCAGCAGTTTAGTCGGTCACTGGAACCAGGACAGATGGGATCCCCCAGGAGGGTTGGCCCACTTCCCTTCTTAGCTCACACAATTGAAACTTGAAACAATAGTTTTCTTTGACCTCACATTTGTTTCAAAAAAAAATACTCTTTTTTACCTTCAAGAGAGTTTAATCCAAAAATTTGAAAACTGTTTCTCTAGAGAAAGACCAAGAAGAAAAGCAGATGAAGCAGGAGTGAAATATCATATTTTTATACAAGTTAATTAATTCAAAAGTTGTAAGCAATTGTCCATGGTATAGATTAGAACATTTTATGTAGCTGAGTAATTATGCCATTGCTGGTGTCAGGGTCAAATGGTTGTCTTGAAAAGATGTGGCTTTGATCCGTTAGGCCAGTGGTCGGCAAACTCATTAGTCAACAGAGCCAAATATCAACAGTACAAATATTGAAATTTCTTTTGAGAGCCAAATTTTTTAAACTTAAGCTTCTTCTAACAGCACTTCTTCAAAATAGACTCGCCCAGGCCGTGGTATTTTGTGGAAGAGCCACACTCAAGGGGCCAAAGAGCCTCATGTGGCTCGCAAGCCACTGTTTGCCGACCACTGCCTTAGGCTATTTTCCTGACTAGCTATGGGATTTTTGTGTCTTGAAAAGCTTCACAAGCCTTAATGTTTTTTCTTCTATAAAATGTGGAGTTAGATAGGTGGATAATATAATTTTTACAATATCTTATGAAGACAGGATTCTTGTCTGATTTGCTCAGCATTATACTTGACACAGAATAGGTTCCAAAAGAGTGCTTATTGAGTGACTGGATGGATAAATAGTTGCTTTTTGGTTAGGAACCCTGAGTTTTGTTTTGCAATGTTCAGTGGTTTTTTTCCAAATTATTTAATACCCTTGTATAGCTCCTTCATCTTAGAATTTCTCTGGATATGATGAAGATTAATAAGATATTGATCCAAAGAATGTTATTATTTGCCCTGGTCCAGTAGCTCAGTTGGTTAGAGTGTCATCCCCCCATATGCCAAGTTTGCAGATTCCATCCCCAGTCAGGGAACATGTAAGAATCAACCAATGAATGCACAAATAAGTGGGACAACAAATGGATGTTTCTCTCTCTCGCAAAAATATTAAAAAAAAACACACAAAGGGTGTTATTGTTTAACTTAGGACTATGGTATATTAATAGTGTTAATATTATTAGAGTGTATTACCATTATTGTTCATTTTTGGAGGCCTGACTGTTTCTACTACACTGCAATCTCCAATTTCAACCAAGACATCTCAACACAGAATACTTTTGAAAAATGTTCTAATAATACTATAACTTGTATTGCTGTTGATGCCATGTTATAAAATAAAGTCTTGGCATAATATATATTTCTATCAACATCTAAAATTTTCAACTTCAGACCCACTGAGAAGCTTGTCTGTGCCTTCCTCTGTGCGGGTGTTGCATGAATCAGTGTGGACCTGAGGTGTGATTCTGCCCTTGAATTTGGCTGAGCCAGAGCTTCTAATTTCAAGCACAGAGCTAATGGAGTGTGAGGAGAGCTCATTTTTGGTAGGCCCCTGCCTCTCTGACTGCTCAGACCATTTGGAAGACACCTGCTTGCAAGAACTGAGTTTCTTCAAAGAAGACTATATGAACAGCAAAGAAAATGTCCCCATTCAAATGACCTGGTGGCCTTCACCATATGCCCTTTATCATGGTCAGCCTGGTGGAGAGAGGATTGACCATGAGGCCTGGGCTTCATGTGGTCTCTTTTGAGGCTTCAGCCAGACCAATTTCCAGGGAGCCACTTACGGGACAGCCCCCGGGACAGCAGAGCCTGGATGTGATGTCGATGTTGGTTTTTGTGCACACTGACAGTACCATGTGGTCCTGTTCCTTCCCCATCTGCTGTACACATATGAATAGAACAAGGGTTGGCTTCTGACCTACAAGGAGAATACACTGAGTGGCCAGATTATTATGATCTCTGAATGCATAATAATCTGGCCACTCAGTGTATATCCTATATAATAAAAGTCTAATATGCAAATTGTCCCCTCAACCAGGAGTTCGACCAGCAGGCTGGCCAGCCAACTGCCCATTTCCCCTCCCCCTGGCCACACACACACACTGAGTGGCCAGATTATTATGTGTTCAGAGATCATAGTAATCTGGCCACTCAGTGTAATTTTTCAAGCCACAAATATGTATTGAATGCTCACTGAGTTTGAGTCACTGTGGACATAATAATAGATCATATGGACAAGATCCCTAAACTTACATTCTAGTTGGGGATGGTCGTGCACATGAAGATAGATAATAAAGAAATGAAAAAATAAAAGGTAATGATAAATGCTTAGACGAGGACAAGTAGGCTAAATGTGAAATAAAATGTAGTGGGATGAGTTATTTTAGATTAGGTACTTAGGAACGTCTCTCAAATAGATGGCATTTGAGCTGAGCCTGGAGGTATATGAAGGAACCAAGGCAAACATCCTAAAAGAGAATGGATTTGGAAGGTTCTAGGAACAGCAAGAAACTCACTGTGGCTAAAATATAGACAATAGTGGATAATAATATATTTGTACCAGGATTTGATGCACCAAGCAAGGGATAATGAATTTTTACTGTTGCCCCTTTAAAAAGCTTTTATTTCCTTTAGTACTCTAAGAAGAAGAAAAGTTAAAATAAAATGTAAGTTTCAGAATGTATTATCAGTAAGTTGTTTCAGTCTACTTCTTGATGTGCAGGGTCAACAAATTGTTGTGTTTATAATCTCTCTTAATTCTCTAGTCTGTAACAGATCCCCTCCTCCATTTTTTTATTTGTTTGGAAAATTGGACCATTTGTCTTGAGAAATATTTCATATTCTGGATTTGTTTGATTGTTTCTTTATGCTGTTGTTTACATTGTTCTTCTCTTCTACATATTTCCCCTAGTTAGAGCTTGATTAGATGCAGAATCAATGATATTTTTTCAAGAATGTCTTTTAGGCAGTGCTCAGTGCATCTGCATCACAAGTGAGGCAAGCTCCAAATTATTGCTGTCACACTTTTTTTAAAATGCTCAGATTAATCAATGGGTCCAGGTACTCTGAACCTGGCTCTGCCTATTCTAAGGATCCTCATTAATATTTTGCCTAATAGTCTTAGTATCCACTGATGAGCACTGCCTAGTCAACCTGGGTATGTGCCCTGACTGGAAATCGAACCCTCAACCATCTGGTGCATGGGAGGACACTCAAACCAATTAAGCTACACTGGCCAGGACAAAAAAGTATTTTTAATCAATAGTTTTGTAACAACCAAATACTCACAATGAAGGGATAAATGGCTTGTATTTCTACTTTATTCCATGCCCACAATTAAATTTGAAATGCATACATTTGAACATAAAACCTAGAACCATAAAGTTCTTGAAGAAAATATAAGAGAATTCATTTGTTACATGGTAGAAGGCAAATATTTCTTACATAGAACTTGAAAAGTACAAACCATAAGAGGGAACAAAGATCCTGATAAATCGTAGCTCATCAAAATTAACAACACCTGTTCATCAAAAGCCATCATTAGAAAATGAATAGGTAAGCCAGAGCCTGTAAGAAAATATTCAAAATGCATTTTTCACAAATGAATTGTGTCAAGAATATAGAGAGGACTCCTGAAATCAATAAAAAAAGACAAACAATCTAATTAAAAATGAACAAAAGTATTGAACAGACAATTTACAAAGGAAGATATATTAATGACCAGTGAGTATGTGAATAGGCGTAACATCATTAGTCATCCTGAAAATGCAAATTGAAAACTCAGTGAAGAATGCAAATTGAACCCCAATGAGATACCATAACCCACCTGCTAAAATAGCTAAAATTAAAGAAACTTAAGACAATATAAAATGATATTGAGGATTTAGAGTAACTTTAATCTCATATATGTTGGGAATGTGTAAAATGGCACAAGTATTTTGAGAATGGTTTGGCTGTTTGTTATAAAGTGAAATACCAGTACACCTTTATCCTAGAGTGTGATTTTAATTCTTATCTCTGCCTCTTATTGGTAAGAAAAGCACCATAGGTCCTTGACATTTTTCAGGGCCACAGATAAACCTAGCTGTATCTTTTGTTACCAGGAACTGATTAATGTGCCTCTCTTTTTGTAAATTCCCAGGGCCTCAGTTAATATTGGAGAGTGGAGGACGTTAGTACCCACGTAGAGAACTATGTCAAAACATGCTTGGCTTCTACCTAATTGAGCCTCCAGGAACTGAGAAGGTTATAAGCATGTGATATAGACTGACACCCAGGTTATTTCCTACTAAAAATCAGGATGACTTATTCTTTTTTACCACTTTTGCCATTAGAATCAGAACTAACCAGATGACGGCTCTAGGCAGCAGAAAGCCTGGAAAAAGTTGAAGGAGATGAAGATGGTAAGGAATAAGGAAGGTACAAGAAAGAGAGGATCAAGTTGGCCTAGTAGGCAAGGACTTATGTATTTTAATAATATATTTAAGGAATAAAACAGAATAGAAAGAAAAACTAGGCTTAGTTAGTACTTGGCCTACTTTATGCTTATACTATAACCTGTTGAGTTGACTATTGGGCATTTTCCTATAGAATTCTTATTTCTACAACTGTGCCACATTTTTATTTTCCTCCAACATGATTTCCACTGGTCCCTGTTAAGCTTCATTTTGTTGATTTCTGATTACTTCTCTAATTTAACAATGTCATTTTGAATTCAAATACCATTCTCTGAAGTGCTGCCCTCCATGAACCTTTTTGGGTTTCATTTTCGAGTTTGGGAATAAACTCTATAATCATTTCATGGTTGGAAATATTAAATATGCAGTTTGAAATGCATAATAAAATTTCCTAAACTATTTCATAGCTTCACAAACATTAAGAATGATCAAATCCACAGTGTCCTCACAATTTGAGCTTTAGAATTTTCATTTTTCACTAAAACATCAGACTCCGATATTGTGTAAATTGCTATTTACACAACAGCAAGAAGGAATTCTGATGACCCGACCCAAAGCAAAATCTCAGTTTCTTTCCAGTGTAAAACCAATGTTAGGGGGCCAGAATCACTTTGTAATTAGAAAATATAAGTAACACTTATACCTCTAAACAAAAATTATGCAGATATGTTTGTTAAAGAACAAATAAAAACAGCCAAGCTAAGATTTTACTTTACTGCAACATGTAAACAGATTTTATGAATTATACTCTATTTGAAATATGTGAAACATTTTAATTTACATCTGATGTTTAAACTATTTTCTCAATGAGAGACAGGTGTCCATTGCACTTAAGCTAGTAGCTCTATTTGTTGAATCTGACAACAGTTTTGAATGAAAAGGGAGATTGTCTCATTCACCTAAAATTTTATACTACTACTAGTGGCCCGGTGCACGAAATTCGTGCACATTAAAAGGGGATTAATTAGAGGAAATAATTTAATATTGCTATTTGCCCTTTATAATAGAAGTGTCAGAAAATTAGTAAAATGTATATGAAAACCTTCCTCCTGTCAGAGTCTGGGGTGCACAATGGGACCCAGAGTCAAGTCCCCGCCCACCCACATGCACCTCAAAATCACCTGAGACCCAGACCCGACCAGCCCCCACCCCCATTAGGCTAGATCCAGACCTGGCCAGTCCCACCCTTGTCAAGCCCCACTGGGCAGAGGACGTAGCCTCAGGTCCCCTGGCCTGGTGCCAGGACGGGGGGCATGGCCTGAGGTCCCCCAGCCCAGACCGGGGTAGGGGGCATGCCTTGGGGTCCCCCGTCAAGCCCCACCAGATAGGGGGCATGGCCTGAGGTCCCCCGTCAAGCCTCGCCACGCGGGGGGGGGGAAGGGCACAGGCTCAGGTCCCCCGTCAAGCCCCACTGGGCAGGGGGCGTGGCCTGAGTTCCCCCGACCCAGCACTGGGGTGCACCTTGAGGTCCCCTGTCAACCCCCGCTGGGTGGGGAGCACAGCCTGAGGTCCCCTGTCAAGCCCCGCCAGGCAGGGGGTGCAGCCTCAGGTCCCCTGGCCTGGTGTTGGGGTGGGGGGTGCAGCCTGAAGTCCCCTGTCAAGCACCACCTGGTGGGGGGTGTGATCTGAGGTCCCCCAGCCTGGCACTGAGGTGGGGGGAGCAGCCTGAGGTCCCCTAGCCCAGCACCAGGATGGGAAGCACACCTTGAGGTCCCCCATCAAGCCCCACCAAGCGGGGGGCATGGCCTCAGGTCCCCTGGCCTGGCACCGGGGCAGGGGTCATGTCCTGAGGTCCCCCAGCCTGGTGCCAAGGCAGGAGGCATGGCCTGAGGTCCCCTGTCAAGCCTCACTGGGTGGGGGGTACAGTCTGAGGTCCCCTGTCAAGCCCAGCCAGGCAGGGAGGTGCAGCCTCAGGTCCCCCGGCCTGGTGCTGGGGTAGGAGGTGTGGCCTGAGTTCCCCCGACCCATCACTGGGGGTGCACCTTGAGCTCCCCTGCCAAACCCTGCTGGGTGGGGAGCACGGCCTGAGGTCCTCTGTCAAGGGCCTGGTGCTGGGGTGGGGGGGTGCAGCATGAGGTCCCCTGTCAAGCCCTGCTGGGCGGGGGGTGCGGTCTGAGGTCGCTTGGCCTGGTGCCAGGGTGGGGGACATGGCCTGAGGTCCCCCAGCCTGGCGCTGGGGCAGGGGGAGCAGCCTGAGGTCCCCTAGCCCAGCACCAGGACAGGAAGCACACCTTGAGGTCCCCTGTCAAGCCCTGCCGGGCGAGGGGCATGGCCTCAGGTCCCCTGGCCTGGCGCTGGGGTGGGGGGCATGGCCTGAGTTCCCCCAGCCTGACGCCAGGGCTGGTGGTGCAGCCTGAGGTCCCCTGTCAAGCCCTATGGTGGCAGGGGAGGGCATAGCCTCAGGTCCCTGCTGATTGCTTGTTAAGGCTCCTTATGGGAACTTGGCTTCAGCTGTGGGTGCAGCCATCTTTGTGGCAGAGTGATAGTCAATTAGCATATTTCCTCTTTATTAGATAGGATGCTGAGAGTCTCCTCATCTTGCTTCATCTGCTATTAAGATAGTCACGTCTGCCCTAGCCAGTTCGGGTCAGTGGATAGAGTATTGGTCCAAGGACTAAAGGGTCCCATGTTTGATACCGGTCAAAGGACATGCCTTGGTTGCAGGCTCAATACCTGGCCCTGGTCCAGGCGCATGTGGGAGGCAATAAATTGCTGTGTCTCTCTCACATCAATGTTTCTCTCTCTCTGTCTCTCCCCCTCCCTTCCACTCTCTCTAAAAATCAATGGGAAAATATCCTTGGGTGAGGATTAACAACAACAACAACAAAGACAGTCATGTATTTCCCATTCTCCCCCTCTGGTATAATTTGGAGCCTTTTCTAGGGGTGTATTGTCACCATGAGGGTCCAGTGTCTCCTAGTGGAAGAAGAAAGTCATGAGATGCTAGGATTTCTGATTATTATTTCCAGTTGACCAAAAACTGAATGTAGTAGTATAACTTGTGCAAGTTGAAATCACTGAACATCTTCTTAAAAAAATTTAGTTGTGCTAAACATTTAAAAAATTATCTTCTACTCATGAAATATGTTCCTTAATTCCTTAATTATTATCATCTTGCTTTTCAAAAATGCAATGAGGTATTCTTCCTCAATACAAAAAATACTACCAGAATATTACTCAATACCAATAAAGGAGATACATAGAGGGTCTGACAAGTATAATAGCAGTAATAATCTACACTAATAAAAGAGAAACATGCAAATTGACCATCACTCCACTACGCCCACCAGCCAATCAGGAGCAAGTATGCAAATTAACCCAACAAAGATGGCGCTGCTGGAGTGTCCAGACCTGTCGGCCTGGCCAGGGGCAGCGGGAGCCAAGCAGCGAGGTGGGATCCACCCATTCTGGTGGTGGATCCAGCCTCGCAGCTCCGCCACTGCTGGAGTGTCTGGGCCTGTCAGCACCTCCATGAGGCTGGATGCTGTATCCAGGGGGTACACGCAAATTGTCCCCTCAGGAGTTTGACCAGGAGAACAGTTCGATCACTTCCTATAATATGCGCTGACCACAAGGGGGCAGCATGGAATGAAGGAAGACCTCAGCCGGCAACTGTGGAAGGGAGGCCCCAGCTGGCAGCCGGAAGGCCACAATCAGCCCTGATCGCTGGCCAGGCCTAGGGATCCTACCTGTGCATGAATTTCATGCACCGGGCCTCTAGTCTATATATATATATATATGCCTAAGCAACCATCCAACCATTTGACCATCCGTCCAGTAGCTATGATGCACACTGACCACCAGGGGACAGATGCTCAACACAGGAGCTGCTGAGCTGTTGTGACTTGACAGTTGCAATTCTCGGGTGATACACCTGGAACCAGAATGGAGGGAGCCCAATTCTGGGGTTCGTCACTTGAGAACAACCCTCTTGCAATCTGGGACCCCACAGGGGATGTCAGAGAGCCAGTTTTGGCCTGATCTCTGGATGGTGCATGAATCTGTGCACTGGGCCTCTAGTGTAATAATAATAATGGTAGTAGTAGTAGCAGCTAACATTTATTGAATGTCATGTGCCAGGCACTGCTCTATGTAACATACTAAATACAATCCTCCCAGTGAATCTGATTTACAGAACAGTAAACAGAGCAGAGAGTATCTTTATGAGTAAGTGCTGAATCTCACTGTCTGAAGCTGGAAGTCATGTACTTACCAACTACATACCCTGCCTCTCCATGATATGGACTGTGGGTGCCAACTAGGGAAAGCACTTTCTAATATGTGAAAGTTGAAAGAACTTGGAGCCTATCTTTAATCTCATGTCAGTCTAAAAGGTGTAGGCATCACACTGGCATTTATGAGAAAAGGTGGGTGGATTGGAGGAGGTATCCAAGGAGGGATATCTATACCTATTCTTTTATGAGGCAGGCAATTATCATGTGGCAACTGGGATTGGATTTCAAGATTCCAGTAAGTTACATCTAGATTTTACAAACATCTGTGTGATCTCATAGTTATAGGTGAAAAGTCCATAAAGTCAGAGGTGAGAAAACTTGCTCTTCTGTTCTTTTGTTAAATATAATTTGAATTACCTTGTCTACATAAAGGATATTGAAAGGATATATCATAAATAAGTAATTCCTTTTGTAGACTATTTAGATTCTTCTCATTTTTCATCATTATAAATACTGGGGGTAACTAACATCTTTGTATATGGGCCTTAATTCATAGGTCCTGGATTGGATTTTTAGAAATGGGTTTACTTAATCAAATTTGATAGCACACTTCCTAAGGCTCTTGATACATTTTGTAAGGTGACTTCTAGAGGACTTTTTTTTTTTCCTGCCGAAAATGGGATAGTGGCTTATTGCCACTATCCTTAGCAGCAGACTAGGTTCAAGAGTCCTATTATCCCCTCCAGATGTTGGCATAAGAAAGTTATCTCCCATTGATTTTTCAAAGTGAGAGTCAATAACTGGAATCCTTTGCCAGGGAAGATTATGTGGAGAAATTCAACATAAAATTTTAAACAAACATCTGAGAAGGCTGTTATTCCTGGCTAACCACGGACCTTGTATCTTCTCATAGATAATCAGACATGGGAATTACTTAATGTTCTTTCTTCAAGTATCCACTTGAAATTTGACCAAGAATTTCACAGCCTCTGGGCAAATATAGAAAGCAATTTGCATCAATACTGACCCAAATTCATTTTGAGCCTTTTAGGAGGTTTAGCTATGGAAAATGTTGTATCATATGATGTCAGCATTTACAATTGAAGTTATACTGACTATTTATAGAATAGAAATGGAATAATGAGTTAAGTTAATACAAATATTATTTACATGCATTTCATTGCAAGGACAATAGATTATGAAAGTATTTTACAAATTGAATAATAATATAATATTAGATTATAATACATGTTAGATTATTTTACATGCCTCCTTTTACAGGTATGTGGAACTGAGCTTTCTGTGACTAAATGACTTGCCCTAAGTGTGCCAAGTTCTGCCAGACCTCAGCATTTGGTTTATGTGGCTGATTTATAAACCTACTCATTTACCTCAGACTTCTCTATTTTAGTAACTATATGTGACTAGCAAAATTAAATTGCATGTCCAAAGGGAAGTACAATGTTCTTTGAATCTAAGAAACACTTGCAAAAAGGAAGATAGCTTAGTTTCTTTTAGTCATATTAGGTTGTTGCAAAGCAGGAAGTAAATATGCCACCCAAAGTCAAACAACTCGTGCTGTTTTCAAATTTAAATGCAGCACTAACATAAAAATCAGTTCAGAGACTAGAGAGAAGGTACATTATTAGATACAGACTTAAACTTTCAAGTTTTATAAAGTAGGTCACACTGGTTTTATGAAACCTGAAAATAAAAATATATGGAAATTTTAAATTGAAGAATATTGGCAAAATTAGGTTTGCAAACTAGTGCTCTATTGGTTATTTTAATAGTGAACGATGCTTTAGTTGCTAACAGCATAAAAGTATACATATGATTTGTTATGGACTGAATGTTTGTGTTGCCCCCAAATCCATATGCTGAAACCCTAACCCCAGTGTGTGGCCATATTTGGAGATGTTGCTTCTAAGGAACTCATTAAGGTTAAATGAGGTCATAGGGTGAGACTCTGGTCCAATAGGATTAATGTTCTTTTTAAAAACTATATATGGTTTATTAATTTCAGAGAGAGGAAGGAAGAGGGAGAGATAGAAACATCAATGATTTGAGAGAATTATTGATCAGTTGCTTCCTTCATGCCCCCTACTGGGGATAGAGCTGGAAACCTGGACATTTGCCCTGACCAGGTATCAAATGGTGACCTCCTGGTTCATAGCTTGATGCTCAACTGCTGAACAGCACTGGCCAGGCAGTATTATGCAAAAAGACACCAGAGCACTCTTATCTATCTATCTGTCTATCTATCTATCTATCTATCTATCTATCTATCTATCATCTATCATCTATCTATCTATCTCTATCTCTTTTTCTCCCTGTGTTTGTGTGTGTGTGTGTGTGTGTGTGTGTGTACACACACCTAGGTATGGCCATGTGAGGACAAAGTAGGAAGGTAGCTATCCACAGGCAAGGAAGAGAGCTCTTAATGAGAAATCAGCTGGCCCCTTGATCCTGAACTTCTGGCCTCCAGAACTGTGAGGAAGTAAAAATCTGTTGTTTAAGCCACCAAGTCTTTGGTATTTTATAATGGTAATGCAAGCAGACTAATACAGGAAGTTCCATGGCAGAGGAAAGTGTCCATGGTTGTGTTAGAGCTGCAGGGTACTTAACGTAGGTGAGTTATATTCTATTAGCACTTCCTTATATATTGTTTATAGCTTTCTGTTATTTTATAATTATCTTAAGAGCAACTTTTTTCTTCTTGAGTAGTCCATAAGAATAAAAGGAAATAAATTAACATTTATTAGACACTTAACATGTGCCAGTCACCATTTCACATGTGTTTTCTCATTTAATCCTCAGGAACATCTTGCAAGTTAAGTATTATTATTCCAATAATTAAAGTTAAAGAGATGAAATAGATTTACTCCACAATCACTTAGCTAGTTAAATGGGCAGATTTGGGATTCAAACTTGTCACTTTTTTTTTTCTACAAAGCCATAGTTTTTTCATTACATAATATGCAGGATCCAGTCAGAAAATAGAAGCAACTATAGTATTTCAAATAGAATTAATTGCACTTGCAATAGGAGAATTTACAGGCTAATCAGAATAAGGTAAAGCAGCCCAGAGAGTATTACCTCAAGCAGGACATGGCTTCCCTACCTGGAACTGGAGAATACAGGGGGTAGATTGTATTACTGGAACCCAGGAGCTTCCTGGTGGAAGCCAGATCTCCTTGCCTGCTTTCTGGAAGCTGGGACCCTGGGGGAGAAGTTGTCTGACAGGAACTAGAGCTTCCACCCAGGACACTTACCCAAAGCAGAGAGAGAAAGAGGGAGGGAGGGAGAGAGAGAGAGAGAGAGAGAGAGAGAGAGAGAGAGAGAGAGAGAGAGAGAGAGAGATACTATTCTGACTTTCCCCCTCATCTCACTCTCTAGTCTTCCACCAGTGCCTCTTATTAGCCAAATTTCAGGAAAACAGAAATAAAAAGGCAACAGGGAATGTGACCTAGACAGGGCAGAGAAGAAACAAGGAATAGATATGAGACAAACAAGGAAATGGGCAGGACAGGATGTGTCATGTTGCCATCTAAGTGACAGAGACTCTCTGATTAGACACCTATCTATTTTGCATTCCCCCCCAAATCCCAGTAAAATAGCACACTCATAGTCATGTCTTTTATTTATTTTTTATTTTTTAATCTTTATTGTTGAGATTATTACAGATGTCCTTCTTTTTTTCCCTCCATAGTTTTCCTCCATCTGGTTCCCACCTCACTCCAGGCCCTTGCCACCCTATTGTTTGTGTTCATAGGTAATGCGTACTTGCATATAAGATCTTTGTCTAATCTCTTCCTGCCACCCACCCCACATACCCTTCCCTCTGAGAATCATCAGTCTGTTCCATTTCCATGCCCCTGATTCTATTCCATTCACCAGTTTATTCTGTTCATCAGATTTTTTATTCATTTGATTTGTAGGCTTAATTATTGATAGATATATATTTGTTGCCCCTTTGTTGTTCATATTTTTTACCTTTATCTTGTTCTTCTTCTTCCTCTTTTTAATGAATATCCTTCAGCATATCATATAATACTGGTTTGGTGGTGCTGAACTCCTTTTAGCCTTTTCTTGTCTATGAAGCTCTTTATCTGACCTTCAATTCTAAATGATAGCTTTGCTGGGTAGAGTAATCTTGGTTGTAGGTCCTTGCTATACATCACTTTGAATATTTCTTGCCACTCCCTTCTGGCCTGCATAGTTTCTGTTGAGAAATCAGCTGACAGTCATATGGGCACTCTCTTGAACTAACAACTTTTCTCTTGTTGCTTTTAAGATTCTTTGTCTTTTGCCCTAGCCAGTTTAATTATGATGTGTCTTGGTATGGTCCTCTTTGGGTTCCTCTTGTTTGGGTTCTCTGTTCTTTCTGGACTTGTAAGTCTATTTCTTTCACCAGGTAGGAGAAGTTTTCTGTCATTATTTCTTCAAATAGGTTTTGAATATCTTGCTCTCTCTCTTCTTCTGGCATCCCCATAATTCCGATGTTGGTATGCTTAAAGTTGTCCCAGAGGCTCCTTACATTATCTTCATATTTTTAGATTCTTTTTTTTTTCTTTTCTGGATGGGTGTTTCTTGCTTTATCATATTTCAAATCATTGATTTCATTCTCAGGATTCTCTAGTCTACTGTTGAACTCCTGTATATTATTTTTTATTTCAGTCAGTGCATGCTGAATTTCTTACTGGTCTTTTTCCATGTGTTGTGCCTTCTCACTAAGATCCTTGAAAGTCTCACTAAGTCCCTTAGAGGTTTCTAGAATATTCTTGAGTAACCTTATAACTGTGGTTTTGAACTCTATACCCAGTAGTTTGTTTTCTTCCATTTCTTTCATTTGTGACATGTTTCTTTGTCTCCACATTTTGGCTGCTTCTCTGTGTTTGTTTCTATGTATTGGGTAGAGCTGCTAAGTCTCCTTGAGTTGATAGAGTGGCCTTGTGTAGTAGGTGTCCTTGAATTGATAGAGTGGCCTTGTGTAGTAGGTGCCCTTGAGTTGATAGAGTGGCCTTGTGTAGAAGGTGTCCTCAGCCTCCCCTCTAGGTTCACCTCTTTGTGGGCTGTGAGCACAGTCTTGTTGTAGTTGAGCCTTGATTGCTGTTGGTATCACTGGGAGGAATTGACTGCCAGCCCAATTGACTGTGGGGATCAGCTGCAACTACAGTGGAGAGCTGCTGTTCAGGAGACACCCTTATGGAGCAGGACTTGCTTCAGTGGGGCTTTGGTACTCACTGAGTCTGTCCCTTGAGTGTATCGTTTATGGATTTGTAGAGTTATAATCTGGTATGGTCTGACACTGACCACTGGGTACACTGGCTCTTGGGTCTCCAAGGAGGTGCAAAGTCAGCCACTGCCTGGGGCCACCCAGCAGGAGCTACAGAGAGATCTTTAGATTCCTCCTCTTTGTATCAGGTTTGAAAGTGCCCAGACAAGGCCCAGTTGTGAAGCAAAGCAGGCTGGTTCTGGTGCCGGGTCTTGGGCCTTTTATTGATAGGTTTGTGGGTCCCTGACCCAGCTTCAGCTTGTTTGTCAGGTTTTAGCCTGAGCAAGGACAGGCCATTCATATGCAAAAGCCATTACCCACAGCTTGGATGGGGCTGTAAATTGGGTGTGGCAGGGTGTCAGGGAATCACCAGGGCTGAGCAAACAGAAATGGCTACCAGTCAGCCCTACACCGCTAGAGGTCCCTGCATGGGAATAATGACTGCTTTGAGCACTTCCATCTGGAAGAAAGCTGCCCCAATGCCAGACAGTCCAGTTTCTCCTTGTATGTGTCAGGGTCCCCGAGAGCCTCACCTGGCACTGGAGCTCAGAGGAAGTAGGAGCTTGTAAGTTCAGTTCAGCCTTTTAAGAAGAGCAGCTGGGTCTCCAGCAGCCTCTGTATCACTGAGCCCCAATCTGCACTGGTTTTTATAGCCCGTAGTTCTTACTGCTCATAGAGACTACTTTTCCCAGCTCTGATAACCTGGGCTGGGTGCCTGGTATGGGGCTGGGACCCCTTGCTCCTCTAGGCAGCCTCTGCAGAGGTGAGCTCTGTCCAGATTAAGAAAGCAGCACACATGGGCGCTGAACCAGCCCCTTCCATGCCTCCGCACTCCTACTGGTTTTAGTGTGCTTTCTTCTTTACTTCTCTAGTTGTAGGACTTCATTCAGCCAGCTTTCTGGTGGTTCTGGATGATGGTTGTTCTGTATTTTATTTGTAACAAGAGGCCCGGTGCACAAAATTTGTGTACGGGGGATGTCCCTCAGCCCGGCCTGCACCCTCTCCAATCTGGGACACCTTGGGGGATGTCTGACTTCCTGTTTAGGCCTGATCCCTGTAGATCAGGCCTAAACAGGCAGTCAGACATCCCTCTCACAATCTGGGACTGCTGGCTCCTAACCGCTCACCTGCCTGCCTGCCTGCCTGATTGCCCCCAACTGCCCTCCCCTGCCAGCCTGATTACCCACAACTTCCCTCCCCTTCTGGTCATCTTGTGGTGGCCATCTTGTGGCGGCGTGAAGGCGTGAGGGCATCATGCAAGGGTGCAAGGACCACCTAGACTTTTATTAGTATAGATTTTGATGTGGTTGTGGGAGGCAGCGAATACAGGCATTTACCTATGCTGCCATCTTGGTTCTCCCTCATATTCATGTCTTTACATTTGAAAGGGTCCCACTAGTTGTCTAGACTTTCATTTTACACAGTGCATAATTATGGCCCAAAGTGGTGAATTTTTAAATAAAAGTCAAATAGAAAGTAAATGGCAGAGCCAGAACCAAATCCAAGAAATCTGAAACTGAGTCCAGTATTCTTCCCATTTCACCTTGAAGTGCTCAGTGTGTACTTTTCAAGTTGAATTGAACTGACTGAACCACTGAGGGGATCGTGCTGAAAGGGAAATCAGAAGCTTCTGAAAGCACAGTCATGTGTTGCCAGCACTGAGGATTATTCTTGGTCAGACTCACCTAGTAAACTCTTTTTTACCATAAATGACTACTCAGCTCACATATCTATATTTATTTATTTATTTTTAATTTTGTCTTGCAGTCAATGGAAATGCAGAATTATTTTGAATTTATTTTGAGTTTATTTGGGTTCCTGACTTGCTTAAATATAACTACTATAAAGCTAATGACCACCAGTGTGTTAAGGAAAAATGGGAGCATCCCATAAATCGACAACACTTAGGCAACATTTAGTTTTTGTTCTTTTAATTTAAATGAATATGATTTGAGCATGGTTCTTGACCTTTATGATCTGGCATCATTCATTGCACCTCTTTTTCTTAGTCCTCCTTCGTATGCATTATACACTCCAGCTACACATAATCTCACATTGATTACTGACTCAGAAAAGAAAAGATTTTACTTTTGAAGCAGTTCAGATCTAATCATTTTAGGACGTTTTCTCAGAGCCAGATGGTATCTTTACCTGAGATTGCAGACCAACACATGTAAGAATTAGGGTAGATTTATGAATTGAGTACAGGAAATGTGATTATTCCCCTGTAACTAATCCTTCCCTTCAGTTCTTAGAGTCCACTTCTCAAATATTAGTGGAATCTTTTGTGAATTACTTGGGTAGTCACAGGAAAATCCACAATGCTACTTTCTGTCTTTGTCACTTGTCAGCTTTGAAACAGCTAGAAATTGCCCAAAGATTTCTTCTGGCACTTCCTCTTTTCTTCCCTTTCTCTCCTCTCTTCTGGCTCCTATTCTTTATCCCTGCTTAACCCATTCTCTCTTATCTGTTTTCTTAACTGCACTCCCTCCACTAATTTTTTCTCACTAACTCTATAATATCAAACCTTTAGAAGTTGCAACCTATAGCAAGGGGGACAAATAGTATGACTGGAAACACAGCTTCAGTAACTAAAGGGAGAAACGAAATCTTAACCAACCATGGAAATGATTTAGTTAACTAAAACTCTAACCAAGGCCTGGCTGGCGTGGCTCAGTGATTGAGTGTTGAGCTATGAATCAGGAGGTCATGATTCAATTCCCAGTCAGGTCACATGCCCGGGTTGTGGGCTAGATCCCCAGTGTGGGGCATGCAAGAGGCAGCACATCGATGATTCTCTCTCATCATTAATGTTTCTATCCCTCTTTTTCTCTCCCTTCCTCTCTGAAATCAATATATTAAAAAAAAAAAACTCTACCCAACTTTAAGCTACAAAGAATGTGACATTCTCTACATACTACAATTGTGAATTGAAAATGGAAGTCTCTAGGTTTCCTCCAAGATCTATGAAGTGGACAAACAATTTGACCAGGATAAAGAGAAAGAAAATGGATACAGGTGTAATATAAAACAGCCAAGTGCTTTGTGCTCCTGAAAGGGTCTGCAGCCTGGTATACACATGGTAGGCATTCTCTGAAAGTGAGCTGACGGCCCTCAGCTTGCCCCATAAACAATTATTACAGCATCTTCTTTTCGTTTCCACAGCCCTTCATGAGGTTCTTTCTGTGAACACATTTATTAAATGCCAAAGGCTTTAGGCTAATATATCTTGTTCCCATCCATGGCAAAATTCTTCTGTTACTTTTCCAATAGTGCTACTTTTGTAATAACACCACACTACAAGATGCTGGGTGAGGGGGGAGGAGAAATTCAACAAGAAAGAGAAAGGTCACAAATTTTAAGCCATATGGGTTTTTTTATTGTTATTTTTGAAGTGTATTTAGCACAGAGACAAATTGTACATTTACCATGAGTCACCGGGACCTAACGAGCTCCTAATGTGCCCCATACTTCAAGGTTTTTCAGAACAGGCCAGTAACTTAGCAACCACGGCTAAACCTTGACAGGAATAATCACTATTTGTGTTTCAGCTTCAGGCTTACCCACTATAGGTTTCTTTTTTGCTTTTTTTCCTTCCTGTTGTTTTTTAAATAAGACCCCAGAACAAGGAAAGGACAGCTAAGGCCGAGAGGAGACAATTTTCCTCCTGTTGCTTTAGGTCATAAATGGCATGACTAGAACATGTAGGCTTGGAGTTAAAAATTACTTTCCTGAGATACTAAGGAAGGTAATGGGGAGAGGCTAGTTGTGGTCATTTCAGGTGAATTCCAGATATGTTTGATACCTTAGCATTTATGAATTTAACATTGCAGTGATAGCAATTCACAAATCAACATGGGATTCTCTTATGTCAGAGAGTGAGCCCAGCCAACTGCCCAGCTT
Source organism: Plecotus auritus (assembly GCF_963455305.1). Lineage (NCBI taxonomy): Eukaryota > Metazoa > Chordata > Mammalia > Chiroptera > Vespertilionidae > Plecotus > Plecotus auritus. The sequence goes on along the minus strand of NC_137771.1, from coordinate 164,363,851 downwards.
TTGACTACAGTCCACGTCAATTGTGGTCCATTGAAGTATGAGAAAAGGAAAGCACTCATTAGGAATGGTCTCCCACTCCCTATTACCTTGAAAACAGACAAATAGAAACTTCATATGAACATGGTGGAAGAAAATGTGAGACTCTCTAAGATAGCATTAGAGAATTTTCCAACCAGAAAAGAAAATTGTTATAGAATAAACCATAGAAAGTATGGAGATTTGTAAAGAATTCTGCAGGTGTTACTCATAAATTTCAAAGATCTACCATTGTTTTCCTGGTTCCTACAGAACTGAAGAATTTAGTAGATCATTATTTTCAAGAAAGTTGTAGCAATGGTGGGAAAGTTTACTAAGCAGACCTCTTTTTTACTCCACAGTTTGACCCATGGTCCACAAAATAAGTGCCAGTTAATGAAGCCCCCAAAACAGAAAAGGAAATGTGCTCTAACCACAAGTCCTTGTTTTATAATATTTCATTAGGTCAAGGAAATAAATGATATATTTATTAATCTATTTTGAAAAGGTAAATGTTACAATGTTATGGGTATTCAGAATCATTCTGCTATTTACTAGCTAGGTGACTATGGGTTATGGTTAACTACTCCATGCCAAGGAACCTCCCTTATATGATTGTAGCTCTGGATAGTCCTTTTAGTCTTCATATATGATCTCTAAAAGGCAGAACAAAAGGGCAGCATAGTGCAAAAAGAACTGAATAGTTCCTAATGAACCACTGCAAAGATGAATGCTACTTATTTCGTTTTTCCTGAAAGAAGAATAATTATGATTGTTTTCAGAACAAGCAGGTGCTTGTGGGACCTCACTAGTTAATGCACTCTAAATTCCCTATTAATAATTTAAAATATTGATTACCTTGTAAGTTTGATTAATAAAAATTGCTCCTGTAGGTTCTTATGAAAAATAAACTTTGGTGAATGTTAGCATCTGATTTTCATATATATATATATATATATATATATATATATATATATATAGTGTGTGTGGTAATCACTTTAATGTCATGTCATTATTTATATGATTGATGGTTAAGAGAGAGCTGATAAATAAGAGACTTTCGTCTTTCTGGACATAATACATGTTTCTATGTGGCAGAAATAATAGCTGGAAGGTGAACTCAGACAGCTCAGTGGGAGGTAGAGGACAGTTAGAGAATTAGGAATTTAGAAGAAGCTTAAGTCTATCTGCAACAAGGGATATATATATTAAATGAAATAAAATAGAGAAATATAATGCAGTGAGAAAATGCAGAATTTCAAGATGCCTGGCAAAAGGAATCTGGGCATTGACGAAACTTGAAAATTAGACATTGGTATATAGATTGCAAAATCTCAGCCATAATCTATAATAATCTATAATAATAAAAGCATAATATGCTAATTAGACCAGACAGTGGAACAACCTTCTGGATGTCCTTCCAGATGACCTTCCAGACGAAGCTGGGTGGGGCTGTGAAGGCCGAGGCAAGCCAGCACGGCTGCGAGGGCCGAGCCCCTTGCACAAATGTCATGCATCGGACCTCTAGTGTTTTATAATCTGGATAAAACTTGGTTGTGTTTTGTATATAAACCCACTTACTTGCCTGAGAACACATTGTTTAAGTCCATGTGAATATGTCCTTTTACACAACTCTAGGGAGTAGGCATTTTCATTGTATTCTATGTAAATGGCTATGTTCTGCACACTCTGTGGGGGTACAGTTCATATAGACCTTACTATGAATGGGGACACCAGATATGTGTAATATGGAGAACCAGTAGACTCACTCTGTCTAGTCCAGTGGTCGGCAAACTGCAGCTCACGAGCCACGTGCGGCTCGCAAGCCGCTGTTTGCCGCTCTGTTGACTAATGAGTTTGCCGGCCACTGGTCTAGTCAAATATGTGTCTCTGCATATAAATGGATGGTAGCCATGACTTACTATGAGAAAGGGTTGGAGGGTTGGGGTTATGTATATGTGGTTGGGAGTGAGTGGGGTCACTGATATTTCTAAATCTATGAATAATAGAAAGAACTACTAGCCCTGTGTTAATAGGCAACAGGAATTATGCTGTGATGCCACAGAGGAATGAAAAGAAGGACTCTGGGCAAGGTGAGGTTCTGATGGAAGGGAGAAGACACTGGGAACTTACTACATGAACCTGGTGTGATTGTTCCTCAAGATTCTCGGTATTACAAACTATAATTTGAGGACATAATTGATAACAATAAATGGGTACTCCCTCAGTGGATAGGGAAAGGACGATGGAAGGAATTCTTAGCTTGTGGTTCACTTTAATGACAAATAAAAGGGGTGGGGGTGCAAAATAAACTTCCAACTATCTTCTATTATTTTCTTCTGACAGGGTAAATTCTGATAAAACAGGAATATGGCTTCCTCTCTTCTATATTTACTGAGATATGAAATAAGAAGCTGAAAATAAATTGTTATGATTTTTTACGAAGTGAAATAAACATATTTTTCCTTTGGGTTAAAGAAATTATTTTTGGTTACTATCTCTAAATTATGGGAAGTTGGAAGAAGAGGATACAGTCTCAGAAACTGTGTAAGTCCTATTGACATAAATGGGCTTTATCTTATAGATGTGTTGTATCCATCCCATTTTTGTAGGGAAGAGAGCCATATGCTCAGACATGTGTTTTTGGAAGACCAGTCCTCATCTCTGTGGTTGGTATTTGGTGGGGTAGACACAAAAAGGAAGGATGTCTAATTAAATGTCTACCACAATCTTCTAGTGAAGGGAAATAATCAAAAGTAACCAAGAGCAATAGAAATTGAGAGGTGAGTGTGAATTTGAGTAATATTTATCTGCACATCCACAATTTTAGGTGATTGACTCTGAGGAGAGAGAGAGAAAGAGTAAAATATGTCTCTGGGGATCCTATCTTGGGCAGTTTGAGACTGACAATATTGTTGCAGTGATCACATGGAGAAAGAGTGAGAATCAGCTCATGAAATCCATTCATGATCAGAGTTACACTTAGTCTTCAGACATTTTTTTTTAGTTGTTCTGAATACTGATCACTATTATTCATATGGGAAATTCAGATGGAGCAGAAAAATATTAAACATCTGGAGTATCTCTGTATGAGTATCATATTTTAAAAAGACAGTATTGCTTTAAAATCATGATGCTGAGATCACAAGGCAAACTCTTAAAATATCAACTATCTTTGGTTGAACCCTTTTAAAGAAAGAACTCCCAGCTCTCCATGTTTATGAACTCCTTCATGGACAGTCACAGCAACTTATTTTCCTGGCTTCAGCCCATCACTCTGAGTTCTCCACTTTTATGTGGGTCTCACTCAAACTGAATTATACCTGTGACTTGGCCAGTCTTAGGGATGCTCCTGTTACTGAGTCAATACTGCCACCTAGCATCTACAGAGAATCTTTATTTCCCTAACAAGATATTCCTAATCTCTTCTGGCTTCATGGCCAGAACTCCTACCTTGAAAAGAGTTTGTTTACGATTAATTAGCATTGCAGGTGTAGAGCTTCTCCTTTTTACATCAACATTTCTGCATGCTGTGCTAAATGTTTGGAGTGTCCATCACTGGAAAGTGCCAGAGAGAAGGCAGCACAGCTGTGTGTTTGTGTGTATGCTGTGCCTGCACGTATGTTCCACTTCAGGATGCAGAGAAGCAGGCGGAGGCGGGGAGAGAGCCTGCAGAGGAGAGAAAAACCATGCAGCTCGACCCATGCAGGACACAGCAACAAATCTCCACAGAATGGAATAGTTTGTCAGTAGTGGGAGTGGTGGAGGTTGTGAGGATGTAGGGAACCGGATGAATGGGGTAGGAGGGGAAATGGCATAGACAGGAAGAAGAAAGGACAATGTAAATATTTGAGTCAGCAAAGAAGGAAAAGCATTTTCAAGGTCTTTTTTTCTCTTCCTCTCTCCTCCCTTGTTCCTCCTATTCTACCCTTCTTCTCTCACCCTCCCCCTTTCTCTCCAGCTCTCATCTTTCAGCTGAAATCAGAGGACTGCACACTTGCCAGCTTTACAGACTAGAAGCAGCATTTCTTGGTTAAGACCTGTTCTTTTTTTTCTGATGAGCATTTCTTGGATTTGAATAGTGTTTTCTCTGATTTATTAGTTTTTCTGTGTATAATACACGAATGGAAGATAGACAGGTGTTCAGGTTTAGTTATTATTAAACTTGTGTAAAGGCAGCTGCAGGTTCTGAGCTCCAGGCGGAAAGTGCCTGTTCTCAGGATTTTACAGAGATCACAGAATGTGCCCCTTGTGCATCTGGGTGTCTTGCAAAGACTTTTCAAAAAGCAGATATTGCAGGGAACTTTGAGCTGGGCTTGAGAACACTATTTCTCCCTGCTGTCTTCTGCCTGGACAGTTTGATATTCAAAGCCTTTAAAGGTTTGCTTTAGGGAAATGTTTGTACATCTGAAAGAAAGTGCCCAGGTCCTGATTCCTGTGATATTTTCTTACCAGTAACAATGCCACACCAAACTCCCAATTTGTCACTGCCTGGCTTCCTTCTTGGGTGGCTGCCTTTTTTCTTCCCTTGTTTGTCTTCTTTCCACACTTTCTCCAGACTAAGCAACCTATTACTTCAGTCACCTGACATCCCTGTCTCCTGCTTATCATAATACTAGAGGCCTAGTGCTCGAAATCCGTGCACAGGTAAGTTCCTTAGGCCTGGCCAGTGATCAGGGCCAATGGGGCCTTCCTTCCCCTGGCTGCCTGCTGCTGGCTGGAGCCTTCCTTCACTCTGCACCGCCCCCTGGTGGTCAGCGCACGTCATAGCAAGCAGTCTAACTCCTGGTCAGTTGAACTCCCAAGGGGACAATTTGCATATTAGCCTTTTATTATATAGGATGTGTGTGTGTGTGTGTGTGTGTGTGTGTGTGTGTGTGTGTGTGAACAACTGTGAAAAAAGCTGATTCTGCTCCAAGGTCCTGGTGGATTCCCATAATAAGATTCCAGCCCTAACTGGTTTGGCTCAGTGGATAGAGCGTTGGCCTGCAGACTGAAAGGTCCCAGGTTCGATTCCGGTCAAGGGCATGTACCTTGGTTGCGGGCACATCCCCAGTAGGGAGTGTGCAGGAGGCAGCTGATTGATGTTTCTCATCAATGATTCTAACTCTCTATCCCTCTCCCTTCCTCTCTGTAAAAAATCAATAAAATATATTAAAAAAAAAAAAAGATTCCAATCAGGGATAGAATTCCTATAAGTCAAGTCACCTGTTTGTTACTGTTCTCTACCCTAATATTTCTTCCCCTTCTTCTTCTGTGGCTGTCCTTGCATCTTTCAGCCTGTCCTGTGAGGAACTATATTTGCAATCTCCCACCCAACTAACTCAGTACTTGACTCTCCTAATGATTGAAAAAGCCATTAGAAAAACCAAGACCGAAATAATCCTTTTCATTGGGCTCTTCCACACTGTCCCATACACTGCTTTCTTCTTTTTAAAAGGCTCCTGTATATGTGTGTTAAGGTTTTTTAAAATAGGATTCAGTTAGGCTTCTGTCTTGGGCTAGCATCCACCCTCTCATCCCCTTTGGCCGAGGAACACTCAGAAGTAAAACTGTACATACATGCTTATGCCAAATTGTGTTACCTTCATGAACACAACCCTTTTCCCACATTGGCCTTCACTCCATCATCCTTGTAATCTCTGTGTGAAACTTTCATAGGAACCAAAGCTTCTATAACCAGGACTGCAGCCAGACCAGCTGGCAGCAGAGTTGCATTGGGCAGCACAGCAGTAAGAATTAAAATCATTCATCTTCTTTCTTTCCATTGGCAGTCAGGGGAGAGCTTGGTGGAAAGGTTATGAATTACAGCATTTCCAAGGGGACCACAGAGAAAAGGAAAAAGGTTCGGAATTTAGGAAGGTGTTGATACAGGTTAAGATATGGGTCAGAGGCTCCTACCTTTTTTTTGGCATGGCAGTTCTGCACTTGTATAATTTATACTTCATTCAGATAAATATATTCCGTGCTTTCAGCCTGGAATTGCAGCAACATAGGCTGTTTTCTGAACAGTGCTGCATAGATTTAACCCTTTATGAGACCACTCAGAATCTTCTTTGTGTTGATTGAATCTAGTGACATATTGATTAAAAAGCAGATCTTTTTTTTTTAAATAAATGTTTTGGGGCAAAAACATTGATTTAAATTGCAATTTTAGATTTTCAAATAGATTGCTTGTATTGTGACTTGGGGAGCATGGCAAACCAGCTCTCTTTCTCTTTCCTTCCCGCCAGCCCCAATATTCTTAGAATTCTAAACACTGTATATCTTAGTGCCTATGAATCGCTCAGACAATAAAATGTTTATAGTTGAGCTCCACTCGGTTAAATGTGTGTCTGTTATAAAAGAAAATAGAGGATGCTAGTTGGAACTGGAAATTTACAACAGACACCCACAGGAAGGCATACCGGTGTGAAACACACCAGGACACGGAACTCTTCATATTGAATTACTCCAATGAGCCATATAGAATGATCACAACCTAAAAACAATGCAGAATGCACAGAGGAAGCTTCCGAAGGTGATTGTATATATGATGCTAAAGAGAGAGTTATTTTTTTCTTTAACCTCATCCAGATTTCAGGGTCTATCCTAACACATTGAAATGGAGAAGACTTATAGTGCTTATTTTAGAACATCTTTTAAAAATTTTTATTTTGGCATATGCTCTTAAAGAGGGAAGCTCTAAGCATCAAACATAAAATTGGTTATAATTTAAACATTGGGGGTTAATAGTGGCTTCCCTCTTTATCCAAGCCTCTTAATTCCTTTTCCTAATCTATGAAATGGAATGAGAGTGTTTTCAAATCCTTAGTTACAAATGAAATTATATGAATTTATGTTCTTTTCTGTAGCTTAGTTATGTTTCTCATATCACCCGTATCCTCCATAACATATGCATATATAGCACTTTTTAAATGCAGATGGCAGAGTCTCTAAAGCTATAGAATGAAGGTAGTATTTATCTCAAAATGTCTATAGCTCTGATTACCTAAATATGCTAATAGAAAAAATAGGCAAGAAAAAACAGTAACTAAGCAAAATATTCTCATAGTCAAACTGGTTATTAAAATTTTAGAAACTATATTAACCAACCTACAATTACTTGGGGGAAGTCAAAAAGAAACTGGGAGTAAAAGATTGTTTACATATTTAGTACTTGTTTATGATGTTTGCAAAGGTAAATCTCTGGGGGAAAAAAGCATACCAAATTCTGATTACAAATCCAATAAGATTCACATTTTCCTTATTTTCAATAGGAGCAATCTTGAAGGACTATTGTCCATGGGTCTGGCAGTTCTGTGAGTCTTGTGAGCAGAGGTTCTAACTGCCTTTATTCCAGAAACAGATTATTTCTCCCTCCAGAGCCAAAGACAGGTTTGTTTAGTGACCGTTACAATAAAGACTATTCCTTCTCTCTCCAGGGCAAAAGTCAGGCAAGCTTTCTTTCTATTATAGAAGATTTTAGTTCCTAAGCTTTGAGTTGTTTTTCTAAAGCGCAACCTACTATGTATTTAAGTGTAACCTGAATCTCTTCAAGTCACACTGTGGGAATTGGGGCTCAGGAAAATGCACAAATGCTGATTTTTGGTTAATGCTTTTACTGTCAGTAATAAAATCTGTTCTCTCATGTCTTCTGCTAATGTCTATGAAACGGAGGAAGCTACTAGTAACTTATTAGCTGGCAAGGTCAGAGTAAAATCTCAGACTCTTCTTAGTTCTTGATAAGCAATAGCTTATACTTTTCCTTTGCTCCTAGGTCCAGGTCTCTGCAGACACTTCTCTCACCAATGTAGACTGTTGAGCTCTAGGTGGTGCTGCCTAAGAGCTCACACTTTGCCAGCCTACTGATTGGCCTGGATCTATAGAGGCAGCTGCAGGAAAGTTAATGCTTCCCAAGGTGAACTTTGCTGGAAGGGAGAGAGGGAAGTCTGCAGTTAATAGGTGATCTCCCTACCATCTATTGAGAAGACTCTGACTCTACTGAGATGCACCCTTCTCTTATCTCTTTTATAAAGAGAGTTCATATGGCCACTCACTACTCTTCCTCTAATTATTTGTTTCTCCTTGCTTCCCTTGCTCCTTTGCTTCACTGAGATTGGATTCCTTAACAAATAGTAACATAGAATTTTTTGCCACAGGCTTTTTTCCCCCTGGAGAACCCTAGTTTAAAAAGGAGTTTGCACTTTAATGGCTAAATTTTTTCAATTACAGAAACTATAAGATAAAATTGTATTAACAGAAAGCAAATATTCATGCAAATTGGGTAGCTGTGTATGTGAGCTTTTCAACATAAGCAATCCAGCAGAGGTGAATGCATGGTGGCCTTCTCTCAGGGATAGCAGCAGGACCAGCCATCATAAAGACTGTTATAGCAGTCCCCCTATAATTAAAAGCTCTGCTTACTAATATTCTTAGTTGATATCTCACTGCAGCTTTACAAAGCAAGGTTTGATGTAGTGCATTATAATTATTATTATTGTCTTCCTCAATTACTGTGACCAATAAATTACTGACTTATTCAGAGAAAATATTTGATTCTGGTGCCAGGCAGATCTAGATATCATGGTTTTAGGACTATATTCATATTCTCTTTGACATGGATAAGATTTCAGAATTGATATCCAGGATGTACATCATCAGAAGACAGAAGAGAGGAACTGTTCACATCAGGGATTTAAAAGTAGACTTGACATTTGGAAGATGTGTGTTCAAATGCTACTTTTACCACTTCATAGTTGTCAGTATTTTTTATAACTAATAAAATAATAGTTTCTTTATAGTTCTTGAGATTATGTTTATCCATATTCTAGAAAAATATTTTTCCCATTTAATATTTATTGTTGAAAGCTTTGCATAGGTCCTTTTTTTTCCCCCCATTAACCTCTTCCAGTCCTCTCCCATCCTCCCCCCTACTATCCCCGCCTCTGCCCCAGGCCCTCACCACCCCATTGTCTGTGTCCACGGGTTATACATATATGTATACAAGTTCATTGGTTGATCTCTTCCTATCCACCCTCCCCTGCCTTCCCTCTTTAGTTGTCAGTATTTATCAAACACCTTCCTGTGCTGTTTTGTGTTAAATTGTATCCCCTACCCCTATTCATATGTTAAAGTTCTAGCTTCCAGTACTTTAGAATGTGATCTTATTTGGTTATAGGGTCATTGCAGTTATAATTAATTAAATTAAGATGATGTCATTAGAGTGGGCCCTAATCCAACATAATTGGTGTCCTTATAAAAAGAGGAAATTCGGACACAGACATGCACACAGGAAGAACATCATATGGAGATGAAGGCAGGGATGATGGTGATGCTTCTACAAGCCAAAAAAAGCCAAATTGTGAGAAAACTACCAGAAGCTAGGACAGGGGCATTGAACAGTTTCTTTTTCACAACCTTCAGAAGAAACCAACCATGACAACACCTTGACCTTGAACTTTTAGTCTTCAGAACTGTGAAAAAATACGTTCCTAGTATTTAAGCAATCCAACTTGTGGTACTTTGATCAAGCCTCTTTAGAAAACTCATACAGGTGCACTGCACCATGCTAAAAATGAGGCATATAGAAGTAAAAAAATACAGACATAGTGCCTGCTCTCATGATACAATCTAATATGAGATAATAGACAATTGAATAAACAAATAAAATATAACTATTCACTGTAATATATTAGGAAACAAACAAAGAAGAAACTCTGAGAGAAAATTGGTTAATGGGAACAATGGTTACCTTAGATAGAAATGCTAGCAAAGTCTTCTCTCAGGATGCAATCTCTAAGCTGAGACCTTCCATTTGAAGAGTTTTGAGATTAGGAGGTTGAAGTGGGAGAGGTAGCACGTGAAAAGGACCAGAGACCAGTTCCAGGGGTCCTCAAACTTTTTAAATAGGGGGCCAGTTCACTGTCCCTCAGACCGTTGGAGGGCCGGACTATAGTTTAAAAAAACCACTATGAACAAATTCCTGTGTGCACTGCGGGCCCAGGACGAGTCGGCTGCTAAGCAGGATAGGCAGCGGCACCCGGCGGGCTGGATAAATGCCCTTGGCGGGCCGCATGTGGCCCGCGGGCCGTAGTTTGAGGAACCAGGAACCAAAAAATGAAAACATCTCTATCTTACTGACTCAAGGGAAAAATGCAAGAGATAAACTAGAAGTATACAAAGTCCATACATGTAGATGTCCAGTTGGAATCCATTTAAGGACTTTAAACAAGGGGGTGATAGGATCTACTGTACTTGTAAAAGTCTCATTCTGGCTTTGTGCAGAGGACAGATTGGGGAAGACAAGAAGGGACATGGGTAGATCAGTTGAAAAACCATCCTTTGCTAAGGATGGAGGCATGGGAGATAGAAAATAAAATAGACAGTTGGGAGATTTAGCTTGAAAGAAGAATCAATAGAACTTGCTAGTTATTGGGATTAGGAAGTAAAGCAGAAGGAAAAATATAAAGTTGACTCCTATGTTGCTGGCTTGAGCAGATGGATGGGCAGATGGTGGCCCCATTTGTTGAGAGATAAAATGGAGGAAGAATAAAGTTTGTATTCTTGTGTGTGAAAAAAGTTGAGGACTAAAAACATATTATTATAAAGTTGAGATGCCTTGAGACAGCAAGTAGAAATGTCAAATGAGAAGATAGTATACAGATTTTGTCTGTAATGTTGAATTCTGGGCTCGAGATAATAATTTGTTTTTAATCAGCATATAAATGTTTCTTAATATATGGGAATGCCTAGGAAGAAAGTGTAGAAGTAAAGGAGAAAATATACACTCAAGCCTTGAGGTAAACATTAAGCAAATTACTTAACCCTTTTGAAACTTAATTCTATTACCTGTAAATGGGAGTAATATTACATACTCTTAAAATTGTGTGTGGATTAAATAAAATCATTCTATCTCTAAAATGTAATGCAATTCATAAAAACTGAATGCATGGTGGCTATTATTATAATTATGTTATTATTTCTGTCTGGTACTAAAGAGAGAAAAGATGACAATAGGAAGCTGAAAAAATAGAGAAAACAATGTCTTTTGGAAATCCAATGGACAGATTAAAGAAGTAAGATTAAATACTCTTTGAAGTGTACATGAGAAAAAGTGAAGATGGACACTGAGATATGACAATGGTATTTGGCTATACGGTGATTCCAGAAAACTGCTTTGACACAATGGCAGAAATCAAACATGTAAGAAGGAGAAAATTTGAGTAGTTCTTAGAAAGGGCAAGGGGAAGTTAAGTGAATACTTTTCAACTGAGAGGCTTATGTGTGTTATCAAAGGGGAAAAATTAATTTAAAAAGAACATTAGGGATATTAAGGATGATGTGTCTGAGGTCTGATTTAATTGATGTGAAAAATATTACTGACAAGAGCCAGAGGCCCTTCCTCTGGGGCTGAACTGGACTTGTTTCCAGAGAGCCAGTAGTCTTCAGCACTGATAGTTGAAGATGACTACATGTGGAGAGAGCTAGTTTGAGAATTGGTTGCAGGGCTCCATGTAAGTATAGGAAGGTGAGAACTTTTAGAGAAAATAAGAATCACTAACGATAAAGTAGATGGTAACAATGGAATACTTTGTGACTCAAATGACTTGAAGGCCTGAGTATAGAAATCCAGAGAGCATAATAAGCCAACAGATGATGTTGCTACATCAATCAACCACATCGATGTTAATTATCTGGAACTAAGGACAAAAACTTTGTAGTTATTCAGATAAAAATTTGTCCATATGAAAGGTATAATTAATTAATAAATCGCATATGAGAACATAAAGTATGGTTTTAGGCTGTTAGAAGGCAATTTTTAAGTGTAAGTTTAAGTTTATGCTAAATTAAAAGAGAAAAATAGGATCACTCATTGATGTGAACTTCAAATCACATGAAGTTGAAAGAAATTTTTGACTGAATGTTATTTAATTATTTACATGAAACTAGAAGTAAACTGACCCTGTCCCCTTCTAACCACTGATAGTCAAACACTATATCCTGTCCTTATGTTGTATTTCCTACAATTTTCTGTTAATGTTAGGTACATGGCAAATGCTGATTCTAGTAAAAATGAGTGAATACATATATGAATCAATGCCCTTTCTGTGGATGCATTCAAGCACAGACTGGCCAACCAATAGCAGATGCTGTAGAAGGAATTTACACTAATAAAAGAGAAAAATGCAAATTGACTGTACCTCCAAGACACCCACCAGCCAATCAGGAGTGAGTATGCAAATTAACCCAACAAAGATGGTGGGTTAATTTGCATATGCAGGCACAGAGCAAAGACTGAAGACTGAAGACTGAAGAGGTTTGGCTTCTCTGCTGTGGCCGGAGCGAAGGCCTGGGTCCCAGTGCCAGAGGAAAACCAGTGCCGGCAGCCAGGGGAAGGAAGGCCTATTGCACGAATCTTCGTGCAATGGGCCTCTAGTCCTATATAATAAAAGCCTAATACGCAAATCGTCCCCTCAACCGGGAGTTTGACCGGGAATTTGACTGCTCGTTATGATGTGCGCTGGCCACCAGGTGTGGCGCGGGACATGGCAGGTGTCAGCAACATGGTGCTGGCAGCAGTCAGCAGTGGAGGCACTGCAAGCCCTGATGGGTCCTGATGAGAGCGGGACCACGGCGAGATGGTGGAGCAGGTGAGCGGGCGGCACCAGGCCAAGGTAGATGCGAGTGGGAACTGATCACCCTGCCAATCACCCTGCAGATGGTTACCAGTGGTGGCAGTGGGGGGCAGGTCTGCCTCCCGGCTCCCAGGCACTGAGGAAGCTGAGCAGGGGCCCAATGACTCAGGTGGAGGAGGGTACACGGGGGCCCAGGGGTCTGGTGCTGCCCAGGGTCAGGAAGTCAGCTGGAACCTGCCCTTCCACACCAGACACTCATGCTTCCATCGTTGGCCAGGCCTAGGGACCACACCCATTAATGAATTTTGTGCACCAGGCCTCTAGATTAAACATAAGAGGGAGGAAAGAACAATGTGGTCTCTAAATCACTTGAGCAGTAAACTCTAAAATTCTGAGTACTTTGAATCTAAGAATTAATAGATCAAGGTGTGCCCAAGAGTACATTCTATCTGAGACAAAGACCATAGATGTCAAACAACATATTTACTCCCCAAACATATATACCCTTTGGCTATCTCCAAAACTTACCTAAGAGAGCAAGAGTTTCTCATCTTAAACTAAGGATTTAACTAGAGAAAGCTTTGCTTTCTGGGAGTCTATTTTTTAACTTAAAAGGATTATCTTAGAAGTTTCCATGAGAGAGCATTAGAAAGTGATGTTCAAAAGAAACAAGCCTAGGATTCTATTTACATTGGAGGTATTTTCTTGAAACACACCTTAAAGAATACATTCTTCTTGAAAGGTACAGGAAACTCATGAACAAAGACACTAATGAGACTCTTCTCTACTTAAACAGAGTTCCATAAACAATATACTAGTTTCAAGAGACCGTAGCAATGCTGAACACTCATGGGCTGTATCAGATCCAGGAAGTTAGTGATATTTTCCTGATGACATTACATTTGCCACATCAATCTGTTTCATGGAAAAACAAATTAATAGTATTATTTAAGTTTTTAATAAATTGAGTTTAATTTAACATTCTCCTTCAGCAGTGTTTTCTCTGTCATCATTATATGGTCTCTTTGACACTTTTAAAACACATTATCTATATATATAAAAGGCTAAGTGTCTGTCAGACCTGTAGCTATGATGTGCACTGACCACCAGGAGGCAGACGCTCAACACAGGATGTGCACTGGCCATTTAAAAATAAGTGACAATGATTCTCTCTCATCATTGATGTTTCTATCTCTCTCCCCCTCTCTGAAATCAATAAAAAATATACTTAAAAAAATAAAAATAAACAGCACCACGGACCTGGTGCCGACAAACCAACACTCGGCTTCCCCCAAGTGGGACACAGGCCCTGCCACCACCCCAGAGTGACACTCCACCAAATCACAGCCAATGGCTACCGAGACCCCATGGAGCAAAATGCGGCCCACAGCCCAGCTCAGCCAGGAATGGTGGCTATGGGCACCAGGTAATGACATCACATATCAACGCCTGGCTTCCTCTCCCTAGCAACTAGCCTCCTTGGAGATTCTTCAGCCAGGAAACATATCTTGCTTTATAGCCATGTGCAAACATTTTACACTTTAACCAAATGTTTGTGAAGCGTTTTCACATGTCTCATCTCATTTGATCCTCACAAAAGTCCTGGAGTAGATAGATAGGAGACGTGGTAGAATCATATTTTCTTTTCATTAGCAGGAAAATGGAGATTTAGAAAGTTTAGAAACTTGACCCAACTGCAAAGAAGTAAGAAATGGTGGACCTTGAAAATGACTTCAGGTTTTCTCACTGAGCAGAATATAGTCAAACACTGCTATAGTTAAATATTTTATCTTTTGTTCTCCCTGCATGATCTACAATAATAATCTGCTTTGTGTTGATATTTACTGCTATGCTGCTGACAGTTATGTGAAAGAGAAATCGGGGTGCTTCACTGGGCTGGAAAAAGTTTAGCTAAATCAGAAAGCAGGTCTAATTAAGCAAGTTTATTCTATATCTATAAAAGGCTAAGTTGACTCGCACATGCACGATACATATAAAGCTCTTGCTGGTAACAATTACACGCGTATGTTTCAATCTGTCATTGTTGATCATGAATTTGGTTGATACTTCTATCATAGAGAAAGGGCAGATAGCGATATTAAAATATTTCTTCCAGTTAATTTCCTTTCAATGTGCACGAATCCGTTGCACCAGGACACTAGTATTAATATAATAAAAAATGGTATGGAAATTAAAATAGCAATAACTAACATTAGTATTACATTTTATAGCTATCAAGTTATACTATCACATTCCATTTGTCAATTATCTTATGAGTCAATATTATTATTATTATTTTCATTTTAGAAAAGCTTAGAGTTCCCAGGATTGTATAGTAAGTAAAGAAACTGGGATTATGAACTTTTCTGGCTACAATTTCATGTTATTTCTTCTGTTTTCCTTGTAGCTTTTCACAGCTATATCCCTAAATTGGATACCTTTGGTCCTTTCTTTAAACTGCCCAGGCAGAAAAACAATTTCCCTTTATCTGAGCTATAAACTGTCACCAGAAGAGAAAGTTAGAAGATAAGTTCTTGATTCTCTGGTAATGTGGTAACCTTTTGCTTTAGGGATATTTTGGGGTATACAGAGTATTAGACATATAATACTTGACTCTTGAAAACCTTTAAGCATTAGGAGATCACCATGAAATATCATACATATTCATTTGTAAATCCTATTTCCAGGAAACAGAGCTAGACAGTTCTGTTCTTTCTGGAGAACTGTGAGTAGTGAGATGAGTACATGCATAGGAAATGGACAGAACTGAGTTCATATCCCATTTCTGCCATTTATTAGCTGTGTGGTCTTAGAAAATGTATTCAATCATTGAACCTCAACTACTCATTTGTATAATGGATGATAGAATTTCCTTGAATTAGAGTTTTTCTTCCTCTTGGATTACAGGCAATATATGTAAAGAGACTATCATAAGGACTTCCTAGAATGCTCACAGTTGCTACTGCTATTTCTGCTACAGCTATTGGAAATCACCCTGTGCCTGCTATTCTGGCTTTTAAAGGGCCCACCTAACAATGAGTAGCATTAGAGACAGTATTACATAGGCCCCAAGAAGGTTGCATGTATTTCTCCAATCGTTTACCCATTGTCTGTTCCTCCCACCCTAAAACAATGGCAGACCAAGGGCCACACAAAATAGCTGTCTTGTTTTATAATTCTTTCATATATTAATGTGTGTTTATGTCATCAGGTAAACCCTTATTACTGTCAGAGCTTCCCCAGAAATTTCAGGACCAGGCTTGCTTGTTGCAGTAAATGCCTTTTTCCATGGCTGATGACTTCAATAATCAGAAGATTTTTCTGATGTGCTGAAATCAAATGAGTACAACTTGGAACTACCTGAACCAAAAATTAAATAACACCTCCTGTGCTTTGTTTCTAACACCTCAGAGCCATAGGCAGAAGGCAAAGAAATGAGGCTTGTGATGATTTATATTGTTTCTGGGTCTTTGCCATTCACGAGGTTACCTGTGAACATCAGCTATGCCTGAGAGACAATGGCAGTCTTCAGAGCACAGGGCACAGGCACCACAATGCATAATAAAAAGGTGATCCTAGCAACAGCATCAAAGTGGATATGTTTTTTGTTTCCTTTCAAAAATGTTTTTACAATAATTTTCTGTAAAGATAAAATCCAGTAGGTTATTTGTATTCAAAAATATATAATAATAGGGCTAATAAGACAACCTGAATTTTAACATAATGCTTTTGCTGATTTTAAGTAATAACTTTCAGATATCACAACCATGTGATGAAGTATAAGGTAGGGCCACAGATGCTCATCTGCAGCTTTATTCATTATGGGAAGGAAATAACCTGTAGATCAGAGTCTGGGCTCCAGAGTCAGGTTTTCTGTACTCAGATGCCAGCCCTGTACCTTCCTGGCTGTGTAACCCTGGGCAATCACAACCCTTCCTTAGTCTCAGTTTCTACACGTGCAAAATGAGGTTCATTATGGAGCTGTTGTCTGAATTCAATGAGATAATGTATGTAAATAGCTTAACATAGAAACAGGCACATCACAGGGACCCAATTAACAAATGTCAGCTGCTATTATTTGTCATTTATTTATTGGATTCCATTCATTAACAAAATTCAAACAAAAAGCATAAGCGAGAAAGACAGCCCTAGGTGTCAGGGAGCTCACACTCATGACTAAGACACGGAGAAGGATACGCTTAAAAGGATATGCTTATGTCCTAAATGCTCCAGGAGAGGATGGCATAGCCAGGGTATTGAGACATATTGAATAAGGGAAAGCTATCAGGCCAGGGTGGCAGGGGCAGCTTCTAATTATCCAATAGTTTCCTGGTTGTAAGAGAGACAGGAAATCAGCTATAGCAGGAGTTGGCAACTTTTTATGCAAAGGGCCTGATAGCACATATTTCCAGCTTTGTGGGTCATTTGACATCTCTGTTGCAACTACTTAGCTTTGTCATCATGTGAGAAAGCAGCTATAGTCCATGCATAAACAAATGGATGTGGCTTTATGGCAATAAAATTCTATTTACAAAAGCAGGCCTTTATTAGTCAGGGTTCTCCAGAGAAACAGAACCAATATAATGTGTTTGTGTAGTATATGTGTGTGTTTGTATATAAAAGGATTTATTTTAAGGAATTGGCTCACACAATTATGGAGGCTAGCAAGTTCAAAATCTGCAGGGTGAACTAGCAGGCAGGAGACCCAGGAAGAAGCTGATGCTGCAGTTCAGGTCTTACTGTGTTCTATTCAGAAGAACATATGAGGCCCACCGACATTGTAGAGGGCAATTGGCTTGATTCAGAGTACACTTACTAAATGCAAACCCCATCCAAAAATATCCTCCAGGTTGACAAATACAATTAACCCTCACAGGATTTAGCCCACTATAGTTAGCCTACTGCTGAACTAGAGGGAGAATCCTCTCTGCTCAGACTAATGTGGATAGAGATCTTTTCTCCAAAAGCAATGGTAGTCAGATCTCAGATTGCCATCAATTAGTCATTGAGCACTCCATCCAAACCTCAGGCTGAAGGACCAGAATAGGGTGACTAGCAGGTTCTGAGATTTGGTTTGGTTATTCCCAGACAACTTCTTCCCATCACTGAGAATTGGAGGGCCACTGGCCTGAGCTTCATATTCACATAGGAGACCATGGGGTGGAAGGAGAAGTTAGAACTCACAATGGAACTCTACTTTCTCCTCCAACAAGTAGGACTGTGGGCAGAGGAAAGAGTTTAGCTGAAGGAAAGGATGATATAGCCACCTTTCCAAGTGGAGTTAGGAAAGTCATATGGAGAATGGAGCCCTTCCCTTTAATTCCACCCTCACTTTAATTCAGAAATTTGTTCGTTCGGAAAGACGCCCCCCATCATGTATGGGTGGAAGTCTGAGAAAATGAGAATGTTGATGGGGTAGGAAAAGAAAAAGACTATGGAGGAAGCAGAGGGAGGAAGCAAGGGAGAAGAGAGGAAGAGGTGAGACATAACACAAAAAATGAGGGACAGGAGAGAAAAATGTCTTTTTTTTTAATTTCTTTAAACTTAAAACTGACTCCAGATCTCTCTTTCTGAAATTTTCTATTTCAAAAAATGAATCTTTTTTGGCTCAAAGGGTGTTGTAGGACCTAATTCATTTAAATTGCAATGCATTTCCAGACTCTTCTGAAATGTATTATTGAAGTACAGAGCTCAGGTTCATTATTAATAAAATCAGTCCTTCATAGCACAGTCTTCTTTGAACTTATTGACTCCTTGAGAATGCCTAAGGGTAGTTGTAGGTGGCCTTCATTTAATAAAAGTCAGACAAATGGAGGTGTGTATGTATCATAACCCCTTTATGAGAGCTTTGTAAGAGCCATGTCTGACATTAGTTTGAAGAAAACACCGTGGTATAGGGTAACTTGCTGTATGTCGCAGTTGTACTGAAAAGTTGTATGAGTGTGGAATCAGTGTAAAGTGCATCACATTTTAAATACCCTAAAGAAGATTATGGTGTTCAGCCCTATTGCAATAAAAAAGCTATACAAATTGGGATTTCTGATATTTGTCTAAGTAAATACCATGAGAAGGGATAAGAAGGAAAATTCTATGCCCCATGTTTTCACAAATGAGGATAATTTATATTATTGCCTTTTCTTTTATTTTTAATAAATTTACTGAAGAAATTAAAAAAAGCTTGAAGTAAATTTGAAGTTAAACTATGACTCCTCTTTTGATTTATTATTGTCAAAGCATTTTTAATTTCCTCTGTTTTCTTTTGTTTCTGTTTCCTTTCTTTTCCTGTCCAAATAATACACATATTATTTGTAATTATTTGTACAAAATGTACAATGAGATGTTGCATGAAATTCTTTGTGAAATAATATGAGGTATAAATAAACATAATATAAATAATATTTATGAAGAAAATAAGAAAAAAACAAACAGCAACTGCCAATTCATAAGAGCAAGGCCTGGCAAATATTTGTGGAAATATAAAAAACCTCACTGTGTTTAAATTTTCTGGGAAATTTTCTTTATATTATCTATGAATATTGTTCTCTGAATATTCCTGACAACATCTTGTTCCTATTTGATGGACTCAATTAGCCTCACTTAATATCTGTGATGATATTAAGCATTATCTTCTACTTCTTGCCTTGTCTCTGTTTCCTTCAAGTTTTTTTTTTTTCTTTTCATCTTTTGATCTGTATCTTCAGGTCCTAAATCCTTTTCAATATCTTTTGATTCTTTGCTCTTCTGATTGGCTTTGTCTTAGAGTGGTCAGCTGGAGAGAGACTCCTACTGTTGATATTCACAGGCCTTTTCTCTTATACAGTTTTTCCTCTGGAGGAAACCTCTGATCTCTTGCCCAGAGGTTGTAAAACAAATTGTCAGGTTTCTCAGAGCTGAACTAGATGAGTAAAGGGCACAAGGGGAGTTTCATAATTCAAGGTATAGATATCACAGGTCAATGTATAGATATTCCTTTAATTTTTCTGATTTTAATACTTCATCCCACCCTCAAGTTTTTATGATATTCTAGTGTCTCAACATCCTCACTATTGATGTTAGGGATCAGGCAGTTTTTTGTTGCTTGGACCATTCTGTGAATTATAGGATGTGAATAGCATCCCTGACCTCTACCCAAGGGATGCCAACAACATTCTCCCCTACCCCCATTTTGGGATAAGCAAAAATGTTCCTTGGGAGGCAAGTTAAATCTGGTTGAGAGCACACAAGGAAGCCCTTCTATTCAAACACTCTATAGAATAAGTATCTTGCTTTATTCTGGTGTGTGTGTAAGATTGGGGAGTGCTATAATTATTATGCATGCAGGAGTGGAGCAGGGATCTAACTATATACAGGCTTCCAACCAGTCTTTACATTTTTATCTCCATTAAATCTTTAGAGATACATGTTGCCTATAATTCTAGATACTTCCCTGGGTTCTGTAAGAAGAATGCATTGTTTGTTGGCTTCTATTTTAAAAATGCTCACTCTTCTTTCATGTGCAAAATCAGTAAAAAATGTTCTAACTGCTTCTATTTTACAATGTTTCCTGGATATGTCTTAACTGTAATTATTCCCTCTTTTATTATTATCTTTGTCTTTGAGGGTTGAGAGGATTTTTTGTCCTTTCAACCTTCTGTACTGTAAATCTTATAACTTTGTAGAAGGAAAAATTATAAATATGTGTTCTCTGTCATGCTTCTGCATTAATTTTTAATATTAAATGCAAACCTTAAAATAATGTGTGTGTTCATGGCAGGCTGCTTTGGGCTATGCCCACAGAACCTGGATGGTACATTATTTTTTTCTAGGGTTTTATTACTAATCAGGAACAGTAATCCATTTTATGTGTATGAGCAGGGGTGCTAGACACTGAATGTTTGTGTCTCCCAAAAATTCATATGTTGAAACCTAACTTCTATGTAATGGTATTTGGAGGTGGGACCTGTGGGAGGTGATTATGTCATGAAGACAGAGGTTTTATAGATGGGATTAGTGCCCTTACATAAGAGACTCCAGAGAGTTTCTTCATCCCTTCCACCAAGAGAGGACCCCAAAAAGAAGCACATCTAAGATGAAGTACCTTAATCTTTAACTTTCTAGCCTCCAGAATGCTGAGAAATACATTTCTGTTGTTTATAAGCCTCTTAGTCTATGGTATTCTGTTAGAGCAGCCAATGTGGACTAAGACAAAGGCAACAGCTTATCAACATAGGTCAGGCAATAATTTACTTCTAAGTTTTCAGAATAACCAGCATAGGCCAAGGCCATCATTAGTGCTCAGTTCGTTTGTTTGATTGATTCATTCATTTTTTCCTTCCAATTGACCTGTGAATCTGACCAAACAAATATTAAAACCCATGGAAAGTGAGCCATAAAGAGTTTAAGTGGCTTGTTTAAAATTACAAAGCTTTTTTGGAGTAGATGTAAGATTGGAAGTCCAGTTCATTTCTTTTTTAGTTCTGTGTAGAATTAGCTCAACACAAGAATGCTCTCATAGCAAAGAGGAAATAAGAAGACTGTGCTGGTTTTAGAAAGACAAGATGGTAGTGCTACCACGGGATTGTGCACAAGGCACTCCTAAGGCTTACACAGAAGTAACCTCTGGCTTCCTGGGTGATGATGAGCCCTGTAACAGATATCACTTATGGGCAATTTACTTAGTGTCTGACTCTATTATAAGTAGTTTCTATAATGTATCTCATTGCCACTTCTTAAGGTAAGGCTCTGAGTTGGAAGACAGATTTGAAAGTAGAATCACTATTATAAAGAAATACATTCTTCTGAAAGTATTAGACTCACCCTTTCACGAGAGAGAAATTATACTTAAGTGTTTAAGAATAGGAGACTCTCGTTCTTAAATTGGGTGGTCAGTATGGTGCTACTAATATCAACTCATATTACAGGAATCAAGTTCATGTATTTTGCTTATTAGTTTAAAATTCAATTAGTTGACCTTGAATTTCTAACTCAAGTTAAGACCTATAATTTTACCTGCCAATTTGACCATCTGGATGACCCACAGTTTCCTCAACAGAACTTTTTAAAAATTGATTTTTTTTTTACCTGTATCAGTTAGCTTTTACTATATAACACAGCACTTAAAAACTTAGTAGTTTAAAAAATAACTAGTGGCCCAGTGCACAAAATTTGTGCACATTAAATGGGGATTAATTAGAGGAAATATTTTAATATTGCTATTTGCCCTTTCTCTATAATAGAAGTGTCAGAGATGAAAGAAAAGTAGTAAAATGTATATGAAAATCTTCCTCCTGTCAGAGTCTGGGGCATGCTATGGGACCCAGATTCAAGTCCCAACCCACCCGCAATGCCTCAAAATTGCATGAGACCCAGACCCAGCCAGCCCCACTACCACTGGGCGAGATCCAGACCCAGCCAGCCCCACCCCTGTCAAGCCCCGCTGGGCAGGAGGCACAGCCTCAGGTTCCCTGGCCTGGTGCCAGGTGGGGGGGCACAGCCACAGGTCCCCATCAAGCCCCGCCAGGTGGGGGGCACAGTCTCAGGTCCCTTAGAGCATCCTCAGGTCCCCTGGCCCAGCGCTGTGGTGGGGGGCATGCCTTGAGGTCCCCCATCAAGCCCCACCAGGTGGGGGGTGCAGCCTGAGATCCCCCATCAAGCCCTGCCAGGCAGGGAGCACAGCCTCAGGTCCCCTGGCACCAGGGTGGGGGGCATATCCTGAGGTCCCCTGGCCCAGGGCAGGGGGAGCAGCTTGAGTTCCCTCAGCCCAGCACCAGGGTGGGGGGTACACCTTGAGGTCCCCTGTCAAGCCCCACTGGGGGGGCAGGGGGAAACAGCCTCAGGTCTCCTGCCCAGCCCAGCACCACACAGCCTCAGGTCCCCGCTGATTGCTCATTAAGGCTCATTAGGGGAACTCAGCCTCCACTGTAGGTGCAAGTCATCTTGTGTTACGGAAACTCCGACTCCACTGTGGGTGCAGCCATCTTGTGTTACGGAAACCCCGCCTCCACTGTGGGCACCACCATCTTTGTGATGGTGTGATGGTCAATTTGCATATTTCCTCTTTATTAGGTAGGATCTTTATGATGCTGAGTATCCTGCTGGTTGGTAATTTAGCCTAGACCAGGGGTCCTCAAACTTTTTAAACAGGGGGCCAGTTCACTGTCCCTCAGACCGTTGGAGGGCTGGACTATAGTTTTTTAAAAAAAACTATGAACAAATTCCTATGCGCACTGCAGGCCCGGGACCAGTTGGCTGCTAAGCATGACAGGCAGCGGCACCCGGCGGGCCAGATAAATGTCCTCGGCGGGCCGCATGTGGCCTGCGGGCCGTAGTTTGAGGACCCCTGGGACCAAGCTGGGCAGTTCTGATATGGCTGGGTTCAGCTGATTTTACTCACGTGGCTGAAGTCATCTGGCAGATATCTGAGGCCTAATTGGTTTAGAATGATTTTTGCTGGTGAAGGAGACTGAATAAGGTCTTCCACTACCAAGAAGTCCACATTCTGTTCCCTGAAACTTGTGAATATAGTATCTTATATAGCAGAAGGGACTTTACAGATGTGATTAAATTAAATATCTAGAGATGGGGAAATTATTCTGGAATATCCAGGTGGGCCCAATGTTATAACACAAGAGTCTTTATAAGAGGTAGGCAGAGAGAGATGCTACTATGGAAGGGGAGAAGGTGATATAATCACAGGAGCAGAGATTAAAATTATAAACTTTGGGGATGGAGGAAGGGGCCAGAGCCAAGGAATAAAGGCAGACACTATAAGCTGAAAACAACAAGGAAATAGATTCTCCCTCAGAGTTTCAAGAAGGACAAAAACCTGCAGACACCTTGATTTAGCTTAGTGAACCTGACTTTGAACTTCTGACCTTCAGAATTGTCGAGAGAATAATTTTATATTGTTCTAAGTCACTGATTTTTGATAATTTGTTATGGCAATAAAAGAAAACTAATACAGCTGAGATGTCTGGAATGATCATGGCCTCTCTGCAAATATTTTCCTTTCTTCCTTCCTTCCCTTCCTCTTTCCTTTCTCTCCTCAATGTTCACCCTATCCTCTAGCCATACAAAGATTTAAGATTTACAGGAAAGGGGCTGAAAACCTTTCAACCTTCATAGACAAAGATAAGAATAAAAGAGGAAATAATTACAGTTAAGACATATCCAGAAAACTCTGGAACATACTAACAGATCCTATAGTATTCCCATAAAAGCTGGAAACAAATAAGAATATTTTTATTCTTTATATTTATTTCTGAACATTCCTTTTTCATTCCTCACCCAAAGATATATTTTTATTGATTTGAGAGAGAGGAAAAGAGAGATAGAGAGAGAGAGAAAGAGAGAGATGTGAGAGAGAAACATTGATTGGTTGTCTCCAATACATGCCCCAACTGGGGATCAAACTGCAACCTACATATGTGCCCTGACCCCTGACCAGGAATCAAACCTGAACCTTTAGGTGTAATGACACTTCAACCACCTGAGCCACTCTACCAGGGCTCCAGCTTAGTTTTTATGGAGCTTGTTAAATGTGAAGTTTTATTCAGTGAAAATCAGAGGTATAATTTATCTAAGGCAATGAATCATAGATACATATGCAAGGATTGATACATATGCAGCACATTACAGTTTCTGCAACCTATTTAACTGCATCTAACTAAAAAGGGATATCACATTGAACAAGGCATGTGATATTTTGAATATGCCATGTAGTTTAATGCAAGATCAATAATACATTTGTAAACATTCATATGCATATTCATCTATGTTTACAGACACTATGGACGCCATGCATGCTGCCCATGATATGCCTTCATGCTCCCCTGTGTGAGATGCCCTGTGCCCCTTGATGGGTTTTCTATATTCTCACCATTCTTCAGGACTCTGATCAAACATTAATTTCCTAATGACACTTCCTTATCACTCAGTCTCTGTGACAACAGTGTCATCATCCTCCCCCTTATTCCCTTGACCTTTTAAATTTCAGCAAGTGGAAATTGAAACAAATTCTATGAAATATTAATAGCTCTTGATACATACATTTAACAAAAGTTGACTCCAGTATTTTAAGTGCTAATGTCTCAGAGAAGGTAGAAACAAGTCTAATTGGGAATAAATAAACAGAAAAGCTATTCCTCTGAGAGTTAAATTGTCCATCTAGGTGGATAAGTTCCTCTCAGATAATGCAGAATTGCAGAAGTTAAATCATGTGCTTGAGAGAAGCACTCAATCAAGTCCATCAGCTGGTTAAAAATAAACTTAGGCATGATATCACTATAAATTTATTTTTTATCTGGGATCTTTCCTTTCCCATTTAAAAATCATTCTCCAAAGCCTGCATTTTCTGTGAAGTTTCTATCTACTAAAATGCATCTCTGTTCAGTGTTCTCAATTATCTGTACTTTATCCATTTTTTTCTTTTTATTCATAAGCATTTGGGGCAGAGACACATTTTATCTCTATGATATATTGAAAAAGTGCAGGGTACATCCACAAAGCTTCATATATAATCATAATAACAATAATCTGTATTACATATGACAGGTAAAAAATTACTATTCCAGCACTCATCATTTCAAATGAGAATAAATAAAGCTCTATGCATTTCATTAAAGTGTTTTTCTCAAATCTGGTTTGTGGAACATAGATAACAATCTGCCTATTTTTTCAAAGATATTTTTTCATTGAAAACATGTCTAACAATTTCTAATACATGTTCATACAAACTTAGTTTGCATTTAGTAAATAAAGTCAGATGTTTCATAAAAAATTGAATTAGTTTTACGGTACATTAGCTTGATGGAATATTACATAGCCATTAAAATGATGAATGTGTGGACTATACAGATACATAGAAAATTATATACTGTGGGAAGAGTAATACAAAGTATGATGATATGATCATCTCTTTGTATACATTATTTGTTATGCATAAAGCTTGGAAGGGGCCACCCTTAAATAACTATTTTCTTAGGAAACCATTATATAATCTATATATTTGTTTTTAAAACAATACTATTTAAACAATATTTACTAAAATAAACTATAAACATCCAGGTCATATAAATTCTTATAATGTATGTTATGGTAATACAAATAAAAATAGTAGTTTAGCCGAAACCGGTTTGGCTCAGTGGATAGAGCGTCGGCCTGCGGACTGAAGGGTCCCGGGTTCGATTCCAGTCAAGGGCATGTACCTTGGTTGCGGGCACATCCCCAGTGGGAGGTGTGCAGGAGGCAGCTGATCGATGCTTCTCTCTCATCGATGTTTCTAGCTCTCTATCCCTCTCTCTTCTTCTCTGTGAAATATCAATAAAATATATTTTTTAAAAAAAATAGTAGTTTAAAAACATTGCCTCACCTGTAAAATGAAGGCATTGGTTAAAATCATCTCTGGGGTTCCTTTGCTCATTGAACATCAGGTAATGTTATTCATGACAACATTACCAGGAAAGCAGTGGGTTCTCTTTATTTTCATGACATCAGGAATATTGTCTTTGGAGTTAGATTCTTTATTTTAAATCATCCCTCCATCATTGAACATCCACTGGATATCTGACCTGGGAACCATAGCTTATCTTTCCTAAGTCTTGGTTTCCCCCCTTGTAAAATAGAGGTAATAAAATGTTACCTTATAATATTGTTGAGAGGATTAAATGAAGAAAAACTTGTAAAGTGAGTGCTTTGCACAGAGTCTGGTACATATTAAACTTTCAATAAAAGGTAGTTCTATACACATATCTCAAGGCCACTACTGATTTACCAATGGTTTCCCCCCAAAGAAAACCCAATGAAAAAATATCCCTAGGAATAATATTCTGCAAATAAGGCCAATCTAGATGAAATCTCAACCAACAGGGAGTTTCTTTTATTTCTTTAAAGAGATATTTTCTTATATTCAAACTTTATTTATAACGAAAGCAGTCTTTGGCATGCTGCCTGTAGCAGGTGACCTTTCTGCCAGTGGGGCTTTGTGACAGAGTTGCACGCATTCTGAGAAGTCATTGAACATTTTGTGAATTGATTTCTTTTGGTAAAAGTCACTGGAATTTGGAACTAAAAGTCTTTAGACTAGATAGAATGCCAATCATGGTGCATTCAATATTCCAACATTTGAATGGATCATTTGTGAATTTGTCATTCTATTCTCCACCCCTCTATCTACAGAGCATATGTAAAATAGGGGGCCTATATTTTGAGTATGTTTTATGTCCCATCCTGCCTGTATGGTTTAGTGTGAGGGTTCAGTGAAGGAAAACAAACAGGTAATCAAAAGACTAGTTAACATAAGGTCAGATTAATTCATAATTATATGTCTTACACACCTGTCTTAGACTCACTGTGAATATGTTTAGGAAAAAATCTTCCAGCTTACTAAATGAGTGCAATTAGGCCCTTCTGAAATCTTACAAGAGAGAAAAAAAATTGTTTTTCTCATTCTTATTATAAGGGTATGCAGCTCTCTCTCTTATAGGGAGAGATTTAACTATACTCACCTCTGCAAGGCCCAGTCAGAGAACAGGCAGGCATTCTGAAAGAGAAGCTCTGCCTCTCCAGAATTGGCATTTTCAGATATATTAGGTTGATTTTAAAGACTAGGAGAGTGGCCTGGCTGGTGTGACTCAGTAGTTGAGCTTTGACCTATGAATCAAGTCATGGCTCAGATTTCAAGTCAGTCAGGGCACATGCCCTCACGCAGTCTCAATCCCCAGTATGTGGCATGCAGGAGGCAACTGTTTCTAAGAAGCTCTCTCTTCCTCCCCCTTCATTTCTAAAACCAATAAAATATACGTTTTAAAAAGTACTAGGAAAGTTGAATGGGGATAAATGACTGCTTATTAAGTAATAAGGGCATCTCTAGGGAGAAGGTAGGTCCAAACTAGCCAATGCTAGTACTAGCTTCTTGAAGTTTGTAACCGATGATTTTAAGAACAATGACATGCTGTTCTACAGCTTTTCTAACCTGGCCCTTAGGTTATTGCTCTCTTCTTAGCTCCCACATTCACTATATTTTAACAATCTGTCTCCAAATCACAGAATGAATTCCTTGAGATTAAGAGATTAGGGACTAAGGATTGATTATTCATCTTTGTTCACTTAGTGTCTAGTTCTGAAGAAACCAGTCATAAACACTTGACTACTTCACAAAGTAGGAAAGTCATACATTTTTAATTAGGTTCAAAATATACTGATTTATCTGTTGTGACTTAAAAATAAAACAGCCTTCAGAG
The DNA here is from genome assembly GCF_963455305.1 of Plecotus auritus. Classification (NCBI taxonomy): domain Eukaryota; kingdom Metazoa; phylum Chordata; class Mammalia; order Chiroptera; family Vespertilionidae; genus Plecotus; species Plecotus auritus. The sequence goes on along the minus strand of NC_137771.1, from coordinate 164,336,001 downwards.
GTTGGTGCCTATTAGGACTAACTACTACCATGATTTGCAAGAAACAATCCTTTCTGGTTTTGTCAGAGGCAGAACTGGGCTGAATGGTGTATTTTTGTGTCCCTGTACCCTTTTCTGATCTATGGACTTAAATAATTCCTTAGGTTGCTTCCAGTAACTCGGTATGTTTGTGTAATGTACAGCATTTATCCATCTTGCACACTACGGAAGTTCCCCAACTTAAGATGTTTCAACTTATGAATTTTTGACTTTACGATGGAGCAAAAGGGATACACATTCAGTAGAAACCGCACTTTGAATTTTGATCTTTTCCCAGACTAGTGGTTTGCAGTAAGATACTCACTTACGATGCTGGGCAGCTGCTGTGGGCAGCAGCTCCCAGTCAGGCACACGATCATGAGGGTAAACAACCGATAGTCTACAGTGTACTGTGGTGCCTGTGTCTTCTGGATATTATGTTCTGAGTGCATTTACTAGTAAGGTAGGCTAGGCTAAGCTATGATGTTTGTTAGGTGAGATGTATCAAGTCCACTTTAGACTTAAGGATGTTTTCAACTTAAGATGGATTTATCAGGACATAACATCCTGAGTCAAAGAGCGATTGTTATTAGCAATCCCTTAATTTTTCTAGACTTCAGTCACCTAGAAATTGAGGCCCTAGGGCTAGATTGTCTTAAAGATAGTACTCCACTTTCTGTACGTTTTTACCTGGTGATGAAAGGCTAGATTTTTAGGGACACATGCTTATTTTATAGCAGTAAGTTCTCCTCTCCTCCGCCTCATAACACCTTGATGTTAGTATCCGGCTCAAAACAAAAGTAGGAGGTAAAGAAAGAAGCTGTTTTCTGACTCAGTACCAAAATAATAGAGACAAGGCTGAAAATAAGTAGCTAAGGAAATTGCTTCTTGTGTTTGTATAATTTTTTTCAAGTTTTCCTATTGTAACTTTCTTTGATTTGTAAGAAAAGTCATCAAATTGGAAGGGTTTTCCATTTCCTGCTGTCTGCCTCCCCTTGCCCCCTTCCATCCCATGCCCAGGGACTATGCATTGAAAGCAACTTTAACTGACATAATTAATGAAAGGCTGAGTGCATGCCTGTGGTATACTGTTATTTTATGACCAGGAGCTCTTCTAGATCTCTTCTCAACTTCTCTCCTGGGTTGCTGTAGAGTTTGATCACTCTGTATTGTATTAGTTTCCCCATGTGTGCAATGAACAGGGATATATCATACATATCTATGGATGCTGCTGTGGTGTATATCATAAAAGATCAATACTCATCCAACACATTAATATCTCTTGGCAAAGGAACAAAAAGGCACAGTAATTGTTGCATTGCCTATACATGTCCCTGTGGCTGATTTGCCTTTAACAGCTGGGGAAGTAGCCTTAATTCTGGACTGCTTTGCTGTGGACAGATGGACCTCATCTTTCTTACTTTCCTTGAACTAGACTGCCCTCTTGGGAACTGTTCTCTTCTGTGAAAATCTCCAAACCTCAGACCTCATCACTGATAACAAAATAAGCAAGCAAACAAAAAAGGTTTAATTTAAAAAGTAAAACCAATAATATCAAAGTGAGCAGATTATATTACTTGGCAATGCTACCTGCCAGAACAAAATGTAAAGAACAGACTGTACACATTTGCTACATGTCATTAACACTGTCTAGTCGCTTTCTTTGAGATGTGAGGAACAACTAATTGACTATTAACAGTACTACATTACAACAGGGTGTATGTTATAGAGCAATTCATTTCTCCCAGTCATCTAATTCACTTCAATTTTGTGACCACTTACTGTACAAACTGTTTAATAGGTTTCCTGGAGCATATAAAATGAATGACATGGACTTTCCCTTCTTTAACTTTTACTAAACACTCTTTGAATGTATGACATATTGGGAGCAGCCCATTGGGATCTTTAAGGAACATTGGAAAAAGGGAAGACATAACTTGTACTTATCCTACCTTTATACAAATGAAAAATCTTGGTAGAATGGCTTATAAAACATGAGAACTTAAGATGTAGAATAATTTAAGAACTTTTTTTTAATAGAATATACCAATGTCTGAACTCTGTCAATTATTTTACCAGGGAAATTCACATAAGTTATTTAATTTCTTGACCCCTCACTTTCTCATTTGTGTACATAATTTCATAGTAGTTCAAAATTAGTTGGATATGAGCAAGTTAATGTGTGACTCAATCTAATAAAAATAATGTTTATAGGAAGGTGCTGAAAAGGCATAATTGAATGCCCAGTATTAACTACTAGTTGCTGCTGCTGAAATTGCTTGATGTTGCTCCTGTTACTACTGCTATCATTATCACTACCATCACCTTTGCAGCCACCACCATCACCACTACTACCACTACCACTACCACTACCACCAGTACTAATATATTCTACCACAACTACCACCAACCATCACCACTACTACCACTACTATTACCATTAGTTGTTATTATTTTCCTGATTGTGAGTTTCACCAATTACTATTGTCATCATCATCTTCATTATCATCATTTTCATTAAGTGAAATAAAATGAATTACTCAAGAATGGGAGGGAAAATATTTCTTAAATTACTCAAGAACACTTTAAAATTCTCATTACTATTTTTTTCTTTAAATATATTTTTTATTGATTGTAGAGAGGAAGGGGGAGAGAGAGAGAGAGAAAGAGAGGGAGAGAGAAACATCAATAATGAGAGAAAAATCATTGATTGGCTGCCTCCCACATACAGGAAATTGAGCCTGCAACCTGGGCATGTTCCCTGACTGGGAATCGAACCGTGATCTCCTGGGTCTTAGGTCTATGCTCAACCACTGAGCCACACTGGCCAGGTTTTCATTGCTATTCTTTTTTTTTTTTTTTTTTTTTTTTTTTTTTTTTTTCAAATTTTTATTAAGGTAGTACATGTGTACATATCTTATCATTGCCCCCGACCCCCACCCCACTCCCATATATGCCCTCACCCCCCAATGTTTTGCATCCGTTGGTTACTCTTATATACATGCATATAAGTCCTTCAGTTGATCTCTTATTTCCCCCACCTCTCCCTAACCTTACCACTGTAATTTGACAGTCTGTTTGATGCTTTACTGCCTCTGTAACTATCTTTTTGTTCATCAGTTTATAATGTTTTTCATTATCCCCAAATGAGTGGGATCATGTGGTATTTTTCTTTCATTGACTGGCTTATTTCACTTAGCATAATGTTCTCTAATTCCATCCAAGTGCCTACAAATGGTAGTAATTCCTTCTTTTTTACGGCAGCATAGTATTCCATTGTGTAGATGTACCATAGTTTTCTGATCCAGTCATCTGCTGATGGGCATTTAGGCTGTTTCCAAATCTTAGCTATTGTAAATTGTGCTGCTATGAACATAGGGGTGCATATATCCTTTCTGATTGGTGTTTCTGGTTTCTTAGGATATATTCCTAGGAGTGGGATTACTGGGTCAAATGGGAGTTCCATTTTCAGTTTTTTGAGGAAACTCCATACTGTTCTCCACAGTGGCTGCACCAGTCTGCATTCCCACCAGCAGTGCACGAGGGTTCCTTTTTCTCCGCATCCTCGCCAACACTTGTCGTTTGTTGATTTGTTGATGATAGCCATTCTGACAGGTGTGAGATGGTATCGCATTGTTGTTTTGATTTGCATCTCTCGGATAATTAGTGACTTTGAGCATGTTTTCATGTGTCTCTTGGCCTTCCTTCTGTCTTCTTTCGAAAAGCTTCTATTTAGGTCCGTTGCCCATTTTTTTATTGGATCATTTATCTTCCTTTTATTAAGTTGTATAAGCTGCCTGTAGATGTTGGAAATTAAACCTTTATCAGTGATACCATTTGCAAATATGTTCTCCCATACAGTGGGGTTTCTTGTTGTTTTGTTGATGGTTTCTTTTGCTGTGCAAAAGCTTTTTATTTTGATGTAGTCCCATTTGTTTATTTTCTGTTTGGCTTCCATTACCCTAGGGGCAGTATCACTGAAAAAGTTCTTTTGGCATATGTCTGAGATTTTGCTGCCTGTGGATTCCTCTAGTATTTTTATGGTTTCCCGTCTTATATTTAAGTCCTGTACCCATTTTGAGTTTATTTTTGTGTATGGTGTAAGTTGGTGATCTAGTTTCATTTTTTTGCATGTATCTGTCCAATTTTCCCAACACCATTTATTAAAGAGACTGTCTTGACTCCATTGTATGCTCATGCCTCCTTTGTCAAATATTAAATGCGCATATTGGTTTGGGTCGATATCTGGATTCTCTATTCTGTTCCATTGATCTATATGTCTGTTCTTGTGCCAGTACCAGGCTGTTTTGAGGACAGTGGCTTTGTAATACAGCTTGAAATCTGGTATTGAGATCCCTCCTACTTTATTCTTCTTTCTCAGGATTGCTGTGGCTATTCGGGGTCTTTTTTTATTCCAGATGAATTTTTGGAGAGTTCTTTCTAGGTCTGTGAAATACGCCGTTGGTATTTTAATGGGGAGTGCATTGAATCTATAGATTGCTTTGGGTAGTATGGACATTTTAATGATGTTGATTCTACCAATCCATGAACATGGTATGTTCTTCCATCTGTTTACATCTTCCTCTATCTCTTTTTTCAGTGTCCTGTAGTTTTCCGCATATAGGTCTTTTACCTCCTTGGTTAGGTTTATTCCTAAGTATCTTAATTTTTTTGGTGCGATGGAAAATGGGATTGCTTTTTTAGTCTCTCTTTCTGTAAGTTCATTGTTGGTGTATAGAAATGCCATAGATTTCTTGGTGTTAATTTTGTATCCTGCTACATTGCCGAATTCATTTATTAAGTCTGTTAGTTTTTTGATGGAGTCTTTCGGGTTTTTTATGTACAATATCATGTCATCTGCAAATAAGGACAGCTTTACTTCTTCTTTTCCAATTTGGATGCCTTTTATTTCTTCTTCTTGTCTAATTGCAGTGGCTAATACTTCCAGTACTATGTCAAACAGGAGTGGTGAGAGTGGGCATCCCTGTCTTGTTCCTGTTCTTAGGGGAAATGGTTTTAGTTTTTGCCCATTGAGTATGATGTTAGCTGTGGGTTTATCATATATAGCTTTTATGATGTTGAGGTATGATCCTTCTATTCCCACCTTGTTGAGAGTTTTTATCAAGAAAGGGTGTTGGATTTTGTCAAATGCTTTTTCTGCATCAATTGATATGACTATGTGATTTTTATCTCTCAATTTGTTTATGTGATGTATCACATTTATTGATTTGCGGATATTGAACCATCCTTGCATTCCTGGGATAAATCCTACTTGGTCATGGTGTATGATCTTTCTGATGTACTGCTGGATCCTATTTGCTAGAATTTTATTGAGGATTTTGGCATCTACATTCATGAGAGATATTGGCCTGTAATTCTCCTTCATTGTGTTGTCTTTATCTGGTTTTTGTATTAGGGTGATGCTGGCTTCATAGAAGGAGCTGGGAAGTGTTCCTTCCTCTTGAATTTTTTGGAATAGTCTGAGGAGGATAGGTTTTAGTTCTTCCTTGAATGTTTGGTAGAACTCTCCTGTGAAGCCGTCTGGCCCCGGGCTTTTGTTTGCCGGAAGCTCTTTGATGACTGCTTCAATTTCTTCCATAGTTACTGGCATGTTGAGCTGTTTAGATTCTTCCTGATTGAGTTTTGGAAGGTTATATTTTTCTAGGAATATGTCCATTTCCTCCAGGTTGTCCAGTTTGTTGGAATAGAGTTGTTCGTAGTAATTTTTAACAATCCTTTGTATTTCGGCGGGATCTGTTGTTATTTCACCTCTTTCATTTCTGATCTTGTTTATTTGGGTCCTCTCCCTTTGCTTCTTGGTGAGCCTGGCTAGAGGTTCATCAATCTTGTTTATCCTTTCAAAGAACCAGCTCTTGGTTTTGTTGATCTTTTGTATTGTTTCTTTGGTCTCTATGTCGTTTATCTGTGCTCTGATCTTTATTATTTCCTTCCTTCTGCTTACACTGGGCTTTTCTTGTTGCTCTTTTTCTAACTCTTTGAGTTGTTGGGTTAGGTAATTTATTACCCCTGTTTCTTGTTTTTTGCAGTAGGCTTGTAGAGCTATGAACTTCCCTCTCAAGACTGCTTTCGCTGTGTCCCATAGATTTTGGATTGTAGTGTTTTCATTGTCATTTGTTGTCATGATGTTTTTTATTTCTTCTTTGATCTCTCTGGTAACCCAGTCATGGTTTAATAGCATGCTGTTTAGTCTCCATGTGTTTGATTTCTTTGGGTTGTTTTTATTGTAGTTGATTTCCAGTTTTATGCCACTGTGGTCTGAGAAGATGCTTGATATGATTTCTATCTTCTTGAATTTGAAGAGACTTTGCCTATGTCCCAACATATGGTCTATCTTTGAAAATGACCCATGTGCACTTGAGAAGAATGTATATTCTGTGGCTTTGGGGTGAAATGTTCTGAAGATGTCAATTAATTCCATCTGGTCTAGTGAGTCATTTAGGATTGATGTTTCTTTGCTGATGTTTTGTTTAGAGGATTTGTCCAATGGTGATAGTGGGGTATTAAAGTCTCCTACTATGATTGTATTGCTGTCAATGTCTCCCTTAATATCCTCCAGGAGTTTTTTTATGTATTTGGGTGCTCCTGTATTGGGTGCATATATGTTTACCAGAGTTATTTCTTCTTGTTGGATTGCTCCCTTTAGTATTATGAAATGGCCTTCCTTATCTCTTGTTATGTCCTTCAGTTTGAGATCTAATTTGTCAGAAATAAGTATTGCTACCCCAGCTTTTTTTTCAGTTCCATTTGCCTGGAAAACCTTTTTCCATCCCTTCACCCTCAGTCTGTGTGCGTCTTTTTTTCTGAGGTGGGTTTCTTGTAGACAGCAGATATATGGGTCGTGTTTTCTTATCCAATCTGTTACCCTATGTCTTTTGATTGGGGCATTTAATCCATTTACATTTAAAGTTATTATTGATAGGTACTTATTTGTCGCCATTCCTATTCTTTACCCCTGTGTTACTTCTTCGCTTCCTGTTTCTTTCTTTCTTTCTTTTTTTTTTACAGTAGACCCTTTAGCATTTCTTGCATTGCTGGTTTGGTGGTAATAAATTCCCTTAGTCCTTTTTTGTCTGTGAAGCTCCTGATTTCACCTTCAATTTTGATTGACAGCCTTGCTGGGTACAGTATTCTTGGATTCAGCCCCTTCCTTTGCATGACTTTGTATATTTCATTCCATTCCCTTCTGGCCTGATGAGTTTCTGTTGAGAAATCAGTTGCTAGTCTGATGGGGGTTCCTTTGTATGTAACTTTCTGTCTCTCTCTTGCTGCTTTTAAGATTCTTACTTTGTCGTTGGTGTTTGCCAATTTAATTATAATGTGCCTTGGCGTCGGTCTTTTGGGGTTCATTTTGCTTGGGACTCTGTGAGCTTCTTGGATTTGTGTGGGTTTTTTCTTCCCTATATCTGGGAAATTTTCTGTCATTATTTCTTCAAAGAGGTTTTCTATTCCTTGCTCAGCTTCCTTTCCTTCTGGAACCCCTATTATGCGGATGTTGTTTTGTTTCGTGTTGTCCCAAAGTTCCCTTAGACTCTCCTCCTGCCTTTTAATTTTTTTTTCTAGAAGTTGCTTTTCTTGGGTATTTTTTTCCATCTTGTCTTCTAGCTCACTGATGCGGTCCTCTGCTTCTTCTAGTCTACTCTTGATGCTTTCTATTGAGTTCTTTACAGCAGCGATGTCATTTTTCATTTCTTCTTGGTTCTTCTTCATTTCCTCTTGGTTCTTGCTCATATTGTCGAATTTGTCTTCCATTCTTTTCAGCCACCTTATGACCATTTCTCTGAATTCTTTTTCTGGAAGGTTGCTTGCCTCCATTTCGTTTACTTCCTTTTCTGGTGATGCCTGCTTTTCTTTCATATGCGGGCTGCTTCTTTGTCTCCCCATGGTCTCTCTTCTCTGGGTGTCTGGTTATGTAGTTCTCTCTCTCCTGGGTTGATTTAAAGGCACAAAATACAGCACTACCAGGTACAACTCACAAGGCACTGAACAGAAATGTATTCACGATATTAATAACCTCCAATAAAGGTGACCACCAGAGAAAGGCAAATTAGGTGATAGGAGAGAAAGAAGAAGAGGAAAAAAGAAAGAAAGAAAGAAAAAAAGAAAAAAGGAGTGTGAAAATGAAATTGGGAAAAGGGAAAGTAAAGAGAAAAAAAAAAGTAAGAGAGACAAGAAAGTGACTAAGAGAGAAAGGGGAACAGACTATATATATTGGGGATAAAACTCCAATAGAACAATCACTAATCCCGGCAAATGCCAGCAACAAGTGCCTGGGGATTAATACAAACTACAACACCAACTAATATGGATTGAGGCAAGGGAAAGCTGAAGCACAAAACAAACAAAAAAATAAACAAAAGAAGAATAAGCAAAACAATCTCACAAAAACAGCATAAAAATTGGATATAATCTACATTCAAGCAAACAACAACAAAAGGACAGAGAGAAGGACAAGTTTATGGATAGCTCAGACAGCGAAGGGAGAGGTGTATGTGGACTTGGAGCAGGGGATTAGAGATTAGATATGTAAGTAGGGTGAAATTTTAACAAGGGGTAAACAGAAAGAATAGGGAAAATCTAAAGCAGTAAAAGGGTAAGACAAACAGGACACTGAAAAGGGGGAGGTTAGGAAGAGAGTGATGGCCTAAGGGTAGAGTTGAGATAGAGTAAAACGATGCTAAAGGAAAGATAAAAAATAGAATGTAGAACCCTAATCCCAAAATAAAATGAAGAGAATATAAAATGACACTTTAAAAAAAAAAGATAAAATAGCAGTAGTAATAATACGGATTGAAAATAAAAATGTAATCATTAAAAAGGTAAAATCAAGTGATGAAAAAAGAAAAAAAAGTTTCTTGATTAAAGGATGCAAAAAATGAAAATAAAAAAAAATAAAAAAATAAAAAAATAAAAGGTAAAAATAAAATGTGAAGTAGTGAAGGTCATTCACTTCCTCTGTTTTTCTGTTTGGCACGCCTGTTTCTCAGTCCAGACAGTATTGCAGTTCCCTGCGATCCACTGCTCTTCGGTGTTGTAAGCCAGTCCTGATTTTAAGCAGGCGGTGTGTCTTAATTTCTCGTATTCCTTTATTTTTGATTACGCAAGAGTCAATTTGTGATTCAGCCCCTGGGTGGCAGTGTTTCTGGATTGACTTCCGGGTCTATCTATGGCCTCTCTAGGCAGTGTTAGAGCCTTTTTTCTCTGTGGCACTGCCACCGGCCTGTGGGCGTGGTCTGCCTCAGAGCTGACTCTCTGATGGTCACTCCCCGCTCCGATCCCCAGGTTCCAGAAAAACAACTTTCCCCTGCAGTCTCCCAGGGTGTCCCCAACTGGGTGATCCTATGTATTGGGCTTAGTAATCAGAAGCAAGGATTTGAAGAGGAAAAAGCCCAAGTGTGCGAACTCCAGGACTGCGAGTAAACCCAGGCACAAAGGGAGCGCACGGGCTGCGCGTAAGTCTGGACAGCCTGAAATTCTTAGGGTGTCCCTGCACTTCAGATCAAAATGGGTTGCTTTTTAGAGTGCCCTTCTCTTAGCAGCTCTGAGGACCCCTTTCCACAATCACAGATCACGCCAGCCCCTACAGCCACGGATTTTTCTAGGCACAGACTTCCCTGGTCCTCCAGCTCCCGCAAAACGCGCGTTCCTCTCTCCCGCCGGGACCAGAGACCTCACCTTATCCCAGGCGAAATCTGACCTTTCCGTGGTGGAGTGTAGAGCTCCTCTGAACCCGTGTGCTTGCGCCAGTTGGGGAGCGTTGTTCTGGGGCTCGCAGCTGTTCCTGGGGTGCCGCAGTTGTGGATTCTCAGGCTTCAGATAAGCTCCACTTTCCGGATCAAGATGGCGCAGACTCCGCGTCCAAGCCCGCAGCTCCGGGAGGGGACCCAGCCGCAGTTGGTGCTGCCAGGTCAGGGGAACCCCGTTCAGCAGTCCCCCTCCTCCTTCTGGAATTCAGCTGTCTCCCAACCAGCCAACAAACACTCCTTGTGCGTCCCTCAGCTGTTCTTTCTTTCTGCTCCGGGACAAGGCTCGGAACACGTCTGTCTATTCCGCCGCCATTATTCCCTCTCCCATCTCATTGCTATTCTTGACATATTCAACTTTATGGAACAATATGGGTGTAGGGATGAAGGTCAGGAAAGAGGTTTAAGGCAGAAACTACGTATGTTGGACTTCTTGTGGATCCAAAACTCATTAGTTTTAAAATTAATACCAACACTGAAAATTAAATACAAACAAGAGATGGAAACCAAAAGATAATTAAAGGTAATTAAAGGAATACAGAAATTTAGGTCAAGTAGAAATAAAGGGGAAAAAGACCATCCAAGAAATAAAATGTGTTTAGGAAGGAACAAATGTTGAATCAAGGTAAATCTTCCCTAAAAGAGATAGAGAAAAATTAAAGAAAATATTCTTTTTAGAAATTAGGCTTAAATAATAGATGACACAGATTCTATTTGCAATTCCTTTTGGATCATATTATACCTATGTTGAAGTCATGCAAAAAATTCTATCCTGAGCCCTAGTTGGTTTGGCTCAGTGGCTAGAATGTTGGCCGGTGGACTGAGGGTCTCAGGTTCGATTCTGGTCAAAGGCACATGCCCGGGTTGCAGGCTTAATTCCTAGTAGGGGGTGTGCAGGAAGCAGCCTATCAATGATCCTCTCTCATCATTGATGTTTCTATCTCTCTTTTCCTCTCCCTTCCTCTCTGAAATCAATAAAAATAATTTTAAAAATAAATTAAAAAGAAAAGAAAATCAGTTTGCTTGTTAAAAAAAAAAATCCCTTCTGAGAGGCAGACAATATAGTAGCAATAGCCCCAACCTAGTTCCCTTGCCTGAATTTATTGCTAAACATCTAAGTGACCACGATCAAGTCTCTAGATAATTCCATATATAAGATTCTATACTGATACTCAAAATGCAACATCTACCTGACCAAGACTGCATTTATGACTGAAAATTCAATAATATAAATCCTTTGCTGTTTTTATTTTTGCACAAGCTACTTTCTCTCCCATGTAATTAAAGAGAAATACAGTGGAGCAGAACTATGTGTATAATTTTTCTTAGGTTGCCTAGATTTTAGTGTGTAACTTTCTGTAAAGCAGAACTTCATGTTTCATTTATTCCTCATAGCAACAAACATATCTATTAAAATGTATTAAAGTTAGGGAGGCATGGTATTTAAGGAGAATGCAGTAAAACATTCAAGAGCCTCTCTACTATACTGAGTTATTTGAATGTGATGATATATTACTGCCACAAATAGTTTAAATGCATAGATATCTGTCCAGACTTTTCATTCTTTTGTGAGAAAGACCATACTTGAATGTATCCCCTCAACCCTGTGTGTACTTTATGGATGAATTAATTTTGACTTTACAAGAATCTGCCCTACTTTAGAACATAACCCACACAAGAGAAGTGATTCTATTGTATACAAAAAAAAAAAAAAAAAAAGTGCCATCTTGACGGAGTCAGTCATGTTTATCAGAAACCATAAGCCAGGATGACCTGCCCATCATTAGAGAGCATCCACATCCCAGAAGAGCCATTTCTTGCCAGTATCATAACTCAACAACTTGGCATCATCTGGCATTTTAAGGTTTGTGTAAGCAATTAGAAGAAAGAAATTTTTATTTAGTACTTTGTGGACATATGTGTTCTTACAGACTCTTTGAAAATGTTACACAAAGGCATTGACTGAGAACATAAACTACATATTAAAATCATCAAAAATCTCTATCATAAGTGCTAGATAGCATATTTCTTAAGACTGGCAGATGAAACTCTGTAGTGTGTGAACTTTGATACAATTGCAGTCAACATTGCAGTCTGTACTTATGGGATTCCACACTAAGCACCACAGAAAGGAAAGCTAACTGGTACACACATACAGTATATTCCTATACTTCATTTTAAGGCACAAATCATTAGAGAGCTTAGATGTTTAATTTTATTTTACCCACACTTTTGCCAAGCCATCTGTAATTATGAGTTATAGTTGATTGTTTTCCCAGAAATGTTTTCATTCAAGGGCAGATGCTGCTCAGCTTTACCTACTTAAGTGAATGTGCAGTTTGCAGTACAATCCGATCTTCCCCTGTGGAGACTGTCCTCTGCTGAAGGGTGATTATTGCTTAGTCAGCTGTTCCGACGCTACTGGAATCAGTTGCTATGGAAAGGGGAGTGGGTGGAAGATTGATAGACTCAAAGGAACTCTTTAAGAAAAAGGTTGAAGCAATTTTCAGTGGGAAAAAGGGAGAAATAATTAAAAAGAAATTCTTTCTGGAAAAGATCAATAACTAGAAAATTAACCTTTGAACTAATTGTTATAGGAAATCTATTTAATAATATTTTCTAACCAGAAGACTAATTTTTAAATTGACTCATATTGTCTCCTGCAACTTTTTAAAACAAATATAAAGAAGCCCATAAAACATCACTCCAAAGAAAAGTGAAAACAATGGTTTTCTTGCTTTTAGGGGAAAAAATACCTTACAAGAAAAATTTTAATTACCTCCATTTAGCATATTCAGAAATGGTTAAGGTTTAATTTAATGTAGTATACTTATATTTATATAAATGAAAGATAAATTAAGGACTTGAAGAAGAAGAAAAATATAAAATGTAGCAAAAGTACTATATACTACCTACATTTTAATATTAAGAGGTAAGCAATATTGTAGTTATCTAAAAAAATCTATAAAAATATCTTTTTTTAGTATTTTTAAATCCAGCTTTATTGAGATATACTTTAATACAGTAATATTCACTAATTTTAATTGTGCGTTTTGATGAGTATTGAGAAATGTGCACAGTTTGTATTCTCAGTGGTAATCATGATGTAGAATGTTTCCATTAACCTAAAAGCTGCCTGATGCCCTTCTTTAGACAAAGCCTTTCCCTCACCCCTGTTCCCGGCAAACATGGATCTTTGTGTCACTATGTTTTTGCCTTCTCTAGAATTTTATATAAATGAATAATACAACATATTCTGGTTTTGGTTAGCTTCTTTCATAGAAAATTAATGATTTACAGATTCAGCTATGTTTTTGTATGTGCCAGTAGTTAGAATGTTTAAGTGTGAAAGAGATGCCACTGTATGGATGTACAATTTATCAATTCATCAACTGATGGGCATTTGGATTGTTTCTAGTATTTTAGCTACTATAAATAAAGCGCCTATGAGTATTCAAGTACAAATCTTTTTGATCATATGTTTTAATTTTTCTTGTATGAATACTTAGAATTACTCGGTCATCTGGTAAGTGCATGTTTAACTTTATAAGAAACTGCCATTTCTTCCAAAGTGGCTAAAACCACTTTGAATTTCTGATAGCTGAGTCTGAGCATTCCAGTTGCTCCTCGTTCTCATCAGTATCCTGTGTAGTTCTAGATCAGTGAACTATTATGATCATGAATCACAGGAAGAATTTCATTTTATAATATAACCCACGATGCATACACAGAACTGAAAATATTTTAGGAAATAGTACTTTGGTTTACTACATTAAGGCAGTCTGATCTCTGTTTTCTATTCCTTATAATTTTGCTAAAAATAAAAATGCATGTCTTAACTATCAATTAATTATACAGTCTACTAAAAGTTTGACCTACGGTTTTTAAAAAAATAACATAGTTTTTGAAACATATACCCATACAAATATCTAATTTTAGGTTGTTAGTTTATTTTCCTAGTGAAAATATGGATGCATGGTATAGTATGATTTTCTCCACCAGGGATCAGTTGCTTGAGATTAGAAGGGAAAGCTGGATGAAGAATTAATCTGGGTTTGGGGTTTTGCCAAATAGATGAGATGGACATGAAACAAGGCAGGATACTGACAGAAGGTGTTTGAATTTTGCAGTGAATCAGGCTGGACATGGCAGAAAGTGATAGGGCTAGCAAACCTATGCTAGAAGTGGACCATTGGGCACAGTTTGGAACCATTAGGCAGCCATCACTATCAGCCACCAAAGCGAATGCTTTTTCTCTACATTTTCAGACTATTTTACATCAAAACCCATGTCCATAAATGGGTAGGTTTAGAAAAAAGTAATTAGTTATGGTTAAACCTTTATTTAGAAAGAATACTGAGACTATTATCTGAACCCAGTAGTTTTAATTTATTTATACACTAGAGGCCCGGTGCAGGAAATTTCTGCACAGATGTGGTCCCTAGGCCTGGCCGGTGATCGGTGATCGAAGGGTGAGCGTCTGGCATGGAAGGGCAGGTCCCAGCTGACCTCTGGGCCCTGGGCAGCACCTGGGCCCCCGGGCCACCATGCTCCCCCCTCCGACTGAGTCATCAGGCCCTGGCCAGCTCCCTAAGTGTCAGGGAGCCAGGTGGCAACCCCACCCCCCACCGCCGCTTCTGTTTGCCATCTGCAGGGTGATCAGGCCCCTCTTGCACCCACCTTGGCCTGGTGCCACCTGCTCACCTGCTCCACCATCCCGCTGTGCTCCCACTCTCATCGAGGCCCTTCAGGTCCGCAGAACCTCCACTGCTGCCCACTGCCAGCACCGTGTTGCCGAAGCCCGCCATGTTCTGCACTGCCCCCTAGTGGTCAGCGCACTTCATGGCAAGTGGTCGAACTCCTGGTCGAGGGGACAATTTGCATACTAGGCTTTTACTATATAGGATTGCCCTTAATGTTTTTTCTTCATGCTTATCCAGGAATTAAATACATCAAGATAAGCAATGGTTGAAACTTGAGAGACTAAAGATATTAAATGAGGTTTTACTAGAATAATAGTCTGAAGAGAGTGAAATCATAAAAAGTAAAAAATAAACATTAATTTTTCTGTGTAACTCACAGATTTTTTTTCACTTTAAAAAACTTCATGGTTGCCTCTGCTTTTCCCATTAAAATTCACCAATATTTTTCTTCCTGTCGAAGAGTATCCAGTTAGAAACTGAGCTTTGTAAGGTCTTATATTAGAGGAAAGTGTTTGAAGTTGCAGAAATTGTTAGTACACTGATTCAACATTTCAGATTAGCAAAGGAACATGGTCCAAGGTCACTGAATAAATTATGCTGCATCAAAAAAAAAGAAAATTACACTCTGACATAGTATGATTTTAATAAAAAATGAAAATGGAATTTATGACCCCCTTTCTTCAGGCTACTAATGTTCACTGCCAAAAGATGAATCCCTTCTGTGACATTAAATGTGAGATGCGCTACAGAAAATGTTGTGAACAAATGCACTTGCCAAGAAGAGAGGCAAAGTGTATACATGCATGTATTTTTATACCCATCTGCTATCACCATGAAGCCAAATATGTTTGAGGCAAACAAATCAGGCCAAATAAGTTCATTTTCTCCCCAGTGCAATAATGAAATCCAAATGAATAAATGAAATGCAGGTCTAACAGAATTAACAGAAGGAAAGTAACCATGCTGATTTGAAAGAAGTGACAGGCCTTTGAATTATAGCACTGAAAATAATTTAAAATAGCCCTTCTAGGAACCTTTGATAGGCCACTGTCAAAATGGAGCAACATGCATTGAGCTTCTAATAAGACACCTCTAAATATAATATTAATGAATAACATCATTAACAACTCTTGGGATCCAGTAAAGAAATATTAAAAGCATAATTTAAAGATGAAACAAATATAAGGGCACAGTAGCATGATGTGAGTTTAGATCAGCATATATTATGCCCTGGTTAAATTTGAGAAATTGGTTAAAACCAGTAAGCTGAAATCTTTTTAGCACAAATATAAAATGGCTCAGTAATGGCAGAAATTAACAGATGCCTTTATTCAAATGACAAAATCTGAGACAGACTCTGCAGGATGGTTGGATGCATAGATTAATGAAGCTTTTAATAAGCTACCATTTTACTAAATATGCCATGGAAGAATATCTTCTCCAGCAGTTAATATTTTCATTTTGCCTTAAAGGGAAAACATTAGTTTACGAACTCTGAAATGTCAAGATGCTTCTTATCAATTCTTTTATTAAAACTCTAATAGACAAAATTGGACATTGCATAGAATCATTAAGAAATAACTTCCTTCAGTTGCAGTTCAGAAGGTAACTTTTCTTAATACAGCATTTGCTTGGTACAGCTCCACCTTTCTAATGCCTGTTTAGATTGTCTCTCTCTCCTGCCAACCCCTTCAACCTTCCTTGAATCTACACCTCTGCCTACATAACCTCCTGTGTCCACATTTTGTTCAGATGTTTCACTTGGAAGATATTAACAATGGCCTTATGTTTCCTGCCTATGCAGTGTTGTTCCCCAGATTTTATTTTCCTTTGAACTCTAACATTTGGCATCAGTGACCATGTGCGTCTCTTTTGGCTTTTGCATGGATAGCCTTTCTCCTTTCTTTTCCTAACTGTGGCCTTTCCTTCCTGTTCTATTTTATAAGAATGACTTCTTTTCTTCTACCTACTAACAATGAAGTTTCCCATGTGCTCAAATCTATTCTTTCTATATACTCAATCTACTGATATATTTTCTCCCCAGGGATTCACTTAACATGTCTATTTTAATCTAAAATTCTCTAATCTACATCTTCAACCTTGAACTTTACCCTTGTCCTCATTTAGTTACTTATTCCACTAGCTTACAATATGCATTTATGCGAATTTCTATTGTTAACTCAAATTTAACATTTTCTCTGGAAGCAGGATTCCACTTGTAGTCACTTATCTATACTAATAAAAGCCTAGGTGGTTCTTGTGCTCTCATGCACTACACGGTCACACGGATGGCCATCACAAAGATGGTTGCCACAAGATGGCCACCACAAGATGGCCACCACAAAGATGGCCACCACACGATGGTCACCACAAGATGGCTGTGTGCACAGCAGAGGCGGGGCCCAGCGGCTGCTCTGCGTGGTGAGGCCTGGGGGTCCTGCAGCTCCACGCAGCATGGAGGAGGCAGGTCACAGCAGAGGAGGCGGGTTGCAGCAGGGGAGGGCAGTTGTGGGTGATCGGGCTGGCAGGGGAGCGATTAGGGGATGATCAGGCTGGCAGGCAGAAGCAGTTAGGGGCAATCAGGCAGGCAGGCAGGCGAGCGATTAGGAGCCAGTGGTCCCAGATTGTGAGAGGGATGTCCAAATGCCGGTAGTCAGAAATCCCCCAAAGGATCCCAGATTGGAGAGGGTGCAGGCCAGGCTAAGGGACACCGCCCACCCATGCATGAATTTTGTGCACCAGGCCTCTAATTTTGTTCATATAAGTAAAACCACTGTTCTCCCTCTCTGCTAGATTTTTGACTCTTTCATTTTCTTTTCCCTCTTTTATTTTTATCAGGTCAGTCACATTCAATCATTTCCCTCCAGGTCCTGTGTATTACTATAGTCCAGGTAGTTTGCACAGAGTGGCCAATTCCTGGGAAGGCTTTCCACGTGGGTTTTTTGTTTTTTTTTTAATATATTTTATTGATTTTTTTACAGAGAGGAAGGGAGAAGGATAGAGAGTTAGAAACATCGATGAGAGAGAAACATCGACCAGCTGCCTCTTGCACACCCCCTACTGGGGATGTGCCCGCAACCAAGGTACATGCCCTTGACCGGAATCGAACCCGGGACCCTTGAGTCCACAGGCTGACGCTCTATCCACTGAGCCAAACCGGCTAGGGCTCCACGTGGGTTTTAGTGCCTTAACTGTGCCCTGTACCTATCCAGCCTACACTCTGCTGCCTCCACAAATCTCCTTAACACAAATTCCATCTCATCACTTTCCTGGTTAAGAAATTTCAATGCTTTTCAAAGCCCAGTGCTTCAAATCAAAGCTTGTTTGACTACAGTTTCCCACTCATTTCCAATATATAGTGTCTACTTTAGTTAGGACATCTTCATGTTTATTTCCACCTTGTGCTTTAGTCATGATGATTTTTACATCTGAAATAGCAATACTTGTATTTCACACCAAGATTTACTTATCAGCATATGATAGCCTGTGAAATATTCCCCCAACTATGTCCTTTATTTGTATCTTTTGGATGATTGATGTCTACTTGTATAGCTATTTTTTCTTTAGTTTTCAACATTCTAAAAGTCACCACAAAGTTATTGAGTTATTCAGAATCACTGTAATTTGAATATCTAAGTAAAAATAAGAAATTTACTATAGTTTGCTGGGACATATATGTGTTATTTATTTTACTAAGAATGCTACATGCTTCAACATTGTAAAGCTTCTACTTCATGTGAAACAGACAGTTGAAATGTTCAGAACAGTATTGGTTGTTACAGATATAATATCAGTGTAGTTTCCTCACAGTTTTCATTTTCAATTGGAAAAAATTTAGTTAGAAATCTGTGTTAATTTAGCTCCATACTATTTAATTTAGCTTGTTGGGAGTGAATTCATTAATCCCATAGTATTAGTGATGCATATATTGATATAATAAAAAATACTGGCTTATAATTATCTAAGTACTAGACTTTAAGCTATAGGTTGCAGTTAAAATATGAATTCACAATACCCCTATTTCCAAATGCATACAAAATTTTAAAAATCGTAACGATACATCATAATTCCTTATCCCATCCCTCCCCGAAATGTGGTAACAGGCTGAATTAGTTGTTTTCCCTGCCTAAAAATAATTTTGGAAGCATTGATTTAAAATATTTAATCAGGCCCTGGCTGGGTGGCTCAGTTGGTTGGAGTGTTGTCCAGTACAACAAAAGGTTGGGGGTTTAATTCCTGTTTAGGACACATACCTAGATTGCAGGTTCAAATCCCTGGCACTGGAATTGGGGGGGGGGGGTCCCTTAGCCTGGCCTGCCCCCTCTCATAGTCCAGGAGCCCGCAGGTGCAGGAGGTGACTCGGCGATCAGGGGAAGGTGATGCCCCCATCACACCTCTGCTGCTGCCTCTGCTGGCAGTGCAAGCCTCGGCCAGCCCTGGTTACCTGAGACTCGGGTGGCCCTGGCGGCTGGGCAGCCACCATCCAAGGCTTGACTGCACCTCGGCCTTGGCTGGGCAGCCACCATCCGAGGGCAGCTGATGTCTGAGGCTTGCCAGCACCTTGGGCCTTGGCTGGGCAGCCACCATCCGAGGCTGTCCTGCACCTTGGGCAGGCCCTGCGTGGCTGGAGGGCAGAGGGTGAGTCTGGCTGCACTGTGTGCCTGCCGCTCCCCTGGCTGGGCTGAAAGGACTGTGGGACTCTGCCAAGTCTGAGGGGACTGGGCGCCGCCATCTTGTGGCTATAGGAGCCTCCATCTCTGTGACGGTGTGGTGGTCAATTTGCATATTCCCTCTTTATTAGATAGGATTACTTATACGTATGATCCTTTGGGAGGACTAAATGAAGTAACATCTGGTATAAAGAAAATCCTGAATAAATGTTATCAGTTTGCTTTTCCATTGAGCCTATCATTGCCTTTCACTAAATATTCAGTTCTCCTTTGTTCTTACATTAGTCAGATTTATTTGGTTTGTATTCACAAACCCAGCTAAACAAAAAGGATGATGTATTATACAACACATTTTTTATTGTTGACACTATTACAGATGTCCTGCATTTCCCCCCTCTTTGCCCACCTCCACCCAGTTCCCATTCCCCATACCCCTGGCCTTCACCACACTGTTGTCTGTGTCTATGGGCTATGCATGTATGTTCTTTGGCTAACCTCTTCACCTTTTTTTTTTATCCAGACCCTCCCAACCACCTTTCCTCTGACATTCATCAGTTTCCATGTATCCACGCCTCTGGTTCTATTTTGTTTGTCAGGTTATTATTATTATTTTTAATATTCCACATGTGAGATCATATGGTATTTATCTTTCTCTGACTGGCTGATTTCACTTAGCATAATAATCTCCAGGTCCATCTATGCTGTTGCAAAGAGTAAGGTTTTCTTTCTTTTTTCTTTCTTTTTTTTTTTTTTTTTTTTTTGCTGCTGTGTGGTATTCCATTGTGTACATGTATCACATCTAATAATAGGCCCTTGGTTTGTTTCCATATCTTAGCTATTGTAAATAATGCTATGATCATAGGGGTGCATATATCCTTTCTAATTGCTGTTTTGGGGTTCTTAGAACATATTCCCAGAAGTGGGATCACTGGGTCAAAAGCAGTTCAATTTTTAATTTTTTGAGGAAACTCCATACTGTTTTTCAAAGTGGCTCCACCATTCTGCATTCCTACCAAGGTTCCCTTTTTTCGATATCCTCGCCATCACTTGTGATTTCTTAACATATTGATGGTCATCACTCAGGTAGGGGTTTAACAAAGCTGGGAAGAGTCCTGTGATGAAGAAAAAGATAGGCTTAGGGGTTTGATGACCCTCAATTTTCTTTCTATATCTTTCATTTTTTGTTCAATTTTTCGCACCCAGTTCATTATTTTTCATCTTTTCAGGATAACTTTCTGTGCTTGTGAATTCACAAAATGAAAAATACGGCTGACAGTAGCTTGTGAGATTGCTGGTTGCTCATCCAGACAAAGAAAGATGACACACAGATCAATTCAGAATAGCCAGTTGGTCAAACTAGAGGAAGAGATGATTATCCTAGCTTAAATATTGCGCCCACTTTTAATACGTCATCTATACCATAGAAGAGTCATGTTATGTGGACATGACTGCTTCTGCTAAAACTGTATATATGGGGCATTTGCCAGAAAATGGGGCTTTCTCCAGAAAGGAGAAATCATTAAATGAAGACTGGTTAGATGGCTTAATAGTTTCGTGTTTTTATATTGTCATTATTAATACTTGCTCAACCTTAATTCCCAAGCACAGATCATAGCTGCAAAGACCCATCTTTACCTGGGAGGAGAGGTTAGATATTAAATCATTTCCCTTTTCCCACCTCTTCAAATTCTATCCATTCTTAATATCTGGCATGTACAAATATCCTCTATTAGCACTTTAAAATTATGTATTGTCTAATATCTTTTTAAAAATATCTGAATATAGAAGTAGGTTAATAGAGCGAGCTCATATAAAGTATGATAGTAATTTACTCTCTTATAATTTAAAGTCTAGTCTCTGGGCTATTGCCTTTCCTTTTTTTTTTTTTCTTAGATTGTCTGTCTTCATAATAATGATATACAGGAGCATTTCATGTATTCTATATATGAGTCTGGTAGTTTAAATAGATGGCCACAAAATGTATTGACATTTCTCCTACTTTGAAGTGAGATCTTTGTTTTCTACCCTTAATTATGGGTGAGCTTATAATTGCTTTGATCAATAAAACATGGTAAAAAATAATACTATGTGACCACTGAGGCTAGGTTATCCTATCTAATAAAGAGGGAATATGCTAATTGACCATCACTCCATCACAAAGATGGCTGCACCCACAGCTGAGGCCAAGTTCCTATAAGGAGCCTTAACAGCAATCAGCAGGGACCTGAGGCTACGCCCTCCCCCACCCCCCATGGGGCTTCACAGGAGATCACAGGCCACGCCCCCCACCTGGCAGGGCTTGACAGGGGACCTCAAGCCATGCCCCCACCCCAGTGCCAGGCCAGGGGACCTGAGGCCACACCCCCCGCCCTGCAGGGCTTGACGAGGGACCTCAAGGTGCGCTTCCCATCCTGGTGCTAGACTAGGGGACCTCAGGCTGCTCCCCCCACTGCGGCACCAGGCCAGGGGACCTCAGAACGCACCCCCCGCCTGTCAGGGCATGACAGGGGACCTCAGGCCACACCCCCCCACCACAGCACCAGGTCAGGGGACCTGAAGCTGCACCCCCTGCCTGGCTGGGCTTGACAGGGGACCTCAGGCCATGTCCCCCCACCCAGCGGGGCTTGACAGGGGATCTCAGGCCATGTCCCCCACCTAGCGGGGCTTGATGGAGGACCTCAAGGCATGTCCCCTGCCCCAATCTGGGCTCGGGGACCTCAGGCCACCACCCCCGCCCCCCCGTCCTGGTGCCAGGCCAGGGGACCTGAGGCTATGCCCCCTGCCTGGCAGGGCTTGACAAGGGTGGGATTGGCCAGGTCTGGATCTAGCCCAATGTGGGGGGGTGGGTGGCCGGGTCTGGGTCTCATGCAATTTTGAGGTGCATGTGGATGGGCGGGGACTTGACTCTGGGTCCTGTTGTGTGCCCCAGACTCTGACAGGAGGAAGGTTTTCATATACATTTTACTAATTTTCTTTCATCTGTGACACTTCTATTATAGAGAAAGGGCAAATAGCAATATTAAATTATTTCCTCTAATTAATCCCCTTTTAATGTGCATGAATTTCGTGCACCAGGTCACTAGTCCTAATATATAAAATCCCTGGGTCTGTCATAACCACAACAACCGGAGGGTCAACCAACCGAAGTCAGTCCTGCAGTCCGCGCTGGGTTGCCGTGGTGACCCAGCACTGACTCTGAGGGGGCTGTGGATCAGGCTAGGAGAGAGGCCTGAAGAAAGAAGCAGGGTCTCATCCTTAGCCCCTTTGGCAGCTGTTGATCAGCACTTGCCTCTTTCTTTCTCTCTGGGTGTGGCCAACACTCCCGCCTCCATTTCTCTTCAGGGCTGTTAATCAGCCACACCTTTCTGATCAGGCCCCATGATAAGCCCAGAAACACTGACTGGCATAGAAACCGACCAATCAGAACCAAATCTGGGTGAACTGTGAGTAGCCAATGACTGCCTAGGAGGCGGAGCTTTTGACACTGACTGTCATAGAAACCAACCAATCAGAACCAAATTGGCTGGCAGAGGAGAGCAGTTGGGGTCATGATCAGTCCAGCGGGGGAGTGCAGTTAGGAGTGATCAGGCAGGCAGAGGCAGATAGGGGCGATCAGGTCAGCAGGGGAAGGCCACTGGGGGTGAGATCAGGCCAGCAGGGGAGGGCAGTTAAGAGCGATCAGGCAGGCAGGCAGAGGCAGTTAGGGGTGATCAGGCAGGCAGGCAGAGAGATTAGGGGTGATCAGGCAAGCAGGCAGAGGGGTTAGGGGTGATCAGGCAGGCAGGCAGAGGCAGTTAGGGGCGATCAGGCAGGCAGGCAGGTGAATGGTTAGGAGCCAGCAGTCCCAGATCATGAGAGGGATGTCCCTGATAGGAGAAGGTGCAGGCTGGGCTGAGGGAACCCCCACTCTGTGCATGACTTTCATGCACGGGGCCACTAGTAAACAATAATATAAGTTCCAATATGTTTGCTGGAGCATTTGTGCTTCCATGCAAGCCTATGAGCCCTAAGCCATCATATAAGAAGTTCTAGCCCAGCTGGTTTGGCTCAGTGGTTGAGCGCCAGCCCATGATCCAAGAGGTTACTGGTTTGATTCTTGGTCAAGGCACATGACTGGGTTGTAGGGCTGAAGGCTCAGTCCCCAGTAGGGGGTGTGCAGGAGGCAGCCAATCAGTGATTCTCTCTCAACATTGATGTTTCTATCTTTCTTTCCCACTCCCTTTCTCTCTCTCTAAAATCAACTAAAAAAACTTTAAAAAAAATAAGTTCTTCCACCTTGATGATGCTATATAGGATATCTGTCAGAACAGAGAGATTGTATTTAGGTCATGTAGCCCCAGTCCAGTCACCAGGCACATGAGTGTAGCCGCCAGCCATCGAGTCCTGCTCTGCCTTTGAATCTTCTCAGCTGAGGAATCACTTTGAGCATCATGTACAAGCCACCTCCACTGTGTCACTTCTAAATTTCTAACAACCAAATACATTAGTATATTAAAATGAAGTTTTATGCCATTAAATTATAGAGTAACAACTGCAATGGTGTTGTCAGTTATATGAATTCTCCCAATTTGTTGCTTGCCTTTTTTTCTGATTTCCCCTTTTTAAAATATATTTTATTGATTTTGTTTACAGAGAGGAAGGGAGAGGGAGAGGGAGTTAGAAACATTGATGGGAGAGACATCGATCAGCTGCCTCCTGCACACCCCCTACTGGGGATGTGCTTGCAACCAAGGTACATGCCCTTGACCAGAATCGAACCTAGGACCCTTCAATCTGAAGGCTGAAGCTCTATCCACTGAGCCAAACCAGTCAAGACTGATTTCTCCTTTTTGAAAAATTTTGTATTAGACATACAAGAGTGTGTAAGTCTAAGGTACATTAAATATTGATTTGATAGGTTTATATTGCAATACTAGAGGCCCGATGCATGGGTAGAGTCCCTAGGCCTGGCTGGCAATCAGGGCCAATCTGTGGGGTGACCAGCAGGGCGATCAGGGGGTCCCCACTGGCACCCACCTTGGCTGGCCTGGGGCCTGCAGGCTGGGAACAGCTCCTGTGTTCAGCATCTGCCCCCTGGTGGTCAGTGTGCATCACAGTGACCAGTCGTTCCACTGGTCTTTGCACTGTTCAGTTGATTTGCATATTAGGCTTTTATTATATAGGACTAGAGGCCCAGTGCACAAAATTTGTGCATGGGGGAGGTGTCCCTCAGCCCAGCCTGCACCCTCTCCAATCTGGGACCCCTCGAGGGATGTCCAACTGCCCGCTTAGGCCCTATCTTGCTGGGCATTGGACATCTCTCTCACAATCCAGGACTGCTGGCTCCCAACTGCTTGCCTGCCTGCCTTCCTGATTGCCCCTAACCTCTTCTGCCTGCCAGCCTGATCACCCCCTAACCACTCCCCTGCCAGCCTGATTGATGCCTAACTGCCCCCCTGCCAGCCTGATTGCCCATAACTGCCCTCCCCTGTAGGCCTGGTCAACCCTAACTGCCCTACCCTATAGGTTTGGTCAACCCTAACTGCCCTCCCCTGCAGGCCTGGTCCTCCCCCAACTGCTCTCCCCTGCAGGCTTGAGTTCCCCCCAGCTGCCATTCCCTGCAGGCCTGGTAGCCCCCAACTTCCCTCATCTGCCAGCGTGGTCACCCCTAACTGCCCTCCTCTGCAGGCTTGATCACCCCCAACTGCCCTCCCTTGCAGGCCTGGTCCCTCCCAACTTCCCTCCCCTGCTGGCCTGATCACTCACAACTGTCCTCCCCTGTAGGCCATCTTGTTGCGGCCATCTTGTGTCCACATGGGGGCAGCCATCTTTGACCACATGGGAGCAGCCATCTTGTGTGTTGGAGTGATGGTCAATTTGCATATTACTCTTTTATTAGATAGGATAGAGGCCTGGTGCACAGATGGGAGCCATCTGGTTTGTCCTGAAGAGTGTCCTGGATCAGGGTGGGAGTTCACTTGGGGCATGGGGTGGCCTGGGCGAGGGGCCTGTGGTGGTTTGCAGGCTGGCCACGACTCCAGGAACCCAAGCGGAGTCCCTGGGATCTGGGATTTATTTATCTTCTATAATTGATACTTTGTAGCCTTGAGCAAAGGCCAGGGTGGGCAGAAAGCTTGGCTTCCTCCATCGCCAGGGAAACCCAAGCCTGCTGCTTGCTCCATGGCCGCAACCATTTTTGTTGGGATTTATTTATCTTCTATTATTGAAACTTTGTAGCCTTGAGTGGAGTCCAGGGCCCGCCAGAGTGTGCGGGGAAGCTTAGCTTCCTCCATTGCCAGGGAAACCCACGCCCCCTGCTCACTCTGTGGCCGCAGCCATCTTGGTTGGGTTATTTTGCATACTCATTCCTGATTGGCTGGTGGGCATGGCTTGTGGGCATAGCAGAAGTATGGTCAATTTGCATATTATTCTTTTATTAGATAGGATGATTTCTATAAAAGCATTAGCTAATTCCTCTAACACCTTTTTATTCTCTTAATGATAGCTGTTGATAAAGAGAAGTACAATTTTTAATCTTACTTTTCATGATTAATGCTTTTAGTATTTCTGTTTGATAAATGCTTTTCTACCCCAAGGTCAAAGATATATTTTCTTATATTAAACTTTAGATATTTATTTACTTTTATTTTTTAATCCCCAATCCAATTTACATTAATTTTTATATGTGGTCTTAGAGTCAAATTTTATTTCTTTTTGCTTATGTATATCTAATTGACCCAGACCATTTATTGAAAAACTTAATTATTTCTTTATTTGTGTTTAGGTCTTTTTCTGGATTATCTATTTTTCCCGTTGTTCAATTTATCTCTTTTTCCATGATGACATATATTAATTACTGTATCTTTATAAGAATTTATATATAATTGCATAGGTTCTTTGACATTTTTTCCCCCAAGAAATTATAGTTCTTGGCTATATTGAGGCATTTAAAATTTAAACAAAATTTTAAATCAGCTCTTCAATTTATAATCAGCAAAGCTTGTTAGGATTTCTATTGCAATTGCATTAAAACTGTGGATCAATTTTGGGAAATTTTACATCTTTGCAATATCAGGTCTTCCAATTAATAAACAGATTTATTTCTCTATTGGAGTATTTTTTATTTTTTTTCAATAATGATGTAGGCCTTTTCTGTGTAGAAGTATTGTGTAACTTCTGTAAGGGTATGCCTAGATATTTGGCTGGTTTGCATTTTTTTTTATTTTTATTTTTAAATATATTTTATTGATTTTTTACAGAGAGGAAGAGAGAGGGATAGAAAGTTAGAAACATCGATGAGAGAGAGACATCGATCAGCTGCCTCCTGCACGCCCCCTACTGGGGATGTGCCCACAACCCAAGTACATGCCCTTGACTGGAATCAAACCTGGGACCCTTCAGTCCGCAGGCCGACGCTCTATACACTGAGCCAAACCGGTTAGGGCTGGTTTGCATTTTTAATCGATATGCTATTTTTTTAATGTATTGTATTTTTATTGTGTGTGTGCATGGGTTGACCTTGTATACAGTAACCTTGATCAATTATATACTTAAAGGAATATTTATCTCAAGATGCTTTTGGATTTTTTAAATATACAATTACATTGTTTAAAAATCATGATATTTTTATTTCTCTTTTTCTAATCCATGTTTTAATTTTATTGTTTTTCAGCACAGAGCAGAACCTTTGTTTCAATGATTAATAGAAATAGTGATAGCTAGTATTATTTTTTTTGTCTCAAACTTGGAAAAAAGGGGCCAATATCTCATCATAAAATACAATAACTGCTTAATTTTGAGTTTTACTTATATTGTCATATTAAGTAACATCCCTTTATTTCCTAGTTTCGGAAGTGTTTGCTTGTTTTGTTTTTATTTTTGTTTTTAACCGTGAATGAGGTAGAATTGCATTACCTTTTTCCCCTCTATTGACAGTTATGTGCACGTCCTCCTTTGTTTATAATATGGTAAATTATGATAATAGTTTCTCAAATGTTAAACCAATTTTACATAATAAATGTAATTTGGTTGTAATGTATTATTCTTTTTATATATTGCAAGATCCTGTTTGCTATTTTTAGTTTTTATTTTGCAACTATGTTCACGAGAAAACTTGGCCTTTAATTTTCCTTTCTTGAAATAGCTTGTCAGATATCAGCTCTGCTAGCTTTTTTATACTTTTATGCAAATAAATTTTATAGACATAAATTTCAAAGTATATGAAACTTGTATTTATAAACCTGTATATAAACTCTCTCTATATAAACATATCAATTTTTATGGGGAATATAATTTTAGTTATGTCAGCTTTACAAAACATGTTGGGCAATTTTTCTATTTTTTAATGATAAAATCATTGGAGCCTAGAGTTTATTTTCAGGGAAGTGTTTTATTTTTTTTAATTTACTTGTTTGTTTCTATATAGAATAAAATACAATTATGTAAGGTATGTAAAGTTTTTAGTAGCAGAACATCAAACATATGGGACTATTCAGATTTTTCTATTGTAGGATTTACATTTTTAGAAATTTTATTTTAGTAATCTCTACAACAGTCCTAAAATGAAAGGAAGTTATGCCCATAACACATATAGAATAAAAGATAAAAGTCCATTTTCTGTATTATAAAGCAGTGTTTTCCCCCATAGATGCGATATATATTATTTACTGAGAGCAACAAAATATGTTCAACTTTTCCAAGATTCTCAACCATGTGTTATATTTGCAAGGCTCTTCATAAAATATTTCCTCCCTAATCTAAATAAGATACATGAGTCTAAGATACTATATTGTGTTCCTTCACAAAATAAAAATATTTAATTTTTACTCAGTGACTTATGCTATTATTCTATCATTGTTTTCTACAGTTGTCTTTTTTCCTTTATATTTCCTCCATGATTTTTTAATTGACTGAAGTGCCATACTTTATCATTTTTCCTCAGGGTTTTTCCTTGTGTTTTTCTGTTCCAGGATTTTATCCAGGATATCATATCACATTAAATTATCAAGTCTAATTAGGCTGCTCTTGGTTGTGACAGTTCCTTGAACTTAGCTTGTTTTTGATGACTTTGGCAGTTTTAAGCATTACAGATGTAGTATTTTGGAGAATATCTCTCAAGTGAGACTTTTTAAAATTCCTCCCGCCCTTTCTCGCCCCCATCATTAAAATTGGATAATGTGTTTTTAAAAAGAAGACAGCAAAAGTAAAATAAAATTCTTATTACATCATATGAATGGTACTGTTATATGAACTAATTACATTCATTACACCCCTTGCCCTCTTAGTGTTTACAAGCCAAATAGTATATTTTATGTATTCTTGTATTTTATATAGGTAGTGGTTTAAATGTAATTTATATGTAAATCCAAAATATTACTGGGTATAAAGTGCTATTAGTGGTATTAAAAAAATAAAAGAAATAGAAGAAATGTGATAAGAGAAATAAAAGGAGAAACATAAAATAACACAATACCATGAGATGAAGTTTGGAGAAAGGGGAGGTGGATGATACATTAGCAAGAAAACAATAAAATAAACTAGCTTATAATCAATTTAGAAGTCTGGAGAGTACAGGGCAATCCCAATCATTGCCTACCTTCAGGAAGAAAGGAATGTGGAGGGAACAAGGTAAATAAATGAGATGGTAAGTGGGCGTGATGAGCAAGGCCCATACGACCGAGTCAGAATTATGAGTCAGGAAAAGAGGGAGAGAGATGGAAAGGTTTGCTAAAAGCTGAATGACCTGTAAACAGAATTAAGCCTGTACTTCTGACCAATGCCTGAATTCAAGGACAATTGTATAGGAAAGAACAGAAGAAATTTGCCTTTCTCCTCAGGTTATTTTCTGTTTTGTTTTCAATCTACTGATCTTTTAATAGAAGAACTTGTAGCAAAAGGCTCCTTTGAAAACACACAGTGTGTGAAATATGCTGTTGTCAGAAAGGAGGAAAGAGAAAATACATGCTTCAAATGTGTCCCTAATGGTGTTCAGAAGCAATTTATTTAATTACAAGACCAGAACAATTTATGACTTTAAAAAGTCAAACAGCTAGAAGAGACAGCATGAATGTGCTGACACATTCTGAGCTTCTAATTAATGAGTGATTCAGGCATTTCAGGAATAAAAGGTGGTGTTTCCAGTGGTCATTCTAAGAGATATTATTTTCTTAATAAATACCTGAAATTTCAATGCTATAATACTTAAATAATTCTCTTGACTTTTTATTTCTATGTACTTATGATTGTACCTTCTATATCCATAACTCTATTCAATAATTTGGCAGATGGGAATTTTGTCTTTTAAGATAAGTTTCTGTGTTGGAATTCTGAAGTATGTGTTGTGGAGGTGGGTGTATGTGTGTGCATTTGTGCACTTTCCCATCCAATTCGGGAGCTGTTGTGTGGCATTGTTATTTTTTGTGTGGCAAAGTTGTCCTTATGCAGGCAAAAGGCTGATGACTTTTATGCTGTTATCATTCCCAATTAACTAGAAAAGCCACCACCCCCCACCCCCATTTTGTCCATTGCAGTGATTCTCATTCCTATTCCCTGGAGATTAGTGGGGCAGATCAGCAAACACAGATGACTCTGCAGCAGGGATGCCAGATTCATTTCCAGTATTCAGATCTGAGCCAGCATATTGGTTCTACCTGCTGCTTGGTGTTACAGTCATTGAATTTAGCAGATGGAGGGGAAAAGTTTTAAACTTAAGAACACAGATGGAGAGCAGACTTCAGAGAAAGAGGATTATTCTGGAGTTTAGTGAAAGGTTGTTTGGCCCCACAACAAATCCTTGGATCTGGAGAGATTAAGTCTCTATGCCTAGATAGAGAGACAATGTACACAATTAAATGCAGTCAACCATCCAAGAAACCGGTTCTGACCAATGGTTTTGACTTATCCACCCAGAATTAATAAAACCAAACAAACTTGAGGTTAACTTTTTTAATATCTTTTTTTAAACATTCTCTTTAAATCTTCTCCTTGCAGTAACAATACAAATAAGAAAAGAGATTTTCATTTTTATAGCTAATATAGATTTAGAGGAACAATATAACAAGGGAAATGGTATTAAATGCTTAAAGGCCTCATAGATTGGTATTACCTTAGGGAATTTACTACTTTTAATAATATGGCCACGTGTCCATAATATTCAGAAACATGGTCTCCCAGGAGATGTCTCATATTAATCAAACTCAGAAGAGAATGAAATAGACAGCCAGGATGCCTGTTTACTGTTTATCTCTGAGAAATGTAGCAGTGTCATAGGAATTAAAATATAAAAATACTCCTGTAATCTGTCTGTAATGAGAGCAATGTAGAAACACAAATCACAACCAGATTATAATAATCATAGGATTTTTTATATGCAGGGAAATCTTGTCCCTGGGAAGAATCTCCTGGAAGTTTATGGATTAACTCCCTCCACTTACCCCCAGTTATTTTTACAGTAGGGAAGTCCTTAGCTGATGGCACTGGACTTTTAACTGGAGACTAGAGCAATCCTGCAGGTAGCTGATTCTGGACCCAGAATGCCTGGGTTTGAGTCCAGCTCTGTCATTTACTAGCTGTGTGACCTTGGAAAAGCTAGTTAACCTATCTGTGTCCCAGTCATAATGATCTCACTTATAAAATGAGGATAATAATAAAACCTATATCATAGGATTATTATAAGTATTAAATGAATTAATACTTTTCTGAAAAAGGCTAGAACAGAACCTATAAACTTTATGTGTTTATTACATATACTAGAGGCCCTATGCTCAAAACTCATGCAAGAGTAGGCCTTCCTTCCCCCAGCTGCTGGCACTGGCTTCCTTCTGGTGCCTGGGACCCAAGCTTCCCCCACAGCCCTGGCTTCATTTGGAAGGTCGTCCAGAAGGATGTCTGGTCTAATTAGCATATTACACTTTTATTATTATAGATATTATATGTTATATGTGTGTATGTATGATACATATATATGTATATATACGGCATATATATATACACTCTCTCTCTCTCTCTCTCTCTATATATATATATATATATATAACTCATATATATCATAATATAGAGAGAGAGGCCCGGTGCACGAAATTCATGCATGGGGGGGGTGTCCCTCAGCCCAGCCTGCACCCTCTCCAATCTGGGACCCCTCGAGGGATGTCCGACTTCCAATATAGGCCCGATCCCAGGATCGGGCCTAAATGGGCAGTCGGACATCCCTCTCACAATCCAGGATTGCTGGCTACCAACTGCTCACCTGCCTGCCTTCCTGATTACCCCTAACTGCTTCTGCCTGCCAGCCTGATCACCCCCTAACCACCACCCTGCCAGCCTGATTGATGTCTAACTGCTCCCTGCAAGCCTGCTTGCCCCCAACTTCCCTTCTCTGCCGGCCTGGTCACCCCAACTGCCCTCCCCTGCAGGCTTGATCACCCCCAACTGCCCTCCCTTGCAGGCCTGGTCCCTCTCAAATGCCCTCCCCTGCTGGCCATCTTGTGGTGGCCATCTTGTGTCCACATGGGGGCAGCCATCTTGTGTGTTGGAGTGATGGTCAATCTGCATATTACTCTTTTATTAGATAGGATAAAGGCCTGGTGCACGGGTGGGAGCCAGCTGGTTTGCCATGAAGGGTGTCCAGGATCAGGGTGAGGGTTACCTTGGGGAGTGGGGCGGCCTCGGCGAGGGGCCTGTGGTGGTTTGCAGGCCGGCCACGCCCCCAGCAACCCAAGAGGAGGCCCTGGTATCTGGGATTTATTTACCTTCTACAATTGAAACTTTGTAGCCTTGATCAGAGCCAAGCATCCTGCTCGCTCTGTGGCTGCCACCATTTTTGTTAGGATTTATTTATCTTCTACAATTGAAACTTTGTAGCCTTGAGTGGAGGTCTGGGCCTGCCAGGGTGTGCGAAAAGCTTGGCTTCCTCCATTGACAGGGGCAACTCAAGCCTCCTGCTCTCTCCAGCTCCATGGCTGCTGCCATTTTTGTTGGGATTTATTTATCTTCTATAATTGAAACTTTGTGGCCTTGAGTGGAGGCCTGGGCCCGCCAGGGTGTGTGGAAAGCTTGGCTTCCTCCATTGCTGGAAAACCCAAGCCTCCTGCTCCGCAGCCATCTTGGTTGGCATTAATTTGCATACTCGCTCCTGATTGGCTGGTGGGCGTTGCTTGTGGGTGTAGTGGAGTGATGGTTAATTTGCATATTGCTCTTTTATTAGATAGGATATATATATATACTAGAGGCCTGATGCATGAAGATTCATGCAAGAATGGGCCTTTCTTCCCCTGGCTGCTGTCACCGCCTTCGCTATGGCCGGAGCTAACTTTTTGCTCTGGCCTGGAGCCACCTTTCCGCCTTCCCATGCTGCCCAGAGGCCCGGAGTGGCTGGGGCAGTGTGGAACGCCTTCCCCGCCCCGCCCCTGGCCGCTCGCCCTTGTATATGCAAATTAACCCACCATCTTTGTTGGGTTAATTTGCATACTCACTCCTGATTGGCTGGTGGGCGTCACGAAGGTATGGTCAATTTGCATGTTACTCTTTTATATATATATATTGCCTACATTCAACATTAAAACTGCTCCACCATTTAAGTGGAACAGACTTTGGAGAGGACTATCTCCTTAAACTAGTTTTCACATCTCTAAATGAGAATATGTGCAAGAGTATCAATCTCAGAGGGCTAATGTGTAGATTAAATGACTTATGCATGAGAAGCACTAGAAAGTGCTTGCCACATAAATGTATATAAGTAATTATTTTTCTCCCCCTGGACTGTATTTAGACATACTGTATTTTCTTTTCTTCCCTAGTTCTAAGTTTTTAGAATGCCCACCAATTATGTCTAATTATTTTGCTCTTTCAATAGATATATCATTGACCTTGAATATGTTTGGACTTTAGATTTTCCGGTCTTTTACAAGTGTAGCTTATTCACATGTTTTAGTTGCTTACATTTATACAGCTTTGTCTACATGTATATATGTATCAAAGTTTCTACATCTATCATCTCATCTCATCAGCACACATCTCTGTAATATAAGTACTTCCTCCTACCTCCTGAACTAATGAAGAATTTAAGGTTTAGAGGAGATACATTATTTGACCAAACTCTACCAGTTAGAATTCAAGCCCAAGTCTTTCAGACCCAAATCATGTTCATTTTTTTGACATTTTATTTTAATTTTTTTTCAATTACAGTTTACATTCAATAATATTTTGTATTAGTTTCATCTATACAATGGTCTCTTCTTATCTACCACACAATGGCAAGAAGCCTTACAGGCTCTCCCATGTACTGATGATGGTAACATAACAGTAAAAATTACTCCAAAATATTGAAGAATTAGAGACCCTGGTATACCTGAAACTAATGAATCAAGAATTGCATGTAAAATAAATATCAAGTTAAAGCAAGGTGAAGTTCGAGTAAGCATAAAGTTCAGATTGAAAAATAATTTAGAATTATAGTTATATTACTTCCTGGCATTATAAATGTTTTAATCTAAGACATAAACTGTTACAGACCATCAAAATATGGGAAGTTTATGAAACTCTTATGAAGGATCTCATAGTCCAGCTGAAAAGAAAGGCAAACAGACAGTGGAATGTGATAGGGCTGTGCCTATGACAGAGGAATGCTCACAGGACAGTGGAAACAGATGGCTCAAGCCAAACCTCTGTGGGATGATACCAAATTGTTCCTTTTAGTTGTTGCTCTGCCTTCCACGCCTAGTACTGTGCTTTCCCATGATATGTGTTTGAATGACCAACACTTTAAACATTTTATCTCAATGAGGTATTCCCTGTTTTCTTAAACTAGTGTTAGGGAGCCAAGAATATATTTCTTCTATGGGCTTAGATCTTGCTGGAAAATTATTTCAAGCCCTGAAACAAAATGGTTGGGTTATTTAGCCTGAGCACATCATCCAGCTGTACTGATGATTATAGTTGATTCCAAATGGAATGATTGCCATTCTTATAAGAATGCCATTGGAAAAGTTGTCAAAGTAAAAGGACTTTATTAGCATCCAAATATGTGGCTATTAGCTCCACAGTTAAGAACTAGAAAATAAAACTTGGCATGTTTTAACTCCTGTTTTACTGAGCAAGTTTAGGGAAATGTCAAACTCATCCTAGAATAAAATTTTATAATCAGAGCAATTATAATGCTTCCTCTTATTTGCAACAATATCAGTACTCTTGTCCAGTTGTCATTTCACTGTGGGCACCTGTAAAGCAGGGCTTAACATTTATTTTACTAATGCCTATTTGTTTTTCTAGCTGGAGGCAAAATGATTTTTAACTTTCAACAAGAGATATAATAATCATACTTTCACCTACTGGGTGAAGCCTGCTAAGTGAAGTACCAGTTAGGCCTCTCAGTTTTAGAAGGAATGGAACCCCTACACAGCAGCTGGGTTTTCCCCATTTCGATCAGCATCAGCTGAGGCCCTGCAGTGCATGTGTGCTTACCATAGTCCAAGCTAATCTCATGATTCTCCCATTGGCTGCACTTGGCCAGATGGAAGAACAATTTCATTCTCACTTGCTTAAGAACAGGGTTTTGAAAATTACTAGTTGCTGCTACAATCAGGCGCCATGCCATATTTTATTCCTATTCAGCTCTAAATTCTACTCAGCCATCACAGAATTTGCAGAAGGTGGGCAGAAGTAAAGAGGAACTTGACAGAAACTAAATAGAAGAAGCAAAAGGCCTGAATCCTGCAGCTACCCCTGCTAGTGGGATAACCAAAGATAGCAAGTTCTTTAAAAACCAGGCAATGGGGCTAATGGCTTAACGCTATGAACGCTCAGCCTATGGATGAGGATCAAGCTGACTCATAAAATGCATTCTGTTCAGTTTGTTGTCCTGCTGTTTCTCAAATGGGCTTCCCTGTCAAGAACTAAGGCTGGGAAGGGAAGCCACATGTAAACACTGGGAGGGGCCAACCCAATAAGCCTGCATGTGAGCAGCTGCAAACAATCCATTTTAATTCCAAGTCAGTGTTTAAGGACCCCGAGTGTTATAGTTAGGGAGGTGGAAGAGGAGGTTGAAATAAAAGTGGAATTGGATTTGGCAGGCATGCATTTTCCTACGGATTGTGCTCAATTCTTCTAATCATAGTTATTATGAATGTTTCTCTCCAATTTATTCCTCATGTCACTTTGTGCTTTCATGCTCTCCCCACCATCTGTTAGTCAAAGGAATGGAGAGTAGTTTTTGATCCTACAAATACTAAGGTAGAATGGTGATTACACTTCAGCCATATGAACGCGTGCACACAAATCTCCTTGGCTCCTGCCCTACTGGACTAAACAATTGTGCACATTTGATAAAGGTTAGAATTACCTGAAGCATGTAAGGACCTTAGTCATAATCATGTAATTTTCCAAATAGGAATGTATGTATGAGTTCATGGTGAAATTATCTAATCTACTAGAGGCCCAGTGCACGAATTCGTGCACCTTGGAAGGAACTGTGGGCCATGAGGCTGTCGTGGAAACAGGGGTGGGTCTTGGCCCATCCTCTGTGCCCCCACCCAGCCCCTTCCGCCATAGCCCCCGGACCCCTGTCTGCCAGCAGTCCTGCTCCCACATGCTGACAGGACTGGCCCTGCTTGCACCTGCTGATGGCATGAAACTATTGGGGCTGGTGCCAGCAGCGGGTGCAAGTGGGTCTGGCGCCATCAGTGGGTATGAGTGGCGGCTGCTGCTCCCAATCGACCCTGAGGGCTTATCCATATCCCCCTGCTCCTGAGGGGTAATCAGGGCAGCAGCTGGGCACCAGCAGTGGGTGCAAGTGGTGGCTCCAGCACAGGCTGTGGGTGCAAGCGAGGCCAGTGCTGACAGTTGCCACAACCTTTTGCAGCAAGGATTCAGGATCTGGAGAAGGGGCTGTGCATAAACAGATGTACTAGACAATAAATATAAATTTGGAAATTATTGGGAGAGCCAGGCAGAGACCTACTCTCTAGTGGAGTGGCTCACTGAATGTCCAGACCCATAGCTTTTTATTTACTAGAGTACACATTTGCCCTTTAGCAAACCAAACAGACATATCAATGGTAAGGTTTGGTAAACAATAAAGGATTATCAGGTTAGGGGATTTCCTTCAGCCATTCAGCCAGCATCAGGGTAATTCATTGCTGATTCTCAGCCCTTGCTGAATAACAAAGTCCATCAGCCTTCTGATGGACTTCTTGCATTTATATGTTAACTACTTGTTGGTCTTTGCCTCCAGCAGGCAGTGGGTGCAAGCAGCGGCTCCGGTGCCAGCAGCAGGTGCGAGAGGCAGATGGTGGCCCCAATCTCCCCATGGGAGCAGGTGGAGGTGGAGAAGTCCTGAGGGGCGATTGAGGCTGGCAGCTGCTGCTTGCACCCGCTGATGGCACCGAGTGATTAGGGCCGGCACCCAGCACTGGCAGCAGGTGCGAGCACCGGGCAGGACTGCAGTACACAGAAAGAAAGAATTTTCAGTAACCACCAGAGGTTTACCCCGATGACAGTGACCAGTGTCCCACCTTGGTCTGGTGCCCCCACTCACCTGCTCCACCATCCCACTGTGGCCGACACCCGCCATGTTCCACACTCTGCCACCTGCTGCCAATGCCCGCCATGTCCGTGCGTGCCACCTGTTGGTCATTTCACATCATAGTGACAGGTTGTTTGGTTGGTTGTTTGTTTGTTCTTAGGCGACCCTGCTAGTGGTTCTCAACATGTTTGTCGCGACCCACAGGTTGAGAACCGCTGCTGTAGAGCCTAAGACCATCAGAAAACACAGATATTTACATTACGATTCATTAACAGTAGCAAAATTACAGTTATGAAGTAGCAACAAAAATAATTTTATGGTTGGGGGTCACCACAATATGAGGAACTGTATTAAAGGGTTGCGGCATTAGAAAGGTTGAGAACCACTGGATTAGACCATAAATAAAACTGCTGTGCTGATGGAGAGCATTTCTATTTCTCTATTATTCTCTGAAAACTCAGTTTTTTCTGAGATATTAAGGTACAATTCTAATATAGCTTTTGAAAAAGTTTTCCCATTGTGAAGGGTATTAGCTCTTTTTCCTGGCCAAAGTCCAAGTGAGTAATTACTTTTCTCCCTGTAAATCTTTCCTGTCATTTTAATTGGAGATGACATTCTTTATTTCTTTTTACCTCAACTGGTGTCTATTGTTCCTGAGCATCTGTTAAAACTTTGCTGCATTTTACCCCAATGGAGAATTATTTGCAGTAGTTATCCTAGTATTAAATGGCCTCTTTAAATATACCCTATTTGCAGCTATGTGTGGGTGTGAGCAGGTGTGAGTAGAGATTTAAATACGATGATTTATAAAGTGCCTTTGGATCCTGCATGGAAAAGGCAATTTAGACCTGGGTTATCAGCATTATGTGAAAAACATGCTTCTGTAAACCAGTTACTAATTACACAATTACTTTCTGTGGCACAAGTAAAAAATGATGTGATGCTTTTCAGCAAATTCTAGTTTTAAATAAATAACTCTTGGCGACAGACAAATGATTAATTGTGTTAAGTACTCTTTGCTAGATGCGATTTAGAGTAAGTAGTTTTCTTTAAAAAAAATGTAACAATTTGATAAAGTAGTTGTAATCTGCAATAGATTTGTCTCCTTAGAAAAAATTTTATACAGGACAAAGCAAAATGCTTTATTATTATTTTCCTTTTTAGAAGATTATTACAGTATTTTGACTGTATGTGGAAAGTGTATAAGAAAAGCTGTTACATACTAATGGGCTCAAGTGAAGTTTCTCACAGTGAAGTGATATTGTCCTGGATCTTATAAACAAAGATACTTCTGATGGGGTAATTTGAGAACTGATATTAGTTCTGATTTTAGAACAGTTGCACCTAAGGGACAAATAAAGACGTTCACCACCAGTATCATGTCCCTGGCATGACAAAAACCAATCTGTAACTCTTCAGTTTTGAGATTCTAAATTTATACAGAGCTGTCCCAGCTGAGAAATATTAAATTAGCCCTTATTGTGTCCAAACTGTCCTGCAGAAGCAGGGACACAGTAGACACCATGGAAAATGCAGGTGACTCTGCTAAGTGTGGGGGACTTGAGGTTGAGACCTTTTCTCTAGTTCTTGATTAATAAGGAATACATGAAAATCAAATCACTAGCTTCCTCTCTCCAGTAGGTGATGAATACTAGTGCTATTTTCTTGTACCAAAGAAGCAGTAGTATGTTAAGATGGGAAACACTTTAATCTCGATTTAGGAAAGATGTATGTATGTCCTGCAAGATCATAGTTCCATGGAAGAATGAAGTATCTGCATAGCTTAGTGAGCCTGAATGATAATTAGACAATCTGATGAAGTAAATTCAAAAATCATTTATTCTGGGGAGATTGTCATATTCATGGTTTATATAGACCAATAGGGAGCCTGTAGACCTGCCTACTTTAAAAAAATGAATGATGTCTCTCTAACTTTACCAATCAATACATATCATAAAATGATGAATTGGGCTGTAGCCAACAGAATTGATTGTGGAAATAAGTGAAATTAATGAATTATCTATATACCACAGCCCAATGTGCTCTTCAGTAGAGGGTTTAATATAGTGTCCAGAACAATACCTCATAATATTACTTTATAACTAAAATTGAAAATTTGAGCAGCCAGTAGGGTGGGTCAGTAGAGAATGTCCCTAGTAGAATTAGCTGCACACTTTCTTGGCACCTAGTGAATATAAATCTGATTCAACTATCCAAGATTCAAGGTGTTGAAAGCCCAAGCTAAATGGCCTATAGCACAGAAAACACTTTCAAATTTGCATAATATTTTCAGAAATGCTCAACTCATCCTGAGCCTAAAGGGATAAGGATGTTCTCTGCATATTTTATGTTGCTTTCATTTTTCTACAAAGACTTGGTCTAAATCGCAAGATGGAAATGGATGTGCACTAGATGTTTGCCATGGACAGTTAGCAGTTCTTTCTGTAATAAATAAAGTAGAAAAATCCCAAATGTAACTTGCTTTGTTTGAGGTATAGTGACCTTGAAAATATCAATGCCTGAATTGAAGAAGGAATTTCCTTTTCCTTATTTGTGTTCCTTCTGGACCATTTGACTTATTAATTATAATTAATTGCATTTAAATAGACTCTTCATTCACATTTTGTAGATAGGTTTATTCCATATATTTTTAGACTTAAGCTGACAATTAGAAGCTTAAATCATATTAAGTTTTAAGTTTCTCCTGTGGTCTGTTTAAATTCCAGTTGTCCTCTTACTACTGATCTATCCATTTATTCATGTAGCAAACATTCATTCTTTGCCTAATAAGTGCCAGGAACTAAAATAAGGCATAATCTCTATTCTTAATTGCATTTCTGCTCACATCCTGCTTGGTACTAGTACTTTGGAAGGCCATCACTTCAAAAAACAAACAAACAAACAAACAAACAGTTTTCCTATGAGATGTTTAAGTAATTCAATGATGGCTTTTTGTAAATTATTTCTGAACAAGGGCTCACATAGTGCATTAGGGGACAATTCACGGTACTTTTTCTTCAAATGAAATGTAAAATCAAGGAAATCATTTATAGCCATTTAAAATTTAATGATATTTGGCTTTGAAATGTTAATCTACCAATCCCCATTGGGAAATTTTATTCCACTTTTCTACATTTCCTTGCAGATTCAATTTATTAGGTCACCTTCAGTTTCTACTCTTCCCTGTTGTACAGAGTTGTTCTTGCTGTCTGTTAAACAACAATCATAATGTACTCACAGTGTACACATTTCAGTTACCAATAAAGGGACCCTAGTACACAGAACTCAAAAAGTGCTTCTCAGTACCTTTGGGGTATCTGGTGGTATATTAAATATGATGAATTGAAGGCACAATTCTCTGCTTATATAATAGATCCAGTGTAGTTTATTCTCCTCTGATTTCAGAAATAAAATATGAGATTTATGTAACAAGTCCTTAAACACTGACATCATTACCCCAGTTTATTGCATAGGCCACCTATTCCAGAACAATGAGATCCCTCAACACAGCAGTTAAGACACTTACTCATAGTTTCTCTTAATCCTGTGTACTCCTTGTGATACTCAGTGTGGCCTCTGCCCTTCACAATATTGTAACTATTTATATATTTAGCCTGAATGCTTTCTTTAAAATTTTCTGCCAATTTAAATTATATTTTTGGTAAGATCCACCTCAAATCTCACTTATTCTAGGAAGTCTCTCCTTAATTATCTGGTGCCACAGAGATTCTTTCCTTGTAATTGATTCTATTAGTAATCTAACCACACCAGAATAGTAGACAAAAAAACAAAACAAAACAAAACACCACTTAGACCTGGAGCTTTGGAACTACTCTCTAGTTGCTTTATATTTTATCAACATCCATCCATCCATCCAACATCCACTGATTGCCCCTAGCATGCTCCAGACTTGCTGCTAGGTTCTAAGAAATCAGGAGGGAAAAAAGCCTATATAGTCTAATGGGGGTCCAGAGGAAGTAAGTATCCCCTGCCTCAGCCCTCACCTCACCCAAGGGATAGAAAACAATTTCATTAGCAATACTGGCTTTCTGTGATAAAGATCCTCAGGGACAATAATAGTGGTCGTGGCAGCTATGGTGATGTGGTGCTGGCAGATTTTAGTTTACATTGTGAGGCTCAGAAAGGAACTGCAGACTATATTCTCTCTTGCCCCATAGTACCAAACGTCAGGAGTTATAGAATAACAGGGAAGTAACTGAGAGTTTGTTACTTTGGGGCAGTGGTCGGTAATCTGCAGCTCGGGATCCACATGCGGCTCTTTGGCCCCTTGAGTGTGGCTCTTCCACAAAATACCACATGCGGGCGCGCACGTACAGTGTGATTGAAACTTCGTGGCCCATGTGCAGAAGTTGGTTTTCGGCTCTCAAAAGAAATTTCAATCGTTGTACTGTTGATATTTGGCTCTGTTGACTAATGAGTTTGCCGACCACTGCTCTGGGGTATTGGGGCACAGGTGTGGCTTAAACTAGCTCTCTACATTATTCTAGTTGGATGTGAAGATTAGATGGGCTTGTTACTAAAGAAAGGGACATATTATTAGAGTTACATATGATTTTCTTTTTATCTGCATTGCAACAAAAGAAATATTGTATGAGATATTTTTTGAATACTTTGGAAATATAAATATATCAAACCTGGGGGATTGACTTGACTTGATATTGGGGAAGAGTGATTATTTGATCTGACTTCTGTGGAACGAACATGAGTTCACAAAGTAGATGAGAGGAAGAGAATATTTCAGGGGAAGCCATTACAGGTAGAAGTATTATTATTAATAGAAACTAAATTGTTGTTGCATAAAGGGACTGCAAATCTTTGCTTTGACCTGAAAACAGGATTCAAGTTAAAAACTGAAAAAAGAGCCTATTAGGCAACAATTATGGAAGACATAAATGTTACACAAAGAATTTGGGGTATTATTTAGAACAGGCATGTCAAACTCGCGGCCCATGGGCCACCCGCAGCCCACAATGAATATTTTAGAGGCCCAGCCCATATAACGGTGTGAGCAGTTATTTACAATTATGAAGGGAAATAAGTCTCCTGTCAGATCCAGAATTACTGGCATTCACCTTGGGTCAGTTTTGAAAGTAATCACTGTGAATAAGATTTCCCCCAAAGCAGAAAAAAAGTAGCAGACAAGAGATGCCAAGTGTCAGGAAGAAAACATTATTTTACCATTGCTCTTGTTCTTTTTTTATATTATACTTTTCAAAATACTAGTAAACCTAGGCTTCTATGAAAATTGAAGCTTTTGCTATTTTGTGGCCCACATAAACTTAAACCTTGTTTATTTGGACCGTGTTAGCCTTTGAGCTTGACATGCTTGATTTAGAAAGTCATTAAAGAACTCTAAGCATGGGTTTTGCCAAGATTGTTCTGGTAGCAGAAATAGAGCATGGGTTAAGGTGACAGCAGAGAAACAAGTGATATATTCTTATAGCTATCCCATTCTTTCCAACCCAGCTGAACTAAGAATGAAGTCTTGGAAGAGGGAAAAGGGAGTGGATTTGAAAGATAACTGGTGCTTGGTAACTTATGGGACATGAGCACGAGGGGTGAAAGGAGTCCTGATTAATTTTTAGCTTTTCCTCTTGGTCCTCAGAGGTCTGTGAATAGTGCCATTAAGCAAGATAAGTAATTCATGAATATGAACCTGTTTGGGTGGTTTGGAGCATGTATTATTTCCACAACTAGAATTTCATATTCTCAAGGTCAGGGACCTTTTTTCATTGGTTTTATTTAGCCATTGTGTGGAACCCACAAGTTATATTAACAATTAATTGCTGAATACAATAAGGAAGTAGGATGAGCCATTAGCATATTACTAAGGGGCACAGTGAAGCATAGGCAATAGTTAAGAGGACTACATGTATATTTGCATTAAATATGCATAACATTTACATATAATTTGAGTAAATCTGTCAAAATAATTTTCATTTTTATGTGCATTTTAAATATTCAAAGTCCATTATTGATGTCTTTTAAATGAGCCAATACCCATATTAGACAAATGTCATTAGCAGGCTAAGGACAAGAAGCAAACATATTACCTTACATTCAGATTCTTCCAAAGGGCTGGTTACTCCTCTTCCTAATGGCTGTTTGTTATACTTGTGATTAACACAACATTGGGTACCCTTTAGCAAAATTACCTCTCTCTTGCCTCAATTGCATAGAGAAGTGAAGTTAGTAAAGTTGGATTACTGGCTAATTAACCATTGAAAGGCTTGAAGATAATATATTTAGCAGGAATATAAGATTGCACCCTCCTCTCAAATTGTGGGCATTTTATTCTTCCATTGTTGCTTAAATCTCTCTACCAAGAGCTGGACAGCTAATGGGAGGATTCTTTGCACTGAATGGAAGGTAAAACAGATGGGTGGTTTTCAATAGCCAGTCGTATTAATGTGGGTCTGGACACATTAGAATAGCTGGAAGAGCTTACAGAACACAGATGCATAGTCCCCATCACTGGATATTCTCCCTCAATAGAGCTGATAAAGGGTTTCCACATATGTAGTTTATACACTCTCCTCAGATAACTCTGGGCAGAGCCAGGATTAGGAATAGTAGAACAACTTAGATTTAGTAGTTTCAGAATTTTTCTCAGCACCTGCTTCCAGTGGAGCAGTGAAGATACCTGGTGGTGTCTTTGTCTTCTCACAAAACTTGAGAAGGGCTCTGAGGCCTAAATTGTGTGTGTGTGTGTGTGTGTGTGTGTGTGTGTGTGTTTATAAATTGAAGGCAAGATGATTATAACTTGCTTTATGGAGATACACACTTTATTGTGGTGGTCTGGAACTGAACCCACAATATCTCCAAGGTATGTCTGTATATTACAAAACAGAGCCTCTGGGAATCAGAGATGGGTCATCCTAGATTCCAGAAACTCAAAGGCGCTCTCATCTGATCATGGTAACAATAGTTAGAA
The DNA here is from genome assembly GCF_963455305.1 of Plecotus auritus. NCBI lineage: Eukaryota > Metazoa > Chordata > Mammalia > Chiroptera > Vespertilionidae > Plecotus > Plecotus auritus. Next base: position 164,292,400 of record NC_137771.1, on the reverse strand, counting down.
ATCTTGAGTTTGTTGAACCAAGCTTGGGCCTTATCTTTAACCCTCACACTATACTAATATACAAAATGCTTACATTTGTCTAATTGTATTTGAGCTCTTTTTACCTCACTGCCAAATATGTCTTTAATTTCTTTCCTTCTTTTATCATTCCTTCCTCCTTTTATCTCTTCCTCTTATCCTTTCCCTTCTTCTACCAAAAGAAAATTCAGAGAGCTCCACTTGATATGAATAGTTTATTGAGCTAGAAACAAATTATGCAAGAACACAGAGACTTCCAATTAAAAGTGTAAAGAATGTAGACTCTCAGCAGTTACAGCTCAGTTTATAAAGCATGAATGAGTAAATAGATTTTTTATTGTGATTGATTACTAAGACTTACATTCTTTTTCAGTGAATATGGTTACTCATTTATAGTGTTTAGGAGGCTGTAAGTTCACACTGACAAAGATAAAGCTTAAGTTTGTTTAAGTTAAGAGTCAGCAATTTAGGGAAATCAGGGAAGCTTTAAGTTTAGTTACTTGACTATGAGTGCTTGGTCTAGGGCAGTGGTCGGCAAACCGCGGCTCGCGAGCCACATGCGACTCGCGAGCCACGGTTTGCCTCTCTGTTGACTAATGAGTTTGCCGACCACTGTATACTACCCTTTACCTCTTTGCACACAATATGCCACAATTGCCTAATCCTCACAGCTTCCAATTACACGGTAACATTTAGTCTAGTCCAGTGGTCAGCAAACTCATTAGTCAACAGAGTGGCAAACTCAAGAGCCACACTCAAGGGGCCAAAGAGTTGCATGTGGCTTGCAAGCTGCGGTTTGCCAACCACTGGTCTAGGAGTATACTCACACTGTAGCTTTGTTTTATTTTTTTGGTGTTATTTTTTTGTTGTTGTTGTTGCTGTGTTTGTGTGTGTGTGTGTGTGTGTGTGTGTGTGTGTGTGTGTGTATGTAAGACTTCTTTAACACTGGGAACAGAATATTGAGTTAAACATATAACTCATGTTGTGGCCCACTTTCAACCTTGACCTGTGCATGATCTCTCTCTCATTTTTTCCCATCATTCATTTCCCTTATTCCTACCTAGACATAATCACCTATACCCGTGGTTGGCAAACTGTGGCTCGCAAGCCACATGCGACTCTTTGGCCCCTTGAGTGTGGCTCTTCCACAAAATACCACGGCCTGGGCGAGTCTATTTTGAAGAAGTGGTGTTAGAAGAAGTTTAAGTTTAAAAAATTTGGCTCCCAAAAGAAATTTCAATGGTTGTACTGTTGATATTTGGCTCTGTTGACTAATGAGTTTGCCGACCACTGACCTATACTAATATATTAACTGTGTATTCTTTGCTATTTTGTGGGTCATATTTCATAAATGACATTATGCTAAAAAATCTCTCTTATTTTTTCCCTGAGTACAATATTATTAATCTACTTATTCCATTGTATTTACATTTAACTTATTTTTCTAATAACTGCATAACATTCTACTGGATTACTCCAATGTATTTTTCTTCTCTGTTCTCATATTGATGGACAGATACATACACTTCAATTTTATACTAACATGAACAATAGTGAGATAAACATTCTTATTCAAATCCCTTCCTAGATTTGTGAAAAAGTCTCTCCAAACCTATAGCTAGGACTTGTGGTATCAGGAGTTTTATGTTTAATTGTTCTAGGTATTGCCAAGTTGCTCTTCATTACTAATAGTTTAGATTCCCACCAGCAATGCTTGAGATTCCCAATTTATCACTTCCTGTGCAACTCTTGGAATCATTCAAATTTAAATGTTGCCAATCTCATAAGTGTCAATTGCTGGTTCAAAGTTTCAGTTTTTATTTTTCTCATTATTATAAAGTTTAAATCTGCCTTCAAATGGTTATAACCATTTAGGGCTTAGTCCCTATCTATTTGTCTTATGGGCTTTCTGTCTTTTTCTTTGTTGACTTTAAAGGATTCCTTGGGTACCCAAAATATCAATGATATATCATTTTATATAGAACTACTATCTCCTCCCACACTTTCCTCTGTTAATTGTACCAAAGTTATCCTTTGTTAAATGAAAGTTTAGATTTTTTGTCGTACTCAACTCATTTTTTATCTTATTGTTTTGCTTGTTGGATCTTATTTAAGAAGTTTTCCTCCATTCTGAAAACAAAATATTCCTCTCCATTTTCTTCTTTTAGCTTTATACTTTTAACTTTTATATTTAGAATTTTAACTCATTTTGAGTCCTATTTCAATATGATATGGAGAAGGGATCCATATTTTTTTCTCTATAATTGTGAATCACTTTTTAAAATACCATCTAGCCTGGCCAGCATGGCTCAGTGGTTGAGCATCGACCTATGAACTGGGAGGTCACGGTTCCATTCCTGGTCAGGGCACCTGCCTGGGTTTTGGGCTCAATTACCAGTGAGGGGCTTGCAGGAGGCACCCAATCAATGATTCTCTCTCATCATTGATGTTTCTATCTCTCTGTCCCTCTCCATTCCTGTCTAAAATCAATAAAAAATATATATTTTTTAAATCTAAAATACCATCTACTAAAAATGAGTCATTTTCCATTAACATATATCTTTATAATACTTAGAAATTCCCATGCTTCTGAATTTTCATTTTTGTTCCAGAGACATCTATCTCTGTTTCTTCATGAGTACAGTACTGTCTTTTTTTATTATTTAAAGTATTATATATATCTCCTTTTTCCCTGATTGAATTCCCCTGCCCCGCCCACTTCAACACCCGGGGACAAGCCCCCACCACCCCAGTGTCTGTGTCCATTGATTGTGCTAATATGCATGCATATAAGTTCTTTGGTTGATTTCTAGCCCCCCTCCCCTGCCTTCTCTCTGAGGTTAGATGGTCTGTTCAGTATTACCTTGTCTCTGGATCTATTTTTGTTCATCAGTTTATGTTGTTCATAATATCCCACATATGAGTGAGATTATGTGATATTTATCTTTCTCTGACTGGCTTATTTCACTTAGCATAATGCTCTCCAGTTCCATCCACGCTGTTTCAATTGGTAAAAGTTCCTTCTTTTTTATAGCAGCATAGATGTATCAACTTTTTAAATCCACTCATCTGCTGATGGGCACTTAGGCTGTTTCCAAATCTTAGCTATTGTAAATTGTGCTGCTATGAATATTGGGGTGCATATATCCTTTCTGATTGGTGTTTCTGGTTTCTTGGGATATATTCTCAGAAGTGGAATCACTGGGTCAAATGGGAGTTCCATTTTCAGTTTTTTGAGGAAACTCCATACTGTTCTCCACAGTGGCTGCACCAGTCTGCATTCCCACCAGCAGTGCATGAGGGTTCCTTTTTCTCAGCATCCTCACCAGCACTTGTCATTTGTTGATTTGTTGATGATAGCCATTCTGAGAGGTGTGAGATGGTACCTCATTGTTGTTTTGATTTTCATCTCTCAGATGATTAGTGACTTTGAGCATGTTTTCATATGTCTCTCAGCCTTCTGTATGTCCTCTTTTGAAAAGTGTCTATTTAGGTTCTTTGACCATTTTTTGATTGGATTGTTTATCTTCCTTTTGTTAAGTTGTATGAGTTCCTTATAAATTTTGGAGATTAAATCCTTATCTGATATAGCATTAGCAAATATGTTCTCCCCTGCAGTGGGCTTTCTTGTTGTTTTGTTGATGGTTTCTTTTGCTGTGCAGAACTTCAGGCTGCCTTTCTGGGCATAGCCTCCCTTAGCTGTGGACTTAGATCTAAAGTCCCCGGCTGCCAGGAGCCTTGTGGACCCCTTCCACAGTCGAGTGTTATGTGTGTCCCCAAGGTGCAGTTTCCTTCTGACCCTCTAGTCCCGGCTTCATGCCTCTCTCTCTCCAGCCCAGATCCCTGATCCTACCATTCTCCAGGCATCCTCTGTCCTTTCTGGCCATGGATTGTCTCACCAGCTGTGTTTAATTTGCCAATTCTGGGTGGATGTTATTTGATTCAGCTGTTTATTCTAACTGCTCCGTGAGAAGGAGCAGGACAGGTCCACCTATTCCGCCACCATTTTGTCCCCCCGCTACCCCCGCACCCCCTGCCAAACTTTTTAGGAGCCCATGGCTGGGAGGCTGGAGTCTTGGTGTCCCTGCATTTGTAGCCGAGGCATCAGGTCCCTGGCTGGTGTGGCTGTAGTGTCCCAGGTAGTGTCCGAGGTCTCCCCCAGTGGAGGTGAGGCTGGGCTCCCAGTCACAGCTGCTCTCCCCTTCAAGATGGCACGGTCCTGCAGCAGAGCTGGCCACTCTGGGAGAGATTGAACAGTAGCAAAGGCTGCTCCACTAGGGGATCCTGGTCCGCCAGCCCCCAACAGTGCTGCAAAATATAACTGTCACACACACACACGCCCCACACATGTCCCACACGTGCACACATTCCCCTTTGCTGTCTCACTCACTCACACTCTCTTCCTCACTGCCATACAGTAGGCTGCCCAGTACTGTCTTTTTTTTTTTTTTTTTTTAGTGTATTTTATTACCTGATGGAAAAATTTCCCTTCATGCTCTTCTCTGTCAAAATTTGCCTTACTTATTTCATTGTTTATTTTTCACTCTGTTTATGTATGTATATCTGAATGTTTGCTAGGTTTTGAAAAGTACAGTGTTAAATTTTTGTTGGGATTTCATTTAATGTATAGGCCAAAGTTGGGGGGGGGGAACCTTTTTAATAGAAATTCATGTTATTTTTTCACATAATATAATTCTTTACTTAATTCAGTTATTAGTTTATGTTCTAGAGAGATGTAAAATGAAATCAGTAAAGATCTTATGTTCTTAGTATGTTTCTATGTTTCCTGTATTCAGCATAAAGTTTTTGCAATGCAATGTTCTTTATGCTAAATTTTCTATTCCCCTTTTCTAATTTTTAACTTAGATTTAAGATTACAGTTGTAATTTGCAAGTAATTTTTTATCATCTGTTGAGATATCTATGTCATTTTTTTTTCCTTTTACACTGCTACATCTTTAATTTGGGGGATAAATACTGTCTGATCCAATTAAATATTTTAATTGAGTCATGAATTTGGTTAGCTAATAGTTTATTTAAGATTTTCTTTCTTGCCGAAACCGGTTTGGGTCAGTGGATAGAGCGTCGGCCTGTGGATTGAAGGGTCCCGGGTTTGATTCCGGTCAAGGGCATGTACCTTGGTTGCGGCCACATCCCCAGTGGGAGGTGTGCAGGAGGCAGCTGATCAATGTTTCTCTCTCATTGATGTTTCTAGCTCTCTATCCCTCTCCCTTCCTCTCTGAAAAATATCAATAAAATATATTTAAAAAAAAAAGATTTTCTTATATATATTCTAAATTTAAATGGACCTATAATTTTCATTTCTTGTACTGTTTTTACTTGATGCTTTAAATTTGAAGAAAACAAGTAACCTTTTCTCTATTTTGTAAGGTAATGTGCAAAATACAAGAATTATTTATTTATTGAAATTTTAGCTGAATTCTTCTATAAAATCACTTGTACCTAAGGTTTTTTGTTTTGTTTTGTTTTAATTTTCTTTCAATTACAGTTGACACTTAATAGTATATTAGTTTCAGGTATATTGTATAGTGGTTAGACATTTATATAATACTAGAGGCCCGGTGCACAAAAGTTGTGCACGAGAGTGTGTCCCTCAGCCCAGCCTGCACCCTCTCTAATCTGGGACCCCTTGAGGGATCTCCGATTCCTCAGTGGGATTGGGCATAAACGGGCAGTCGGACATCCCTCTCACAATCTAGGACTGCTGGTTCCCAACTGCTTGCCTGCCTGCCTACCTGATTGCCCCTAACCGCTTCTGCCTGCCAGCCTAATCACTCCCTAACCACTCCCCTGCCAGCCTGATCAATGCCTAACTGCTCCCTTGCCAGCCTGGTTCCCCCCAACTGCCTTCCCCTGAAGGCCTGGTCACCCCTAACTGCCCTCCCTTGCCAGCCTGGTCGCACCCAATTGCCCTCCCCTGCAGGCCTGATCACCCTTAACTATCCTCCCCTGCTGGCCCTATTGCCCCCAACTGCCCTCCCCTGCTGGCCCAGTCACCCCTACCTGCCCTCCCTTGCCAGCCTGGTCCCCACCAACTGCCCTTTCCTGGAGGCCTGATTGCTCACAATTGCCCTCCCCTGCAGGCCTGATTGCCCCCAACTGCCCTCCCCTGCTGGCCATCTTGTGGTGGCCATCTTGTGTCCACATGGGGGCGGCCATCTTTGACCACATGGGAGTGGCCATCTTGTGTGTTGGAGTGATGGTCAATTTGCATATTGCCTCTTCATTTTATAGGATACAGACTGTTCCCCCAGTAAATCTAGTACTCCCCAACACCATACATAGTGATTAAAATATCATTGATAATGTATCCCATGTTGTATACACATCCCCATAAATATTTTGTAACTGTCAATTTGTACTTACTAATTCTTTCACCACTTGGTACAAGATGGATGGATGTAGAGGTTATTATATTAAGTGAAGTAACTCAGATGGAGAAAGACAAATACCATATGATTTCACTTGTATGTGGAATAAAAGAAAAACACATACACAAATAAATGAGCATACAAAACAGAAACAAACTCATAGATACCAAGAACAAACAGATAATTGACAGGTGTCAGGGGAGTTGGAGGGCTGGGTGGAAAAGGCTAGTGGTTTGTTTTGTTTTGTTTTAGGGAAGAAAATCTGTATAATATATAATTACCTATTTATTTTTTCTACTTTCTCTTGTTCTAATTTAGACTTTTTCTACTTTTGTCAAATAATTTTGTTTAGATTTAGAAATTTATTGTCATATAATTGTTTTAATAGACATTTTATTTTTTCTTCTTTCTCTTTTGTGTCTCTCTTTCCATTGGTAACATTTTTTCTTTCTTTCTCTCTCTGCCTATTTGTGAAAAGTTTTTCTGTTTTAATGATTTTCTCAGAAAACCAGTTTTTTATTTTTAGTAATTATATCTCTTTATTTCAAGAATTGCTGACCTTATTTTTATTATTTTCTTCACTTTGTGCTTTTAGATGTACTGAATTCTTGAGTTTAAATGTTTTGCTCATTTGTTTTCATATATATATATGAAAACAAATGAGCTAATATATATATATATATAGTCTCAGATAAAAGCACTTAAAGCTTGAATTTATTCTTTATGTTACAAGTTATCTATACCCACACATTTTTAAATCCACGTTTTAAAATCTACTTAAATGTTTTCTAATTTGTGTTAAGATTTTCTCTTTAGCCAAAAAGTTCTTTTGAAATAGTGGGAGGGGCTTGTTTTGTTTTATTGTGTTGACTTCTTTTTATTTTTATTTTTGTCATTTCCAGACAAACTGTGGTAACTTAGCTCTCCTTTTATGAAAAAGTTATTATTTTATTATACTTTTGTCAGAGAATATAGCTGAATGATGATGAATCTTTGGAATTTATGCTTTCTCTGTTTAATTAGTATATAATCAATTATCATGAATGATCCATATGTGCTTGATTAGAATACGTGTTCAGTTGTTATAAGAGGTAAAGTTCTATATTTGTCTATTAAATAAAACTATTTAAATCACGTTCTTAATATATATATACATATATCATACCTTTCCTCCTATTTTGTCTGCTTATTTTGTTGGTTTCTGGGGAGTGTGGTTTAAGTTGCTGAATAAATAGTTGATTTATGTATTTCTCCTCTTGTTTCAGTCACTTGTTTGTTTACATATTTTGAGGATATATGGTTAGGTCCATAATATTCTTATGCTTCATTTATCTCTTCAATACATTCTATAAATAATTCTTTCTGTCCTATATTGTATTTTTTATAGGCTCTAATATCATTTGCATAAAATCCCTGGGTTTCCAAAGTCGGGGGCCTTTATTATCCTTTTGCTCTTTCCCTGCTCTATTGCTATAACAGTTTCATTGCCAGATATTAACAAAGCCAACCAGAAAAGAGCCTTTATGAATAACTTATTTCTAATTTATTTCTTTCTACTGCCCAGTATTTATGTGCTTCCCAAGTCAGGGAGTAAATTATTCATATGTGTATAAAGAAATGGATATGTAATTGCTAGTGAACACTCTTACATTCTGAGTAGAGTAAAAATAGAGGTTTCCCAACAGGAAAATGGAAAGATTTGCCAGTTCCTGGAATGTCCGTTGTTTGAAGGGATTGTAGGACATGGGCAGAACGTATATAAAGTATAAACCTAAGCATATGGCACATGTGTGTTACCACACATTTTCTAAAATGGGTGTTATTTTTCTGCATTTTACAATTAAAGGAGCTGAGGTTCAGTGAAGAAATTGTATTTACACTATGTCACAGAGCCAGTAAGTGATAGAAGTGAAATAGAAGCACGTGTCATTCTGATACTGAAGTTCGCATTCTTTGAACTGGGTTAAGCTGCCATTCTCTCTTCCCATATCAAGGATATTTTAGGTACAGGAGTCCTTTTGATCTCAGGATGCTTGAGGGGTTGGGTGCCAGGGTAGAAAGACCCTGGTTTTACACTTTGGTCTGTAGATGGGTAGAATAATGTTATACAAAGAAATACAAAAGGGATGGGAACTGCTTTTAAAGAAAGCCAGCACTGCTGACTAGCCTAGTAAAGCCTTACTGAATGTCTTTCAAGAGTTTTCTTTAAAAAAAAAAAAAAACAAGAAGAAAAAAAACAGAGAAATTCAAATTATTAAAGTTAATTGCATGATAAAATTGCCATTTGTCAATAGCAATGTAATTTGTATTATAAATTACAGGACTATAGCTTTCAGGCATATTTTATCAATATGTTTCCAATGATTTAATAACAGTATTTTTCAAAAATAAGCCAAGAACTTTTTTTTCCTCTTTTTAAGTGAACATGTTCAGAGGGTTTTCATCAGCGTGCTCGCCAGCTCTGCAAAATTTCTAGTAAATAAATTATCACCAGGAGGCTCAAAATCCATTACCATAAAAAAAGCCATTTTTCCCTCCCTAATCGATTGCCCACTGTGCGACTGCTAATGGGACCATACACATATGTTGTGTAGAGGGAATTCATTTTCAGGTTCTCTCTCTTTTCTAGAATTTATTTTACAAAGAATTTCTCACTAAACTCATAAATTAGTCAATGCATAAAATGAACACTTCAGCTTCCAGTTGGAGAAACATTAAGGTTGTGCACCTAGAGAATTTTTCAAGGAAATAGGGGTTGCACTGGGGACTCTGCAACCACCACAGCACCTTCCTGGGAGAGCCAGCCCTTTGCCTGCTCCCAGCACCATGGTTTACCTCCTTATGTATCCTTGTGGGCACACAAATTTTCTGTATGTGCTAAGAGGTATTCCATCTGACAATAGCACTGAACAGTATTGGCCTTTGAATTTAGAAGTTTTGAAGTGATCTTGGGCAACTACATACATTTTACCATGTCATCTCAGTTCATCTCACATTCCCATCTTCTACTTCAATCCAGTCTTCTGTCTTTCACAGATTATATTGAAATTGTATAAATCCCAATTCAAAGCCTTTTAGAAGCTTTTTTAAGCACAGAATTTTGGCTGCCAAATCAGCCTTGTCCACACACAACATAGCCAATCTTAGGGACTAAAATAAAGCTACTGGCCTGGGCTCTCCCCTGAATTTTATTCCAACTGAGATCTGTTAAATCTAATATTTTATTTAGAAATAATTTCTCTTGGCCACTCTGGTTGCCTTCTCTCAATAGCTTAGAATCCTGAAGCTAGAAGCACACTTAAGTTCAATTATGTGACCACCTTCAGTTCACAGATGGCTTGTCTTGATAAACATGACACTCTAGTAAGAGGCAAAGTCTGGAATCTGGTCTAAATTTCCCAATTCTTTATTTTTGGATGATATTATCCATATTTGAGGAGCAGTTAAGTATTAGTGGAGTTAAGTCAAGGGAATGCGTGTAAATACTGGTGTGAAAAGAGGGTGGATAGGAAAAAGCAGGCCATAGATTAGAGAATCAGGGGCATTTAAAAGGATTTAGGGACTAGAAAATTATAATGGGAGCATATAGTGAACCTGGATAATTTATCTACGTGTACAGACCTCGCTCTGCCTATCAAGAATATGTTATGATTCTTCTAAGATGTTTTAAAAATTATCTTATGGTAATCTATTTTTTTTTCTCATTCTCTCCTTAGGTAAGTTGTCATTCCTGCTTTTAAAACACTATTGTCCTGGAAAAAGTCATATATGTGGGACAGGTAACTATTCTATTATGGTTTCTCTACTCTCCATCTTCAGGTAACTGCTTCTCTTTGCCTCATTTTTCTTAGCTGGAGACTTAATTCATGGAATTCAGAGTTTTCATTTACTTGAGTCTAAAGGTCTGGGTCTGATGGCATAATCCTTACATGAGCCAGATGGTCATTTGGAGACTGCTATACAAGTACTACAATGTTTGTTTGTACATATTATATTTATTATCCAATTTCTTAGTGTGTTATCTGACAAATTTTGATGAGATTTCATAAACTAAATGACAGCCATCTTTCTAACATTTAGCTATGCAAAATAGTATTCAAATTTTGCAGTGGAGCAACACAGGTCATTTCTATCAGTTACTCAACTGTGTCATTGTGGTTTTCACTTTTCAGGATGTTGTCTTAGATGCATGTTGAATGATCAGGAATTCTTTGTATGATTATTGTCTGGCACAGATATGAGTGGTACATTTTAGAAATACATTTATTTATAATTTTTAAAATTATTCTTTTTGATATCCAAAGGTTTATTATTTCACTCTGTTCTCATAAACATAAGATTCAATGATGGATGGATGGATAGATGATGATAGATAGATGATGATGATAAATAGATGATAGATAGATAGATAGATAGATAGATAGATGATAGATAGATGAAAGAACACATATTTACTTAAATAACTATCAAGGATTAAGATAGTGACCATTATAAAAATACCATAAAGAGTAAAGGATGGAAATTACAAATTGTAAGGATTGATTTTTTTTTTTTTTTACCAATGGAGATTTTTAATGTCCTGTTATTCTGCTTTGATGCTCATTCCATAAACAAACTCATATATTTGTTGTACTTTTTATAACTACGGAACACCCAAACATATTTCTGTTAGCTGTGTGTGTGTGTGTGTGTGTGTGTGTGTGTGTGTTGAGAGTGTACCTGATCAAATCAGAATGTTAAATAGAGTTAACTGAACAATTCCTAGATTACCATAATGGTGGGCCTGAATTGAGGAAATACAAATGTAAATCACTGAGTCCTGAAAATAGCCATAGATCCTTAACAGTTTGAAAATTAATAGCTGTATTGGGATTTATGGTATTAAAGCTTTGGTCTAATTACAAACATTAATTTTCTTTATTAGCATTGTAATAGCAATTCTATAGCTCGAGGATCTCAGTCAAGTCCAAAATTATAGATCTTTGAAATTATTTTTTTCAGTTATTAACACCTTGCATTATTAAAATTTTAACATATTTTACATTCCAATAGGCTTTTCATCAACTATTAATTAATTTTCTTTTTTAAAAGTTTTAAACTATTCAAAATAGTGAAATTTCTGGATGTTTAGGTTTTTCACTTTATTCTCTATTTCTCAAATACTACCGCAAGTTTCTTTTGTGCTTAGGCTTTTAACACCACAGGAGAACAAATTTTAAGAATATGTATTTTCACTGATATTTTCAAAGGAAAGAATTATGGTTGCTTTGGGAACTTGAACAGAGAATTTTCTGACTCCAATGTAATTATAATCTCCGTCTTAATGATACATTAGCATATTTTTGCATCTAATTGTATAAACAAATGCAAAACTCTATAATAATGTATTCTTGAGTGGCCAATCTAAAACTAGAGAAATTAGACAATTTCTAAACATAAGATTCCTTGAGATAAGAATGGAGTATATCTATATCTATATATCCGTATTTATCATAACCTATATTCAGTTTTTAAATAAGTTCTTTGCATATAGCTTACTTTAAGTAAATGTTTTCATTGTCTTATTTTTTTCATTGTCTTGACTTATCTCACCAAGCCACACCTTATGCTTTCCTTACCAGGTCCCCAAATATTTGACCATGTGCCCTAAAACGGAGTGCTTGGACCTTACAAACACCCAGCCTAGTGGTGGTTAAGAGCAGAAACTCTAAAATTGTTCTCCCTATGATTCAGTCTATTTCATCACTACCCAGCAGTGTAACTTTGGACAAGTTTCTTATTATCTTTGTGCTTCAGTTCCTCCTATAAAATGGGTATGAAAAATTCAGAGTTGTTTTGAAATTAGAAAACAAATTAGTATATCTAAAAATATATAAATATGCCTGGCTCATGAAAGATATATAAATGCTTGATATTTTCATTTAAAAAAAATTATCTTTATTGTTGAAAGTATTACAGATGTCCCCTTTTTTTCTCCATCAACCTCCTCCACTCCGCACCTGCGCCCATTCCCCAGGCCTTTATGGCACTATTGTCTGTGTCCATGGGTTATGCATATCTATGTATATATAAAAGATCAGCGACCTTTACGGCGGAACAACCAGTACAACCAGAAAGACCATGTGCTATGACGTGCACTGACCACCAGGGGGCAGACACTCAATGCAGGAGCTGCCCCCTGATGGTTAGTGTGCTCCCACAGTGGGAGTGCCTCTCAACTAGAAGACAGGCTCAAGGTTGGCAAGTGCAGCGGCAGTGGTAGGAGCCTCTCCCGCCTCTGCGCACTGCTAAGGAGTGGCGAGCCAAGCAGTAAGGAGCAAACAGCCAGGCGGTTAGGAGTGAGGGGTCCTGGATTGCGAGAGGGTGCAGGCCAGGCTGAAGGACCCCTCTCCCCTTCCCCATACACGAATTTCATGCATCAGGCCTCTGGTATGCATGTAAGTTCTTTGGTTAATCTTTTGTCTTCGAATGTTGAAGTATTTGAAAAACAGCTACAGCTTTTGTTTAGATAAAGAGGGTCTTTTAAAACCTATAATATAATTAAATAGGTATTATAATAGTTCCTTGGAATGAGTTAATAAATAAAATTTATAATATAGCATCCCTTGGTATTCACATAGGATTGGTTCCAAAACTTCTGGTGATACCGAAATCTGTAGATGCTCAAGTCCCTTATGTAAAATGGCACATAGAGCAATGCATACAGTTGGCCTTCTACATCAATGGATTCCTAACCATGGATAGAAAATATTGTTTTGATCCATGGTTGGTTGAATCCATGGATACAAAATCTGAGGATATGGAGAGCTAATTATATATTTATTGGAAATATCTATGTATAAGTGGACCTGCACAGTTCAAAATCATGTTTTTTCAAGGGTCAACTGTGTATATCATGTTCTTGCTTTAATAATCCCTGAGCATAGTATGCATATAAAATATTTGACTTTATGTAGAATTGTGTCTGAAGCAGTTTTCAAAGAATAAAGCTGAAGCTATAGAAATTTTAGTTGTTGTATCTTACTCAGCGTGCCTCTGCCTATAGCTCAATGTTTATTCTTAGCTACTGGACTGCATATTTATTCTTCTGACCAGAAATTTTACTCAGGATTTATTATCTGTAATTTTCTTCCGATGTCTCTAGTTTATACTTATATTGATGTTCCTAACAAATAGTCCTGTGACCTCAGCTTTTTAGTATTTCATTCTGTAAGGATAACTGAAAAGTATATTTAGTGATAATAGACATTGCTTTTTTCATTTTTCTCAAGGGATTATGAATCTGTTAAGTCATTGCAAAAAAAGGTGATAATAAAAATATTACTTTTATGAATTTGATGGTCTTTATTACTTCCTTTGGCTTTTTTTAGTGTAGTCTCAGGCTATTAGTTTCAAGGCTAGATTCTCTTCCAGTGATAGATGTTAGGGATTATCTCATCCTTTCTGTGTCTTCATACAACAGAAATATGCCTTTGAGTAGTAATAGAAAAACTTTAGCCCTAACAAAGTGTCCTGTTGTACCTATTCATTCTTTGATCCATCCAACAATGATAAAAATCTGGACTCAAATCCCAGCAGTTCCATTTCTCAGCTGTGGGACTTGAAGCAGGTCATGACTTTGAAAACCTGCCTTCTCAAGTAAACTATGTAAAGTATCACCTACTTTGTGGTGTTGCTGGAGGATTAAATGATATTTTCATGGCTTCTCATCTCAAAAAGTTGGGAATATAGTTAAATTGAGCTAGTTATTTTAAAAATTTTAATATTGATTCATAGAAGCCAAACTTATACCCTGGGAATAGTATTTTCTGTGGCTAACATTTGTCTTGAAAACTAGGCTTGCTCTTTGATTGTTTAACTAGGTCTACTCCAAATATTGTGGAAATCAAATAATATCATAGTTTAAAAAAATTCTGGCTAGCTTTTAGTCCAACATCTTTATTATAATAGCTGATAAAACTATAGCTTAAATAAGTGAAGTTGCCCGCCTACAGTCATTCGCAAAGTAGTGGATGAGTCAGAAACAGGAATCAGTTCTCTTAATTTCAAACACAGAGATATAAGAGATTATTCCACTTTTATTTTTCCCAAATCTGTTGATCCATACCTTATATTCTCTTATATGGAAACTTTAAAGTTAAGGTATCAAAAGAAAAATGCATAGATTAAAAGAAGACTGATAAACCTGATGGTCCTTTGTAGCAGGGTTTATGGAGAAGGGTATTCCCTTTTCAAATTTGCCCATAGGTCAAAGAAAGGATACAAGATGGAGAAGAGTTTGGTTCTTAAAGAAAGGTCAATATAAATAAATAATTAGAATTATATGACTACCATGTGTAGGTTTTGAGTAAATTCAAGGATAGGCAAACATGTTGTTTTTAGTTATAGAAAGTCATTTCATTGGCTTTAAATTCCTAGGAATTATGTAATGGTGACTACCATGTTGGTAGATGAATTATAATAATAAATAATAGAAAGGTATCTCCAAAGTAAGTAGCTCATCCTATTTTCCAACTGAACACTAGTTCTATATCTCCAGTTATGTAGGAGGTATTGCCAAGTTTATATAACAAACTTTCACTACCATGCAGAAGTAATAAGTGAATAAGTATTAGCATTGTCATATTTACTTCTAATTGTTTTTTATAAATAAAACATTACACACTGGGTAATGCTTTCCTTTTCTATCCCCTTTTTGTAAATAATTTATTTTTTGCCTTATGCTGATTTCTGTAAATCTGAATGTTTGTGGTTTCTACTATTTACTGGGCATATGATAGATGCTTAACAAGCTTTCTGATTCTATTTTGAAAGAAAATGTAACTTTTAGTGCCTTTTGAAGATGTTATGTCATTTCTGATCTTTTCCTATTGTATATTTTATCTAATTTTTAATATCCAATATCCAGGATTCTAAATAATATTGAAAAAGTCATAAAATTAAAAGGCACTGAAAGACTTTTTACATATTTTTACTTAAATATCGCCATTTCTCCTCTGTCTTAAATTTTATTATTATAACTATTCCTTACACAACCATTATTCATGTTGCTGTTTTAGTGAATTTTAGGATAAACTAGGAGAGTTAAAGTTGAATATAAAGCCTGGATTGCTTTGGTGATGTCTCATCCAAATAGATAACTTCTTAATTCTAAGTTTTTCTGCAGGAAGAAGGACATGGCCTTAAAATGAACTGTCTATACTCATTTTAAGGATAATTGAACAGAGAAATATCAGGAGCCATGGTGAACTACATATGAGACAACCTCCCTTAACATATTTTTTTATCATCGTTAAAATAGTCAGACAAGAGTTCTGATTTTTAAGACAGAAAGGAAATGATACAATGGCTTCTTTCCACTTAAATGTTAAAAGCTAGAAGAGACTCTAATCTCAGTTTGACATGAAATGTAAGCCCAGTTCTTGAATATAGATCATGTCCCAGTTATCTGCACTTTGTTATAGCCTACTGCCTGTATGACTGTAATAGGTTGGCCTCACGACATCTTCAAAGGCCAGTAGGAAGCTGGGGAGCCAGAGCAGGAGAGAAGCATTTGGTCTAGTCTGCACTGAAAGGTCAGGCAACACATGTGTTTACATGTGTTGCTCTCCAGATGCCCAAGGTGATATACAACTCGAGGTACTGACAGGTCTGAAAAGAGATCTATGGTTTAAGCATCAACAGCCTGCAAACACAAATCACAGACAACATCCCATGGTTCTATTATTTTTTTTTTCTAATTGCTTGGACTCTGTTCCTGCGGGTGCTTTGTTCTCTGTTAACTTAATACGATGGTATTATTAAAACCAAGCTAAAAACCAGGCTATAGTGTTACTATTGAGCTCTCTGCCTACCCACTCAAGTAATGGAATACTTAGCTCTCAATTACAACATGCTTTTATTAAAGAACCACAATGTTCTTTACAAATATTAACTCATTAATTTGTTCAGGCATCCCTCTGTGGCTCCTAGCAAGTATTATTTTTCTTATTTTATAAGTGGAGGAAGAGAAACACAAGCACATTTTGGTAAGTTCACACTGCAATGAAGGCAGCAGAGAGAAGAAAGGAACAATTAAATACCTCTCTTAACATCTCATCAGACCCCTGGAGCTACAGCATTATTTGTTCCTTTGAGCTTGTCACAATCTAAAAAGCTTATATCTATCACTAATGTGTGATCTCAGGTGAATGATTTTAAGCCTCCAAACCTCAGTTTTCTCATATTTAAAATAGTAGAAATGATGCACTTTATTAGGATTGTTGAGACAACTATATTAGATTCTATTTGTAAGCTGCTCAGTAGAGTCCTCTTCTGGTATATGATAAGTGTAAAAAAATGAAAGCATTTCTTAAATTAAATGGTATTGAACCACATTTCAATATTCAAAGTGTCTAATAATGAAAGTGCTATTTTTTAAAAAAAGGGAATTATCTCCCCCCCGCCGCCACCCTCCGCAGCCACTGGCTGGATCTATACAAAGGCTGATTTCCATTGCTCATTGTAGTATGTTACTAGATGGTATCTGAGATCTTCTTAAATTCTATTATTATAACTAGTACCAGGTGGTGAGGCATTGTATTGGAGAATCATTGGAGAATCATAAAAATCCATGATACTTGTATAGCTCTTTATAGTTTGAATGTACTATTATTATGTATGTGTGTTCTCATTTAATCTTCATAATAACCCTATGAGGAAGACAGAGGAGGTATATTTGTCTTCATATTATATACTAGAGGCCCGGTGCAGGAAATTCATGCACGGGGAGCGGGGTGTCCCTCAGCTCAGCTGCACCCTCTCCAATCTGGGACCCCTCAAGGGATGTCTGATATCCCTCTCACAATCCAGGACTGCTGGCTTCCAAATGCTTGCCTGCCTGCCTGATTGCCCCTAACCGCTTCTGCCTGATAGCCTGCTCACCCCCTAACCACTCCCCTGACAGCCTGATTGCCCCTAACTGCCCTCCCCTGCAGGCCTGCCCCCCCCCAACTGCTCTCCCCTGCAGGCCTGGTCCCCCCAACTGCCCTCCCTTGCAGGCCTGGTCCCTCCCAACTTCCCTCCCCTGCTGGCCTGATCTCCCACATTTGCCCTCCTCTGCAGGCCATCTTGTGGAGGCCATCTTGTGTCCACATGGAGGCAGCCATCTTTGACCACATGGGGGCAGCCATCTTGTGTGTTGAGTGATGGTCAATTTGCATATTACTGTTTTATTATATAGGATGAGAAGATATTGAGCATCAGAGAAGTTAAATGACTTTCTCAAGGTGAAATATTTAGAAAGCAGGAAATTATTTTTGTAAAGTTGGAACGCACATCCTGTTTTCCTGCCTCTGTGTTTTTGCATTTTGCCTGCATAATCATTCATGTTTCTGTTCATGGATGGGTACCATTAAAACATACTTTTAAAGATTTACCTTCATTTTCAGCATTCCCCTTCTGTGTTCTCCACATCTACTCAATTCTTCCTGCATCCACAAAACACAATGTTGGAATGCCCACATGCACTTGTTGAAGGCCTAAGGTGAGATTGAAAGTTGAAGGCACATTGCCAATCTCCAGAAAAGATGAATGCCAAGAGTAGGCACCATCCTGTATTATTCTCCATGTAGCAATGGTATTCTGAAAAGTCATGGTGAGGAGAGGAACATTTCTTGCTGTGAATTACTCTTGAGATGAAAAATGTTTTTTTAACTAAATCTGTGGTTGTGTAGTCATTCAGATAGTGACTAATTGGGGTGATTGTGACTAGGGAGGCAGCAGGAAGCTACTTCTGGGAGGCTGAGACTGGGCTCGCACCTTGTGTAATTTACTGCCATAATGAGAGGAAGGAGAAAAGTGCCACAAGTGTTTAACAGCGAAGGAGAGTGTCTTCAGACCTGCTTTTTTTCTTCATCACGCTCCAGTCACACATCACTAGAAGAGATATCATCTGCCATTCTATTTGGATCACTTCAGCCAAAGTTTTTCTTTATTTAAGCTTAATTCATGCTGCCTTTTTCCATTTGCTGCAACAAATACTTTTCCTGCTTTCTTTAAAATGAGATAAATACCATCAGCTAATGGAGGCATTGCGTTTGCTCTTCATCACATCCCCGCCAAGGCAGTAAAACAAAAAAGACTTTAAGTAGCTATGAGTATTATATTTTAGGCGGAGAGATGCTAAAACTTAATTCCTCTTTGTCCTGATAGGAAGCTGAAGGTTGAAGTTAATCCACAGGAAGCTCTAACTCAGCCCTGTGTTTTGGCCATTCATCCTGTCCCATGGGCTTTCCCTCTTGTTAAACAGTAGGCAGACAGACTGGTTGTGGTAGGAACACATTAACATTAACTCAGTTTATATGTGTTTGGGCAAGTCATAAACGTGTCTCAGGTCAGAATGATTTGTGGAGAAGGCAACACCCAGTGAGTAGTATCGTTAGGAATTCCTGAAAGGAGAGGTCCATTCCTTGTTCACTTTCACTTCTATTCTCTTATTTAAAAAACCCTAACCACCATATAATGAATATACAGAGAAACTGTAAAACGTTGAGCCCTTCTAGTAACTCTCAGCCTTTCGTGGGAGACATGTAAGTAATAAGACAGTGAACTCTGTGTAATAATAGATGGGGATTCAGGTGTTTCAAAGGCAGAGAAGAGGGGACCCAGACTGTCTGAGGAGTATAGAAAGTTTCTCTGAAGGTAGAAACCCCTGAATAGAATTTCAAAGAATGAACTTATGAGGTAGATTCAGGAAAACAAGTCTCTCCAGATAGCACGATATACAAATTCATGAACTTGTGAGGGAGCATGTCATGTCCAAGGCAAAACAGTTTGATGTGACTAAAGCAGCGTGTATACCTGAGGCCATGGTAAGAACTGTAGACAGAGAGCTATGGAGCTGTAACCTTTAAAAGTCATCAGGTGTCTAGTGAAAAGGTTTGGATTCCAGTTGTGAGGAGAAGTGATCTGGATAATTTTTAGGTTGAAAGAATTTTAAAAGCCACAATGCTCTAGCATCTGGTGGATGTGCATAGCAGTTGGTAAATGTTTCTTTCTTCAGCTTGCTTCCTGTTTAAGCTGAGGTTGAGATACCTCACTCTCAGAACCTGGTTGGGATGGATATAATTTACTAGAGGCCCAGTGCATGAAATTCGTGCATGGGTAGGGTCCCTAGGCCTGGCTGGCAATCAGAGCTGATCAGGGCCTTCCAGCTGTTGGCCAGGGCCTTCCTTCCACAGCTGCTGGCTGCCGGCCAGGGCCATCCTCTATTCTGCACCACCCCCTGGTGGTCAGCACACATCATAGCGAGTGAGCGAACTCCTGGTCTCCTGGTCGAACTCCTCAGGGAACATTTTGCATATTAGCCTTTTATACATATAGATTTGCATATCTGAGCTGAAAGAATAGATTCCATTAAATGGCAAGGAACACAAAAGGACTTCATAACCTTTAAAGAAATCCTTTTAGGAGCTGAACTATGGCACCATAGTGGGGCTAGAGAAGGAAGAGGCTGGAGGGAAATTGTAGGAAGAGAAGAGCAGGACTTTGATGATGACTAGAGAACAATTCAGATTCACTGGCAAATGAGTGGATGATTGTTCTGAGACCAGTAACTCACATACAGGAGAAAGGACATTTTCCACTTTGAAAAAGAAGCAGGTATGAAAAACAACTGTGTTGGAGGGGAAACAGTGTAGGATCCTACACTCACTGAAATTGATATCTCACATATAGTTTAAAACATCTAATTGTCCTTGATGTTTCTCTAGCAGTGTTCATGGTAGGTTTTGGATGACTGTTATTTTAGTTACATTGGTAATTGTGTCCTAGATAACCCCTAAACTTTCTTAAAATTGTATGCAAGACAGCCTTGCAGGAACAAGAGCAAGGGGGCCTATAAATTTATGCTAGTAATAAAAAATAATTCATAAATAATATAATAAATAATTATAATGAAATATGCTATGCACCAGGTCTGTGTTCAGCATATTCCATGTATTATTGCATTGAATTATCACAACCATCAGACAGAGGACATAGTCTCATGATTACCATTTTATAGAAGAAAAATCTAAGAGCCATTAAGGTGAAATAATTCCTCAGGGCCTTCGGCTAGTAAGTGGCCTAAGTAGGATTTAGTCCCAGGCGTGATTAAAAAAAGGTTAAGTACAAGTGTGGGAGGCTGACTTTGCCAGAAATAATGCAAGAGCATCAGTCAGCCTACCACCATGAAGCTCCCAAACAAAAGCCTTTATATTTTTCTCTCGATTATTTATTTAAGAAGTCTAAACCTATTAGGCCAGTGAGAGTATTGACAATGATAATTCAGTAGATGGAAAGAGAGTGAGAGTCAGAGAGAAGCAGACACGTTTTTTTTCAGTCTCCAAAGACTTCAAAAGCTACCATCAGAGATTATAAGGGGAGTATGCATGAATTAGAAGTTCGTGCATAGAGCCACCCTGGAAGCAATCTGTATGCAAACAGCTCAGATGATTCTGCAGGTGCTTCTATTAATGCATGGTCTTTGCTTACTGGAGATGTACCTGAAAGTAGTCTGCAGGCTGTTCCGACAGGCCCTGCCACTGACATCCCAGTGCCCAAACAGAAAAACCAGCTTCAGGCTGCTGCATCAGCTTTCCTCGAAAAGGAACACTGTGGGACGATGCCTGCTCACTAGTAAAAGACACCACGGACAGTGAAACAAATATGTACTTGAGCTTTCAAGTATGATGTTAAACTCCTCCCTGTCTTCTTCCTCCTAGTGGACCTTTTTCTAAGACTTATGGTGAGGGGAGAAACATGCTCCAATATCTTGGCCTAATTCCAAGCCAGGAAATTCTATTTGGCTTCCAAAATTGATTTCTACCAACAGTTTCAATTAGGTAAAAAATTCTTCTTCCTCCTCTACCATAGGAAAGTGTGGGTTCCTGATCTGCTATCTTCATTTGGATTCATGGAAGCAACAATGCACTTGTTGAGAAAATATATGTGACAACCAGGGGGCTGAAAAATTCTATGGAGATGTGAGGTTACTGCCGTATTTCTGTGAAAATATATAGCCCAACCTCTGGCCTTTTAGGGGGAAAAGTGATCTTTCTACAATCAGCATATCCAGTGGTACCATTACTTTCCTGCACAAGGAAGTAAACACATAAATAAAATATTAGTGGTGGTTGTAACAGCATGTTCTATTTTTTAAGTCTGTTATCATTGTAAGTAGCTCTTGAGTAATGCATTCTGAAATTCACCAAAGGCATTTGTGCACACATCTTTCTGCAGGAAATTTGTACACATCATTCTTGATGCTTAAAAGAAAGCATTTGAAAGTATTTGGCTATAAATGTGGAATATCTCCCTTATGTTACATATAAAAATTTTTCACGTCTCCCGACTTTCCTACTTCTATCTTCCTCTTCTTTCACCTTTCAACAAGATCTAGTTGTGAAATGGATGTGTTTTGAGAGAAATTACAGGTAAATGATTATGGAAAGAAAGAATACCTGGGACCTGAGCAGGAAAGACGTGCAATAGGAAAGCAGTGTTGGAGGAGGATTATGAGAAAATTAAACAGATATATTTACAGGAAACCAAATATTTCTTTGCATGCATTTCTTTATCTTTCCCATTACTCTCTTTGAAGAGCATGAGCCCTGTAATTCCTCTCTTTGTCTTTCTTGTCCTCCACTGACTCTCCAGCACTGCTAAAACAAATCAAATCAAGAATTAACCTTTTAAGCATGAAATATATCTTTTTGCTATGCTATATGTGTCCTCTATAAATCATTCTGTGGAAGAAGTCTGGGAGATCGGCACTGCTCCAATTCTCAGGTGACTACACGGGAAATGCTAGCACAGCCCCCTCATTTATTGTGATGACTTTTCTTGGCTGAAATATTGTTCTGCTACAGCCTTGGGTGGGAATGAGTGTTTCAAATAATATCCTCATGCAATATACAGAAACACCACAATTATAAAACTAGCACAGTGGCAAGGTTATAGGCCCAGAGGAAAGAATGGTAAAACATAATTATTTCAGAGTAACAAAGTCATTCCATGGCCAGAAGCTGTTGAATTATGCTGAGACTAAATCACAAGGGAAAATAGCAAGGGGGAGAGGCAAGTCCAGGTTCATAGCACCTTTTCCCACCTTGCATGACCCAAGGCCGCTCCCCCTACAGGACTCTGAGCTGCTGGTTCCTAGCTATCTCATTACCCCTGGCTACAGCTTTCATGAATATAACTATGGCAACCATTTACAGCATTCCTATCTTGAGCCAGACACAGGGCACTGTTACCTCTAATCCCTACCTTAGCCCTGCATTTTCAGTACAATGACAGTCAGTGTCACTGTACAGAGACATGAATTAGAATGTCCAAGTTCACACAGCTAGGACTTGGCAGACCCAGGATTCAAATGTAGGTCAGCCTGACATCAATGATTCTTTGGGATGGCTCAAAGGGGGAGGGGAGCCTACACATAGGTCTATGGTATACTTCTACTCTCTGTAAGGAGCTATTCTCATGCATAATCATTTAAAAAAGGAGCATCCCAAAAGAAGAGGATATTCCTCTAAGGCAGTGCTTCCCAGTCTTTTCAATATTATCATACCACCCCACGAGCCTTTTTAAACAATCCTCCCCCATGAATTTTTAATACAATAATGCACTGTATATCTTTTATATACTGCAGACCACAAATAATTATCACAGCTAGGATGTTTTTTACCCTTTTGGGGATGGTATTGGCCCTGTTGAGACTGTATGTGTGTTCCAAAGTGGCACAGCACATCACTGAAGCTCTCCTTCTATTTGAAACACCCAACAATGACAGCACAGGTCTTCTTTCCCTCCCACCCATCTGGAGATGGAATACATTGTGAAAGAACTGCATTGGTGAACATCCCCAGTGGATGGATTTAGTGAAGAAGGACAACTAGAGCATTCTGAGCACTCCCATATGGGCAAATCTGAGTCAGAGACAGCAAAGCCAGCACTCCTGCAGCTGTATAATCAAAACCTCTGCCGGCCATTAATTATTTTTCTTGAAATTGTTGATTGATCTATAATTTGATTGTAGAATCCCAGCTTTTAAATTGAACCTTGGGCTGAACCACTCAGTTGAAAATATACAGGCCCAAAGGAATCCAAACACATGGCTGGATTTACTGAGAGATAGAGGTGATGCTTAACAGAGGGGCTAATTAAAAACTCCTGAAAAGTGGGAAGAGACTTAGATTTAAATTGAATTAGCCTTTATTAAGCACCCACCATACACCAGGCATTGGCATGTTTGTTTGTTTCTACATGATCATATATCTAAATTTAACAGTAACTCTATGAGGCAGATGGAAACACTCACTAGTGAACATCCCCAATGGATGGATTTAGTGAAGAAGGGCAATTAGAGCATTCTGAGCACTCGTAGGAACCTGAAACACAGAATTATTCAAAACTTACTAGTTCGAGACCATGCAATGGTCAAGCAATAGGGTAAAGAGCCAAGGTCAAATACCCTTCCATAAAATCCCATATTACTCTTTTTGGTTGCAGTTCTTCTCCACTGTAACAAACCTGATACATGAAAATGCATTTTTATACAAAATAAGACATTGTATAAACATAAAGTCACAAATAGTGACATAAATAAATATTTAAGAATTACATTACACTTATTTAGAAAATTTGGCATTAACTTTCATTGGTAATTTTAAGATGAAGAACTTTTGAAAAACATACATTTTATTTTATTTTATTTATTTTGAAAATCATACATCTTAAAGGTATTTATAAACTGCTGACTGGTAAGGAAAAATGGATTTTTATTCTCTCATCCAGCCTATTCTATTCTCTTAATTTCCTTTTCTTTTATCTGAAACTGTCACAGATCAAAACTCAGAACAAAGGAGCAGAATACAAATTACTGTGCTTGGTTGTGGGATGTAAGCTAATAAGAATCTGTCTTAAATTGACTATAACATGCAAAATTTGAGAAAAATAATTCTAAGATCTTGGTTTACTGCTCAGTCTGTGACAGCAGTCCACTATGCTTCATTTTTCTTAACTCTTTGTATCCTGACCAAACAACACAAAGAATAGCTGTTTAGAAAAGCAGAGATGATTCGTTCATTTGCCAAATACTTAATAAATAACTAAGATATGCCAGCTTGTGCTAGGCACTGGCTAAGAAGAAGTACATTAATTAGATAAGAATTCCTACCTTCAAGGAGCTACAGTCTAGGTCAAATTAAACAAGTTAAGCAAGAAACACATAAATAAATATCTCCTTACAATATTGATATATATTTGAATGAAAAGATTGGGAATTGATAGAGACTAATGGTGGAGATAGTGTAATCCACTTAAGAAGAGTCAACATTAGTTCTGAGGAGATGAGACCTGACTGAGAATGAGAACTTGGTCATGAGAAAAGAAGGAAGGTGGGATGAAGCCTAGAGGAACAAGTAGGCTCTGAAGAAGAAATAGGTGTGGCATAACTGAGGAAAGTAAGGAGGCCGTGTGTGTGGAGTGCTTTGGGCAAGGAGAGGATGGCCAGTGGTACCTGATGACTCCAGGAAGGCAAACACAAACAGGTCACTGTTGGCCACACTCCAGAGATGGGGTCTTATTCTAAGAGCTGTGGGGAAACTTTACACAGAGTTAAGCTAGGGAATAGCAAAGTCTGCTTTATATATTTAAAAGATCACTGTGACTGATCAAAGGCATAGAAGAAGGCCACAGTAGATAGGCTAAAGCAGTGTCCAGACACAAATCACTGGTTGGCTATACTAGTATGGGACCCAAGGCAAATGGAATGATCATTGATTGATTCATCTGTAAAGAGATAATTCCTAACAGCTCTACCTGGTGAGGGAGAATGTATCTAGGACTACTGTGATCACTCCAAGGCTGGCCTGGAATTGTGTAGACCTTACCTTTACTAGGACTATTAATGTGTATCTACTGTCACCTTCTTCTCTCTGGCCCAGGTACTCTTTCCCTGAACATTTGGGAAGTCTGCATGTGACTTCCTTTCCCCTAAAGGTAATGTTTTGCTTTTTGTTGTTGGTTTGTTTTGCTTTGTTTTGTTTTCTGGGGAAAAACACTTCTATGTAAGTATCAGGAACAGGGTAGAGGGAGAGGAGTATAGATGTTGATTTTCCCTGTGGCTATTTCTTTATAAACACTGTTTCTAAATTATATATTAGATCATTTTTAAAACCAAAACAAAGCACTTGATTTCTCTCACCACAGATTCTTAACCTATAAAATAAAAAATACTGCCCTATCACTCTAGGAAAAGTAATGGGAGAGATCAGTGTGACAGCCTCTCCAGCTGCAATATAAACATGGGTATGCTAGATGTGTTTGCTAAGAGGTGCATTTGGCAGAATGATACAGTCAAACAAAATAATGAATCAGATGGCAACTCTTGGGACAGTATAACTCCTGTCCATCTGGGGTCTCAAACTGGTTTGCACTTTCCAGGCAATGGCCTGAGGTCCAACCTTCACCTTCATCCACCTTTGACGTGATAGCCTCTTCAGTGTCCCACTCTGGCTAAGCAGCAATCATGCTGGAAAGCAACCTGAGAAGCCTGCTTTTAAGGCACTAAGCAGTATCTGCAGCCTAAAGTGTGACTCCTGCTGAGATTCTGCATTAGGACAGGAGACTCCAAGAGCCTGGATCCTTAGCCAAAGAAATATCCATATCCAGTGATGAGGAAAGAATGCTATTTGGGGGCAGTAGTCTTCTGAGCAGCCCTCTAATCATACTGCAGAATTAAAGGGCTCTTCCATAAGCCTGAGAGGCCAGCCCTGCTGCTCAGGGTTCTAAATGATTTGTTTTCTCCTCTAGCTTCTGTGCTCATGACAGCAGCACCTCAATCCTGGAAGCGGGCCAGCCATCAGTCAACCAGCAAATTTTGATCAAACACCCCAAAGTGTATTGCCCCCTTGGGGCTCAGTCTGGTTGTAGCTTTACTGTTTTGTGAGCCATACATTTCCTGACATAACTTAGCTCAGAGAGACATTTCATTTTGAATGCAAATGTTTAGGGGTCAAAGGCTTATTTAAGTGTCCCCCGGGGTCAATTGGGTGGGAAACCAGCATTGCTTTCTTATCAAACATACTCTGTCTGGAGCCAGTTAAAGACTGGAGGAATTGGTCAAGGAGGCATGTGGAAAGTTAAAAGGTAGAAAGCAATCATTGCAACATTTTTTGAGAATAGTGTTAAAATCATGATTGAGAATAGAAATAAATATGAGTCTCTTTTTCCTTTCATTTTATTATCAATACAATTTCCTGACTAGCTGGGATGGTTTTGGGGTGGGTGGATTGTTAATATTTATATTTTATACTTTTTTCAAATGTTGTGGAATTATTATTCTCACGATGAGTGGATACAGGTGATGCCTGCCATTGGAAGTACCCTAGAAATAGAGTAAGCTCAAAATAAAAACTATTGCCTAACAGTCCATGGTGGTACTTGTAGGACATTCCTTCCTGAGTTGCTGGGCCTGTGGATTTAGGACTAATGGTTGGATGTCACAAGAGCATTGACCCTTCTCCCGGCCACTGCTGATAGAAGTGGAGAGGAGATGACATATCTGGTAGGAGTTCTGACCCTGAGGTGCTGTGATATTAGGATCTTCCTAGCTCAAAGGAGATAACACATTCCATGAGTGAGTTCATGAATGTGTGTGTGTGTATGTCATGCATGTGTGGGTGTGGGTGTGAGTTTCATGGTGGCTAGAAAGAGTCTGAGTAGAAGTCTAAAAATCCTGCCCAGGCAAAAATGTGCCCACAAGGATGTTACTCCATTGACTTAATTCCATTTCATTCTCCTTAATGTTAAAGTTGCTTACAAAGTATATCTAGGATACTAGGATCCTATCTAATAAAAGAGTAATATGCAAATTGACCATACCTCTGCTACACCTACAAGCCACGCCCACCACCAATCAGGAGCAAGTATGCAAATTAACCCAAACCAAGATGGCTGCAGCCACAGAGCAAGCAGGAGGCTTGGGTTTCCCCGGTAATGGAGGAAGCCAAGCTCCCGCATCCCTGGCCTCCACTCAAGTCTACAAAGTTTCAATTATGGAAGATAAATAAATTCCAGATACCAGGGCCTCCACTTGGGTCACCGGGGGGCGTGGTCAGCCTGCAAACCACCACAGGCCCCTCGCCCAGGCCGCCCATGCCCCAAAGGAATCCCCACCCTGATCTGGGACACTCTTCAGGGCAAACCAGCTGGCTCCCATCCATGCATCAGGCCTCTATACTTTCTAATAAAAGAGTAATATGCAAATTGACCATCACTCCAACACAAAATGGCTGCCCCCATGTGGTCAAAGATGGCTGCTCCCATGTGGACACAAGAGGGCCACCACAAGGTGGCCAGCAGGGGAGGGCAGTTAGGAGGGAACAGGCCTGCAGGGAAGGGCAGTTGGGGGGGACCTAGGCCTGCAGGGAAGAGCAGTTGGGGGGGTACCAGGCCTGCAGGGGAGGGCAGTTAGAGGTGACCAGGCCTGCAGGGGAGGGCAGTTAGGGGCAAACAGGCTGACAGGGGAGCAGTTAGGCATCAATCAGGCTGACAGGGGAGTGGTTTGGGGTGATCAGGCTGGCAGGCAGAAGCAGTTAGGGGCAATCAGGAAGGCAGGCAGGTGAGCAGTTGGAGCCATCAGTCCTGGATTGTGAGAGGGATGTCCCAGATTGGAGAGTGTGCAGGCTGGGTTGAGGGACACCCCCCCCCTCCGTGCATAAATTTTGTGCACCGGGCTATATATATATATATATATCATACTTACTTTCTCTTCCTTTCAGTCAGGTCCGCATATTGAAGATTGTTTTGTCGTTACTATCTTCCAGACTGTTGCCTTCTCCCAGTCTCTGATATTGTAGTTTCTTATCTGTATAATTTTAATAACCTTCCAACTGATTTCCTGACTACCAGTGTCACCTGTTTCCACCTTCTCCTTCTTCAACTGCCCAAGTGATTATTCTGAAGCCTATAGATGGTTGAATCACTTTCTGCTTAAAGACACTAAATGACTCCTAATGACTGTAGCTAATATCTAATGGTGAGTAACAATGTCCTTTATGTGGTAGACACTATGCTAGACATTTCCACGTGGATTTTGCTCATTGACTCTTCCGCATTTCCTTGTTTTGGGTGCTAAGACTACTTTGCATCCTTTAATATGAGGAGTGAGTTATAAGATTCAGAACACCAGGAGACAAAAGCAATCAAATGGTGTTCTAGTGTCTTTTTAGTTTCAACCATAAATTATATTAAATAAGAAGTAAATATTACCATATAACAAGCTAAGACCTATGACATTTATCAGATATCTGAACATATGGATAAATTCCTAAGAGAAATATCTTAAAGGGTTTGTATGATTTTACAAGTAAGACACATATTGACAGATTACCTTCATAGAAGTTATGCAGTTTACATTCATACCAGCGATGTACAAGTGCCTTTTCATTCATCTCCTTGTCCACATAAGCTTGCTGATTTTTGCCAGTCTGATAAATGAAAAATACCATCACCTTGTTTTAATTTGTGTTTCTCATTAGCTGAGAGAGATTATATAAAAGAGGAACCTGGCCCTAGCTGGTTTGGCTCAGTGGATAGAGTGTGGACCCACAAACTGAAGGGTCCTAGGTTTCATTCCTGTCAAGGGCAGGTACCTTTCTGTCTCTCCCTCTTCCTTTCACTCTCTCTAAAAATCAATACTTCAGGCTTAGCAAAAAAAAAAAAAAAAAAAAAGGAAAACCTGGCCAATGGTATCCCAGAATAACTGGGAGATAAATGCTATTATTATTCATCCCTTTATGGAAAGTAAACTGACACAAGACACTCCCTAGCTTAATTCTTAAATCTCCTATCATTAATTAACTTATTGAGTTAAGTTTCAATGCTTATTGTGTTCAGTCTTGCATTTGATGCAGAACCGCATGGGCTTCAATAACTCCCCGATTTACAAGCTCCCCAAATACACAGTGTCTTCTCTATCTCCAATCTTGGCACTCAGCTGTTTTCTTCATATCCTTCAAATCCTTATCCAGGCATCACCTTCACCAGGAAGACTTCCCTGATTTGAATTCCTCTTTATGCTCTGAGAACACCCTCTCTGACTTTGAGCCCAAGCCTTAGTACTCTGAATGATAGACTTGTTTCAGTGTCAGATTCTTGATGGCAAGACAACCTTTTATTTGACTTTATTACCCAAGCACTTGGCCCAAGGACAGGCACATAATAAGTGCTAACTATATATTTGTTGAATCAGCTGAAGAAATGAATGATTGAATATAACAAAGTAATTGAAAATTCAAAGAAAGTAAAATAAAAAATACATGTTATATATTACAGTTTCCCAAAATAATATGGTACTACTTAATTGTTAACATATTTTAACACAATTTTATTTTCTCCAAGGCTTTATACTTTTCAGAAGCTATTACTTAAGGTATTCTGGTTTATTCTTTATTTGAACAGTAGACAGAGAAAAGGACTTATACTTCAGGGGTGTTCAATTGTCTTAGGGGCTTGGGAAATCCTCTGAGGGGCCTTGAAAGCGATAGTGGTGATGTGGACTATACTTCCCATCCAGCCTCTGCCTTATCTCCTCATACCTACCCACCAGTTTAAGCAAAGCAAGGTGTCATCTATCTTACATCTTGGATTGCTGTTAAGCTTTTTAAATAGAAAAAGTTCCTTGTTTCTAAAACATTTAATAGTCTTCAGAAGAGAAAGCCCAGGTCTTTAAATCAGGAAACCTGGGTTCTAGTCCTGCCTCCTCCTTGGGCTAGCTTTGTGACCTTACACTAGCCATTTACTCATCTAAGGCCCAATATTTAATGTGAGATGAGTTTTTTGGGCTAGATGAGGCCAAAGTCCCTTGAAGCTCTAGGTCAATATCTCTGTTTATATATAAAGATCTAAACTTTCTCTTGGTTTGAACACTATAGTTAAAATGTTTATGTTTTATTCACCACTTGCGTTATAGAGCCCTGCAACCCTCTCCATCCTTCTAAAAAGTCACTATGCGCTTTCAGTGCCTCATATAGTATGAGTAATTTCCTTGTCCTCACCTTCAAAATCTCTCATGGGGGTCTCCGTACCAACCAGACCCCTTTATCCTTGTGTGTACACACCTATTTCATTAAATGCAGTCCATGAAATCAACTCAAACTGACTACTTAAGAGACAATGTTCATTACTTCATTTTTGTGTTACTCATAGATTAAACATCTTATCCTGATAGACCTCATTAATATAAAAATGTATAATGTTAAGATTTATTTATTATCAAAAAGTCTCCTTATTATGCAGATCACATTGCTCATAGACTACAATCTCCTTGAGGGTAAATTTGTTTTAACCAAGTGTGAATAAAATTTGTTTTAACTAAGCATGAATAAAACACTTATGTGAATCTGAGTATTCATAGCTTTCTGTGTCTATAAGGACTCAGATTTAAACTACAGGAGTTGGAGGTTCCTATTTCAGAATTAGAGACACTTTGAAAGTAAAATATAATTTAAAAATTATTCTCAAAGGCAGGCTTCTTAGTTCTTTTCTATTATATCTATTTTCCTGTAAAGTAAGAACACACCTGTTATTTTGTGAATATCAATAATCTACTTTCAAAAGAAGGCCCCTTCACATAGTTAAAATATCCTGGAAAAGGAGTAGTAGTAGAAAAACCCACTTCTGTCATTTCCTTTATTCTTCTATGATTGTCAAAAGCCTGTAAGATGAAAAAAAAATTAAGAATCTGTCTCTAGGACACTTTTCACTACTTCCTTTCTCTGAATCCTGATCTTTCTGCTACTGCTTGAAAAACACTAGGACCTAAGTTCTGAAACAGATCCAAGTGGCCAAGTCTCTGATGTGACACATCCCTATCAATAAACCAGGGTGGCCCCAAGTGGCAGCCTGGTGGTGCCAGCAGACCTGTCCCTCCTCCATCTCCATCTAATGAGCTGACTCCCTTTATCTGGTTTACCTCAAAGGCCTTGCTTCCCCTGGGCCACCGTGGGGAATGGCTTTCTTGTATCATTTTTTTTCAATGAGGGTGATACTCTACCTCCTGTGAGGGAAATTGTTTTCTGAGTTGAGCATTCTGCCAGTGCATATGGCTCTATCTTTGCTTCTCAGAGAGCAGCAGCTGCTCCTTAAACACTGTGTGGCACGGCCTCTTACAGAGCGGGGAACCCCTCTCCTTGTCTTAGTACTACTGGTAGGTTAACTTTCCATACTGTAAAATTTCAATGGCACATCAGGTGTGAGTAGGCTAGACAATGTAGTCTAGCAATATAGTGAGAAGAAACTTTTTCCGTAGGAAACTGCCCTCTTTAATCATTTTTAAAAGTCTATATTAATCCTTAGAGTTTCATTCCAACACAAAATGACCTAGCAGACTAAATAAACTCCCAAAGCCCTGTAAACATATCTATGTCATTCTTCTAATCCTCCTGGTTTAGGGTCTTCAATAGATGGAATGAGCCCTAAAGTCCTCTTGTCTCAGCATCCTAATGCAGATGGAGCCATAGGAGGCAGAGTGTCATTAGCCCTGGCTCCCTTCACCTCCATCCTCACTCTCTTAATCTGAGGGAGCCCTGTGATTTTGCAGATTAATTTATTCTACAAGTTTATTTTCATTGGTAAATCAGAAAAGGCAACAATATTCCACGCACATGTTCTAAATCACAATGTTAACTGAGCTAGATTCATAATGCCATTATACTAGTCTGAAGAATTCTGATTACAAAGATGGTGTAAAGTGTGGGGTGGGGAGGGGAGTAGAGGGAGGCAGAGGAGGAGGGGGAATAGGAGGAAGGGGAGGAGAAGGCGAAGGTGGAAGAAGAGGAGGAGAGACAAAGACAGAAATGAATGCATACACATACAGAGACCTGTCTCACCAATTTCTGGTTCCCTGGACTTTTAAAAAGTCTAGAGCAGTGGTCGGCAAACTCATTAGTCAACAGAGCCAAATATCAACAGTACAACAATTGAAATTTCTTTTGAGAGCCAAATTTTTTAAACTTAAACTTCTTCTAACGCCACTTCTTCAAAATAGACTCGCCCAGGCCGTGGTATTTTGTGGAAGAGCCACACTCAAGGGGCCAAAGAGCCGCATGTGGCTCACTAACCGCGGTTTGCTGACCACCGGTCTAGAGAGTATGGAGACAGAAATATTAGTGGGGAATGATTTGGATTTTGATACTGTCACTTTTTTGAAATGTGTTCACACAGGTACAAAAAAGGTAAGGCAGGGAAAAGATAAAATTACCTCTTAAAATCTTTTAACTTGCCTGATGGGAGATTAAGCAATATTACAGAGAGGGGTTGCAATTTTATTTTGTTTTGTTTACTTCCTTTTCCTCTGTGTCCCTTGAGCTTTGAAAGGCATTTGCCTAAGTCGGTCTGCTTCAAGAAGCCTTCAAATGGTAGGCAGTGTGTGGGCTGTAGGGTTTAGGCCTGCCCCCTTCTCCTTATTACTTGCCATGCTGTACTTTGCTCAAAGGCTGATCAGGGTAAAATTCAGGGGACTTTTCCATATGTGTGATGCAGAGCCAGGTTGAATTGGTCTCTGGCTACTGCATTTAATCACATGGGGATATGTTTACATCCATTTATATTTGTTCTGTACAAGATGATGATTGGTGCCTGCAAGGAAACATTGAAAGGTGTTTCTCGCCCTGGCCAGGTGGATCAGTTGGTTGGGCGTCATCCTGTGCAGCAGAAGGTTGCCAGTTTGATTCCTGGTCAGGGCACATGTGGGTTGTGGGCTTGATCCTTGGTAGGGGGTGTGCAGGAGGCAGCCACTGTTTCTTTCTCTCCCTCTCTCTTCTTCTCTCTCTAAAAATTTAAAAAGCTAAAAAAAAAACCCCACAAAAACAACAACAACAACAAAAAAAAACAAAGAAAGAAAAATGTTTCTTCAATAGTCATTGTGATACTGAAGGTTCAGCCTGGCCTGTGTGTGATAAATTTGTAAGATAATAAGGCTATTTTACCTTCTAGGCTGTGATGTATCAAAGCTTTGTGTGTGTTTTTTTTTTGTGTGTGTGTGTGTGTTTTTTTTTTTTGTGTGTGTGTGTGTTTTGTGGGTTTTTTTTTTGTGTGTGTGTGTTTAATCTGAAAACTTCCAGAGCCTTCTTCTTGCTAATATTTGGTTGAGGTTATAAAATATTAAATATAAACAAAAGCTCACATAAATCATGATGTGGGCCTCCATGCCAGTCCAATCATAAGAGCAACATTTTAATTCTTCATGTTCAAAACACTCAGATGGAGGTCATCAAGTCACTCTCTGCACAGTACTTTCTACCTCCAAAGTATTGGGAACTATAACAGCAAACATATGTAGGATTGAGGGCAAATAAAACTGAGGCACTTATCATTTGAGTTAATATTCAAAATTATATGCACCATACAGTTGGTTCTCATTATTCACATCAGTTATGCTCCATAAAATTGGCCTGAACACTAAATTAGCAAACACTGAAACATGGCTCCTAGGGTGAATTCTGGATAAGGATCCTGCCAGGCTCTGGTTACAACACTTTCCACGTATCAATACATAACCTTATTTTATGTGTTTCTGTTTAATGGCACCTTATTGAATATATTGTTGATGCATTAACACTGAACTTACATTACACCAACATCTCTATAACTTATGCATGAATGAAGCTTATCTGATTCACTTTCCGCAAGGCCTGTCACAGCCATATTGCACTTAGGACCAATAGACAGCACTTTAGCACTACACTTGGAGGACATTTTAAACAGCAAAATTACCACCACTAACAACAACAAAAAAAACCCACACAAATGTGAAAGATGTGGCACTAAGTAAGTAAAAAACAGTGGGGGGGACTGGTTTCTAGTGTACAAACAATCAAGAAGGCAGCTGAGCTGGAACATGCATGTATGTTGGGCATCTCACATTGCATGCTGCTCTGTGCATGTCCATGAATGACCTGAAGGTATAGCAAGTATGGATTTGGGGTTTACAAATAAATTCTAGCAAGTGGACAGATTTGCAAATAATGGAATCCCCAATAATGAGGATCAATTATAACTTGTAATTTAAACTGAAGGGCCAGACAATGCAGACTCCCAGAGAAAAGACAATTTCCACCCCATAGACTTGAATGGTCTGATCAATCTCTTTTATATTCAAAAAAAACCTTCCAAGGGCAGGGGCTTCTCCAAATAGCTCAGGATAATAAAGAAAGTTCATCAAACACTGCAGAGCATGTATGGTGGATACCTGTGATTTAACCTTAATCTTGTAGCAGTAACGTTCAGCTTTTAGCTCTCTAAAATTCCTGTTTCATAAGTAAATGTCTAACATTTTATTTATCATGGCAATTCAGAATTTGCCTATTGCTATCTTAAACCTCGCTTTTCTTCCCTATAGTAAATAACCAATAACCACCCCATCTTTTGTGGCTCTCTATAAGGTTGCCCTCCCCAGGCCTATACCCTTGGCAGAGGTTCAGATTCCTTGGAGCATTTTAAAGTGGGAAACCCTTTAAAGTACATAACAATATGTACTTTAAAAAAAAAGAATATGTACTTTATAATTATATATAATAAAGAGGATAGTTGTATTTTCAATAAATAGCAGGTAGTGTAATTAAGTTCTTTCTCCTCATATGAGTAGCTC
This sequence comes from Plecotus auritus, assembly GCF_963455305.1. Classification (NCBI taxonomy): domain Eukaryota; kingdom Metazoa; phylum Chordata; class Mammalia; order Chiroptera; family Vespertilionidae; genus Plecotus; species Plecotus auritus. Next base: position 164,257,316 of record NC_137771.1, on the reverse strand, counting down.
AAGTTGATGAAAAAAATCAAGTATCCTAAATAATAAAAGCCTAATATGCAAATTGACCGAACAGCAGAACGACTTGCCACTGTGATGTGCACTGACCACCAGGGGTCAGACGCTCAACACAGGAGCTGCCCCCTGGTGGTCAGTGTGCTCCCACAGGGGGAGCACCACTCAGCCAGAAGCTGGGTTCATGGCTGGCGAGTGCAGCAGCTGTGGCAAGAGCCTCACCCACCTCCGCAGCAGTGCTAAGGAGCAGCAAGCTAAAAGGTAAGGAGCAGTGAGCAGGTGGGCAGTAAGGAGCGAGGGGTCCCAGACTGCGAGAGGATGCAGGCTGAGCTGAGGGACCCTCTCCCCCACCGAGTGCACAGATTCGTGCATTAGGCCTCTAGTACTAAATAATGATGATGTGCTAGAAGTTCCCCCCAATAGTTTTAGGTAGAATGCAGAGTTCTTCAGGCTGCTCTATTTGACTCCAGAGGAAATAGAGAGAATACAGAATAAGAGAAGAGAAATTATATACTTATCAAAACTTCTTTTAAAGGAGTGCTCATTTTTCTCAAAAGATGGAATTTTTTCATTATACTTGTCTGTATGTCTCAAGAGAACTTTTATAAAGATTTCAGACTTCCCAATAAAAATTATTTTCAGACTTTCAGCCTCTGCTAATATTTCTTCTGAGTGACCTGAACAAAATAAACATCAATTTCCTGATGCCACTGGTCTTACTAAAATTAATCCGTGACTTTCTGTTTCTAATACATCTAATGCAATTATACTGCTTGGAATTTAGGTCTTATGCCATTTGGTCAGGTTTTTTGCTCCTTCCCTGTAATACAGCAGTTCTCCAACTTTAACAAGTACCAGAATCACCTGAAGGCTATTCAAATACATGTTCCTGGGCCCCAGCCCCCGAATTGCTGGTTCAGTAGGTCTGGGATGGGCCCTGGGAATATGCATTTGTGACAAGTTCCCAGGTCATTGTGCTGATGCTGCTGGCCCAGGGACACCACACTTTATGAACCACTAATCTTAACATAATCCATTTACTCACATATTTTAGTACAATGCCTGCAACAATGTAAATACTCAATAAATGCTTATATAATATCAGTTTAATTTCCTTACTATCAAATAAAAATGCCATTTTCAACCATGTCTTTGCTTCATTGCCCACAGTTTATAAATAGGATTTTTTTTTACCCAATCTTTGCCTACTAGGAACCATCTTGACTTAGGTAAAACTCCAATCAATTTTCTTAAAAACTTTTAAGTCATCAATAACTCTTCCTTTTCTGAATGTACATTGATCCATGCCATTTTTTCATTATATATTGGCATGAAAGTGTAATAATTTGTTTTCTTAGTAAAATTCTTCTTCCATCTAAATGAGGAGAGCTGAAGCCTTATCTTGCACATCTATTATACCCATCACAATGTCCAAAATAACTATTGAATGGGGAAAAATAGATTATTTGCTTTTAGGTACTGAAATACGCATTTATTTGGAAGGTTGTAGAAAAACTCACAAAACTATATATTTGTTTAATAGGATGGTAGAGGGTGTGAGTAAATACTTACTCAATTTCCCTTGAAGTACTAAAGGATGCCTTGAAAACAACTTCAAAACTCAACTTCACTGCCAAATTAAAATTTATGTTTTAATTTGTTTTTTGTTTTTTTTTTTGTAAAGTTAGAGTGTTTTGAATCTCAAATCCTACTGAACCTCTTCTCTTAAAATCATATTTTAATTGGTTTCAGAAGGGAAGGGAGAGGGAGGAAGAGATAGAAACATCAATGATGGAAGAGAATCATTGATCAGCTGCCTCCTGCATGTCACACAATGGGGATTGAGCCTGCAAATCAGGCATGTGCCCTGATTAGGAATCTAACTGTGACCTCCTGGTTCATAAGTCGATGCTCAACCACTGAGCCATGCCAGCTGGGCTGAATCTCTTCTCTTTATTATAAATATTTATACTACATATATTATGTAACATTATAGAGGTTGAATTTTCTTTCTAAGTACAAGACTTGGAGAAAGGCATTTTCAAGTAGACAACTATTGATGATTCTATGATTGAGAACTGAAACATTGGTCACTGAGCAATATTTCATTAAGCACTTACCTATTGGATTAAGCAACTTCTTTTCAGCAAGGTGCTAAGTCTTCGGAGTTTAGATGGTTGACTTGCAGTTAATTTTGTACCGAAGAGAATTACTTGAACACCATTAGGTTTTTCAGGCACCTCTCTAGAAGTAACTTTGGTTTAGCAGAAACTGTGAATTAACTTGTTTGTTAATTCATCCAGTTGACATTTATTGAATGCCTACATGTGCTGGGAATTGTAGGAAATGTTTCAGAGAATAAAGAGATGCATCCAATATGGATTCTCCTTTCTATCAGGTATGGCTGGTAGAACATGTGTGTCCATAAAGACCTATGTCTTAAGGTAGAAAGAATTAAGTGTCATTAAGAGAGGCTATATGTGATGCACATTGAGAAATAGTACAGACTCTAGAGGACCTTAGGGGAAACTTACGGCAGAAACTTATGTTGGGTCAGCAAGGGTGCATACGGGTGTGTGCAGGTGGGAAGATAAACAGCTTTTACAAAACCTGGTCACTCTTCACTCCAGTTGAATTCCAGAGAAAGGGATTGAGTCGGGGGTCAGAGTGGAGGGATGTGAATGTGGAAACCCTTTGGTTCTGTTGGACTGGACCTTCAGGGGCATTAGGAAGAAGGTTGGAAGAGCTGGCTGGTGCCAGTTCAAGGAGTGCTGTCAACATCAGGCCAAGGTAGACTGGTTTTATGCTGAGCATAACAGGATGGGAAGTAAAATGAATCAATCTGTGCTTCAACAGATTAGTTTGGCAATAGGATATAAATCGAATTGCCAAACTAGTCTTACTTCTGGCCTCCCGTCTATAATTTTGATGAATTGGTACCTCTATGGACTTTTACCCCTCCTAGATCTTGAGACTTGCAGTATTGCTTTCCTCAATGAAAGAGGGGCCTAGAGTGTGTGACCACATTGGTGAAGGGGCTTGTCTAGAGGGTTACTAAGTCAATTAAGCAGGTAATACTTTTCTAAGAAAGACTAAGGCCCAGTTATATGTGTACTTCATGATTCAATGGGTATACCATGGACTTTCAAAATGTACTGAAACAAAAATTCATAGGTGTCAGCACTCTATACAAAGATGTAGTGTCCAGCAGCAGAGGTGGTTTTTATCAGGCCCAGATTGCTTGAGATTGTCATTGGGAGCTGATCTGAGAATGGTGGAGGCCATGTATACACTAGACAAATATTGGCATCCTGTAAGTAACCTTATGTCTCCTACAGGAATGGAGACACCAATAGATATTTTAGACAGTTTACATTATGAAATTACCTGGTGAAATATGGAGAGTTGCTGTTTTAGCTTTATATTAATGAATTATGGATATATCCAAAGTGAGAGAAAACATGTACTCCCTGAACACACTAGAATTTTCCCTTTATATTACTTTGACTCTAAATAAAGATGAGAAGTTATCAAACCAATAAATCTTCTATCAATGTATTTACTCAGCCGAGAAACTCAAAGTCAGCCTTCTAGTTTTTATTTATTTTTTATTTTTTTTAAATTGATTTGGATATGTGGTAGTTAGTAGGTGTTAAAAATTACAGAAAATAAGTGTTTATTAAACCTTCCCACATACATTAACAAAACAAAAAAATCACACTATTGCTGTAAACCTAATACATTTCATCACACAAATGCTGTTGAGTTTTATGTATGAAATATTATTTTGTTCATACTTCTCAAAACTGTTTGGGCTGCTCTGTGTTGCAGCTTTTAGATTTCCCTGCCCACTTTCCCCCTCCTCCCAGCCCCCCTTTTTTTTTAAATCTGGGTCCGCTTTCTGCAGATGACAAGATGACTTGGTCTTCCAAATGGGATGTTTGTGCAAAAGCAGAGCAATTGCGCCCTCAGCTGGCCAAAGAAATGGTGACAGCGTGAGATTCCCTGAAAATGAGGCATAGCAGACAGGAGAGAATCTGTTTTGATATGTGAAGATGTATTTTCTTGTGAATTCTAAAGTTTAGCAATTTCCCAAGGCACACTCATTTCTTTAGATATTATGACCCCTACCATCATGCTCTGGAATTATCAAAGAAGAGAAGAAAGGTACACGCTGAGCCCCTCAAGGAATACTACTTATCACTGTACTTTTTCCAGACAGCTAAAGGGAGTCAACAGAAGTCTAAGTTCTTAATAGGCATGTTGCAGGCCCATGATAAAAATCTCTGAATGACTCATAACTGGTTTTCATTTGTCTCTCTAACTCCTCTGTCTGCTTTTTAGGAAGAAATCAGCATTAAACTGATTTAGTACTTCTAAGTCTAAAGATGGAAATACGCATTTTTTATTCTCCTGACATCCCCAGACTGAATGGGAAGAATATACTTTCCACTCTTTAGAAAAGATACTGTACTCACTGACCATGTGTAAGGAGGCTAGGGGTCCTCCGTGCAGCCTGAGGGACCCCAAGCAACCAACTCAGTCCCTTCTATTGAAGAGAAAAGCAGCATTATGTCCAAGAGGACTCAGAATGGACAATAACAGTGACAGCAGCCAGGTTTCTGCCTGGGGCCTCAGGCTGCTTTGGAAAGGGAACAATGGGCCATTGTTTTATGAGCTAATTGGGTGTAACAGGACTGTCATTAAGAGCAGCCAGAGGAGGTTTTGGGGTGGGGGGCTGTAAGAGATCAACTGAAGGACTTGTGCGCATGCATATGAGCATAACCAATGGATAAAAGACACTGGGGGTGGGGGCGGCAGGTAAAGGCATGTACTGGGGGGAAGGGAAGGGTGGGGGGGTCAATGGGGGGAAAAAAAGAGACATATGTACTACTATTTTTAATACTTAAAACAATTAAAAAATAAATAAATATAATAAATAAATAAATAAATAAATAAATAAATAAATAAATAAAAGAGGAGCCAGATATTCAGAGTCTCTGGTGCTCAAATCAAGAAATCAATCAATAGCTTTTTAAAAAAATATATGTTTGGTTTTTGTTAATTGATGTTAGAGAGAGAGGAAGGAAGAGGGACAGAGAGATAGAAACATCAATGAGAGAGAAACATCCATCGCTGCCTCTTCATGGCCCCTACTGGAGTCAAGTCTTCAAGCCCGGCATGTGTCATAATTTTATCTTTGAAATGTTGCACGTATACCCTAACTCAAACTGCTGAATTACAATGCATTAATTTGGGCTTTCAATGTTTTCCACTAATTTAGTGACCCAGGGAAGAATTGTGGTGGTAGATGTGAGGGTGGGATAGGTCCCCAGTTAGAGATGTTTCCCTAGTAAGACAAATGCTTATGTTGCACCATGTAATTGGTCCTGAGCTGTGACAAAAAGCATAAATCTCTGAGTTACTGGAACTAGTCCTGAGCTAGACCCAAACTCGCAGCCTCCAGTGTGCTTTTTTTTTTCCCCTGAAATTCAGCACTTCGGAAATCAAAATGGCTTTATCATTTTCCTGGTAAATTCACTCCCCCTCCTGACTTGTCTTTTCTGTCATCGTATTTTCAGTAATGGATTCATTGTTGACTACTCTTTCTTTATTTCTTGCATCTATTATCCAAAAAGCTCTCTATGCTACATTAATCTTCTCAGATTTTCTTCCTTTCCTTATTCTTCCATTCACACTGCTGCCACTGTAATTGTGTCCTGATGCCTAACAGGGCTAAATGGCAGCACTGTAACTCAGTTGCCCATTCTGGGCTCTGCATTCATTCCATAGTTCACTCCCACTGGATGTTCACCAAGTAGAGAATGAAAGTCAATCTTCCCAAGGTGGCTTTCAGTGTGTCCTAGGATCTGGCTCTCATCTTTGCCTCCAAAGCTCCTATGCTATGATCTTGTACATGAGCTTGTCCCTCATGTACCGGTGTTAGCTGGTTTTTAGATTTCTGCCCTGCAGTTCTCTCTACCAGAAATGCCTTCCCCTCCCCTTTCACTTACTGAAACTATACCCATCCTGCAAGGACATGTTTACACCCTTCCATCTTTCTAATAACCTCTTTGAATGCTTTGCCAAGTAAGAGATCCCATACTCCCCTCATCCAGCCTACTATACAAAGTAGGGTTAACATTGGCCGGCCATATGTATGCTACATTATAACCTGTGTTTCTCTTATTTATTTTCTAAGTTGTATGTATTTGAGGCCAGAGTCGAGGACTCATTCATCCTGATATTTTATCAAGCAACCAAACATTCAGTGCTCTGTACATCTGAAATAACTGCTTATGTTGTTAATTTGAATGTACATGTTTAAGGAAAATACACTTATAAATAAAAAATGTATACTTTAATTTATCCTTCTTGTAAATCAGAATTTTCAACTAAATACCTTGCTGAAAGATATACTAGCATCTTATATAGAAACAGGTTTTAAAAGCAATTCTAAGGCAATTCTTTAGGGGGATTGCTTTAGTGAATAGGTTAAAAGCAAATATAGTTAATATATTAATCACTTATAAATAAATAGGTACTTTGAAAAATAACAATTATATTTTTTTCTTGATTGTTTTAAAACTTGCATCCTGAAACATAACAAGAACAGCCAGGTAAACTTAGCAAATCCTTTATAAACATTCTGTCCAGTCTATATCCAAACATATATTTTTGAATATTGGAGATCAAATTTAAAAAAATTATTTTGCACCACTTATCTCACCTGAACTGTGGTCTCCTTGATACATCTGAAAAGAAAGCTGGAAAGATACTTGTCATTTAATAAATATTTACTGAGCAACCAATGTGTTGCGGGTACCAGGGAACCCATGGTTAGCCAAATAGATAAGGTCCTTGTGCTCTGTTCAAAGCTTTATGCTGGGAATATGCCTTTTTCTGTTTTATTTTCTCTCAGGAATACTGATTTTGGAACCTGAATAATTGTTTTAAGAGGAATTGAGGAATGTAAGCTGGGTAACTACATTTCCTTCTTCTGCTTACTTCCTTCAAACTTAAAAAATGTCAGAGGAGAATTTAATGAAAATTTATTTTTAGTTTTGTTTCACAGCAGGAAAAAGTAACTGAAAAGAAAGCTTATTATCAGTGTTACCAGAGGACATTACTGGGTGTGTTCTGGTTAAGTAAATGTAATTTAAACTCTCTTCTTCCCCCTCTCTCTTTAAATCACGTAACACACAAATAAGGTGCATCTTGGAGAGATGGAGAAACTAAACTGAAAGCTTTATAAAAACTGGAATTTAGAGTTCAAAGGGACCTTTAAGAACATACAATTCAACCACCTCATTTTTTCATAAAGGGAAAGAAAACAGAAAGAAAATGACTTTCTCAAGGGTTTATAGTGAATTAGCCAATCCCAAACCCAAAATAAAGTCTTCAGACAACCTGTTCAGTTCCTTTTTCTCTAAACTGTATTGTTCCTGACAGCTACTTTTTTCATTTAGACATTGTCCACAAACATTGTTTTTCATTTTTACTATGTTTAGCATACTTTTGCAGTCACTGTAGATAAAGTACCAAAAATCCCGTCCATACTATTAAGAACCTCACAGCCTGGAGAGGGAGACTGCTTGTTATAGGGCATTTTGATACATGTTATAATAGGAGATTGCATAGCTTTATAGAAGAGCAAAGAAGGAGAGCATCTAACACAGTGGGAGGGCTAGAGAAGGCTCCCGGAAAGAAATGAAATCCACTTGGCATCCTAGAAAAAGTTCGTTCTTTTTTTTTTTTTTGTATTTTTAAATAAGTCTTTATTGTTCAGATTATTACAGTTGTTCTTCTTTTTTCTCCCCATAGCTCCCCTCCATCCGATTCCCACCCCACCCCATGCCCTTAACCCCCCCATTGTCCTCGTCCATAGGTGTTCGATTTTTGTCCAGTCTCTTTCCACACCACCCACACCCCCTTCCCCCCGAGAATTGTCAGTCCACTCTCTTTCTATGTTCCTGATTCTATTATATTCACCAGTTTATTCTGTTCATCAGATTTTTTATTCACTCGATTTTTAGATTCACTTGTTGATAGACATGTATTTGTTGTCACATTGTTGTTCATAATTTTTATCTTTACCTTTTTCTTCTTCTTCCTCTTCTTAAAGAATACCCTTCAGCATTTCATATAATACTGGTTTGGCAGTAATGAACTCCTTTAGCTTTTTCTTATCTGTGAAGCTCTTTATCTGCTCTTCAATTCTGAATGATAGCTTTGCTGGGTAGGAGTAATCTTGGTTGTAGGTTCTTGCTATTCATCACTTTGAATATTTTTTGCCACTCCCTTCTGGCCTGCATAGTTTCTGTTGAGAAATCAGCTGGCAATCATATGGGTACTCCCTTGTAGGTAACTGTTTTTCTCTTGCTGCTTTTAATATTCCCTCTTTGTCTTTTGCCCTTGGCATTTTAATTATGATGTATTTTGGTGTGGTCCTCTTTGGAGTTTGTTCTTTTTTAAAATTATTAATCACTATTGAGAAAAAGGCATAGGGCAATGAATCTAGACAGAGGGAACACATGTGCAAAGGCTCAGAATGTGAGGGCAGCAAAGTGCATAGGGCAGGGGTCTGAGGGTGAAGATGAGACTCAAAAGGTAGGTGAGGTCTAGGGCATCACAAATTTTGGATACTTTCAAAGGAGTTTTGGCTTTTTCCCTAATGGTGATAAAGAACTTTTGAAAAACTTTTAGCAGGGAGTGGTGGGTACGTGTATGTGTCAAATGATTAAATCTTCATTGTCAAGAGTGTAGCAGTTCAGAGGACAGAGGTTGGTAGCACTACAGACAGAGAGACAAAATAAGAGATTGTTCTGATAATTCAAACAAGTGCTGATGAAAACTCAACTTAAACCTTACCCTTATTACTCATGTTGACCCAAAGAAAACACGGCATGAGGCACACCATGCACAATAGATGCCCACAGATCCTAGTTTAGAAATGAGCTTCAGGAATACATAAGCTCCTGAAAGTACAAGGACACTGGGTGCCTGTAGGCATGTTCAGCTTACAGAGAAGGTAGGTACAGTTTAGTCTCAAAGGGAACGGTCTCTCCAGTTTTTTAAAGCTGGATGCCTGGAAGAGTTTCTCTGGTGCCTAACTGTCCGCCAAGGAGAAGCTGGTCTTCCTGGGTCAGGGCTTTACATAAAAGAGAAATTATTTTTTTTTGGGTCGTGTATCTTTTGGCTGAAATCGATGTAGTGGGTTGGTAACTTTGCAGAAGCCATGGTCATTATCATGGCCTCTGAGCAGAATCTGAGCCACAATCCATATGGTTTCAGAGAGAGTGTCTATATGTAGTGGGGAGGAGGAAGCATGGAAAATTCACATTTGGGTGGCAGCACTTGGTAGGATCAGCAGTTGTTGAATCCCCGCAGTGCAGCATAGCAGCGGAGTCCAGTCTGTCTTAACTCCTGAGTGGATTATTGGGCTATGTGCTATACTGCTATAACTTCTTAGTTCTGAGAAACCAGATGCTATGTGTTTATTTATTTTCTATAATAAAAGTGTACATATTTATCACATTAGTAAAATAATGACATCTTGTTGTCATCCTTTTGTGCATTGTAACTTTTTCATAACTTAAATGGTCTTTTCTCCTTGAGCATCATTATAAACACCAAGCTGCTCACACTTTCAGTGTGTCCAAAAAGTATTCAAGGTATCACAAATTAGACAGTAGGATACCCTGAAGCCGACGTGTCATCAGCTACCTTACACGGACCCCAGGTTCCTTTCAGTACAAATTAGTATCAAAGTAAGGGCTGGGAAATTTTATTTCTAAAGTCATAGCTTATAGTATTCTTTTCTAATTTACATCTTGCTAGTAGCCTCTACTTTTACAATATGTGATTCTATCAACTGATAACATTTTCCTTTATACCTTTTAACTTTTTATATACTTCATAGGACAGTGTTTGGCATACATGTAACATGTGCTTAGCAATGTCACATAAACTCTACGGAATCAATGAGTCAAGTGCTTGTATAGCAAAGAAACCTGTGTGAAATGATGCACCTCAATCTCCCATTGATTTGGTTTCTGACACAGTCAATGTGAGAAAAAATAATGCCCTCAGCCAGCTGCCCAGGCCTGGGGAAACCTTCCAGCACCACAGGCAATGATTGGGGTCTGTTGACAAAGGAGGTCTCTGTACTCTTGATCCTATAGTCTTTCCACTCTTAAGGCTAGAATTTACTATCTTCTGGATATAAATACTATGAATCCTTTGATACCAGGTTTTGAATTTAAATCCCGATGAAGGATCTGAACAGGGTCTCCAGTTATCTTTCTAATAAGGCACAACCCTGTGGGGCAGGCAGTATTCTTAAGCCACACCCCTGGAAGGCTGCTTGGCAGTCTAAGGATGGCTGGCTGCCTTTGGCTGGGTAGCCATTCCTAGTTCACTCAGCTTTGGTAGAAATGAGGTACTAAGTTTAGTGTCCCCTGGGCTGGGGCATGCACATGTGACTACTGTCAACCTAGACCTCCCAGTTCCAGAATTGCATATCTAGATTGGAAATGGCTGGTCAGAATGGGAAATATATGCAATCAGAATGCTATGTGTTTTAGAAAACAGCTTCAAAACAGTAGAATGCCTCTACCCTGGAGGATGTACTATTGCGGCATGAATGGTTTATAAAATAAACTGGCAGGAGTATTCTATTTCAACAACTAAATTGCCTGATCCTTCATCAGAGCATCAGTGAAATGTGTGTTTCTTTGGTATGGTTATGCGGTACTAAGTATTGCATGTTGGGTACTGCAGACGTGTAGGAAAAGTTGCCAGCCCAGCGATACAAAATGCACAGTGCGACACAAATGCTACTTTCTAAACACAAGATGCTCACTGATGGCTTCCACACAGTAAGTCCTCCTTTACTGAGAATTGTGCCTACAGTATTTTAACATACCTTGTTTTCATATTTTAGAAAAATAACAACTATTAATGCTGAGACTTTACTTTTATTTTGCTTTGCTTAAATAATTTATGGATACATACACATTTATGTTTATTCACACAAGTATATTACATATACACACACACACACACACGCATATATATACTATTAAATTACAAAGCAATATTTTTATAATGAATAATCAACTCAAGGCCTGGTATAGTGCCCATATTTGCATCTATCAATATGCTAACTTCCTATGTCATTCTCTTTCCTCTCTTCCGAGACAAACATTTTCTGAAATTTTATATTTACTATTCACTTGATTTTTTATAAAATACCTATTCTCTAAGTATATATGTATGCACATATATACACATATGTGTACATACATATATCATATGTATGTATATATGTATATGCTAAAATAATAAATTTGTTTGCTTTACTTGGCCTTAAGCATTGTAACATAATATTAAATACATGAAGTTTTATAGGACCTTTTTCATGTAGCATTATACTTATTTATTTCTCATCAATGTATATTTATCACAAAGTGGATATTCCGCAATCTGTGTATCCACATTTTTGTCAGTGGGCAATTGAATTCTACTGTTTCCAGTATAAATGTTACAAAAATGTCTTCATTGCATTTTTGCAGATAATTTGTTATTCTCATTTTCTTTGGAAAATGACCGTATCTAGACTCTGAATCTCCTTTTTTTCCAGGTATAGATACTGACTCTGTCTCAGAACTGGTCCTAGGTTTTGACCTATTATTTTCCTCCCTGGAAATTTATCTCCTATCAGCTCACTTTCTGGCCAGTCACTTATTTCCATGGCTGCACCGTAAAGAAGGAGCAGGTGCAGTGCATCCTTGGTGGTATGTAGGGCAGCCTTTCTAGAGAATAATGTATTGGATCAAAGCCTGAAGCTTCTTTTTTTTCAAGACATGTGTTTGTCACCTAGAAATAAATCCTTCCTCTTTATGGGTCGTGGCAGCAATAGTCCTTTGTCAGCAGCAAGGAGATGTTTTTGCCTGTACATCTGCAGAGCACATGGAGGGGCTTCAGCTCCCTCCACTGCCTCCTTTGCTTGGAGCTTGCAGATTGGCTGTGAAAGAGAGTGCCCCTCAGTACACTGGTCGTTTTTAGGAGAGTGTTTTAGAAACAAGTGTTATGCTGAGCTTATATCATTTATACTAGTGGCCCGGTGCACGAAATTCGTGCACATTAAAAGGGGATTAATTAGAGGAAATATTTTAATATTGCTATTTGCCCTTTTTCTATACTAGAAGTGTGAGAGATAAAAGAAAATTAGTAAAATGTATATGAAAATCTTCCTCCTGTTAGAGTCTGGGGTGCACCTAGGTCATATACCAGAGTCAAGTCTCCACCCACCCACAGTGCCTCAAAATCACATGAGACCCAGACCCAGATGGCCCCACCCTCATTGGGTGAGATCCAGACCCAGCTGGCCCTAACCTTGTCAAGCCCTGCTGGGTGGGATTTGCAGCCTCAGGTTCCCCGTCAAGCCCACTGGGCAGGGGGCATGGCCTGAGATGTCCCAGCCTGGGCTGGGGTCAGGGGCATGCCTTGAGGACCCCTGTCAAGCCCTGCCAGGCCGGAGGCACAGCCTCAGGACCCCCATCAAGCCCTGCCTGGAGGGGGGCACAGCCTCAGGTCCCCCATCAAGCCCCACTGCGTGAGGGGCACAGCCTCAGGTTCCCCAGTGCAGGGGTGGGGGAGCAGCCTGAGGTCCCTGGCCCAGCACCGGGGCAGGGGCTGCACTTTGAGGTACCCCATCAAGCCCCGCCAGGCCAGGGTCACAGCCTCAAGTCTCCCAGCTCGGTGCCAGGGCGGGGGGCGTGGACTCGGGTCCCCTGGCCTGGTGCCAAGGCGGGGGGCATGGCCTGAGGTCCCCCAACCTGGCACCAGAGTGGGGGGGAGCAGCCTGAGGTCCCCCAGCCTGGTGCCAGGGTGGTGGGGCACGGTCTGAGGTCCCCTGTCAAGGGGGCACAGCCTCAGGTCCCCTGCCTTGGCCCAATGCCACACAGCCTCAGGTCCCTGATGATTGCTCGTTAAGGCTTGTTATGGGAACTTGGCCTCTGCTATGGGTGCAGCCATCTTGTGTTACAGAAACCCCGCCTCCGCTGTGGGTGCCACCAGCTTTGTGATGATGTGATGGTCAACTTGCATATTCTGTCTTTATTAGATAGGATAGTCATCCCTGGAGGTAGCATCTCCACCATTATCACTATTGCCACCTTCACCAGAATTATCCATAAGCATGATTCCTGGGTACTTTTTTCTATTCCTGACCTGATCCTAATGTTGAACTTCTTTTTTAAGTTTGAATGTTTTTTTATTAGAATATATTTTCATATGTGCCTTTTTAATGATATCTTACTGATGATACCAAGAAGCATGTGTTCCCTATTCTTCATCTCCATTCCTACTGTTTTGGGTTTTTTTTTTCCTTTTATACTAGAGGCATGGTGCATGGATTCGTGTATGGGGGGAGGGGGTCCCTCAGCCTGGCCTCCTGTGCCCTCTTGCAATCTGGGACCCCTCGAGGGATGTCTGACTGCTGGTTTAGGCCTGATTCCCAGAGGCTGGCCTGTGAACCTGCAGAGATCAGGCCTAAACTGGCAGTCGGACATCTCCCAAGGGATGTAGCAGTGCACCAAGCAGCAGGCGGCCAGGGAGGAACCTGAGCCAGCCACTCGCACTCATCCTGGCCTGCTGCGCCTGCTGCTACAGCTCAGGAGCACTGCTGTGGAGTCGAGAGAGGCTCCTGCCACCACAGCTGCACTCACCAACCATGACCCTGGCTTCTGGCTGAGCAGCACTCCCTCTGTGGAAGCGCACTGACCACCAGGGGGCAGCTCCTGTGTTGAGCATCTGCCCCCTGGTGGTCAGTGCATGTCATAGTGACCGGTTGACTGGTCATTCTGGTCATTCTGGTCATCGGTTGTAATGGTCACTTAGGCTTTATATATATAGATAGTGACCTATCTGCAGTTTTCTGAGGACATCAAATAGTTGAACATCTAGAGGCCTCTCCTGCACCAGCAGATGTTCAGCGGGAAGGAGGGAGGTTCTGGAACAGTTCTCTGTCCAGTTGCTTACAATAAAAAATAATTACTTTTGAGGTTAAAAAAAATGTTGAATTTTAAATATAATTCTAAGCATTAAGTAACACTCAAAGTTGAATAATAATACCATAATTTTTACATTATGAAATATTATTTATATAACTATTGGATGTTTTGAATAACCATTTGGTTCTCTGATAAATATAAGTAGATGATATCATCAAACATAATGTAAAAACATTAACAGTGACTAACTTTGTTTCTACATTATAAGCATTATAAGCAATAGCATGACGTTGTCCTTTTGAGTAATTTGATAGTAATCACAAGTTTAGAAAAATTGAAAACACCTGAAAAAATGGTTTTTATCTAGCTATGAATACACTCTATAAGTAAACATTATTACATTATGATTACAGATTTCAGGTTCTGAATTTGTGTTTGTTGACATATCAGCACATGATTAAAAAATACAAAAATGCCAGATGTGTGGGGAGTGAGGGGGTAAGAGATCAACCAAAGGACTTGTATGCATGCATATGAACATAACCAATGGACACAGATAGTAGGGGGGTGAGGGCATGTGCTGGGGGATGGGAGCGGCCAGGGAGATGTAAGTGAGGGGGCGGGGGTGGAGGAGTCTCATGTAATACTTTAAACCAGTGGTCAGCAAACTCATTAGTCAACAGAGCCAAATATCAGCAGTACAACGATTGAAATTTCTTTTGAGAGCCAAATTTTTTAAACTTAAACTTCTTCTAACGCCACTTCTTCAAAATAGACTCTCCCAGGCGGTGGTATTTTGTGGAAGAGCCACACTCAAGGGGCCAAGAGCCGCATGTGGCTCGCGAGCCGCAGTTTGCCGACCATGGTTTTAAACAATAAATAACTTAAATTAAAAAATATATACACACACATGCACACACACTGCATGCTGATATTTTTCTTAAACCAAGGGGCAGTGTGGGTAACTGGCACCTATTTGAATAACATTTGACGACCACTGAAGGAGACACTGACATGGTGCTGGAAAACTATTTAGGGCGGGACTGGGCTCAAAAATAAATATTCTGAAAAGCTCAGAAAACTGCCCCACCATGTAGCTGCTAAATATTTCCTAATATCTATTATATTTCCCTTTTTAGTACTGTAGCATTTGATCACATGCTAGACCAAAATTTTTAAATAGACACCTAGAATTTCCAACAAGTTTATTTGGCTTATCTGCATGGCATTGTAACCTATATTAGGTAGTGGAGGTATTGGTATGTCCTTTTATGGGAAAAAACAGAGCTATTCCATGCAGCGTTCTCCTTAAGCTACTGGCAAAGTTTTGTTTTATTATTAGTTTAAAATTTAATTATAAATTCTTTTCTCCCTCCCATTCTTTGTCCCTCTTCAACTTCGCATATACTCACCACATTGCATGAATGTGGTTCTTTCTAAATTCACCAGTGGCCAACATCTTGCAAAATTCAGGAAACACTTTTCAAATTCTGGCTTTTTTTTTCACCTGCCAGCACTTCCAGCACGGCTGCTTTGCCTTTCTTTTTGCAAGATTGTCTTCACTTGGCTCCCATGGTGCCCTGTTCCCAAGATTTTGTTTCCATTTTTCTGTCTGCTCTTCAGTTGCCTTTGCTGGCTCCTTTATCTCCTCCCAACTTCTAGATATTGGAGTGCCTCAGACCTCAATTCAGGATCCTTTTCCTTTTCATATCACATTGTCTTATTGGGCCACCTCACCCACTCATCTGGTTTTTATAGACCGTGTGTAAGACAAAACATTGACTTTTCCCCCTCAGCTTTCTTATGAGCTCAGGATTTATAATTCAAGCTTTTATGTGATATGTTCACTGGGATACAGGGACTCCCCTGTAGATTAGAGGTAAAACCCCTTCAATATTGACCTCCATCAACAACCACGTAAACTACATGAGTTTCAATGCTCAGAATTATTTGGATAATTGAAGAGTTCCACTGCAGGTATTTGGCTAGAAGCACCATGTAATTCTGAGAATAAATTATAATGACTTTGAAAATACAGGGAGAATGTTTTTCTCCTCAGTGCAATTCTACCATTTTCCTTTGCCATTGGGATTTTCCCCAGTTAATGGACCGACCAATAATGGTGCCTCTCTGGCATGTCCATACCTTTCCTTTTCTAATTAACAGAGGTTGTTCTCCACAAATTCTTCTGATTATTTTTTATTCCTGGCTATCCTAGGTATTCAAATGTCTCTCAAGGGAGGTACTAGCATGTACCCCTGTCAGCCTGAAGCAGAGATTGGCATGGCATTTTGGACAACGACTGCCGCATGATGAAGACTATATTGTGAAAGTTGAGAATGAATGCTTCCCCCACAAAACTCGGGCACACAGAGACACAGATACAAACACATGTGAGGTGGGGGAAGGAAGAGGAGGAAGACATAAAATAAATAAATTGTATGAAGTTGGGAAGCCAAAAATAGAGAATGGAAAAGAGCACATCCGTGGAAAGATCAATAGAATATCAGTGTGAGTCAAAAATGGATGTGAGATACCATCCATCCTCTTAATTCTGTTCTCTGTGGCCCTACTTAGAACAGGTCTTTTTAAGCTCAGTGCTAGGTGGAGGGCTCTACCTCTTAGACTGGCTTCAGGCCATGTTAGCAATGCCCTTCATCCTGCCCAGAAATTTGAATTTATTCACAACATCTCATAGCAGATATCCCTGTGGGAAGCCTGGCCTGTTCCCTGGTTCCAAATCTTATCCTTGTTAAAGTAAGGAGGAAATAAAGAAGATGCTTTGTGATTTCTGTGCAGCGATAAATTTTCAGAAATAGAATAGTTTACGGCCAAGCAAGGTGACTAAGGAGATACATCAGAACAGACACATAGTCAATCTGGAGAATGAATAGCTCAATGAACACTTAGATGGGCATCAAGAATGGCTGTGGGCTCAAATGTCTCCTCTTCATCGGGACCATATATAAAGCATGTCTTTGCTGAAATTCTAACTGTTGCAGAGGATATCTGACTCACTTGTTCACATGTGCCTAAGAAAAACAAATGTAAAAACTCAAAAGGGCTGCAAGGAGAAAGATGTCAAGGAGTAAATGACAGAAAATCATCACAATAGCATATTCTTTTCCTCACTCCTACCACGCAAGACACCATTTTTGAACCAAACCTTAGTGACTTTTATAGATTCAAATGAGCTAGAAGCCCTAGGGACTTCTACTGGTTTATTTCAGAATCTTGCTTTTAACACAATCACATAATTGTACCTGGATTTTTAAAAAAATAGTTTAAGGAAAGATGCTCAGTTTAGTTCAATTGAATTTAATAAACATGGAGTGTGTGCCTGCTTTGGATTAGGCATTGTAATAAGTACTAAGGAAGCCTCAGAGATGGAGACTAACACCATTCCTGCCTGCATGGAGCTCAAAGTCTGATCTGCAGGATAGCATCTAAGATGGAATTTCCAGAGAGATTTATGTTAGTAGGGGAGAAAATTCAGCTCAAGTGATATGAGTTATCAAACAAAAGTGGCACTGGGATTTGTTAAATTAGTAACTATTATATATTTTGTCCTCTTCTGGAGAGCCATAGTTCATCTTATTACATTTGAAGCTCTAAGGAGAGAAACTCTTAGTCCATTCTGGCTGCTATAACAAAAATATCATAGACTGGTGGCTGGAACAGCAAACATTTATTTTTCACAGTCGAGGAGGCTGGGAAGTCCAAGTTAAGGAGCCAGCCAATTCAGTGTCTGTGAGAGCTCACTTCCTGATTCATAAGGCTCACTTCCTGATTCACATGTGGAAAGGGGGTGGAGAACTCTCTGGGATACCTTTTTAAAATTTAAATGTTATTTTTCAATTACATTTTACATTCAATATTATTTTGTATGAGTGTCAGGTGTACAGCATAGTGGTTAGACAATCATATACTTTACAAAGTGTTCCCCTTAATATTTTCAGTACCCACCTAGCACCATACTTAGTTATAACAATGTTATTCACTATATTCCCTGTGTTGTACTTTACATCCCCATGACTATTTTGTAACTACCAGTTTGTACTTCTTAATCCCTTCACCTTTTCACCCAGTGCCCCAACCTCTCTCCCTTCTCTCAACCATCAGTCTGTTCTCTGTATCTATTAGTGTGTTTCTGTTTTGTTTTGTCTGTTTATTTTGTTTTTCAGAGTCCACATGTAAGTTAAATCATACGGTATTTGTCTTTCTAGGTCTGACTTATTTAACTTTTCATAATGTCCTGTAGGTCCATTTATGCTGTTGCAAATGGTCTAAAATGCCATTCTATTTTATGGCTGAGTAATATTCCATTGTATATAAGTACCACAGTTTTTTTATCCACTCATATACTGATGGGTACTTGGTCTGCTTCCATATCTTTACTATTATAAATAAGGCAGCAATGAACATAGGGGTGCATATATTCTTTCAAATCAGTGTTTTGGGTTTCTTTGGATATATCCCCAAAAGTGGAATCATCAGCTCATAGGCAGTTCCATTTTTAATTTTTTGAGGAAACTCCATATTTGTTTTCCACAGTGCCTGCACCAGCAGTGCCTGAGGGTTTCCTTTTCTCCACATATTTGCCAAGACTTATTGTTTGTTGATTTATTGATGACAGCCATTCTGAAAGCTGTGAGGTGATATCTCATTGTGGTTTGAATTTGCATCTTCTCTGATGATTAGTGACAGTGAGCATCTTTTCATACAACAATTGGCCATCTGTATGTCCTCTCTGGAGAAGTGTCTATTCAGGTCCTCTGCTTAGCTATGTCATAAGGAAGGACACTGATCCCATTCATAAGAGTTCTACACTCATGACCTAATCAGATAAATTCTACTCCTACTGTTTTATTTACTATGTGTCACGTGTTTCTAGTTAAATCTATTGACCTCGCCACAAGAGGTCAGTGAATGAACCTGAAATTAACATTTATTAATAGGTAATCAGGCCTACTGTGCCAGAAAGAGTATGTATATATTGCTATATGTTTTACTTTTAACAAACCTAAGAAAGTCTATTATTCTCTTTATTTTCCAGCATCAAGAAACCAAAGCTGGTTTCCAAGGTAATACAAGTAGTTGGTAAAAAGAAACCACACTTTCAATCCAATAAGTAGAAAATTTTAATTTGAACTTGGGTCAGCATGACATGAAAACTGAACCCTTAAATGTTACAGTCTAGTTACAGAAATAAGAAAAAAAAATAAAGAATACTAAACATCTAGAGTGAGCAAGCACAACGAAGATAGAGATCAAATAATGCTAAGTTATTCATAATAGATTGTCACATTCTAGACTTTTGGAGAAGAATGGTGTGTGTGTATGTTAATTAGACATTATCGTAGGTGCTCACTTCATTAGTCTTAATCATACACTAGTCACAAGCAATCAAAGCAGGCTAGAACTCACACCTGCAACTAACCATATTTCCAGTAGAGGGAGCCTCCATCTCACAATTGAGCCTCTTATCACAGAAGGTGCAAAATTCTGTTTTCACAGGGAGCCCTGAGAAGTCCAGAAAAACAAATTATCTTCAACTGTATTGAGGGGAAGAATGACTTCTATTTTGAATCATTTCACTGACTTGATGCAAAGAGGAATGCATAAAATTACTTGCTCATTACCTAAATTAAAGTTACTGAAACCCAATGGAACATTAGATGTTGCCTCTGATTCATTGTACTTCTTAAGGGCTAGAAATGGTCAGTATTGTCCTGGCTATTATTGGGGCATTTTATTCCCCAGGCTGTGTTTTGGCATCTCTTGGCTTCATTAATATAGTGACGAATAATACCAACTAACCTTCAGTAGGGATCCTCCTCCCATATTCTTGAAGGGAGAGTGGGTTAGATCGGGAAATAAGAAAATATAGAATCATTATGTACAGTTGCATAGTTATATCTCCATTTTGTGAAAATGTGACACTAAACAAATATTCTGGTAGGTAAAACAAAACTTAGTTTTGTTTGTTCATTTTAGTTGCATTTTTTTCTAACAAATCCTCTGATAAGTGACAGAAGGGAAGAGGGGGGGTGGCACATATTTCTCTCCTTTAGTCTGCATTTTAAGAGACTATGCTGTTGCTGATGATTTAACTGTTCTCATAAAACTATTTCTTTGTGCCATGCATTTATTTTTTCCGCTGTTTTTTTGTTTTGTTTTGTTTTGTTTTCTCTTCATTCTTCTAACCCATTTTCCTCTTTTCCATTTTTTTTCCCCTCTCCTCTAAGAGACCTATTATTTCTTCTTTCTCTAACTGCTTCACGTTCTCCAGGGCGTTCTTCCATTTCACACACAAATGTACTTAGTCAGCTTTTGTACACGAGCTGTCAGTCTGCTGAAAGTACCCCACTGTACTGCCCCTGACCCATGTGATTTGAAATAGTGGAAGGAAAAACCTAGCCAAACCCACTGCTCACTCCAGAGGAGAAGATGATGTCTCAGAAGGCGTGGTAGCTTCTGAGCTCGGGGGATACAGGGATGGCTGTGTCAAGGTCTTGCCTCTGACTGGCACAGTGGGAAGTAGACACAACGTTGCTGGGATCTGATAGATATGAACCAGGACAGGAAGAGAAACTGAAATAATGAATGGAAACAGACAAAGAAAAATGTAGGTATCAGGTATTTAGTGAAAAATAATGCTGGTGGTAGGGTTAAAGCTAATCTAAGAGTGCTAACTCTCTCTTTGACTAGCAGCATTACTGTGGTTTGGTGTCTTACATTCTCTAAGCTTCAGTTTCCTTATCTGTATAACGAAAATAAAAATCTCCAACCCCAAAAAGGTTTGCCACTAGGGTAAAATGAACAATGCATAGAAAATGTTCACAAAGGAACTTGGATGTAACTCAGAATGTGGTTTTGAAAGGTGGTGCGATGCTGGGGTCAGAGGTTCCAGTCCCCGCTGCCCTGCTTTCTCCACCGTTCACCTGCGGCAGCACTTAGGGCAGGTGCCAAGGTTTCCAACCCAATGTTTGCCTCTGACCTGTGGCTATGTGCTCTTGGATGAGCCACATAAATGTTGGACTTTCTGTTTCTGTAAATGGAAGATGAACATAACCACTCTGCTATGCACCTGAAACTAATACAAAATAATACAGAATGTAAACTGCTATTAAAAAAATAAACTTTTAAAAAGTAAAGAGTACCCCCTTCAAAGTTGAGAGGATGGAGTGTGATGATCTATGTGGAACAGGGCTGCTGTCACAAGGCAGGCTGCATGTTACCTCTTTCATTCTCCAGCACCCTCAATCCTTTCCACCTTTTCTTTTAAGGGTCTCAATTACTTCAACCAGTCATACCGCCCGCTCTTTGTTGTGATAGAGCTTTCCAGAATCTAGTCTATGTTCTAGTCTCTGTTCTTGTTGACTGTTCCTTCATTGACCTTCTGCTGTGCGCAGTGTGCCCATGCCCAAATGTGGAACACGATCACCTGTCACGGTGGCTCCCCTGGGTCTAGATCCCAGTGAGTCCTGGAACGAGATGCGAACACCATTGTGCTCCTGGCTCACCACAAAGTCATTCTGACCCTGCTGCCGCCAATGAGGCACCCTTACTTTAGCTCTCTCAGATGTATAGAACCTTCACTCAAAGGCTACTGTAGAGTTTTATTCTCAATATTCCAGTAAGTACCAATTTTAACCGATTCAGGTTCCTGCCTCACTGAAATGATGGAAACCATTTGGTTGACCACCTCTTCTTTCTAAAAATGTGTGCCTTTGATTTACATACCTTTCTGTTTTCAACCTAATATCTGAGCATTTCTTCTCCTTTTTCTTAATTCTATCTCCTTTATTTTTCCATAGCTGAAATGTGGACACACATAAAGACTTAGTCATAAGTGCTTCTATTCTCCCAGCTTTACTCAAACGTTTTAGTAAGCACATTTGTTTTTGTAGAAGCAAAGGTTGCTTTTGTCTAGATGACAGTCTTATGAGCTCCAATGTTTTTATGTCCCACTGCCCTTTGGGCATTTCAAGATTACGCTATGTTGGTTACAATATGGTATAGAAAAATAAGAAGTGCATCATCCTGTTTTTAGAGAGTGCTTTATTTTCCCATTGCTGCTGCAACAAACTTAGCACTGTAAAGCAACACAAATGAATTCCCTCAGTTCTGTAGGTACGAATTCCAGCACAGCGTGGCTGGATCCTTTGCTCAGAGTCTTACCAGATGATAGTCAAGAAAACTGCTGGGCTGTGGTTCTCATGTGGGGCTCATGGACATCTTTCAAGGTCACTGGTTGTGGAAGGTTTCATTTCCTTCTGTGCTTTCCTATGGCCTCCTTCTTCATGCTTCAACTAGCAATAGTGGGTAGAGTCCTGCTTACGTTTCCAATCTCTCTGACTTCCTTTTCTGTTTTTAAAGGTTCTTGTGACTATACTGGGCCTAATTGGATAATTCAGGATAGTCCCCCTATGTTAAGGTCTATATGATAGTAACAATTCCAGTTTCAAAGTATCTTTTGCTATGTATGTAATGTATTTGCAACCCTAAGGATTAGAAGGTTGATTCTTTTTGTGTGTGTGTGTGCCATTGAGAGCTTTTTAAAAAAATTTTCTTTATTGATTAAGGTATTACATATGTGTCCTTATCCCCCCATGACCCCCCAAACCCCGCTCATGCCCTCACCCCCCTGGTGTCTGTGTCCATTGGTTAGGTTTATATGCATGCATACAAGTCCTTTGGTTGGTCTCTTCCGCTTCCCCCTACCCTTCTATGCCTTCCCTCTGAGGTTTGAGCATCTGTTTGATGCTTCTCTGTTTCTGGATCTGTTTTTGTTCATCAGTTTATGTTGTTCATTATATTTCAAAATGAGTGAGATCATGTGACATTTATCTTTCTCTGACTGACTTATTTCACTTAGCATAATGCTCCCCAGGTCCGTGCATGCTGTTGCAAATAGTAAGAGTTACTTCCTTTTTACAGCAGCATAGTATTCCATTGTGTAGATGTACCACAGTTTTTTAATCCACTCATCTGCTGATGGGCACTTAGGCTATTTCCAAATCTTAGCTATGGTAAATTCTGCTGCTATGAACATAGGGGTGCATATATCCTTTCTGATTGGTGTTTCTAGTTTCTTGGGATATATTCCTAGCAATGGGTCAAATGGGAGTTCTATTTTTAGTTTTTTGAGGAAACTTCATACTGTTCTCCACAGTGGCTGCACAAGTCTGCATTCCCACCAGCAGTGCACACGGGTTCCTTTTTCTCTGCATCCTTGCCAGCACTTGTCATTTGTTGATGGTAGCCATTCTGAAAGGAGTGAGATGGTACCACATTGATGGTTTGATTTGCATCTCTCAGATGATTAGCGACTTTGAGCATGTTTTCATATGTCTCTTGGCCTTCCTTGTGTCCTCTTTTGAAAAGTATCTATTTAGGTCCGTTGCCCATTTTTTGATTGGGTTGTTTGTCTTCCTTTTGTTAAGTTGTATGAGTTCCCTGTAAATGTTGGAGATTGAACCCTTATCAGAGATAACATTGTCAAGCATGTTCTACCATGCAGTGGGCTTTCTTGTTGTTTTGTTGATGGTTTCTTTTGCTATGCAGAATCTTTTTATTTTGAACTAGACAACCTAGAGGAAATGGACATATTCCTAGAAAAATACAACCTTCCAAAACTCAATCATGAAGAATCTAAAAATCTCAATAGGCCGATAACTATGGAGGAAATTGAAGCAGTTCTTAAAAAGCTTCCAGTAAACAAAAGCCCAGGGCCAGATGGCATCACAGGGAAGTTATACCAAACATTCAAAGAAGAACTAAAACCTATCCTCCTCAGACTATTCCAAAAAATTCAAGAGGAAGGAACACTTCCAAGCTCATTCTATGAAGCCAGCATTACCTTAATACCAAAACAACCACAAAGAAGGAGAATTACAGGCCAATATCCCTCATGAACATAGATGCCAAAATCCTCAACAAAATTCTAGCAAATTGAATTCAGCAATACATCAGAAAGATCATACACCATGACCAAGTGGGATTTATCCTGGGGATGGAAGGATAGTACAATATCCGCAAATCAATAAATGTGATACATCACATAAACAAATCGAGAGATTAAAATCACATAATCATATCAATTGATGCAGAAAAAACATTTGACAAAATCCAACACTCTTTCTTGATAAAAACCTCAGCAAAGTGGGAATAGAAAGATCATACCTCAACATTATAAAAGCCTTATATGACAAACCTACAGCCAACATCATACTCAATGGCAAAACCATTTAAAACCATTTCCCCTAAGAACAGAAACAAGACAGGGATGCCCACTTTTACCACTCCTGTTTGACATAGTACTGGAAAAGTGCAGGCCATAGCAATTAGACAAGAAGAAAAAATAAAAGGTATCCAAGTTGGATAAGAAGATGTAAAACTGTCATTATTCGCAGATGACATGATACCGTATATAGAAAACCCTAAAGACTCCATCAATATATTATTAGACTTAATACATTCAACAATGTAGCAGGATACAAAATTAATGCCCAGAAATCTATGGCATTTATATACACCAATAATGAACTTACAGAATGAGAGATTTAAAAACCAACCCCATTGCACCAAAAAATTTAAGATACCTAGAAATAAACTTAAGTAAGGAGGTAAAAGACCTGTAATGGAAAACTACAGGACACTTAAAATAGTGATAGAGGAAGGAATATATCCCAAAGAAACTAGAAACACCAATCAGAAAGGATATATGCACCCCTATGTTCATAGCAGCACAATTTACCATAGCTAAGATTTGGAAACAGCATAAGTGCCCATCAGCATATGAGTGGATAAAAAAACTGTGGTACATCTACACAATGGAATACTATGCTGCTGTAAAAAAAAAAAAAAGAAGGAATTCTTACCATTTGCAGCAGCATGGATGGAACTGGAGAGCATTATGCTAAGCGAGATAAGCCAGTTAGAGAAAGATAAATGTCACATGATCTC
Organism: Plecotus auritus; assembly: GCF_963455305.1. NCBI lineage: Eukaryota > Metazoa > Chordata > Mammalia > Chiroptera > Vespertilionidae > Plecotus > Plecotus auritus. The sequence continues at coordinate 164,232,324 of NC_137771.1, read as the reverse complement.
ACTCATTTGTATATTATAATGAACAATATATACTGATGAACAAAAACAGATCCAGAGACAGAGAAACATCAATCAGATGCTCAAACCTCAGAGGGAAGGTAGGGGATGAAGGGAGTAAGGGGAGAAATCAACCAAAGGACTTGTATGCATGCATATAAACCTAACCAATGGACACAGACACCAGGGGAGTGAGGGCATGAACGGAAGTGGGGTGGAGGGAGGACTGTGGGGAGATAAGGAAACATATGTAATACCTTAATCAATAAATAAAATAAAATAAAATGAAGAGATAGAGGAAGACATAAACAGATGGAAGAACATACTGTGTTCATGGATTGGTAGCATCAACATCATTAAAATGTCCATACTACCCAAAGCAATCTATAGATTCCATGCAATCCCCATTAAAATAGCAACAGCATATTGCACAGACCTAGAACAAATTCTCCAAAAATTCATCTGGAATAAAATAAAGACCCCGAATAGCTATAGCAATCCTGAGAAAGAACAAAGTAGAAGGGATCTCAGTGCCAAATATCAAGCGATATTACAAAGCCACTGATTCTCAAAAGTGCCTGGTACTGGCACAACAACAGATATATAGACCTATGGAACAGAGCAGAGAAACCAGAAATTGACTCAAGCCATCTTGCGCAATTAATATTTGACAAAGGAGGAAGAGCATACAATGGAGTCAAGACAGTCTCTTCAATAAATGGTGTTGGGAAAATTGGACAGATACATGCAAAAAAAATGAAACTAGACCACCAACTTACACCATACACAAAAATAAACTGGAAATGAATAAAGGACTTAGACATAAGACAGGAAACCATAAAAATCTTAGAGGAATCCACAGGCAGCAAAATCTCAGACATATGCCAAAGCAATATCTTCACTGATACAGCTCCTAGGGCAATGGGAACTAAGGAGGAAAAGAATGTTGATTTTGATTTAAGGCCTTTTAAATTCCCTATGGAAAACATTGCCAAAGCCACATCTACCACCTTTTACATAAATTAGACTTGAAAGGAATACTAGGAACCACTTGGTCCAGACTCTTGGGCACTTAGGCTGTTTCCAAATCTTAGCTATGGTAAATTGTGCTGCTATGGAAAGTTGAGGTTCAGTTTCCATATAAACCTGCCAAGGTTACACGCTGTTCAGTGATAACCCAGTGCTCTTTCTATTATGACCCAAATGCAATACTTCCATCTGTTCACATTAATTTCATCTCTTAAAGACATTGCCCTTTTTTTATCCTGTTGAAATTATGTTCAATCATGTATCTTCTATCAATTATAACAACTATTCATTTCAGCTTTGAGTTTTTTATTGAATGAAACTATTAATGAAAATATTAGCAAAAGACTTTTTAAACAGATTCATGGAGACTTGAATGAAGCAATTAGAGATAAATCATAATGCAACCTGCATATAGTAGTATGTAGTGGATACACATGCTTAGACACACACACCAGAAGAGAGTAAGAGTGAGTCACGAAAGTGTCCCCAGAGATGAGCTTTGGAAGACAATGAAAACATATTGGCAGAAGGGGAAAAAGGGGTTGTTAAGGAGGAAGAAGGCACAGATGTGTGAGTGGATAAGTCAAGAGCATCAAGCAGATTGGATTTTGTTTCCTGAAATGGAAGTACTATTTGAGGAATAAGACAGGGATGACTCCGGATAGATAAGAAGGAGTCATTTACTAGAAAGCATTGGCTTTGAGTTCACGGGAAGGCATGTAGTTTGGTTTTTGGAAAAGCAAGTTAAAAACTGGCCATATGTCATCCGTGGCAGATGGAGAGAGACCCTCTGGAGAACAAACCAGGAAATGGTTGCAGAAATCTAGACGTGAATTATGAAATGAAACAAATGGACAAATCAGGGAAACATGAGGACAACAGGAAAGGACTTGTTGACTAGAAGGATGAAGTGCACATAGAAAGAAAAGATTTCTGGAGAATATATACCATCAGAGATGGGAAAATACGAATGATGGCTTGTTTTCCTTTAGGATATGTAGGACCTCATTCTAAGGCTGTCATACATAAACATGAAATACATTAATCAGCATATGCAGTTTTACAAAGTATAATTTTTATCCCCCTTTTCTCACTTTGTTTCCCAAAATAAGACCAACCATTTACAAATATATATGATTATTTGAACTTTGTGGTAGCTAAGGAGGTTTCTAATATATATGAAGTTAGTGCATGGAAAACTTTACAGGAAAGTGAAAAAATATTTTTAAAAGGCAGACACTAAGGTTTGACATTCTAGATGTATCACCCAATTTTGATTTGTAGAACTTTCTCTTATATCATTTTCTCACTAGAAGCCTGGTGCATGAAATTCATGCACGGGGTGGGGGGGTGTCCCTCAGCCCAGCCTGCACCCTTTCCAATCTGGTACCCCTCAAGGGATGTCCGACTGCCTATTTAGGCCCGATCCTAGTAAAGGAATGGGCCTAAATGGGCAGTCAGAGATCCCTCTCACAATCCAGGACTACTAGCTCCCAACTGCTTGCCTGCCTGCCTTCCTGATTGCCCCTAACTGCTTCTTCCTGCCAGCTTGATCACCCCCTAACCACTCCCCTGCCAGCCTGATTGATGCCTAACTGCTCCCCTGCCAGCCTGGTCACCCCTAACTGCCCTCCCCTGCCAGCCTGGTCACCCCTAACTGCCCTCCCCTGCAGGCTTGATCACTCCCAACTGTCCTCCCTTGCAGGCCTGGTTCCTCCCAACTGCCCTACCCTGCTGGCCATCTTGTGGCAGCCATCTTGTGTCCACATGGGGACAGCCATCTTTGACCACATGGGGGCAGCCATCTTGTGTGTTGGAGTGACAGTCAATTTGCACTCTTTTATTAGATAGGATAGAGGCCTGGTACACGGGTGGGGACTGGCTGGTTTGCCCTGAAGGGTGTCCTGGATCAGGGTGGGGGTTCCCTTGGGGTGTGGGGTGGCCTGGGTGAGGGGCCTGTGGTGGTTTGCAGGCTGGCCACACCCCCCGTTGACCCAAGCATAAGCCAGGGCTGGCTGGAAGCAGGTATCTGGGATTTATTTATCTTCTACAATTGAAACTTTGTAGCCTTGAGTGGAGGCCAGGGCAGGCCAGGGAGGCGGAAAGATTGGCTTCCTCCATCGCCAGTGGCAACCCAAGCCTCTTGCTTGCTCCAGCTCTGTGGCTGCTGCCATCTTGGTTGGGTTAATTTGCATACTCACTCCTGATTGGCTGGTGGGCGTGGCTTGTGGGTGTAGCAGAGGTATGGTCAATTTGCATGTTTCTCTTTTATTAGAATGGATTGCTGCCCTGTATCTCTCACATCCCCAGTACAAGCAATGCCTATGCCTTCCTCATTAACTGCATAACTGCATTTCCATAGGATTAGCTAGTGTATCTAGTCAGGTTCTCCAGAGAAACAGAACCAAAATTGACTTACCTATCTATTATTTATCTTTATCTATCTATCTATCTATCTATCTATCTATCTATCTATCTATCATCTATCTATCTATTATCTATCTCTGTCTGTATTTATTTATCATTAAGAATTATCTCATGAATTTATGAAGTCTCGTGATCTGCTGTCTGCAAGCTGGAGACCCAGGAAAATCTGTGGTATAATTCAGTTCTAAATACTAAAAGCCTGTGGAGCCAATCAGTGATTTAAATCCTCATGCGAGGACAGGAGAAGATGAGATGAGATGACCCAGCCCAGTCTTCCTCTGTCTTTTGTTCTAATCAGGCCCTCAATGGCTTGGATGATACCAACCCAAATTGGGGAGAATAATCTACCTTACTGATTCAAATGCTAATCTCACCTGGAATTACCCTCAGACACCCCAGAAATAATGTCTAATCTGGACTTCCTATGGGAAGTCAAGCTGGCATAAAAATAACTATCACAGCCAGTGAATTGGGATAAAATGACTTCATCCATTTGTTTGTTTGTTTGTTTTTGCTAATTCTCTCATGAGGATACTTTTTCCATTGATTTTTAGAGAAAGTGAAAGGAAGAGAGAGAGAGAGAGAAACATCAATGTGAGATAGGCATCCATTAGTTGCCTCAAGCACGTGCCCTAACCGGGACCAGGATTGAATCTGCAACCCAGGTAGGTGTCTTTGATGGGGAATTGAACCCGAGACCCTTTGGTGTGCAAGCCAAAGCTCTAATCCGGGCATCCTCAAACTACGCCCCGTGGGCCACATGCGGCCCGCTGAGGACATTTATCCGGCCCGCTGGGTGCCACTGCCTGTCCTGCTTAGCAGCCGACTCATCCCTGGCCCGCAGTGCGCATAGGAATTCGTTCATAGTTGTTTTTTTAAACTATAGTCCGGCCCTCCAACAGTCTGAGGGACAATGAACTGACCCCCTGTTTAAAAAGTTTGAGGACCCCTGTTTGAACATACTGGCCAGGGCTTATCCATTATTTTATTTTTTTAAATAGTTTACTGATTTTTAGAGAGAAGATAGAAACGTTGATGTGAGGGATCATTGATTGATTGGCTACCTTCTGCATGGGCCCTACAGGGCATGTGCCTTGACTGGGAATGGAACTGGCAATCTTTCAGTGCCCAGGCCAATGCCCAGCCAACTAAGCCACATTGGCCAGGGCTCATCCATTATTTTTAATAATCTGATAAAAGCTGCAGAAAATGTGAATGGCTGGAGACAAACATAGGTTTAAAAATTTGGGAAAATTTATTTGCATTCCTTGTCATTCATTGTTTATAATAAACTAATTTGGTCACCTCTGGTCTCTACCTGCTCCAAACTTTCAGTGGATTTTCCTAAAATCTCACTTCAATGGTATCACTTTGTTAAAAAATCAAACACACAACTTTTTAATTTTTCCTCATTGCCTAAAATGCCTAACTCTAATTCTCAATGTAGCTAGTTTTCTGAGATATAATTTTTGTTTTTCTCCCAGTATGTTCTCACCATTCCATTTCTTGTTTCAAGCAAGTAGCCAGGCCATGTACTCCTTGGTCTCGGGGGAGGTTTGTGGCAGTGAGGTCAGGAGTTGCCATCAAGGTATGTCTTTCCCTGGCTTTTTTTCTCCAACATCAAATAACATTTAACTTTTATTTATCTATTTTTTATTTTTCAATTACAGTTGATATCCAATTTTACATTAGTTTCAGGTATACAGCATAAAGGTTAGATATTTCTATAACTTACAAAGTGATCCTCCTGGAACTATGCATAGTTATTACAATATAATTGAGTATACTCTATATGCTTACTTTATTTTTTATACATTTTTATTGATTTCAGAGAGGAAGGGAGAGGGAGAAAGAGAATCATTGATCAGCTGCCTCCTCCACTACTCACACTGGGGATTGAGCTCATAACCCAGGCATATGCCCTGACAGGGAATCTAACCGTGACCTCCTGGTTCATAGGTCAACCCTCAACCACTGAGTCATGCCAGCTGGGCCCTATGCTGTACTTTACATCCCCATGACTATTTTGTAACTGCCAATTTGTACTTTTTAATCACTTCAACTTTTTCACCCAGCCAGCTTTGTTTTCTAAAAGTCAGAGAAGTTTAGAATAAACATCCTGGAGGGATGAAAGTCTTAAAAATACCAGGTATGGATAACATTGAAAGATTTTAATTGATGTTGAGATCAGTTGAAGTCGGGCTTATGATAAAATAAATACATTTATTCTTACAGAGTCAAAAAACACTTCTGCCCAGATGGCAGGTCAATATCTCCAGCTTTATTTGCTTTTATAAGCTTCAGTTCTTCATCTCTAACTGCCTAATGGACATTTTTCTCTTTTAGATATCATTGAACAAGTTTCAGAAGTATTCTTTTGGTCCTAACTTGCTAAAATTTTTAGTTATGGGATGTTTCATTTCATCCTAATGTTTTTTCTGTGCCTATTGAGATAATTATATATTTGTTGTTCTTTTATCTGTGAAAGGAGTTAATTATATATTTATACAATTTTTAATAATGAATTACCCTTTGGTGCCTGAGATAAAAACTAAATAGAATATGGTGTATTATCTTCTTTCACACACTTCTGACTTTTTTATTAGTATTATGTTTAGGATTTTACATCTAAGTTGATAATTGAAATTGGTGTATAGTTTACTTTCTAGTATGATCCTTGCTTGGTTTTGGTATCAATAATATCCTAGCCTCATTAAATCTGGCAAGTTTGCTATTTTTCTATTCACTAGGAAAAAAAATGATAAGGTTAGAATGACCTCTTTCTTTACCTCTTAGAAAGATTTTCAATTGTTCACTCTGTATTTTAATAATTGATTATAAGACTATTCAGACTCTCTAGTACTTCTTGAAACAGTTTTGATATATTGTATTTGTATAGAATATGTCCCATTTTCTTAAATTTTCAAATTTACTGGAATAAAAGTGTCCACATACTTTGTTTTTATAATTTTAATCCTTGTATGTCTATTTTCCTCCATCAGTTCTGACAAAGTTTTGTCTATTTCTTACTCTTTGCATAGGGATATATTTTGCCTTCATTGAATGTCTACATTTTATCACTGTTTCCTATTTTATAAATTCATTCTACTACATATTTTAGAATCCTTTTTATCTACTTTGGTTTTATTATGATGATTTTTTATACTTTTAACTAGACATTTAGTTCACACTTTTAAAAGGTACCCTGTAATTTATCTGGAATATACTGGTATTGTAGATTAGGCTTTCAAAGTATCTGGTTTGTCATACTGTCCCAAAAGGAAGTCCTTGAAGTATAATTTCTTGAGCAATGGAGCCAAGAGAATAACTATATTTCAGCTGCTCTGACCACACATGAAGTATGATATTTAGTTTTCTTTATATAATTAAAAGAAACGCTAACAATTATAGGATGCACACTGATAAAAGATAAAAGTAAATAGGGTAGTAGGATGTCTGAAACTCATAATAAGGAAATAATAAAATAACTATTGTTTATTTAACCTAGATATTAGAATGGGGTGGGGAAATGAGAAAGTCTTCAAATTCTTGAAGTGCTATGGTATGAAAGAGAGACTGATTTTTTTTAAAAAAAATCATAAATGGCAAAAATTAGTCTACAAATAAAATTCAGTAACTTGATTTTTGTTCAAGAAATAAACATTACTAATAAGCTACCTGGTAGTAGAAATCCATCATCATAGGAATTGTCCAGAGGCTGTTCGTACAACATAATTAAATGTGAAGAGATATCATGAATGATTTTGAGAGTTCAATGTGATAACCTCTAAGGTCCTTTGAGATTTGGGGATTTTAATTTCAATGGTTATTGGAAACAGATCCTGTAACACCTACTGCTTTTGTTTTCACTAAAACTCCGTAACTGAGCTTTATGAATCCCCAAAATAAATGTATAAATAAATGAATGACTGCATGAGTAAAGCAGTCATAATAGCAGTAAAAATGATGTGAGTGGTCTTTTGCTACCTTTTCCATAGTTAATAAGACTATAAACTTAAAAAGGCGTGTGTGTGTGCTCGTGTGTGTGTGTGTGTGTATCAAGTGGGAGAAGAAGAAAATCTATTAAAATTCAAGCACTGGAAGTGATTTCTTATTCAGGGTGAGTAAAACCCTCCAATGCTTCAATTCAGTGACACCCTGGGAATGTTTTATGGATCAGGTTTCATCACCTGTTAGCAGTAGGGGTGAAAGGCTGAGCTACTTTTGATGGATGGCCCTTCAGAGTCTTGTCTTAAAAACAGTACCCTGGGCTCACTCCTTCCTAACTATTCCCTTTGTGAAGTATTCTGATAATCTTCCTTCTGCTGGCTCCTGAGTCAGTGTAAGGCATCCGTTTTCTCCAGTAAACTTCTGTCTGCCTTCCTACCTTGACTGTAAATTACTTACAGGGCTTATATTTCTGCCCATCTTTCAGTTTTGGGAGGGAATTTTATCATACACACTCTAATTTCAGTCATCATTCTCTCATCCCTGGATTACTATAGTGGCTTCCCAACTAGGCTGCCTGCTTCCAGTTTTGCCCCCTCTCTCCTCCAGTTTGATTCCTACTCTGCATCCAGCTGATCTCTCAATAACAAAAATGTTGATGCTGCAATTTACTTATTTATCCCTGTGCTGTGCTCCTGCATTACCTGATAAATCCCAAAGCTATGGCATAGCCTAAAAGAAGCTGCAAAATATGTACCCTGCTTAACATTCCTGTGTCTTTTCTCAATAATACCTCCCTACACAGGCCATGAGATCTTTGGTTCTTGGATATCAACTATTCTCTCAGTCTCTTATCTAGGTCTTTACACAAGTTGTTGCCTTTGCCTGGAACCCTCACTGGCAATGCCAAATGAGTTTGACTTGGTAAAGAAAATTTAAATGTTGGAGACATGTATAGCAAGAGTAAATCTTAATCTTGTTATACAAAAGATAATAGAATGCAAAAGATGATCACTTTTTTTAATTAAATGAACTTATTCTAAACCCCAGGGCCACCATCTTGCCACCTTGGTTAGAATTCTATCAGCACCTTGGTCATTTTGCTAGCTGATTTCTCTGATCTCTTTATACTGCAGAATGATTCTTTTTATTTTTACAAGAACACTTTTTCTGAGTTTCAGATATAGATATGACATTTCCATGTTTCAGATGCTTCAATAACTCTCTCTAGTCATTAGGATAAACTATGCCAGTTGTGTTCTCCATATCCAACTTTCCTTTGTTCCTGAAATACTGACTACTTAACTACAGACTGCATTTCCCAGCATTCATTAAGCTACATCTGGCCCTTTGACTAAGCTCAAGGCACTGGGATAATGAATTAAAGAGATATCTACAAGTCAAGGTCATCTCCACATGCCGAATTATTACTCTGTAGTATGATCCCTGTTTACTCACTATTCTCATATCTTTCTGAAACTTCACACTCTGATAATATCAAACAACCATGGTTCCCATTGTTGTGTGTTATTGCATGCTTTTGATTTTACTCCTTCTGTTCACCAAGTATGATATATCCTTTCATCATCTTTAACATTTAGAACTTTACCTCCTCTAATAAGTCTTTGTCTTTCTCTCCTGTATTTATTCTGATCTGGGTTAGATGCTATCCCTGTGAGCATCTACCATAACAGGTATAAGGAAATTTCTTATTTTTCAATTAGGATAAAAGTCCCTCAAGATAGCTGCTACATTGTATCCATGTCTATAGCCTTAATGCCTAACAAGTGCTTGGCATTTAGCCGATGCTTAACTGAACTGCTTCTTCTATTGACCCTGATGTTACAAAAATGCAGGTGGCAGAGGGCACTGAAACATCATAACTGGGTGAATTCACATGGTAAGGAGCTAGGAAGAATAACACTCTCCAAGGGGCCTCCAGTGTCTAGTTAACTTGGAGATCTAGGAGAAGTAATTTTCCATTGTTAGGGAAAAGAATCTTTGATTATGCATTGGATCTTTCCATATGCATTTTGTCACTCATTTTCCTAGTTTCTGTCTTGATCTTTGGCCATGTCTTCTTTATTTGGCCTTTTTCATAGCATGCTGTGCTCACATTTCAAACATGGCTACATAAGAAATGCTTTCTTATCACTATTTCACAAAGTTTCACAGTTGCCTTGGGGCAGAGAAAGCAATGTAATTCTAATGTTTTGTTTGCCTCAAGTGTGCAGGAGTGACAGGATTGGTGTGGTAAAGTATAATTGAGTATGGGGAAGAAAACTATTGGGGGAAAAGATTATTTTTATGGAACAATGTTATAATGTCTTGTCAAAACTGTCACAGGACAGTTGTTATTTGCTTTTATATCCGACTAGAGGCCCTGTGCATGAATTCATGCATGGGTGGGGTCACTCAGCCTGGCTGGGGGGCAGGAAGGACTGTGGGAGGTGGGTCCCTGCACATCATAGCGACCGGTTGTTTGGTCATTTGATTGCTTAGGCTTTTATGTATAGAGATGTGTATGAATCATAATTCCTGGATGACTGTGTGATTTAGATTGTTAGCAATCTGTCAACCCCTCTGCTCACTGAGTTAAGATTATAGTTCAAAAATTGTCCTCCATGTTCCCTTTTAGAGGCAAAGGAAGTTTTAATCCTTACCTTAGTTTTTCATCTCAACTATGGCCAATATTTCTATTGGTTGTTATAACAGACACATCCAGTGGTTTTGCCATCAGAGGCACTTCTGCTTCATCTTCACACATGTCTTTCTCCCCAGGTGCATTCTATCACAGAGGCTGCACAAAGCTCATTTTCCTATATGAAGATTTTACCATGACAGCTATTCATTCATGCAAAATATATTTATGGAAAACCTTCCAAATGTGTGTTTGATTGATGACTTAAATTCTTATTTTTCTCTCTCCTCCTTTTCCATGTTTGTTTTGTTTTGGTTTTACATTCGTGTCTGGGGCTTACACTTAGTCCATGAAGTTTCCAGCCCTCCTCAGAGTCCCTGCTAAACTGGATAGAGCTCTTTCCTTTTACTCATAACGGGTATATGTGGGTGTGTGTCTTGGTTTTGACTTCTACTGCAGCTCCAACTTACTGCCAAAATGCTACCCTAGCCAGGCTTCTTGTCTTAGTGGAGGTTACAGATGCTTATTCCTTCCATTCAAGGTTTGAGTTAACACTTAGGGTTTGGATTATCCTTTCAAAGACAGGAAGGCTAACAGGGCCTCCACGGCGACCAGGCTCTGAACCTATGAAGAACATTTCCCTCTTTCCTGTGTGCCTGGAGATAAAATGTCCTTCTGTCCTTTTATTCCACTGCCTTCCCTCTTGTGTGGATCTGTAATGATTGCTGGAGTTCTGGGAATTCATGCTAATAATGAGTTCTCAAGAGCGACTTTTCCTTTTTTTCTTATTCTTCCTTTTTTTCTTTTTTTCTCAAGTGGTTAGCTCTGAAAAGAATAATTTATCAAATTATTTTTATTCAACTTTGGAGGAAGAAGAAAGAGGGAAGGGGGGGAAACCCTTTTTGTGGTTTTAATTGCTTCGCAGCATCTGGGGGAGGCTCTGCTCAGCTTATCAAAGCTCACACAGCCAGGCTCTGAGCTCATGGAGAGGTTGGGCTCTGCTGATGGACTAGATAGGGTCTCCACTATCTGATGGCTTCAGTGCTTAGGAAGTTAATTCAAGTGATGAATTGAAAATTTGGTAAGAGTGGGAGGAAAAGGAGAAGGGCTGTTTTTCAGGATTTTTTTAAATTAAGACTTTAAAAGTTGATGTTTTATTTCTCCTTCCTGCACTTCAGGACTTGATAAATTTGTATATGTACGGAGAAAAGTAATTTCTTCTTTAGTACTGAGGTCATAATATGAATTAGAGTCCTTTGCTTTATTTACCATGATCTTTTTCTAATACTCACAACCTCTCTGAACAAGTCTCATTGAGGAAGCAAAAAATCTCTGTGGGTGTTTACACTTGCAGAAGAGAAGGCTGAGGCTCAAGGAAGTACTCCAACTAAGGTAATGGTTTGTTTTACAATATACAAATCTTGTAACATAGAAACCCACACCTGAAACCTATATGTTTATGCTGACCAATGTCACCCCAATACATTTAATAACAAAAGGAGATGTTGATAAGATGATCACAATCTCTAGGAAAGCAGACTAGAACTAATAGTAAAATTCATTTGAGAGAAATAGATGAGCTGTGGGAGATTTATAAAAGCAAGTGTTTATAAAAGTGATTTGGGAGCAGTTTATGGGATCACTATCAACAGAAGGACTTAAAAATTGATAGTTTAAAAATTGTTCTTTATATGTGTGAATGGTAGTCAGAATTACCTTGTGATTTCTTTTTTTCTTCAAGATCCTATGTTACCTTGAGGAGGTACAACTGCATGTGGGCAGGTGTATATGACTGACCAAGAACACACAGAGAAAGACATACACTTGTTCAAGTGCACTCCCCTCTCTGTACTTCACAATACCCTTGCCTTCTTCCATGGTGGTTAAGAGCACCAACTTTGAAGCCACAGAGCCTCATTCACATCCTGGTCCCCCCACTTAATAGCTGTGGGTATCTACCTATGTTTTGTGGGTATTAAGCACTAATCCTCTCCATGCTTCAGAGTTCTAATCTGTAAAATCAGAATAATTATAATCACTATGCCATAGTGTTTTCATGAGAATTAGATGAGTTAATATTCTAAAATGCTTGCAATGGTGCCTGGCACGTAGTAAGTCCCCTGTGATACAAGCTGTGTTTATGCTATGATAATTCATTGTCATGATACAAAATAGACTCATTTATCTTCAGTCCAACTCTTCTGAGGTATAGGTATTAAGACCCCAAAGTTTCTTGCATTGCAATGCCATGGCCATTTCACCACTATCTGTGTTAACTAAGGCTTTTACAAATTATGATGATGATGGCCATCATTACTATTATCTCTCCTTAGTGGGTATAGATACTGTAATAGGAAGTGCATAGATTTGGGGATCCCTTAGATCTTGTTATGTTCAATCTCAGCTTTTTTTCTCAGACTCTGAGTGATTTACTTAACCTTTGTAAGCCCCAGTTTCTTCAATGTAGAAAAATGATTTTCAGGAGGATGGTGATTTGAAATGCAGTCACAGCCATAGCAGATTCCTTTATAAAGGGAAATCAGACTATGCCTGCCTATTATTGTAGATTAGGGTAATATAGGTAGCCATCAGGGGAAAGGGTACTGTGCAAAAGATTTTAAAAATAGCCTGCTTAAATATCTTTTGAATAAGATAATTTATAAGTATGCCAGTCAACCCAGTTAATATATATTTCACATTTAAAAAATTAAGAACGCTTTAACTACTATTTCTATTAAATTGCTTAATTGGAGGCAGAATGCAGGGTTATTGCTTGTCAATTATATCTGATAAAGAACCTGTGTTCTCTGGTTAATTCAATTTAAAATAAATCCCATCACTTTAAATATATTAGGAGAAGGGGAAAAATGCCTTTCTCTCTCCAAAGCAACAATGAAGCAATCTATTATTACTAGTAAATGTAGAAAATGATGCTAATGCAACCTGATGGCTGAGATCTCACAACACACACACAAAAAAAAATCAGAGTTCTGTTACCCACAGCAACCACACTCTCCTCCCCTTGAGCATGCGTAGTGTTTCATATTACCAATACACATTTAACTCTAAATGGTGATATATGTATAATGGGGCGGACTGTAGTCACCATGGGCACCAGAAATGTGAAGTTCCTGATGTTTGTATATTTGAGAATATAACTTCCAGTGGTGCTTTTCATTTTTCCTCTTTTTTTTCTATTTTAGTTTAGTTTATCCTTCTTTTAAAATATTGACACTACCTCCAGGCCTCAAGCTTTGATTTATGATGCAATAGATATGTTAGAAAGGCTACAATAATCAAGTCCCTCTGTGCATGAATTGGGGACTTACTATGCACAAAACCAATTCTGTGCTCTTTAACTGAAAATGTGTGTTTAATGCTCAGGTTCTTCTGTTTGCAACTTCCTACTTGGCCCTACAAACCATCTATTAACATTGACTAAGTTCAACACCACAGTCAAGTTTTTCATTTAGAAGTGGCATTTGGAAGAACTCACACTGGAGTTTGATATCATTAATATCCACAATCTATGTACTTATTTGATTAAGAAAGACACAACCAGACATTTTACCATTAAATTACTTTAGGATATACACTGAGTGGCCAGATTATTGTGATCTCTGAATGCATAATAATCTGGCCAGTCAGTGTATATCCTATATAATAAAAGGCTAATATGCAAATTGTCCCCTTGACCAGGAGTTCAACCAGCAGGCAGGCTGGCCAACCGCCCAGGTCCCCTCCCCCTGGCCAGGCTGGCCAGACCCCACCCATGCATGAACACATGCACCGGGCCTTATATATATATATATATATATATATATATATATATATATATATACACACACACACACACACACACACACACACACACACACACACTGAGTGGCCAGATTATTATGCGTTCAGAGATCATAATAATCTGGCCACTCAGTGTAATTTCAACCACTCTACTCTCTCCTCACTCCATGTTAATTAAAATAAAAAACAAAACAAAAACTGTAATAAACAGTGTTAACCACTAGAAATAAGCCAGTCAGAGAAAGACAAGTACCACATGATTTCACTTATATGCAGAATCTGATGAACAAAATAAAACAATGAAGAAAATGGATCCAGAGAGATGGAAGCATGAAATAGACTGATAAATCTCAGAGGGAAAGTTGTGGGGTGGGGGAAGAAGGGGCAGGAAAAGATCAATCATGTAATTCAAGTTTTTAATGATATTATTCCAGATTAGTTCTTTGGTAGTAGAACAATGACCTGGAGGGAAAGGAAGTTAACAAAATAGTCAGGCACTTTGCTAAAGTATTAGGGGGCATTGCATTAGAATTTCTGCTTCATAGAATTTTCCCAAAGCATCTAAATAGACAAAAGCAACAGGTAGATGTACAGAAACAAGTACCATAGCATAGATTGTAATGTTAAAAAAATGTAGATGAACAAAATACTATTTGATAAGGACTGGTTAACTAAATATTGATTCAACACTATAATAAGCAGCATTTAACAATGATAATTTATATATAATGTATGTATATAAATGCATATTTATATATTTATCATTTATCATAGAATAAGTTTCATAATACATTGTTAAATAAGACTTATAAATTTCAAAATTTGAATACACAACCTGATCTAATTTGATAGTTTGAATATATGTATAATTATATGTATATGTTCATATTTGTATAGAACTTGAAAAAATATCTGAAAAACTGTCTATAATATATTGAAAATGATTATATCTGGGTGGTAGAATTTCAAATAATATTTATTTTTCTCATGTTTTATCTGTATAGTTTTAATTTTTCCAATAACTATGTATCACTTCCATATCAGAAAAGTCCATTAAATCACTTTTAAAACAACTATTTGTATGTATATGTGTATACAGAAATATGTATACATAGATATATGTGACTAATTTGCTGCCTTTCACTATATTAGAGCTAATATAGTACAAACACAGACTCTGACATGGTCAAAGCTCACACACTTCACCACGTGAGCCTTTGCTTTCTGACTAGGTCATGATAATTAATTGGCCTCAAGTGAAAAATAAAAGTCATGTAGATAGGGATCCAGGGCTCATAGATTTAAGGTCCAAATTTTAAAGATGTTACATTTTTAGAGGAGGCTAAGTAAAGAAGTACCTGGGCCTGGCCAGCATGGCTCAGTGGTTGAGCATCAACCTATGAACCAGAAGGTCACTATTCAATTCCCAGTCAGGGCACATGCCAAGGTTGCAGGCTTGATCCCCAGTGTGGGACATGCAGGAGGCAGCCAATCACTGATTCTCTCTCATCCTATCTAATAAAAGAGTAATATGCAAATTAACCACCACTCTGCTACACCCACAAGCCACGCCCACTAGCCAATCAGGAGTGAATATGCAAATTAACCCCAACCAAGATGGCAGAGAGCAGGAGGGAGGTTTGGGTTTTCCCGGGGATGGAGGAAGCCAAGCTTTCCACACACCCTGGCTGGCCCAGGCCTCTGCTTAAGGCTACAAAGTTTCAATTATAGAAGATAACTAAATCCCAACAGAAATGGCTGCTGCCACGGAGCAAGCAGAAGGCTTGGCTCTGCTCCAGGCTACAAAATTTCAATTGTAGAAGATAAATAAATCCCAGATACCAGGGCCTCCACTTGGGTCGTCCGGGGGCGTGGCCGGCCTGCAAACCACCACAGGCCCCTCGCCCAGGCCACCCCACACCCTAAGGGAACCCCCACCCTGATCCGGGACACCCTTCAGGGCAAACCAGCTGGCCCCCACCCATGCACCAGGCCTCTATCCTATCTAATAAAAGAGTAATATGCAGATTGACCATTACTCCAACACACAAGATGGCTGCCCCCATGTGGTCAAAGATCCTGCCCCCATGTGGACAAAAGATGGCCACCACAAGATGGCCAGCAGGGGAGGGCAGTTGGGAGGGACCAGGCCTGCAAGGGAGGGCAGCTGTGGGCTATCAGGCCAGCAGGGGAGGGCAGTTAGGGGTGACCAGGCTGGCAGAGGAGGGAAGTTGGGGGTGACCGGGCCTGCAGGGAAGGGCAGTTGGGGAGGACCCAGGCCTGCAGGGGAGAGCAGTTGGGGGTACCAGACCTGCAAGGGAGGGCAGTTGGGGGAGATCAAGCCTGCAGGGGAGGGCAGTTAGGGGTGACCAGGCTGACAGAGGAGGAAAGTTGGGAGCAAACAGGCTGGCAGGGGAGTGGTTAGGGCGTGATCAGGCTGGCAGGCAGAAGTGGTTAGGGGCAATCAGGAAGGTAAGCAGGCGAGCAGTTGGGAGCCAGCAGTCCCGGATTGTGAGAGGGATGTCCGACTGCCTGTTTAGGCCCAATCCTACTGGGGTCCCAGATTGGAGAGGGTGCAGGCTGGGCTGGGGGACACCCCCCCCCCCGTGCACGAATTTCGTGCACCGGGCCTCTAGTCATTGATATTTCTGTATCTCCCTCCCTCTCACTTCTTCTTTGAAATCAATAAAAATATATTTTAAAAAATAAAACAAACAAAGAAGTACCTGGATGAGCCTGGCCATTCATTTACAACTTGAATAAAAGGGTGCTGAGAGCATGTGAGTATGGGAGGATGAGTAGTGGATGCTGATAGCAAAGCGGATATTAGTGGATGAGATAGAAATGAGCTGAGGGAGGCATTTTAGAGGGACGTGGATATAGCAGAAGATAAATATAGATCTTAAGGATACGATTTAGATTGATTAGCAGGAAGACTGGTTGTCAAAAGCATAGACTTAGAATATAGTTCAGTCAGGATTTATTGAATGCTTATTTACCAAAACGCCAGCCAAGCACTGAAGCAGAGATACAGCAATCAAGAGTGAGAAAAGGAAGACATCCTGATGAAATGAAGAGATGGTGTGTAAAGAATGAGCACTGAACTCATGCCTAGAACATTAAGAAGACAAGACCGGGACACCTTGGCAGAAACTCATCCATTGAAATTTTGCACACTTTCTTCCTTTCTTTCCTTCATACTGCCATTACCCTAATCTGGGCTATTATTTTTCTTTTTATCTCAACTCATGCACAATTTTTGTGTATCTGTTATTTGTCAGACTTGTGAACAGGAGCTCTTCAAGCACTTTAAACCTAATGAATGAAGAGATCTAATAGGAGTGATTAATTCATGCTGGTAGATTGGGATAAGTTTTTGTTTGTTTGTTTTTTTCTATCTTATTTCTGGATTCCTTCAGTGGCTTCCTAATTGTTAGACCTGGTCTTCATTCCACCTGAAGGATCTTAATGTTTATAATAGATTCAAATGTTCTAAAAAGAAATTTAATCTTGCCACTTCCCTGTTCATGAACTTACAATGACTCTATAACAGTTAAACTCCTTCCACATTATCTCTGTTTCATACTTTTACCCAAACTCATAGTTCTTAATTTATTTATTTAGCTAGGTTATTTGTGCCCCCCCACCACCACCACTATGTGGATCACTGAGGTTGCAAAGATGAGTAAGATTTGGTCCTTATTCTCTAAGTGCTTATGGTCTAGTAATACAAAGTAGAAATATATAAAAATTAGTACAAAGAATGTATAATGCTATGATATAGTATATACAGGACTCAGTATAAAAGAAAGAGTTGTGAAGTTTCTCTGAGTAAAGGAGAATAAAACTAATAGAGAGGCAGAGCTTAAGCTAAATCTTGAAAAAAAACACGAGTGGTAGTTTACAAACTGAAAGAACTGCTTTCTTTGCTAAAGGATGAACATGAATAAGAGCACGGATAAATAAAGCAATCTGTGAATTGGAAGAGAGGTTGACATTGAAATTGAGCTCAAAATACATGGAGAATTAAGCTATGGAGATGAATCTAGGCTAAACCATGACAGAATCTCTTTATCATGCTAATTAGTTTGCATTCACAGACTTCCATGAAATACTTCTAAGGGAGAGAGTGACATGACCAGATTTGCATTTGGGGCAAATATAGCGTATTGAAGGGTGAGACCTAAAAAAAAAAAGCACAAACACACAGAATGACCAATTAAAAGCCTATTGTATTTATTTGGACAAGGGTACCTCAACAAGGGTACTAAGACAGTCTGGTGAAGAGGGGAGACTGATACAAGAGAAGGTAAGTATCCAACAACAATAATTTATGGCATAATTTCAAGATTTTTCACTTGGTGCCTAGATTGATGGTTGATATTCATCACAGAAGAAATTCTTTAGGATTATAAGCAGTAAAGAGGATGATGGGGAGATATGAAGAGGCAAGAAATTCAGTCTTGGGTGAGTTGAGTTTGTGATGTTTGGGGGTGATTAAAACAGACAGTTGAATATATGGATTTTAAGCCTAGGGATGAGTCCTAGGCTAAAGAAACACATTTTCCAACCACATAAAAATTGCAATTGAGATCATGGAACATATCTATTTATTTAAAAAATACTTAATGGAAGCCAATTATAGTCCATAGAGTCTTCTAGATGCTGAGGATTTAGAGTGACCAAAATAACAAAGCATTTCAAGTTTTTTTTGTTTTCAACTTTCATTTTTGCAGGGGAGTCAGACAATAAGTAAAATATAAAATGTATAATATATCAACTGGTGATAAATAGAGCATGGCAGAGGGGCATGGACTGCAATGGTGGTAATCATGGGAAGAGTCACAATTTTTGAAAGGGCAGTCAAAGAGGGCCCCATTGAAGGGGTGGTGTTTAAGTAACAATAAAAAGAGAGGCAATAGCTACTACAGTCATGGATAGAAAATGTAAGGTTGAAACTATAAGAGAAGGAAAACTGATGATATAAGTTTTCAAAAACACTTTTGAACTTAAAAAATGTTCAAAAAATTTTAATGTAGTTGAAATATTTGGTAAGATTTTTAAGTTTATTTCTGTAAAATGGAAATGTCATAAAACATTTTAATGCTTTAAGTTTAAAATATAGATTAATTGCTGAAATAATGGAAATTATCAGAAATTCGGGAGGTTTACTTAAACAGTGAGAAATGATACTTGATGTGTTTTAAAAAATTCTTCCAGTATGTACTTTCTCTCTGTATATCTAAATACGTGTCTTTCTGTCTATACACATCGTCAAGTAGCTTTGGCTCATGTCTTTAAGTTTATACTCTCTATCTCTAGGTAAATCTACCATGGCCCTTCACCAGGGCCAGGATGTAATATTGGAGGATTATATACTCCACAAGGACTGAGATGGAAAGATCATGGAAGAGATGCTTAGAACCTTTTAAACATTCAATTCCCAACACCTTAATGGTTTCTGTGTACCTTTTTATTATAAACCTCACTTTTAAACTTACTAAAAATTGTGCAGATGTAACTTAATCTTTTCTTCCTGGTAACAACAACAACAAAAAAGCAAATATATGATAATTTGTGGTAATTTCTATAGAGCTCCAGGAAAGTGTTAACATTTTCTATTTATATCCATATTTCTTTAGCATGTGTCTAATGAAAACAATGAAATTATGAAGACCATGCCTGGAGTAATTTTAATATGCCCATATATTATAGCTCCTGTGCTAACCAGACAGATCAGATTGAATTTCTTGATGTAAGAGAAGTTTTTCCAGATATCTTCATCTTTCTTGCATGAAATCATTCATTATATGTTGTTTATTTCTGTGAATTGCATTCTTTTTCTACCAGTGTCTAAATATTTATTATTATTTAATTGAGAAGTCATAATTTCCTCAAAATATTTGAGGTAATCAATGCACAACTTTTGAATATGAACACAATTGTGAATCTCATATATTCCCATATATAGTAAAGAGTAGCTGTCCATGGTCTTTGTCAGTCCCAGAGACAGTACTAAATATTAAGTTGTACTAGGCCAACAGTGCTCCCTAAAGCATAGCATTTTACTACCCACTTATGCTCTTTATCTACAGAGCTGACATTGTTATGGAAATCTACAAATTTCAAGATTTCCATTTACCATCCTATGTAAATCTCTTACCTGTTTCTTTCTTTCTCTTAACTGGATTATTTGCATGTGGGTATCAGTTATTAAAAACAAGAACAATAACAACTCTCAAATACTCAACTGAAGCTGTCTTATGTTTAATCTAATCTTTCTTTTGCTTCTCTCTTTTTCTCTCAGGCAGCACTTATCCTTTGCTCTCTACTCAGTGGAAATGGACCAACTGGACACAATTATATAGCAGTCAGTTTTACAGGCATGAATAAAAATCTATTAATTATAGCTTTAAGATAAAGGAAAAATTTAGATCTTTTTTTTAAAAAAAAAACAACAACTCTTTTATTCTTCCCTGTCAGCTTTTCACTTCAACTCAACACTACATTATTATCTGTGTGAGGCTATATATGTAGTTTCCAGTGTACACATGACAGAGTTTCTTGCTACTCAGCTGTATGAGGTTTTTCTCCTGGAGTCTACAAGACAAGCCCAGTGTGGACCATGACTTTAATTAATCTGCACGTAGTTTTTGAGTTAGTACATTGTTAACCACACAAATGCTACCTGTCAATGGTGTGGAAAATACAGTGTTAACTGTATTTGCTTTTTAAATATTTTAATAAATATCTCCACATTCTCACTTCTCAAGTTGTGTAGAGTGCTTCATCTGCCAAAGTAACCATGGCTTTACCCTTTATTAAAGACTTCTTGAGTTTAGGTATAAGAGGGCCATGCCTTGCTGGCAGCCTGAAAGCTCAGGATAAACTACACCATGAATGCACAGCAGATATCTCACAGAGATACTGTAATTACACAACAAATACCTCTTTGCTAAGCAATGAATTATAGAGCCCAATATACTGTAATTACAAACCATTTATATATCTGTTTAAATTAGTGTGGATGCCACTTAGCATAATCACTTTGGTGATTAATCAAACATTATGTGCAGTATGGAATGCTTCAGAGTTCACAGGTGTGCATGTTTTTCAAATGCTTGCCCTAAAGTATCAAATGGTAAAGTTGCTAGCATTTTATTTTCCCCATATTTTGGAAAAAAAAAAAAAAAACTTCTATTTTGAACTACCATGGCTTATGTATGCTTTGGAAACATTTAGGAATATACCATGCAGGTTTTAATAGTTAAAAGGCCTTGTCTTAATAGCTACAGTTTTCTAAGCCTTACCATGCACATACTTAGGGGGTTAAACCAGAAATAAACTCATCCTGCCAAGTATTCATTTTGGAGTGAAGCTGTAGAGGTTCATTC
Organism: Plecotus auritus; assembly: GCF_963455305.1. Lineage (NCBI taxonomy): Eukaryota > Metazoa > Chordata > Mammalia > Chiroptera > Vespertilionidae > Plecotus > Plecotus auritus. The sequence continues at coordinate 164,211,087 of NC_137771.1, read as the reverse complement.
TGCTTCTATTCTCTTGAGTGAGACCTTCAATGGAATAGTCAGGAAGCATTCAAGGAACTGGGCCAAGTGCTTACCAAGGTGCTCCTTGGGCAGGGTACAGATCCGCCCTAAGACCATGAATGGCAGGGATTAACCCAGGACCAGTGGCCTGAGGTTTTGGCTGCAAAAACTTTAGCTTAATCTTCCTGGCAACAATAAGTAAGGGTCAAATCAAATTATTCTAAACTAATATGAGAATAATTTGAGAACAATAGCTGGCTAGGGAGAGAATATCATGCAACTAAATTACAGTAAATTATACAGAGTCTTGCCTTGGAAGGAATAATTTGATCACAAAACCTGCAAGTAACAATTATTACTGATTGCAGCAGGCCTTCCTCAGCAGTTCAGAGGGAAGCCTCCTTAGGCAATAAGCAACCTGATCTCCTCAGTGTTTGCACATGATCCAAGTATGTGGATCTGCCAATGTTTCTATGATATATGAACAATAGCTAACTGTTGCCATGTGCCAGGCACTAGTCTGTGTTTTACTTATACTAACTCAGTTGATCATCACAATAACTTCTTGAGATACTTACTATTATTGCCCCATTTCATAGGTGTGGAAACTGAGATTGATCTTTCAAGTAACTTGATCTTTTTTAAAATTTCTTTATTGATTAAGGCAGTGGTCGGCAAACTGCGGATCGCGAGCCACATGCAGCTCTTTGGCCCCTTGAGTGTGGCTCTTCCACAAAATACCATGTGCGGGCGTGCATGTACAGTGCAATTGAAACTTCGTGGCCCATGCGCAGAAGTCGGTTTTCGGCTCTCCAAAGAAATTTCAATCCTTGTACTGTTGATATTTGGCTCTGTTGACTAATGAGTTTGCCGACCACTGGATTAAGGTGTTACATATGTGTCCTTTTCCCCCTATTACCCCCCATCCCTCCCATTCATGTCCTCACCCCCCTGTTGTCTGTGTCCATTGATTAGGCTTATATGCATGCATACAAGTCCTTTGGTTGATCTCTCCACCTTACCTCATCCTCCCTTACCTTCCCTCTGAGGTTTGATGGTCTGATCGATGTTTCTCTGTCTCTGGATCTGTTTTTGTTCATCAGTTTATGTTAACTGGCTCTTGTCTACTAAGAGGCAGAACTAGCTTTTCAACCCAAGCAGCTTGGCTTCTAAGTCTGTTCTTGTAAACACTGCGCTATAGAAGCCTCTCCTTAAAGTCTAAAATGAACCTTGCTTCAACTTATGTTGCATCTCAACTGCATTTATTCTCAGAAGTCACAGTCTTCCTGCCAGTGCTATTGCATAGCTCTCATTTGTGAAACTGCAGGGGTGTCATAGAGCCCCTAAATTGTATTATGTACTGGTTTGTACCAACTAACATTGCTGTGTGCTGTGGCAGAACAGATCGAGGATAAATAACAGGCAGGGCAACTCATTGATAATTTAGTGTCCAGGCTATCAGGTAATTTACTAGCTATATAACTCTGTGCTGCTAACTCTATAGATTGCTTGCTTCCTCTTTTTGTCTTCTCCTTTAACCTTTTCTTCTTTTTCTTTTTTCATTTTGTAAATAAAGTAAAAAGCATTGTCCTTAGACTATAAACACTAACAAGTTGAATTCTAGACACTAGGAATTTCTTGCCCCAAACTTAAAAAGGCAGGAATCTAAAATTAAAAAGCAACAAACTATTGGAAAAGACTTGAAAATATATATGATATGGAAACATCACAGAAATCTTGGAACATCAATTAATGGAAAAAAAGGAAGGTAAACTGTGGGAATGGAGGCACTAGAAAAAAATGTAAAAAAAAAAATTCATCAGAATAGAAATAAAAACATCCTTCTTCCAAATGAATTTTTTCTTGCAAGCTTGCTTTTGGCAAGTGTAATAATAAAGCACACTTAATTTTAGGAGCATAAGTATATTCACTAAGTCATGGTGGACTGACTTATTGAAGGCTGAGGAGACAAGTACAGAGCTATGCTCAGAGGGCAAACGCAGAAAGAAAAATTTAAAAAGTGGTAGTTATTTAAAAGCAGAAAGTTCATAAACACAGGAAATTTAGAAGAAATAAATTTTATTATTGAGAAAGCAAAAGAGGAAGAAATTAACTGCCAACAAGCAAACAGATTAAAAATGTCTTAAAGTAGAGTGAAACCTCTTAAGGGACTTTTTCAGGTCAGGCAGGTCCTAGAAAATAGACTTAATCAATTGATTAAAAGGTTTGCTAAAAAAACTCTCAACACCAATTTTAAGTTTGAAGTATACAGATAAAGAAATCCTACTCATTCATTCATTCACTCAAAACAAATTTACTGAGAATTGATACCACAATTTACTGAGCATAACCCCTACCCTCCAAAGACCAGAATTCAGTGAAGGCAAGGCTGTATTAGAATTAATAACAAAATTGCTATGTTAGAACACACACAGGCACACCAAATGCCAAGGGGACAGGTAAAAGGTGTTTGGGAAAGACTTAATGATAGAGGTCACATTGAATGGGCCTAGGTAGCTATAATTTTTCTGGGAGAAAGGAGGATCTAATGCAACCTGTTGAGACCAGTGGATATGTGCAGGGTCAACAGTGTCAAGTACTACTTCTCTTCTATTAATAAACATGGAGTAAGTCAAGACATTTCTTTTTATGATCGATAGTGAAATAGGCTTTGTGTAGGCCCCTCAGGAAACCAAGAAGATACTGTCTCTATTTTGAAGGGTTCTGAGCATAGCTGGGGTGGGATATGAAACCAATAAAAAGATCAATTTATGATACAACCAGATTTGACTGATAAAAGCAGTCAGAGCATTAGGCAGTAAAACTCTGCCTAGAGGTGACATTTGAACAAGGCTTGAATTGATGAGGGGGAATTTGACAAGTGAAAGAAAACATTCCAGGGTGGGAAAACAATATATAGAGGTCTGGAGTTTTGCTTTAAACCATAATTAGATGTGGATCCCGCATCCCACACCCAACTTCCATTGTTGGTTTTCCTTGCATGGGCTGAGTTCAAACCTTAAAAGTCTCTGAGTTGAAAATTATGCCCACTTCTCTTATCTTCTGTTGATTTGTTTTGCTCTAAACTATAAAGTGGTATCCCATCTAGAAGGTCAATGATCAGAATTTTCATCTTTTAGCACAATTGCATTCTATTGTACTTTAATTAAACCATACTTTTACAACATTTAAGATAATAATTTTGAAGTCAACACAAGGTATCTTATGTCATAGACTCCATCTATTTAGCTTTATCTTGTTTTTTGGTTTTGCTTCATTTCTTTGAGGTTAATGCCTGTTATCTCATTGTGTGGGTGCACGTGTGTTTGTGTGCATGTGTGTACAGGAGATTCTATGGGTGTGGATAGATCAATAAATAATCCATTTGAATCAAGTTTTAAGTCATTTCAATTTCTGTTGCAATTAATTAATAATATATCTTTAGTTTTTTTAATCAATAGAATGGATCAGCAGGCAATAGCTTATGAAAAAAATTCAGTTTATGACCTCCTTTTGCAATCTAAAGTCCTCATTAGTTTACATGTTTTATTTTATTTTATTTTTTACTGATTTCAGTGAGGAAGTTAGAGGGAGAGAAGAAACATCTATGATGAGAAAGGATCATGGATTGCCTGCTTCCTACACTCCCCCTTCTGGGGATAGAGCCTGCAATCTGGGCTTGTGCCCTGCCTAACCAGGAATTGAATCCTGACCTCCTGGTTCATAGGTTGATGTTCAACCACTGAGCCACACAAGTTGGGCAGTTTACATGTTTTCTATGACTGCTTTCATGATATAACTTCCGTCTTGAGTAGCTGGGACCAGAATTGTATTGTGTATAAAGCTAAAAATATTCACTATCTTTACTTGGACAGAAAAGTTTGCTGATTCTTAATCTGTGGTTCCCGTCAAATCATTTTCATTTCATTGGAATACAAAATTATTCAGGATAAGTCTCATACATGCTTTGAATCCCAAGCCTTGCTAAAGAAATGTGCCCTCCCCCCCCCAAAAAAAAAATAGCTTCCTACAAATTACACACTCTTTGGGAAAGATGTAGAAGAGAAGCAGACATAGGAGACAACTTGGCTCAAGCTTTGTAAAGTGGAAATAATTTGCAAAGATTGGTTCCCCAACATAATACATACTTGGCTTTGCCACCATAGTCAAAGATGATCAAGTTTTGGGAACTAACTCCTACCTTCCTAACTCAGCTTTTTGTCAGCATAATCATTTGCAGCAACATTGATAAGATTTAATATTTAATTGGAATTCAAATGTGTACCTAGCAATGCTCTAAATACTTTACATAAATTAATTAGTTTATATATCTATTACACACTCACTGCTATTAATTCCACTTTATAGATGTGGAAACTAAGGCACAAACAAGTTAATAGAAGTCCCAGGCTGACCAAAAAATCAAATCAGCTTGCCATTGTATTCTCTCCTCTGTTAGAAAATCTACATGAGCAGTCAGCTATTTTAATCAGAAGGTTATTTGGGGAGCATTAAATAAGAGCAATGCAACTTAGGTAGATTTTCTTGGTGATAAAGTACTTCAAGATGTAATGGAAAAAGTCTGCACTCCATTTCATGAATGTGCCCACCAGAGATTCATGTTTGTTCTTTAAGGAACTCTTGGGCCTGAATTTTGTTAAAGATGCATTGACATCATTGACTTTCTCTGTGGCTTTCTTTATGAACCTATGAAAATCACTGTTCTCTTTTTCTTCAAGTCAATTAAAATAACATGTTTGGCTTTCATCTTTCATTTTCCAGTTCTTTTTCTTAAAGCTTTTGCTCAAGTCATCTTACTTTAACTTGGGTGTTTTCCAATCTGGCTTTGTTTCCCATTCTATAAACGATATTTGGCATGTCAACAGATGACTAATCTTCTACTTGGTGTTGCTTATTGATAATTTCACTGTCAATAAGTAAACCAATTTCCATATTATTAGAGGCACTTTACATTACCCCTGCCAGCTCAGTAAACTCATGAGAGGATTAACTCTGCCAGAAGGATTTCTATAGATACTGTGTTTAATTTCTGAGTCCATAATAACACACAGCAGCATAATCAGAATTGGCCCTTTATTATCTATTGCAGAAGCAACCACAATAATTACTTCAAAAGTTCATGGATACTCTTTAGTCTCAGTGCTAAATTTCTAATACAGGACTGATCAAAGATGCGGAAAGACAACTTGCACTGCCAGTGTTGGTATGAGGCTTAACAAGATAATTTCTGTCTCCATGCCTATCAGGTCTCTCTGTGTTCAGCAGGTAAAACTCAGAGTAAACACCAAGGGACTGCAGTGGCACCACGTAGCCACCCAGAAAGATATGAACAACACTTGGTAGTCATTGCCACTTCTCCATTTTACCTCTCTCGGCATGAAATGGGAATATGTGGGGGGAATTCAAAAGGTGGGTTTAGAAATTCAGCTTCATGGTAGAGTCAAATGAGTTTAGAATAAAAAAAAAATTAGTGAGAATTAAATGTAGTCATCATTACCTAAAAACCCAAGAAGTATTTTGAGAAGTGTTAAGTTATATGCTGTGATATGAAGCAAAGTGGCATCTCCCTACTCAGTCGCTACCCCTAAATATAGTGTCTTACTGTCTTGTGAAAATAATGTCTAGGGTATCATGAAAAAGAGTCCATGTTCCATGTTTAAGCCTCCATGGGAGAGAGACATGAAGAATCAAAGGAAGCAAGATGAGCATGAGACTGAGAGAGCAGGACATCAGGCTGAGAGGGTTCTGATGATGAAAATAGAAGGTCTATGGACTAACAGGAATCTTGGAGAACATCAGTGAAATCTTCCAAACATATTAGGATGTTATTTGGATTGCAAATTCAGAAATGGACTATATGAACAATAAAATATGAAAATTAGGCAGTGAGGTTTACCAAAATAAGAGAGAAGACTTTTCATTAGCATATTTAAAATAATAATCTATTTTGGTCGAATGTGGACTCTTCTGATAGCTTTCTCCATGTTCCATATTATTGTGGACTCCTGTCTTTGTGTACTGGGATAGACTGATTCCACTTATGGTGGAGCTTTTAATGATTTGAAGAGAATTCTCAACCATTGTGTCTTTAAATGTTGAAAGTTCACTTTAAGTAGAATTGCTTTCTATTGATTCTTATGGATGCTTTTATCTTCCCATATTCTGCAAAATGTTGGTTGTCTGCATTACTTAATAACTTAAGAATACCTTGTTTTTGCTTACTTTTTCCTTAAAGTTCTATAGCAACAATTGTCATGCTTCTACCTTGCTACCAAACAAAAACAAACAGAACAACCCCTCATTTCAGAGTGCAAAATAAATGTCCCTTCTGAGTTACCCCCACAGAGCAGAAATGTGAAGGGAGGCTATGATACTTCCTATGTTCAATCGTTAAGTGTCAATCTTCCATCAACAGTGAGAGATTTATAATTTCATGCTCAATTTTGAGTTTTTATTTTAACTTTTACTACTAGGTATTTGGTGCTTTTGAAAACTGCTTTGTATGGGGGGAAAAGATGATCACAGCTTTTACTTATTTTTAAAATGTTCTTACCCATTTATTATATAGCTGTCAGATGCTATAATAAAACTCCTGTTTTTATAGTTGCAACAGAAATGACCACTTCCTTTTAGTAGGACTTTTTTTAACCATATAAGGTGGGTAGATTATGTGTCTTGTTATAGCAGGTTAGAACACACAATTTCGCTGAAGGCACGACTACAGGAGACAAATGCTTAGATTTTTGTATATCAGTATGAGTTGGCAGGCTATAAAGGTACAGCAGATCACAGAGTTCCATGGAGATTTCTATATTGTGCTTTCTTCCAGTGGAGAGCTGGAGGAAACGAAACTGTTGCCTGTTGCCTTAACGACCAGCATTGCTTGTGACCTTCATTGATGGCTGCATTTTTTAGCAACATTGCTGAGTAGGAGAAAAGCATGGATTGGGGAAGCATATTCTTGGAGACTATTGTGCTCAGCCTAAATAACCATCATAATGCATAAGTGTAAAAAAACACAAAGCTTCCTAATTGTGAGACTTGAGTTGAAAGAGAAATCTGGTGGCATCAACTGGGGCCTTTGGCTTTAGGGTTGTTGAAAAGGTTTTGCATAGGAAGCACTGATTGGCATGATTATGGGTCCAGAAACCAAGCTGCCAGCTGTGGCTATGGATGCACAGTGTTTCCGCCATCTTACCTGGGCTCTCAGAGAGGAGACCAAATGGATGCTAGGGACTGGGAAGCACTTTCAGTTTCATAAAGATTGAAGCAGTATGGGAAAATGTCTAGTTCCAAAGCACAGTGGCTAAAGCACTGCACAACTGTAGCTTCCTGAAGTCCTGCTGCTTCACCTCTCCAAGTCACATAGCACTGAAATGACTTATGAACCATCTCCATCTCTCTATATAAATGGACTTAGTCTGACCCTGTCCAATGGCATATGGCAGAACAGTTATCATTTCATCCTTTCTCTCTCTCTCTCTTCCATTCATCAGTGCTCCAGCCCCTGCAAGAATGACATGCAAGAGTGATTTCTAAGCTAAACCAGAAAATCTTGTGACTAGAAATAATGGAATTGAACACAATAGGCAACATTCTTATATGGTTTTCCTCACCCATGCAGTGAACACTTAACATATTTATTGGAAAATCACAACAAAATTATTACAAAAGATGAACCCCTCCCTGATCTATATTACTCACTCTAAGCCTAGGTGCTCGACTACTAGTATTTTAAGAGACTTTTCTTAAAGACACAATTATGATGTGCACAAAAAACATGATTTCATTTACACAGTGCTCAGAAACATACACAAGATATCTATGGTGTTGGAGGGCATAATAAAGGAAGTAACAATTCACAGAGACCTCAGTCTTATAAAGATCGTGGAGAGCAGGGAGTATGACATTGGCAGAAGTACTGAGAAATCAGGCGGATGGGACATTAGATGCTAGAGAGTTGAGTTTAGACATCATTTAATCTGGTTGTTTAGGGACGTGAGATGGTGAAAAAACTTTAAGTAATGACATCCAGGAAGAAATCACAGAAGCCCCTCTATATTTTATAAGAATGTTTCATCTCTTTTATTCCATTCTAGAGAGAATTAGCTCACTGGATACCTTAGAAGCATTAATTTAATTTAATCTTCATATAAATCACATTCAAGAATAAATTGTAAAAAAATGTAATTTTGCAGTGGAAAGGTTATTTCATATGTTACAAATCAACTGCATTCATGAGTGCTCAACTGTGTTTTTGTACTGATTATTTAAAGAGAAATAATCTGGGGATAGGAATGAGGTTATCTTGGAACAATTGCATGCATTTATCAAACCAGCTTAAATATACTCCTGATGACAAATAATGGACCAAGTGTCGTTTTTCCTATGTATATCTTTTCCATCTCTATTTCCCATGAGTCTGTTAAATTAATAATATAATAGGAGACATCTTGTCCACTAAGAAAAATAAACTGAGAATGGAATCTACCACCTGAATCTACACTATTTAAAATGTTTTAAAGAGTTCAACAAGAAAATAGATTAGGAACATGATTTTCATTGCTGAGGTCTGAGCACCTCCATCACACGACCATTGGGAAGTTCTGTACCTACATCAGAGGAAATACCAACCTGAAAGTCCCACTTGTAAACTTTAAGTGATTTTAATGCATTTGGTCTCGTGTCCTTGCCACCTTTAATCACTGATGGCCAAGTCTTTGTGTCACTGCTGTGCCCATACTTTCATTCCTATTCTGATGATCTAATTCCTCTCACCTTATCTTCTTTGATTACCGTCAACTTTTCCTCTATGTATTCTGTAGAATCTGACCAATGATAATTTAACTCTCAGACATCCACAACTCCCTCCCTGTGCTATTGGCCTTAATTGAAGCCTAATTCACTTCCAAGGATACTGCTTACCTATGAAACCATTCAAGAAGTAGAGAATGATCATTTTGTCAATTGATTCATATGATCTCTCTGGTTAATTCTCAACCAATTGGTTATTTTCAAGCCATATCCTCTGACCTCATTAAAAAACAAAACAAACCAACAAACAGATGTTCTTGCAAGTCTCATGCCATCTATGTATTTCTACCATTTTTGGTTGCTATCCTCCCAACTAGTTTCTTTCCCATTGTTCCACTCAAATCCTATCATCATCCTATGTTTATTTCAGGTTTCATGTGGCTGACCAACACAACATTCTGCTTTCAGAATACTTTGGCTTCTTTGATAAGTTTCAAATTTAATTTATTTCAGTTCTCAGTAGTCACAATATTAATGATTCAACTCTGTCCTCTCTTAAAATGTTTACTTCTTATGTTAAATTTCAAAATTCCATTTTCTAACCACAACCACAATTAAAATCTTTTAACTTTCTCATTCCCTTACTCCAACTATATTATCTTTGATCTCATTTTACCCTCTGGTTCCTTAATTTACTCATGTATCCCTATAGTTCTCTTCTATTTTAGAGGTGGTGGATTAGGGGAATTTTCTTTCCTCCCTCCCTGCTCCCCTCCCTTTTTTCCTCCTTCCCTCCTTTTCTCCTTCCTTCCTTCCCTCCTTTTCTCCTTCCTTCCTTCCTTCCTTCCTTCCTTCCTTCCTTCCCTCCTTCCTTCCTTCCTTCCTTCCTTCCTTCCTTCCTTCCTTCCTTCCTTCCTTCCTTTCTTCCTTCCTTTCTTCCTTCCTTCCTTACTCTTTAAAGATGAAATACTGAGTATGCTGAATATGAACGTTTTTGGATATTTATATGGAATGGTCTAGTGATAACAGAAAGATTTATCAAGCAGTTAAAAAACACACAAAAAGACCAGCCAGAGTGGCTCCATGGTTGGACATCAACGCATGAACCAAGAGATAGATCACAGTTCATTTCCCAATCAGGGCACATGCCCAGATTGCAGGCTGGGTCCCCATTAGGGGGTGTGCAGGAGGCAGCCGATTAATGATTCTCTCTCATCATTGATGCTTCAGTATCTCTCTTCCTCTCCCTTTTTCTCTCTGAGAATCAATAAAAAACATATTAAATAAAATAAATGAAGGAGCAAAGTTCTTGAGAAATTGCATGGGTATGGAACTCAGTATTCAGGTGCAGGGATTTTCCCTTTTCTAAGAGAATAAATGTTTTTACACTGCATTGGGTGAGCCAAGATGCAAATTGGTTTTTCCAATTTGTTACTGAGAGTATAAAAAATCCCCTGTAATAGTTTATTTTATTAACAATGTATAAGGCAGGTTATCAACTTAGAGTGAGGAGGGGAATGGAGATGAGAGATTTCAGGCAAGTTAAGTATGAAATAAATATATTCAGAGAGGGGGAAAGCATATTTATTGAAGAAAGTAATAGAATTTTGGCACTGATCAGGGTCCAAATGAGTTTATAGTCATAAATTAAAATAAAACTAGTCAGGCTGGCTTTATGTTTAATTTCCCCCTCCTTCCTTGGCACAATTTAGGTATTCCTCTGTAGGCAAAGCAAGGGAGACAGATGGGTTCAGCAAGGGGGTGGGGAAGGTTGAGTAAAGCAAGTAAGATGGATAGGAAAAGGAGTCAGGGAGTTGAGAGTGATCATAGTGATGGCCCATGGAATTCAAGACAGATTACTAAACAGAGCCAAATATCAAATTCCTCCTCCTGAACTAATATTCTTGTTATTTGCATTTTTAGCCTACCATTGTCTTTTACTATTTCAGATTTTTTTTTGTGTGATTTTAAGACTTATTTAATGCAACAGTCTTCCTTGAAGAAAGATACCACATTCTATTTTACTTTTCTTTCATTATAAGAACAGGACTACTATAGGTGCTCAATAAAATATACTGAGTCCTTGAATTGAAGATGAGGATGGGGGCTGAACTCCTTCAAAAGTTTTACATTCAAATTATGTGCCAAAAACTTGTCCTGAGAAATATTTGTTTAGTGTGGATATTTACAGATACAGTACAGCAATTTTAGTGAAATTTTAATTTAGGCTTCATGTAGTATTCCCAACCCATCTGTTAATTGCACTGATTACATCCTCTGGTTGGTTACACTGAAAATTGCTATCCATGCCTCAGGTCAGGCAATGAGAAAGTTGTGGGTTGAGTTGTGAGTGAGGATAAATCGGTGTGAATTGAAGTAACAAGCAACTGAAAATAAAGGCAGGGGATGTTTGTAGAGAGTATGCTGATTAGTTATCACACAGCATTTAGCCTTCAACAAAATCTATCTCTGCTGATTTACTGCAATACCACATTGTCCTTGAGGTGCAACTGCCAACACACTAAATTTTATTTTATTTTATTTTATTCTTAGTTTAAGGAACACACCTCTATATCCATCATGAGGAGTGCTTCCAATTGCAATAGCTGTTCTCACATCATTGTTTAAATTCCCAAAGTGTAAGTCACTGAACTCTCTGATCTATTTGAATGTCCAGTGGAATCCTCTATGTTCTGGGAAAGAGGTATAGCGTACTCTCTAAGACTTACTGAAACAGATTCATAGGTACAGAAAACAGACTGATGGTTGCCAGAGAGGGTGGTGGATTGGAGGATTTAGAAGTACAGAGTGGTAGTTACAAAATAGACACGGGGATATAGTTGAGCATGGGGAATATAGTCAATAATGTTGTAATAACTATGTATGGTGCCAGGTGGGGACTGGAAATATCGGGGAGGAACATTTTGTAAAGTATATGATTATCTAACCATTATGCTATACACCTAAAACTAACACAAATTAATATTGAAAGCAAACTGTAATTGAAAAAGAAAGAAAGAAAGAAAGAAAGAAAGAAAGAAAGAAAGAAAGAAAGAAAGAAAGAAAGGAAGGAAGGAAGGAAGGAAGAAAGAAAGAAAGAAAGAAAGAAAGAAAGAAAGAAAGAAAGAAAGAAAGAAAGAAAGAAAGAAAGAAAGAAAAGACATGGAGTTTGGAGCAAGGGTTACTTAGACTTGAGTCTTATCTCTAGTATTATCTTGAGTCTTGATTATTATCTTATCCCTAGGAAGGAAGAAAGGGTAAGAATCCAATAGTCAAAGTGAGGATTCTTTTAGGTCTGATGTGTTTCACTAATGCAAGTCTTGTTTAAGGCCCATAAATGGAAGAGTGGAAAAGAGGAGAAAATGGAGCATTTATGCAAATCTGTATTTGGCTGATAAAATATACTGACAGTGTCTCCAAACCCATATTATTTCTGCTCTGGGCCTTTTTGCACTTGATATTTTCAGCAGTGACCAGGATAACATAATAGAGGGCCTGTTTATCAAATTTTCAGAAGTCTAATTTGTGAGAGATATCTAATATTCTGAATAACAAAATAAAAATTCAAATGACTGTCAGCTTAAATAGTGAGCTAAAGCTAACAAGCTGAAAATCAATGGAATACGTGTGAAGTCCCACACTTAGATTAAAGCTTCCATTGCACATGGCAGATTGGTGGAAATATAACTTAATATCAGTTTATGTAAAAACAGACATTAATTGTTGGCACAGTTTATGATACAGAGCAGAGTGATCTTACACTGAGCTAATAGAAATATAGCCTCCAGACTGTGGGAGCTAAAAATCCAAACTTACTCTGCACTGGTTAGGTTATGTTCAGCCAATATGTTTTACAGGAGCCATTGAAAACAAGCTGGTAATCAGATGGCAAAAAAAAAGAAAGAAAAATCTGTATACTACCCTATGAGATGTTAAATTGGGAGAAGGGATATTTCATGGGGACATGATAACCATCCTTTTATTTGAAGGGTTCCTGCATGTAAGTGAAATTGACTTGTTTTCCAAATGCCAAAACTTTCTCCATAAATTAGACTTAAATGTTGGCTCCAATTTAAGGATGTATTTTCCAACTATTAAAGCTGTTTAGGAAAATAAGGGGCACCCTGCTAGAACCAAGCCTGGAAGGCAGGCTGGGAGGATAGGCATAAAGAGCGCGCTGAATTCAGTGGGGGTCTGGTCTGGATGTGGATGACCTCCAATGTCCCTGTGTTTCAAGAGAAAAGAATGACTTTGAAAATGAAATCTTGATAGTGAAAGTATGCATTTGGTATTAGCCATCCAGGCTGTTGAATTGCACATAGACGCTGTTTGCTGTTTGATTAGCTCATCCTTGTCTGATGGACAGGTGTTGTTCCCTGAGAAGCAGGCTCAGCTCTCTTTGTTTTGGTTACTTTGAAGCAGGGAGACTAATCCCCTCTGGAGATATTTGCTTGTTTTTGCTGTCAGAGCAGTCACACTTTTCCTTTTTTTGTCTCTTGGCTTGTTTTTGGAAGTTTAGCTTCACAGAAAAATAGACCTCATGTTTCCTTGGTGATTTACTGCATTTGGACAGCCCCTCCTCCACCCTCCAAAGCAGGCACTCATGGGTCCTTCATCCTGGTTTTTATTTTAGCCTCTAGGAGGACAGATGAAAGAACACTTTTTGGGCCAAAACTTAAAAATTGCTTGCAAAATATATATCTCAGAGGTCGAGACAGGCCAGAGCCACTTTCTTTTCTTTATTTTTTATTTTTTGAGTTGCTTTCTATATAAAAAAAGGAAGAAAGCTAAATGTTGTCACTTTGCACTTAAGAAATTAATGCTTTTATCAGAAATAAACATGGCAACTCTATACTAACGCTGGTTGGGTAAAAGCACCCATGGTCTACACTGAAGGTCTTTGCCATGAGGGTCCTGGCAAGTTGACCTTTCTGGCTATTCTTCTATAGGGTCCCTTTCCAAAAGAGGATTAGCATAAGGGCATGGACTTAAAAAATATTCATAAAAATTGAACTTTAATTTAAAGGAGGAAACTGTTCTAAAATCTTAATGTAAATAAAACTACAAATATATCTATCAACTTTATTACCTGAGTGCATTCATTAATTCCATATGAAATAGAGAATTTAATACAAATGTAAATCCTCCCTGAAATGTATATGGCTAGCTCATACCCATTTTTCACTGTTATGTCATACAACGAGAATTAAAGTGTTATTCAAATGTAGTCTGTGGACCAGCAGCATCAACATCATCATCTGGAATTTCTTAGAGATCCAGAATCTCATGCTCAACCCAGACTTATAATATCAAAACCTACACTTAAATAAAATCCCCCAGTAATTAATATATACAATAAAGTTGAAGATGCACTGCTCTAGAAAATAGCCACTCAATAAATTACAGACAGTATGCTCTAAAGGGCAGAGCTGGTTATAAGTAGATGGGACTATTTTAGTGATAGCATTACAGAATGGCTCTCATGCCAAAACCTTCCCCTTCTAAACTTTTCTTTGCATTTAGAATAAATCTTGCAGTTTTTAAAGTGAAGGTCCAGTACTTCCATATTCTCAGCTTTCTTATACTCCCTCAGATCAGGTTTTTACATGTTCTAGGTCAAGGAAACAAATTTTGTGCAAAGGTCCACAAATTCTAGGGTGAAGAACGAAATATCTAAAGATCTTAATTGTGCAAGGAATACTCTACTAATTTGGGGGAATTTTTTTCTCTGTGGGGTGTTTACTTTTTGATCAATTCTTTCACTTCCTCATAGTTATTATAGAGTTTCATAATGGGTAAGAAATGTGTCTTCTCCTTTCCAGCAATAACTCAGAGAAGGCTAATAGGAAATCACTGTGTGGACCAGGGAAAAGGAAGCATGAAACAGAGAATATAGTTCAAACTCTTATCTATGCAAAATATGTCTTCACTAGAGGCCTGGTGCATGAGATTCGGCATGGGGGGGGGGGGTGTCCCTCAGCCTAGCCTGCACCCTCTCCAATCTGGGACCCCTCAAGGGATGTCCGACTTCCCGTTTAGGCCCGATCCTACCGGTAGGATCGGGCCTAAACGGGAAGTCGGACATCCCTCTCACAATCCAGGACTGCTGGCTCCCAACCGCTCACCTGCCTACCTGCCTGATTGCCCCTAACTTCTTCTACCTGCCAGCCTGATCACCCCCTAACTGCTCCCCTGCCAGCCTGAGCGATGCCTAAGTGCTCCCCTGCCGGCCTGATTGCCCATAACTTCCCTCCCCTGCCAGCCATCTTGTGGTGGCCATGTTGTGTCCACATGGAGGCAGCCATCTTTTACCACATGGGGGTGGACATCTTGTATGTTGGAGTGATGGTCAATTTGCATATTACCTCTTTATTATATAGGATAGCTTATATATATTCTAGGCCAGTTCATCAATGTTAAAACCTCCAGTGGTTTGGACCCACAGCTCTAGTTACAAACAATAGTGTTTATATCTGGGTTATTCTCCATGTACATCTCCACTGGAGACGGAGCATGTCGTAGGTAGTTGAAAAGATTCAAGACCTAAAACCTGGCAACAAAATGCAAGTGACATCTCTTAGCACATTTGAGCTCCATGTCTTTAAGAATTTGCTTTTGGTTATACAATAAATAGTCTTACAAGGGGGGTATCATATGAAGTGATCTCAACACTTTGCATTAATGAATTACCTGAGGGCTGCAATTAACAAAATTAGGGAGTGAAGACATGTGAGAACTCATCATCCAAGTGGAAAGGGTAACCAGACAACTAAAGCAGGAATTATTTTCATGCTGGGTCCTCTGTAGCATTAGAAGATTATTCAGCACAGAGTTTTGCCCTGGTAGTACTTCATATTTAATTTACACCAGGAAGGAGCAGCAAGAGAACAAGTAGAATGAGGACAGACTGTTGCTTAAAATATATCCTTAAAGTAACTTTATCTACATTGTGTGTGAGCATAGTTTCAATTTCATTATCTTGAGTTAGATTGTTTTGTGAGAACCAATGGTTTATCAACACAGGGATAAAGATGTTTTACTTGTGTTTTTTCTGTTTGTCTCAATACTTATGCAAAATAAACTTGCGCTTTTTCTTATTTTAGATGAATTAATAATGTCATAAGTTCATTGTGATAATTTGATGAGATAATACATGTGAAAGCACTTAGTAAACTGAAAACTACAGCACAAATGTTGTATGTACACATATAAGCATATACTATTTACTCTTTCACTTGACATTTTCTCAGTATAGGTGAACCCTGATTGTAGGTAAAAGCACGTGATACAGGTCCTTCTCTTTAGACTTCACATTGTCATTTATCAAAATCTGCAATTGCTGAGCACCTCCAACTTTTCACATCTCTCCCATTTTTCAATTCTGTCCTACTTCTCTGCTTTTTCCCTAGACCAGTGGTCTGCAAACTCATTGGTCAACAGAGCCAAATATCAACAGTACAACAATTGAAATTGCTTTTGAGAGCCAAATTTTTTAAACTTAAACTTCTTCTAATGCCACTTCTTCAAAATAGACTCGCCCAGGCCATGGTTTTTTTGTGGAAGAGCCACACTCAAGGGTCCAAAGAGCCACATGTGGCTCACGAGCCGCAGTTTGCCGACCACAGCCCTAGACCATTCTAAAAGTTCCCTCTCTTCTCTTGGTGTTTACATTCTTCAAATGCTTTAAACAGTTATCATAAGCCACCTAAGTTGTTGTTTTGCCAACCTATTCAGATTTCATCCTTTCATCTTTCCTTATAAGTTATATGCCTCCATCTTTTAATCATTTTTCTGGCTGTTCTCTGAATACCATCCAATTTGTTGATATCTTTTGAGTATGAGTTGCCAAGAATGGAGTGTGCAGTGTGATTAAGGAGCCAATTCCTTCACTTCTCAGCCAGATGGGATGCCTGGTGCTTCAGAGGACATGTTGAATGTATAGAAGGGCCTGAAATAAAGGGAAAGGAAACAGTAACTCTTGAGAAAATAATTCTACAATTCATTGTCCCTAGGGAAAAAAATAAACAGTTAATTAAAAGCTGTGTTTCCAGTTTTATAACTAGCAGATGCTATTTGGGTGAGAAAGGCAGAAAAGGGCATCATTTAATACGAAGCAGTAGCACAATGCCATAAATTAGACTCTTTCTCACATTTGGGGAAACAATGGCAAACTATGAATAATAAAATCTTGAGATACGTATTTTGCTATTGTACTCAATATAAAAGTAGAAGGGAGATTTGGATCAAGTAATTTAAAATATTTAACATATTCTTTATACCATGCTAATGGAGAGAATACCCAATTCATAAATGTCCCCCCACTAGAGATAAATTCTGTAAATTTATACTTATATAGAGTTCCCATTAAAAGATTTTAGGTTAGTTTTCATGAGTTAGGTGTAGGTTCACTTGCAGGATGAATGAAAGGTTGAAGTGGGAATATTTGTTGTATAGAATGCCCACAGTTAATACTCTGTAGTAAGTATTTTCCAGACTGAAGCTGAGTATAGATATTTCAGTTAGATGCTTTATTGAAGTTGAGTTTCATTTCAGCCCTAATTTATCTTTAGTGTTTTGCTTCATGCTTATGTTTAAAGTTTTACTGTACTCATTGAACTGTGCTTGATCATTAATAACAGCAGCTATGTTTAATGAGATTCATGTCACCCTCTAGCAGGTGGTATGGTCTAATAGTCTGAGCATAGAATGATGAGTCAGAAAGGAAATACTTCTTATCTGGGACTATTTTGTAGAATAAGAAAAATACAAGGATCTTAAAAATGAAATAACATTTGAAATGCAAGAATGAAAAAAAAACACACACAGGTTTTCCTGAATAATAATTATGTCCCTTTAGTCCCTAAAAAGAGAAATCATAATTCATTTACTGCTGTTGTGAAATTTAATAGATTCTTGGTCAATAAAATGCTGACATTTTTAATTGAGATAGCCCATCTATTTCTTTGTGTTATAAGGAAGAGATAGAGAGATGTACATTATCTAGCATTAAGCTGCCAGAGACAATAAGTATACAGGTCCTTACTTCTTAGAACCCTGAGAATAGTTATGAGGTTTTGTTGACCTACACACTACCTACATGTACACTGATTGTGATTCTCAAATATAGGCCTAGTCAAAGTGTTAGGTTTATCCTAAAATGAGGGTTTGAGGGATGGGAATGCAAAGTCAAGATTTATAAGAAAATTCACAAGGCCCCAAAATTGAATTCATAGGGATCAAAGTTTGGGTTCAGATTACCCAATAATATGACCTTGGAAAATGCCTTTGAGTTTATAAATGGAGAAATTGCCTATTCTCTCTTTAACTCCTAGGGCAATTGGGGTACCCAAGGTAGCAGTAGCATGAGATAATAGTAAGGGAAGTGGGATACAGAAAAGCACAATGCCTTATTATTGTTTTTCACTGTGCGGTGAAGGTTAAGCATATCTCCTTACATTTCTTTCATCTTTACTTCAAGGTTTATTCCTAAAGTATGTTAATTTAGAATAAGGATTCAACTCTGCAAACAGGTCAGTTTTGCTATAAGTTTCAGAGTAGAGAATGGGAAAATAACTTGCATTGCATAAAAAGTAGTACTTATATTTAGAATTTTATTTCATAATATATTTCATATTTGGATTTTTACAATGTTTGTAGAGAAATAAGGGACAGAAAATTACTCTAGCCCTGGCTGGGGCTCTGTTATCTTACTGTATGGTTGTAACCCAAGTGTATGGTAACCATCGCTTTCTGATCTCTACTTATCACCTTGTCTCCCACTTCATTTCTATTATCCCTTCTGCATAGTCTTTCTCTCTTTAGTTGTACTTTATTGTGCCATACCCCACTGCACACTTGTTGCCAGTGTGTCAGAGAGGTTATGGATGGCAAACCCCATGTGTAACTAAAGCTGAGAACCTCAAAGTGGTCTCCCCAATGTTTTAGAGATTAATCTAATGTATTAGAACCATCTTTCTCTTGCACTTTCTTTTATCTTTCTCTGACTCTTGCTAATTCCTTATTTTAGTCTCCATTTTTGTATTTTCTCTTAGTTCTTTTGAATTTGTACCTTATACATCTACAGAATTTCCATCCCCTAGTATTCCTATTATCCAGGCCCCCTTGCTTGTGACCATAGGGTGAAGTATATTCTCTGGCATGGGAGAAAGTCTGGTAAATGCCTTACCTGAGGCCAGGGGAGCATTTAATACATTTTTTTTAAATCTCTTCACTCTCATCCAGACTTTGTATCCAAGTACTGGGAGTGAGGAAGTCTTTTTGTCCCCCGGTTCCTTTTCTCTGACTTTGTTTTATTTTTATTTGTTTTCTGTCAGCTTGAGAACAGGGCTGTATGATGAGAGAGCCTGATAATATTAAAGCAGGGGAGCAGCATGGGAAGCCTGCTCCTGCATTCATGCGGACAACCAGCATTCCCAGCCTAAATGAAATGGATTCATTTACTTTTCTTTAAAAGTGAAGTCAACTGCCTGTACTTTTATTGTCTCTCTTCCCAGGTCTTGGTCTTTCTTATGCCTCATGCTCATTTCCCTCTCAGCGTTTTCTTACATCCGTCCTCTTTTTCTAGACAATTGCCCTCCCTCTCCTCTCCCTGGTACTTCTTTCCAGGACAGCAACAATCCTCATCATTTCCTAAAAGATAGGCTAATTCTGAGTAATAATGGAACAGAAAATGTGTATGCCTTCACTTCATAAGATTATTTTTATTTTCACATTTTTATCTAACTCTTGAAATAACCTTGAAAAGTACATATTACTGTCATTCCCATTTTACAGGTAAAATAACCAGATCCAGGCCCTGTATTGAATGGAACTACTAGGTATTCTGACTCCTGTTAGTATGTCCTTTGCACAAAATTTTACTCTTTCCATTGAGACCTATATTGATCTTTCCCTTCTCTGATTTATTTTTGTACTTATACATGACCGTTTAATTTAACATTTAACTATATACTGTGTAGGGCTATTATAGGATTCCTTAATAAATAACTATATAACAACTGTATGATTATATATATATACTTATATACATATAACTATATAACTATATAATATACTTATATACATAGAAATATATTTATAGAACTATATATATGTATGTTTAGTCTGTCTAACAAGATCGTTGGCCACACAAAATGGGTATTCTGTTTGTTTTGTTTCTGGAGAACCTGACTCAGTATCAGAGTCATATATGCTTTATAAATATTTTGATTGAGTCAAAATATTTATCCTATTTTAATAAGTTTTGTATTTTCTTAAAAGTTTAAAAGAATGGATAGATAGTAGTGGTGATGATGGTGGAGATAATACTTAACTTCCTGTTCATAAACTTCATCATCTTAAATCCCCCTTGAGAGCTCTGAATGCTTTTCCTGGTAGGATTCCCATTTCACAGATGCTGCCCATGAAGCAGACAGTTAAAAAAAAAAAAAAACAGACAAAAAAAAAGAATAACAACAAAAAACCCAACACTTCTGCCTGTGCCATCCTTGCCAAAATGAATGAAGACTGTCACCCTTTGGAATGTTGTCATGCCATATTTTGTAAGGGTGAAGCTGTCTTGCAAGCCACAGCAATATTAACCTAAGAGCAAATGCGATTTTCCTGACCAAAGTCAAATGTTCAGAACGTCACTTTACAAGTCTGGGTAACCTGAATTCTATTGTGTTGTACTGCTTTTGCCTTTCTGGGAATATGACATTTACTTAATTCCTTTACTTTTTTCTGCTATAAATGGTGTAAGGGGAAAGAGCTGGCTTGGATGTTTCTCTAGTAAGAAAAGTACCGCTTAAAGCAGGAAACAGGTGCTGAAGTGCCTCTTCTCTTCCTTACCCATGACCTACTTCTCATGTTTCCTCCTGTCTTCCTAGTTGGCAGGAGTGGCTGGCTTTTATGCATAAGATTCACAGGAAATGTTTCTTCCTCAGTTGAAGAAATATTTAGACATCTGTAGAGAGAGAGGTGAATCCCCCACCCCATGGCAGACCTGGTCTGATCCAGTCTTTCACATGAGAGAACTAAAGCAGGAGGGTGTTTTTGAAGAGTTCTATTAAAATTATTTTTAGTAATCATAGCCCTCTCTTCCTTGGAGGCTGGAAGTCTTGTGTTTTCTCTCCACTAGTTAGAGGGTTGTAGAATACTGTCACTTACTCTTCCTTTTCTCTTTTTCAGGGCAGATAGAAAGTACCATTCTAGGTTATTATGCAGATGTTTTTAAAGGAGACAGTGGTGGAAAAATTCAACGCCTGCTTCATAGTCTAACTGGGAAGCAGTGACAAAGGAAGAGATGCTTTTAGGACAGTGAGTTTATTCTTTGTCCAACAACCAGGTTAGCATGTAATAGAGCAGACATAATAAAGAACTAAAAAACAAAATATATATATATATTAGAGAGAAATAAAACTATATCCCATAAAGGAGAATAAAGGATAAATAGGGGTGGGGCCTCATATGTGATGAAGACATTATTTTGAAGGTTGAGCTTTTTTAGACACAGAAAAGTGCTACTTTTTGTACTCAGAGTGGGGTCCTGGGATAAGCAGCATCACCCTTGAATGTGTTAGAAATGTAGAGCCTTCAGTCCCACTTCAGATCTGCAGAATCAGAACCTGCATTTGACAGGATGCCAGGTAAGTCTTGGGCACCGCTAGAGGCTTTGATTGATACTTATCTTTCTTCTGACCATTGCTGCCTTTTTGTGACTGGACCCTTTGCTTCTACTGCCCATTTATTTCAGCATCTCCTTTCTGAGGATTCTTATCTGACTTCTTGACTGCTGGATCAAGCAGCCCATTTGTAATAGATTGCATAATGCTGTAGAGAGGATCAGTATTTAGCTACCAAACAAATTCTGATGTCAGGCTAACTCTCTCTGGGGGTGCCGCTTGTGTATGCTGCTGGGTGTTCTGTGGTTAATACATAATTTCACTCTTGGAAGACCAAAATTAGATCAATGTTTCTTCATTTCCTTGAGTTTAGGAGTAACACTCTCCAGGATTAATAGGTCTCAATTTTTTTTTCAAAATATTAAAATTTGTTCTATGTTGTCAGAACAATAAATCATTTACTCTCTGAGTCCTTCATGCTCAAGAAATAGTGAAATAATTACTGATTCTGGTCACAAGATTAAACCTTTGAAATGATATTTGCTGATGCATTCTTAGCCAGGAAATATCATCATTTTCTTTGCCAGTTACTGTGGGTAAATAATGAACTCCTATAACCTGAACTATTGTTTGTTATTGCTTTATGCCAAGGAAACACAATGAAGGCATCAGGGATATTCTCACCAGCTGTTCTACCCATGGGCCATGACACCAGGTTTGTTCTGCACAGCACCATATAATTAAGGCTCATACCTGCTTTGGTCCCTGAGTGTGTTGCTGTGGTACTGAGGTCTTTCTAGCATATTATTCTCAACATTCAGTTATAGGGGCTTGTCTGTTGAAGGTCTTATTCCCATTTGACATTAGAATAAAAAAAAACTTAGGATGTTTTTTTCTTCCACATTTGACTACAGAATTCATATAAGCATATTAACTGGTGATTTTAGGTAGTGTCTGATTCAAATAAAAATAAAAATCCATTTTGGCTGAGTAGACTCAACTCTGGGGAAATTAAACTTTCTTCTACTCTGTCATGTCTACCACTGTGACTGAATTATCTATGGTGCCCCTAATTTAGTATTTTTAACTTTTAGTCATTAATTGTACAGCAGAGAATTTGATCAACCTTGCAGAAATTTGAATTGGTTTTTAATAGAATAAAAAATACCTCTTTCTTTGTGTTAAGGGAACTTCATGAACTCAGCAGGTTCCTCAACATACTTGTTCTATTTCTTAGATTATTAATAAAGATATTGAAGTTTCACCCTGTACAGTAGTTATGCCTAAAATCAAAGAAACAGAATACAAGGGGAATTGTTTCTTTTCCTTAATATTGAAGATAATGTATTATGCTAAAAGAAAAATTCTAACATCAATAGTTCTTTAATCCATTTCTAAGAGATATGCCTTTGCCTACAGCTATGTTGATTGACCTTCAGGCTAATTTCAAATCCCAAGCTTCACATCTGAATTGAAATCAAAACACTCCTCTTTCTTGCTGAGTACAATATTATTTTCAATCCAACAAGAATTTATCATGCACCCAGCATTAAGGTAGGCAAGGGAAATGGTAAAGCTAGAAATGTGGTTCCTTCTCTCTCTACAACATATATATTATTTCATGAAATAATTAGAATCTCAAAGAATACATAAAATGGATACTTGAGGATATAGATTAAATCATTACCTGTATCAAAGCATAATATGCTAATGATATGCTAAGGCCGCTCAACTGCTTGCTATGATGTCCACTGACCACCAGGCAATGCACTGACCACCGAGGGGCAGACGCTCCAACCTGTAGGTTAGCTTGCTGCTGGGGTCCGGCTGATCGGGACTGAGTGAGATGGGCTAGACACACCCTGGAGCCCTCTCATGGTCCCTCCCCGGTTGACCAACCTCCTGCATCCCTCCCTGGCCCCAATCGTGCACCAATGGGGTCCCTCAGCCTGGCCTGTGCCTTCTCACAACCTGGGAGATGTTGGAGAGCCAGGTTCTGCCCGATGGTGGAACGACCGGTCACTATGACACACACTGACCACCAGGGGGGCAGAAGCTCAATGCAGGAGTTGCCCCCTGTTGGTCAGTGCACTCCCACAGGGGAGCACCACTCAGCCAGAAGCCAGGCTCACGGTTGGAGAGCACAGTGATGGTGACTGGAGCCTCTCCCACCTACACAGCAGTGCTAAGGATCTCTGACTGCCGGCTTAGGCCTGCTTCCCATGGAAGCCATCAGTTGGACATCCTCCAAGGGCTCCCAGACTGCAAGAGGGTGCAGGCTGGGCTGAGGGACTCCCCCCGCTGAGTGCACAAATTTCATGTACCTGGCCTCTAATCCTCTAATATATATATATATATATATATATATATATATATATATATATATATACATATATATATACATATACTAGAGGCCTGTTGCACAATATTCGTGCAATAATAGGCCTTCCTTACCCTGGCTTCACTCCCGGCTGCCCAGGAGCCTGCAAGTCCTCGCTCCCTGCCAGAGCACTGCTCCTGTAGCTCCCTCCACCACCCCACCCCTCATAGCAGGCATTCCGCCCCTCCCGGCACTCTGTGCCTGCATATGCAAATTAACCCACCATCTTTGTCAGGTTAATTTGCATACTCACTCCTGATTGGCTGTGGGCATAGCAGAATTATGGTTAATTTACATGTTTGTCTATTATTAGGATATATATATATATATATATATATATATATATATATATATATGGTTATATATACAAATTTCCATTTTAAAAAGTATCTCCCAAACATTTTACTAAGCAGAACTAACCTTCCTATCCTTTATTCTGACTATATCTACTCTCATTTGAATGCTCTTAAATACAGGACCCAGGTATTCGTTTTGCCAGCTCCTGAGAAGAGTCAATAGAATCAAATGAGAGAATGAATGACAAACAAGTGCTAAGAAAATGAATGGTCAAAATGTGGTACTCCTGCCCTAGCCAGTTTGGCTCAGTAGATAGAGCATCAGCCCATGGACTGAAGGATCCCAGGTTCGATTCTAGTCAAGGGCAAATATTTTCTGATCCATCTCCAGGTCAAGGCTTTCCATAAAGATCCCTGGACTCCGCATTGTCCTTGGGCTTTTTCTTAAAAGCCTTTCTAAAGATGAATCTTAGCTTGATTTCATGAGTTATGGTGCCCAGTTGAAGCTGATTTGCCTCAGCTGCCTCCTATCTAAAAAGGGCCCAGGTTGATGAGGATTCTTTTTCTGTGAGCTCACTTCAGTCTTTTTGAGATGTCAAGAGACATTCAAATCTGTGCTGTTCAATAGCACCTTCAGAAATTGGTTGGAACATGTAAGGTAAAAATATTTATATCTGTGGTTTGAGGTGGTTGTGATTTTCTAAAGAGTTATTTGCTTTGTTATTTCCTTGATAAGCCTCAGGAAAATTGTCAGATTGAGTCCAAGCATCCTCATGGCCTGAAACTTAATTTGCCCAATGATATATTCCTACCTTATGATTCTTCATCTCTCTTCTAAGGTCACAAGTTGTTGGACTTAGCTTTAAATACAGTTTTTGTTTGTGTATGGTTGAAAACTTTTTCAAGGACATTACACACCTTCATCTCCTTAGCTGAGATAATAGTTAATCAGTCAGACACTGGTTTAAGTTTTCTGTTTCTTTTCCCTTGAGACCTGATGGCCCTTCTTGTCCCTATCCATCAGCCCTTTCTATACTTTCATTCTAAAGTCTCTGAATGTGTTTGTGCACACTCATGTGTGTGTGTATTGGTATACTGAGAGTCAAATACGTTTTCTTTCCCCACTTAGTAACTGGATTCAGAATGTAATAAGACTATGTTCTGAAATATCAGCACTAATCCTCTTGCCCTGAAGGGAATGGTGTTTGAAATCTTGAATGTCCCTTATCAGACCAAACTCTATTTCTCTATAGGTAGGGACCTCCTTATATCATAAATATTTGTTATTCAAGTGTCAACTGACGAGATAATGCCTTATCAATCATAAAATTTCCAAGATATGCAGATATTTCCTTCTGGTATGTTTGTATTGTCATTTGTGCATGGTGTAAAAAAAAAGTGTTGGAAGCATAGAAGAGAGCATTTTACCAGGTCACTTCCCACATATACTTGAAAAGTCAAAGGTATGTTCTTACCAGTTTTAAGAAACAGATTGTTATTCATACAAAATCAGTTCATGTTATTAGATACTCTATTATGGGGAATTGATGAAAAAGGCAAAAGTGACATGAGATAACTTTCTGGCAAACTCAAGTTCTGAAGTGTTGACTGAATTTGATTTTTGTAGAATGGCTAACAACCCAAGGGCATTTTTCAGAACTGCCAGTTACATATCAAGGAGTTCTCTGAATTTGGCTAAGCTTATTAGGGATAGCATTATCATTTATAAGAAAATCCCAGGAGGTTTTTTAAGTACATGGAGTCCTAGAGCAATATGAAAAACACACACAGTGAACTATGAGATAGGCAGAGCTCAGTCTCAGGAGAATGACAGGTTGTCTTGACCCAGGCTGGATTTGAAGCTCAGGTTTGAGATAGCGCAGGGCTGAGTTTTAGAACACTAAGTAATCCCCTCTGGCTCATCTTCTCTGCTTAGTCTGTGTCAATTTTTTCTTTGAGTACCTGAATTACATTTTTATGTTGCTCTATAAATACATAATTGTGACATTTTTAATGCATTTACAGATCCTGTAAGTCACTGCTTCTTTCATTTAATTGAAAGGTGGGTTGTATTGTTCAAATTTTGTAACATGCTATCAAATGGAGTTCAAATCCAACTCAGACCATAAACAAGCTCCTTCATATTTAAGTAAAATGAAACATTAAGGTTGTTCAAATCTTAATTCAACACCATCTCTATTTAAGGAACCTAAATTATTATATAAACTATTAGAGAAATCCACAATCAAATATAATGAATTGTTAGGTCTTTGAAGTTAGTCACCCATTTTGTTTTTCTTTGTTATTCAGGAACTCGGCCAATTATTAGGTATACATTTAATTATTCATTCAACAGACATTACTTTATGCCTGTTCTATACCAGGGGTATTGGAGAGTTTGTAGATATAAGAAAGAAAATCATAGTTCCCTCTCTTAAAAAGAAAAATGTAGAGAGTTGTGGGACAATATAGGACAGATACTTTGCCTATCCTGGGGAATGACAAAAGATGATTCCTGTACTTTGAAAGGGAGGAGGAGGTAGGCAGACTAAAGGCAGTGAGTTAGGGGGTGCCATTTTGGGAAGTGGGAAAGCCGAAGAGGAATGGAGTATTCAGTGTATGGAATGGGAGTGACAAGAGATAGTTTTTAAGAGATAGCAAAGAGACCATTATGAAAAGCCTGGTATAACATACTGGTAGTTTGGATTCTAACCTAAAATTCTTGGATCAATGTTAGAGAATTTTTAGAAGTAGCAAAATATAATGTGATTTGGATTTTAGAAAATTGACTCTGATGATGTTGTGGAAAATAGATAGGTATTGGGGAATAAGTTGTGCAAAACTGGGAGAATGGAGACCAATAAGAGATGTTTCGGAATCCAGAAGATGATATACCCACCTAGAGAAGGAGAGGTGGGAATGTCGGATGCAAAGTAAAGGGAAGAGTCAAAGATAACTCTTTTGTTAAAAATGTTTTATTGTTGAAAGTATTACAGGTGTCTCTTTTTTTCCCATTGACCCTTCTAGCCCCTCCCCCCTCCCTAGGCTTTCATCACACTTTTGTCTGTGTCCCTGGGTTATGGATTTATACATACAAGTTCTTTGGTTAATCTGTTCCCATCCACCCACCCACCCCACCTTCCCTCTGAGATTCTACAGTCTGTTCCGTGCTTCTGTGTCTCTGGATCTATTTTGTTCATCAGTTTAGTTTGTTCTTTAGATTCCACATATAAGTGAGATAATGTGATACTTGATTTTTCCTGTATGGCTTATCAAGGATAACTCTTATCTCTTGCTTGAACATCAGGGTAGATGGCAATGGTATTTGCCATGATAGGAAACAGTGGATAAGAAGTAGTCCTTGAGGAGGAAAAGAAGAGAAGAATGATGTTGAGGTTAGTTGGATGGCACACAATGATAACATGATAAATAAAATATTCTTGAATAACATTGCATTACCTTTTTATTTTAGCAGCCCATAACTTTCAATTCTTTCTAAATATGCTTTGACAGTACTATATTAACATTATCAACCTCCATGACTTCTTTCTATTATATCTCATTTCATTCAACTTCTTATCACATTTCCCCCCTTCTTTGTAATGTCCACACTTTTACTTTCCTTTATGGTATAACTTTGACATACCACTTACCTCTCATGTCTTAGTATCTCTGTCTATGTTACAAGGCTAAATGTTAGCATTAGAAATTCACTTACAGTCTCTTCCAATTCAGCTTATTCTTTAATAATTTTGGGGTTTTTAAGACAGCTTACCCATATCAGACCTTCTCTTTGTGAATGATTGGATATGCCTTGGTCAGTATCAATTTGACTATAGGAAGGGTCCAACATGGCATCATCTAAGCCTGAACAAATTGCCCAAAGCTAATAACTAACCTCAAATTCTTCCTATACTGGTATATTCCCTTTAAAAAGATTAAGAGATGTAATTCAATGAGCCATGGGACAGAAAGAGCAGCCAGTGTTCAGACTCACCATCTGTTTGTGTATTGTAAAAATCTGAGCACATTGAATCATGCTAAAACACATGGTTTTCTAATAATTATGCAACAAACCCTTTGAGGATTACACTGTAGAACCAATCCCATGACATATCTATCCAAATATTTACATTTCCTCATTATATAAAAAAAGAAGTAATAGAGATAAAGTAAAGTAAATTATCCAGAAATAAAAGTGGAAAACTACAAATTTGAGACTAGAAGGTGAACTTCCAAAGTACAACTTGAGCTCTTTTTAAAGATTATTTTGCCCCTCAGTCAAAAATCCCTTTCATAAGTAACACAACATGCACGATGTGATATATATATATATATATATATATATATATATATATATATACACACATATACATACACACACACACACACACATATATACATATTATTGACTTTAGAGAGGAAGGGAGAGATAGAAGCATCAATGATGAGAGAGAATCACTTATCAGTTGCCTCCTGAACACCCCCCAATGGGGATCAAACCCACAATCTGAAATCAAACTGTGACCTCCTGGTTCATAGGTTGATGCTCAACCATTGAGCCATGACAGCCAGGCCACCATGTGCTTTTTAAGTAAACCTGTGAAGTCAATGATGGGACATGGTAACTGAGGCTCTTCTCACTGCATTTACCTAGATAACATCTTCCTAGTGAGGTTTTTCCTGGCCATTTTATTTAAAATAGCCACACTACCCTATTCAACCCTCCCCATTTTCTTTCCTTCCTTGATTTTACTCTATAACACTTAAATTCATTTAACAAACTACATGTTTAACTGTTTGAATTTTGTTTTATGTCCATCCTTACCTGCACAACCAGATGGTAGACTCCTTGAGGCATGAGTATGGGTTTATTTTTTTTACAGCTATATCTGTAGCCCCTGGGACAGCACTTGATACATGGTAGACACCCAATAAATATTTGATGAGTAAGTGGTGTATTGTTTTAGAAATATTTACATATCAAGATTTTTTCCCTAAGAAATTTATTTTTATTATTTTTCCTTGCATTTAAAATACAATACTGAATTATTTTATAACCATGAAATTGTGAACAGAAGGGCTATTGTAAGAAAGATGAAAAATATCTAAAGTAGTTGATCCTAGGGGATCTCCATTGAGTTTATCATTTGAATTGTTCGGATAATAGTCTCACAGTTGTTCCCTGACTGTCTATTAGATTTAGAGCTTTTGGAGGAGGCCCAGAAAAAAAGTGAATGAGTTGGCAGAGTGTTAACTGATTGCATATATAAGCAGAATAATGTCAATATATAAATTTATGGTTCATGCCAGCTTTTTAAGGGGGTAGAGAGTAAAAGCATGCTGTGACCAGGATAGGCTGGTTAAGTAGGCAGGAGAGGCTCTGTGACCTCCCCAGTTCAGACCTACTGTGTCTCATTCAACCTGAGAATTCATGCAGACTTTATTTTATCATTAACTGCAAAACCATAAGGTTGATTTAGGAGAGAAGAGAGGATACAGAGAGGAAGAAGGTTGGACTTTAGTCAAAAACTAGCTTTGACTTCTTCACAAATTGAAAATTCATAGATGTATTTTTAACTTTGATATGTTCTTGTGTCCATTTATTCAACACGTAGTTTTTAATTGCTTGCTCTGTATTAGGCACTGTGCTCTATCTAGGTAATATAGGGATCATTCATTTTTTAAAATATATGTTTTGAGCCCCGACTAGTGTCAGGCCCTGTTTTAAGCACTAATGATGGAGAAGTGAATACATCAAAGTTGCTGCTTCCACTGAGCTCACATAACATGAACAGAAAATGACAATAAACAAGTGAACTAAAGCAAAAATACAAATATCATCAGGAGCTGACAAGTAGTACAGTGGGAAATAAGGCCAGGTAAGTGGAATGAAGCATGAGGGAGATGAGTCTGAGATGAAACAAATAGCAATATTATTTTTAGGGGTAGTTTCGTACTTGAGAAAGGCAGCTCTGGTGACAAATGTGAGGGCCAGTTTGGATTGTGATGAGACGGGGGTTGCTCTTTAGGTATTATTATAATTGTACAGGGCAGATATGGCAATGACTGTGCTAAGAGTGTGGCAGTGAGGTAGAGAAGAGTAGAAGCAAATCAATAGTCCTATAAGTGTATATTTATCTATCTATCTTGTACATGTAGATCAATAATATCCTATACATTGAGAGAGAGAAAGAGAGAGAGAGAGAGAGAGAGAGAGAGAGAGAGAGAGAGAGAGAGAGAGAGAGATATGAAGGTATAAGAAGTATAAGCCATGTTAAAATGTAAACTAGAAAGGACTCATTCATTCCTTACATCTTGAACAGCTGCTTAATTCAGGCGGTGTGGTAGCCACTCAGACACACAGTATATGTGTGTGTGTAGCTGCATGATATTTTACATAGGAAGGTATGTTATATAGGAAACAACAGGACTGTACCTGCCTCAGAGAATATTTAGCAAATTAATTAGCTGTACCCATCACATTTTATGTATCTTCTCAACAAAGATAATTACTTTCAAGAGTGTATTAGTAAAGGAAAATGTATTTTCATTTTGGATTCATGTTTGTATTACATAAGCAAGTCTTTTCCCTCAAGACACAGAGCCTGGTCAACTCTACTGTCAGGTAACAATAAAGCCATCAGATTTCAGTAAGGAAACAATTTCCTGGAGGATGAGGAATTGTTAGCTTAGATATAATACAATAAATTTACCGATTTTTTTCACCCACCCTACACCTTTAAGAAGTTAGCCATCAATTATTTATACATGTGCACACACATGCACACATCATCTGAAGTAATTTTTAAAAAGGGTTCTATAGTAGAAAATGTTTTCTCTTCCCATTAGCTTGATTACTGAGTTGGAGAGTGGAGGGTTTGTCCCTCTCTGACCAGGACACTGATGAGCCTCATGAATTAAAATTTATCTCTTCCGATGTTACTGATGTTCTACCTGGCTCTTTTGAATTATCACAGCCACCAAATGAATTTTATAGTCCATTGAGGGCTGTCCATGCTTGTTAAGGTGATATTTCCATCTCTGGCATAGCATGGAATCTCATCTCCTCCTTAGTAAATAACCACAGTACTGAATCTCCAGCCATTATCTTTTGCTTCCTGAAATGGCCTCTATGTTATATATCCTTTACTTCTCAGAAAGTCAGTGCAAAGATGGCATTATGACCAAACCTTAATGGCCCTGTTAATTATCTCTATTGTATATCATCTTCCCACTACTGGTTTTATAACATATATTCCTTAGATGGTTTGTTCTATTTCCATCTAGATTTTCCCCATTTCTATTCCCCTTTTTCTAGTTTTATTATTTTCTACTTCTCTTTCTTCCCTATTCTATTAAGATCATTCTGCAAGGAGATTTATTTACATTATTGCATTTAATTCTTTCAAGACTCTCTAAGTAGGTATTTCTATTCCTACATAACAGATGCAAGAAGATTGCCCACGGTCATGCAGGTAATAGGAAAAAAGGCCAGAATTCAACTTGTGATTACAGGATTCCAAAGGCTATGCTTTTTAAAATCCAATACTGTTCCTTGAAAAAGCCATTTCCTCCTCATTCTTCTAAACCTCTCGCTAGCATTCTCAATATCTTACAGCAAACTCTCCTGGGAGAAGAAAACAGCACTGCAATATCCACTCCAGTGCCTTTCCAGCAGATTTCTTCTAAGTCATGAAAGCAATATGAGAAGATAAAGAACATAAAATTTGGACATAGGAAATATGGTTTTGAGTGTAGTTCTGATATCAGCTAGTCAGGTGATCTGGGCAAGTTCCTCTCAAGCATAAAATGACATAATGGCCCAGCCAGCGTGGCTCAATGGTTGAGCATTGACCTATGAACCAGGAGGTCACGGTTCAATTCCTGGTCAGGGCACATGCCCGGGTTGCAGGCTCCATCCCCAGGGTGGGGCATGCAGGAGGCAGCCAATCCATGATTCTCTCTCATCATTTATGTTTTTCTCTCTCCCTCTCCATTACTCTCTGAAATCAATAAAAATGTATTTTTAATGACATAATGATACCCATAAGATCTTGGGCTCATAGAAAGATAAATCAGACTAGCTGGAGGTGTCCATGACAATCTGATTAACTCAAAGGTATAAAATGGATGAAGATCAATTGCTTGGACAACAGGGTCCAATGAGGTCTCCCAGAGTTTCTGTGAACCAGGTCCTAGTGAATGACTGGGTCCCTGTCTTCCTTAAGCCATGTTTGTGCAAACCACTTAATATATTGTTCTAAAGTTGTTTTGTTTTCCTAAAGTGCACCAAAGTCAAGTTTTGCTGTTTAAAACACAGGGAATCTGACTAATATCATATCCAATTTACAACTCCCCAGGAGCTTGATTCCCAGGGAATCTCAGTGGGACAGGATTCAAGGTAGATGCTACCCTGGGCCCAAAATGGCTAAATTGAGTAGATTAGAGTAGTTTGCTCATGAGACCATATGGTTGTCTCATTTAGTAAGGGCTTAGGTCCTGGAGGTATTATCATATTCCCCCTCTTTTGGCCTGGCATTCATAGGTTGGCCATAAAGCTGCATATTCACGAGAGGGTATCCTTGGGCTAGAGGTAACTCAGACCTGAAGTAGATTCTGAGGGACATCTCTAAATGATAAGGATTCATTGAGCTGTCCTAGTTCTACTGGATGCCTGCACTCAAGGACCTTGGAATGACATAAAACATGATTTGGATTGCTGCTGAAAACAACATGACTCTCAGCAGGGCTGCCCTTATTGATAAGGACTAGGTGTACGGCTAGGCTGTGCTGGCAGAGGGAAAGTATGCCTCATTGCAATGCAAAAGCTAATGCAGATTTTTGACTCAAGTCTCTAAGTCTCTACCTTTGATGATTATCAAGTTCTGACCACTGAATAAAACAGGAAAGATATACATTCTAGGAATTTGCTTTTTCTATCATAATTTGCCTCATGAGAAATTATTTAAAACACAATAAGTATTGTTTTCTTAAGGTAAACTTCACATTTTTTTATTGGTTTGGTTTTTGGCAGAAGCAGAGGTAGGTGTGTGTGTGTGTGTGTGTGTGTGTGTGTGTGTGATGCTTTGGTCCTGATTTGTACTTACAATAAATTAAAATCTGAATTTGGTTGTGTGATGACTGGAGAATATCTGATTTTCCAGAAATCAGTACCATTACTAAACTGTTTTCTAAATGAATCTCTTTTTTAGTGTTTTCCCAACATAAGCAATACAATTGAGACTGTACCATATGTGAAGAAATTAATATTCCCTTCATTTACAGAAATATTTGGTCTACTAGGGGTGGAATGATTTTTTGGATAATACATAAAGTCAAGATCCAGATGGCTTGCCAATATTAAAGATCTATTTTAGGCATATAATTTTCAGGTTTTAACTCATGGCCCCTTAGCTAAATCCAAATGAAAGTTAATTATTATGTTTCTCTAAATTCCCTCAAACAATTTCACTAAGATACAGCACTCTTCTCTGTGCTGGGTGGTGGTTCTGTAGCTGCTATTAAACATCTGCTAGGGCCTATCTGAGGGGTGAGTTAATAGATCCTTATCATTACTCACTTACATCATCATTTATATGAGACTTAGGTAATTCATATTTTGAAAAAAGTAAAATGAAAGATTTTTCAGTCTCTTAATTGAAACATGGTATAAAATTCTAATATTTCATAATTTCCATGAAGAAAAAAAAGTTAGCCTTTGCATAAAAAGGAAGTTAAAGGGGAAAGGGATGTATTATACTTAGGTCCATGGACCACATGGCTTTCATCAATGGCTGCACATTAGAATCACCTATAATGCTTCAAAAAAGACCAATAACCTGGTGACAACCTAGACCATTTAAGTCAGAATATCTGGAGGAAGAGCCAGATAATTGATATTTTACAATAGCTTCTTGTGATGCTAGTCCATAGTTAGGACTGAGTACACTCATAGAATTCCTCTCTCAAGTGACTCAAGGTTGAGTATCACTGTCTACCTCTGATTTTACAATATTAGCCATAGACAAGACAAAATAATACCTTAGAAGAAGATAATGCCTTAAATTGAACACACAAACTGTGTAATTAAACCTAACCTCAAAATTCATAACCATGTAACCATGCTGTTTTCTCCAAGACATTCTAACCTTCCTTTCATACATGGAATAATCAATACTCTTTCTTAGGTTGTTTCTATACTGCATTTCCTTTCATATGTAAGAACTACTATAATTCCAAGCTACTTTAGTCTTGTCATAGCAGTTAATCCTACTTTAGTTTCTTTCAGATGGCTAAACAGCCCCCCCCCCCCCCCCCGGAAAAAAAAAAAAACAAAAACAAACAGCAACATATTAATTGATGAGACAAATCAGAATTAAAAATGTATTTTCAGTTAGGAGCTTCTGAAGACTTTGAAAAAAATCAAATGCATGTGAACTGGTATTAGGGGACAATGCCAGGCCAGTTCTGCCATGTGCTAGTGGCAGCCACATCTGTACTTTATCAAGCAAGCCTCTTCTCATCAGATCTTCACTGTAACTCTGTGAAGCAGGATCAAATAGGAATTGTTATACCCATTTCACTGATGACAAAACTGAACTATAAAGCTAGTTAATGGCTTTTCAAGCATAATTTTACTGCATTGGTATCTGCAACACAATGCTTCTCTCAATGAGATTTTTCCCCTTCATACTTATACTGTCATTGACTTATATGTAGAAAAGCTATTGGTTTTTATATGCTAACTTTGCATTCAGACTCCTCCCAAACTTCTCTTACTGGTCTATTGCTTTTTCAGTTTTTTCTTCCCCTTTTTGCTGGCACATGAACATTAAATCTCTAAATAATGACAATATTGTTTTCACTTTACTATCAGGCACACACCTTATTTATTTATCTTGTCTGTTTATAATGATCACTGCTTACAGAAAATGCTAAGTATTTTTTGATACTGGATAGTCTTTGCTTGGTACTAATAGGGAATACACAAAAATGTTTCACACCCAAATGTGATAGTGGATTTTAGTTTGAAAGAAAGAAATCTCTATGTGTGTGTGTCTATTTATTATATATTAGCTTATGATTTATGTGTATATAAACTGCAATATGAGCAAAAATCTAACATTGACAACTAAACTTATAATCCAACTTACAACAAAACCAACAACTAAAAGGCAAACCACCCAATTAAAAAAATGGGCAAAAGATTTGAATAGGCATTTCTCCAAAGAAGATATACAATGGCCAATATGCACATAAAAAGATGCACAATATTTTTTGTCACTAGAGACCTGGTGCACAAAATTTGTGCACTGGGGGGGGTGGGGAATCCCTCAGCCCGGCCTGATCTGTCTCACAGTCTGGGATCCCTCAGGGGATGTCATACTGACAGCAGGAGGTGACTGGCTGATCAGGGGAAGGCACCGCCCCCATTGCCCCCTCACTGCTGCTGCCTCTGGCCTTCCTTTGTGGGAGGTGACCCTGCGATCAGGGGAAGGCGGCACCCCATCATGCCTCTGCTGCTGCCACTGCCAGCCGCAAGGCTGCCTGAGCCTCAGAGCCTCACAGTGGCAGCGGCCATTGGTGGCTTGTTGGAGCCCGGGGCTGGCCCTGGGCAAGCAGCAGTGGCCACTGGCCACAAGATTCCTCATGCTTAACCAATTGGGTGTGCTCATTTGGTGATGGGCAGACCATGTCTTACATGGTTCTCCTGGCTGCAGGGGAGGGTACAGGTCTCCCTGTGGCCCTGGGTCATTGGGTCTGGCTGCTAGAGGAAATTCCCTAAATTGGTTGCCCATATACCTGGAGGCCTCCAACAATTCCTGATCCTGACCAGAAGGGCATTGAGGGGCGATGGAGGTGGCCTGGGTTTGTGGAGCTGCAGGAAGGAGCTGCCTTTCTCAGAACCCCTGACCCGTGGTGCTGGAGGCCAAGGTGGGGCATGGCTGGGCCAGGAGCTCTTAGCCATGGAGCTCAGACTTTCTCTCACCTGCCTTCACTGCTGGGCTTTCACTCACACACCTGCCTTCGCTGCTGGGCTTTCACTCACTCACCTGCCTTTGCTGCCAGTGCAGAGGTTTCCCAGCAGAGCGGCTCTGCTGCCACTTGGCAGAAGGAACCTGTGATCCTTCTGGGCAAGTGGCAGCAGCCATGTGGGGAATACAGGCCGCCCTCTGCCAGGCCCCCCCTCCCCCACCCCCATCCCCGACACTGCAAGTCTCCACCCACCTGCCCCTGCTGTGTACACAGCCTGCTGCTAATCAGTCATTATGTGATGGTGTCCCAACCAATTTGCATATTACCCTATTATTAGATAGATTGGGGAAATGCAGTCAAAACCTTAAAGAGATACTACTTCATACACACTAGGGTGGTTTTAAGTTTTTATTGGAAAATGAGAATGCTGGTGAGGATATGGAGAAATTGAAACATTCACACATTGCAGGTGGGAATGTAAAATGGTGCAACCACTGTGGAAAACAGCTTGGTAGTTCTTAAAATTTTAAACGTAGAATTACCATATGCTCCAGAAATTTCTCAATGTAAAGATGTTATGGAATGAATTATCCCTCCCCTTGATTTATGTGTTGCAGTTCTAACCCAAATGTTACTACTTTTGGAGAATAAGACTTTGAAAAGTTAATTAAGCTTAAATAAGGTTATAAGGGTTTGGCCCCAGTTCAATATGTCTGGTGTACTTTTAAGGAGAGAGAGATACAAGGGGCCTGTGTCCACATAGAAAAGGCCATGTCAGGATGCAATGATAAAACAGGGGTATGCACACCAATGAGAGAGACCCCAGGAAACACCAACCCTGCTGGCACCTTGATCTTGGTTTTCCAGCCTCCAGAACTCTGAGAAAATAAATTTCTGTTGTCCATGCCATCCACTCTACTAGTGTGGTATTTTTGTCACAGCGGTCTTAGAAGACTGATACAGATATTTAAACAAAAACTTCCTTTTCTCTTTTTCTTTTTATAAATTTTTAAATTATTTTTAAATATATATTTTGTTGATTTCAGACAGGAAGGGAGAGGGAGAGAGAGATAGAAACATCAATGATGAGAGAGTATCATTGATCAGCTGCCTCCTGCATGTCCTACACTGGGGATTAAGCCTGCAACCCTAGCACATGGCTTGACCAGGAATTGAACTGTGACCTCCTGGTTCATGGGTTGATGCTCAACCACTGAGCCACACTGGCCATGCACGGTTCTGTCTTCTTAATCATCAGTAGCTGCACATGCTCCCAATTCACTTGGCAAATGCACATCCTTCTGTGTGGTGGTTCAGTATTTATCCATCTGTCCATCTGTGCTTTCCTGCCTCTTATCCATTTTTTTTTGCCCACATCCCACACCAGAACTATCTTACCTGCCTTTAGAAGAGATAGTGTATATCAACCACCTGAGCGGTGTCTGCCTGCTTTTCAATTTCTTCATCCCCAAAGAAGGGGGACCCAGTAAGCTCCCGTGACACATGTGTGAGGACTTCCAGTGAGAGATTGTTTTTGATCTATGCATCTATGAAACATACTTCATAAGTTTTGGGTTGAAATGGTTGCTATTTGCTAGTTTTACTTCTCCACTCTTCAATTGTCTCTCCGTTTTCAGTTGACTCTGTAGAAAGCAGAAAGTAATCTCTATCCTGCCATCTTCACCTCTGTAGTGAATTGTTTTTATCAGAAAACACACACAATTACTTTAAATATATTTTTAAATAGATTTCAGAGAGGAAGGGAGAGGGAGAGATAGATAGAAACATCAATGGATGAGAGAGAATCGTGGATCGACTACCTTCTGCATGCCCCACACTGGGATCAAGCCCACAATCCTGGCATATGCACTGACCAGGAATCGACCATGCCCTCCTGGTTCATAGGCCTATTCTCAACCACTGAGCCATGCCTGTTGGGCCTTAATAATTTTACATGAGTGGTTTTAAAAGGTATTTTATGTTTCTACCTTTTATATTATCATTTAACTAGAGGACTGGTGCACAAAATCCATGCATCAGTAGGGCCCCTTGGCCTGGCCAGCGATCAGGGCCGATCTGTGGGATGACCAGCGGGATGATCCAGGGGCCCTGCTGGCAGCTGCCTTGGTGGGCCTGGGGCCTGCAGGCTGGGGGCAGCTCTTGCATTGGTTCCCCTGGTGGTCAGTGCATGTCATAGCAACTGGTCATTCCATGATCTTTCTGCTGTTTGGTAGATTTGCATATTAGGCTTTTATTATATAGGATGAGGTTATCTCTCCCTTTCTCCCTCCCTCCTAGTAAAGCAAAGGAAAACAGTACAACTTAAATACATTGAGAGCACTCAACTCTAAGTTAACCCCATTTATTTAAATTTTCTCCAAATTACATAACACAAGCCTGGTTCTTATAACAATTCCTTTTTTTTTTTTTTTTTAAATCCTAACCCAAGGATATTTTTCCATTGATTTTTAGGGAGAGTGGAAGAGAGTGGGAAAGACAGAGAAAAACATCAATGTGATAGAAACGCATCAATTGGTTGCCTTCTAGAGCCCTAACCAGGGCTAGGGCCAGGGAGGAGCCTGCAACCCAGGTACATGGCCTTGACCAGAATCAAACCTGGAACCCTTTGGTCCACAGGCTGACACTCTATCGACTGAACCAAACCAGCTAGGGCTAACAATTCCTTTTTGACACTCTAACTAAGACAGCAGCAGTTCCTAATAGCTTTATTATTTTGTTGCAATAAATTTATAAACCTAAACTTTTTAAAATATAGATGTTTCTGGTGGTTTTTGGAATAAGACATTGACAAGTAATATATTTCTCTTTAATTCAAAAATCTATTCGGGACTATTTATCGAACACATTATTTGTTTGATATAAAATAAAGAAATGTAGCTAATATTGTTATATATTACATATATTTGATAGTAAGAGTTAATTATACTAACATGTGAGGTTTATAGAATTCTTTTACATATGCTTTAATCTTCAATTACTCTTTAAAATGAAATTCTCTCAATATAAAAATTAAAGCTCAGCAATATTAATTAGAAGCTATCATTTTAAATCATTAATCTATAAACTTTATTCTATGAAATAGATACTGTTAAGATAGTTATTAGTCATTGTAAGTACTAATGAAAAAACTGAGGTTCACGAATGCCTGGTACATTTCTAAAGGTCATATACTTATCAGGAGGACACATCTCGAAACCTCATTTCCCCCAGCTTTATTGAGATATAATTTACAGATAACACTATTGTAAGTTTAAGGTGTACAGCCTGTTGATTTGATACATTTATATGTTTCAAAATAATTATCATCATACCTTTAGCTAACACCTGTGTTATATGATATAATTTTGGGGGGAGTGAGATTTTTTTAGGATTTACTCTCTTAGTAAATTTCAAGTATATGGTACAGTATTATTAATTCTATGTTTTATTTTAGATATCAGGAACTTATTCATCTTGTAACTGAAAGTTTGTACTCTTTTACCAACATTACCCTTTCCCCCCACTACTCAGCACTGGTAACACCATTCTAGTCTCTGTTTCTATGAGTTCGGCTTTTTTATATTTCAAATGTAGGTAATATCATGCAATATTTATTTTTCTCTGACTGATTTATTTCACTTAGCAAAGTGCCCTCAAGTCCCATCTATGTTGTCACAAATGGCAGGATGTTCTCCTTTCTCATGGCTGAATAATATTCCGTTGTGTGTATATACCACATATTCTCTATCCATTCATCTATTGACAGACACTTAGGTTGTTTCCATGCCTTGGCTATTGTGATTAATGTTACAATGAACATGAGAGTGCAAATATTTCTTTAGGACCCTATTTTCATTTTTTTTATATATACCCAAAAGTGGAATCACTGAATCATATGATAATTTGTTGTGCCCTGAGGGATCCCGAGAAAGGGAAATTACAATTTACCCTGACATTCCACAGGTAAGTTAGCTACAAAAAGACAATAGGATCAGTAAAGATCAAAGTTGATCTTGTCAGGGGAGATACTGGCCTAGGACCTGACTACCCACTATAAACTGCTTTTTAACTAAAGACCATCCTTTAATTTCAGACCATCCTTTGTGGTTACTTTAGGTGTCTTGAGTTTGCAAGGCAGCCACACAGGCCTTCCCTGAGTTAGTCAGATTAGCATGTGACTCCTTTATATCCACAGTTATCACTTGTCCTTTTTATTATAGCCATTCTAGTAAGTATGAGGTAATAGCATCTCAATATGTTTTTTATTTTAATTTCCCTAATGATGAGTGATGTGAGCATCTTTTCATATAGCTGTTGGCCATTTGTATGTCTTCTTTGGATAAACCTCCCATTTTGAATGCTATGCTAATATTTAGATGTTGAGAGGGGGAAAATTATCCAAGAAAAAACAGGGAGAATAGATGGTGTTCTTTGAGGATATGCAGTGAATTTATTATTGTTTGAGTAAATGGTTAGTGAAAGAGAAATTAGAGATGGGGTTGGAGAAGTGAGCTGGACAGTGGCATGTGTGTTTGTATGTGTGCATGTGTGTGGGCATGCATGTGTGTGTAAGGGAGGGATTGGATTATGTTTGAAATAAATGGAAAAGACATAAAGAAGAATGTCATGTAAAACTGTGTGTTTTTGAAATACTGCTCTGACAGCAAAGTAGAAAAC
This sequence comes from Plecotus auritus, assembly GCF_963455305.1. Taxonomy (NCBI): domain Eukaryota; kingdom Metazoa; phylum Chordata; class Mammalia; order Chiroptera; family Vespertilionidae; genus Plecotus; species Plecotus auritus. The sequence continues at coordinate 164,170,357 of NC_137771.1, read as the reverse complement.
AGATTTAAGGAGAGTAACAGCAGTGATAAGGAGACCAATCAGGAGGGTATTTTAGTGCTCTGGGAGAAATATGAAGTTGTCTTAAATGACAGTAGTGACAGTAACAATGGAGAAAAATAGAGAGATTTGAGAGATTGATGGGCTGGATTCCATGGGATTCTCTTATTGATTGGATTGAGAGCATGACAAAGTGATTGGAGTCAAGGATAACAAGTAAATATCAAACTTGAATAATTACTGGGATGGTGATAAGTAGAAGTAAATTTGTTGGGGTAGAGAATTTTAGCTTTGACATGCTGATCTTCAGAAGTGCCTGGTGAAAGCACTTAATTGGGCAGTTGGATATTCATGCCTGGAGCTCAAGAGATATCTGGTTGTGTGTGTGCGTGTGTGTGTGTGTGTGTGTGTGTGTGTGTGTGTGTGTGTTAGGCATCTGCTTATATTTGGCAATTGATGCCATGGGACCAGAAAGAACTTTCCTGTAATGTTTATAAGAGTGAGAGAAACAGAAGAGCCAGGATTAAACACCAATATTAAAGAGTAAGTACAAGAAACAGAGCATGCACAGGATATTAAGAAAGAGCAGCCAGAAAAGGGGATGAAATGAAAGCCAGTAAGTCGTAGTTCAAGCTAAGACAAGGAGCCAGCCAAGAATGCAAGTGACATTGGATTTGGTAAAGAGACCTAAGGATGTTGAAAAATCTTCCTTTCCTTTTTAAAAAGTCTTTCCATTGAGTGAAAGAGCATCTACAGTGTCTTCTCAGATCACACTTTTTTTTATACTTCTTCATGTTTTCGTTGGTCATTTGTTTTTATCCCAGTTCTACCAATGGGCACTGACTTCATCCAAGAAAGCACACCCCAAAGTCTTTGTGGTCCTCAGATTGCCCTGGAGGGGGTATTGAGTCTTTATTGTGCACCTTCATTGGGTATTTCTGAAAGATCAAATCCTCAGATCAGTGCATTTGTGGACAAAGACACTTTTCTCTTGATAATATTTGTCAACTCACATTGCATTAATTTAGCAAGTTATTATGTGAAAGAAAATGCCTGATTCGTAAGGCATTTGTCTTACCAAAGACACCTTCTTGATGAGTGAAGAAGGAAGGACAAAAGGAAACAAAGAGAAAAGGAAATTTTCTTATTACTCTGAACATATATGGAGAGATTATAGAAGAAATGGACATTGTGGTTAGAAGTGCTCATTCTACTGGTTATTCATAGATGATGGAGTTCACAAATATTATCATCCTCTGACCTACCCCCCACCCCTCACCTCTGGGCAATCACATTGCATTTCCAGATACCTACTTGAAATTATACTTTTAAATAAATATTGTTTGTTATATTTTAAATGAAATAAAATATATAATTATGATAATAATTGGACATTTTTTGCTCCAAAAATGCAGATTGAAGCCAGTTCTATATAATTTTCTGAGCTTTAGTTCAACTTATAGGCACTCCAATATAACAACACACATTTTGCACAATGATGATTTTAACTTAAGAAACGAGCCTGCTAATATTGTTCTGTCATTTCAAATCTATACACTGCCACCGTTAAATTTTTCTTTTTGCTTCATCTAACCTTATGTTCCTTGGCCATCCTGACAGTTTACATACACTGAGTGGCCAGATTATTATGATCTCTGAACGCATATAATATTAGAGGCCGGCCTGGTGCATGAATTTGTGCATGGGTGAGGTCCAACCAGCCTGACCAGGGGGAGGGGGCATGGGCGGTTGGCAGGCCTGCCTGCTGGTCGAACTCCTGGTCGAGAGGACAATTTGCATATTAGCCTGTTATTATATAGGATATACACTGAGTGGCCAGATTATTATGCGTTCAAAGATCATAATAATCTGGCCACTCAGTGTATATGCAAAAGGAGGTGGAGGTGCCTGGTACTTCTACTTTTTCCTTCTCTGGGTACTGATCATTTCTCATTTTATTTTTCACTTTCATTTCCATGTTTTTCCTCCTACTACTCAGTTTCAAAAATAAAAAATAAAAAGAGAGAGAGCTTTTTAATATGCTTTTAAAAAAAACCTTTGAAATGATACCGTCTCTGTCACTTCACTCTCACTTTTTAAATTATAAACTAAAATAAAAATTGGCATATTGATAAAAGCTTCTAAGTCTGCTGCCTGCTGTTTTCTGGTGATTAGGTATGAGAAGGTGGCCTTTCTCAATTCAGATAACAAATATGCAAATGATGATATTTAAACCAAAATGACAGTGTAGTAGAAGAGGGAAGGGCACAATTATTTTCTCTTTTTTTTCCCCACCCTTTCTTTTTTGTATGGCTATGTAGGCAACAATTCAAAACTTCATTGAGGAGTTGAAGATTAAGGAAAACTTCACACACAACTGTGTACCAGTTCTCCACCTTGGAAAAAAAAAAAAAAAGCATTCCTTTTCTGGCTCTAATATTCTTTTTTTTTAAATATATTTTATTGATATTTCACAGAGAGGAAGGGAGAGGGATAGAGAGCTAGAAACATCAATGAGAGAGAAACATCGATCAGCTGCCTCCTGCACACCTCCCACTGAGGATGTGCCCACAACCAAGGTACATGCCCTTGACCGGAATCGAACCTGGGACCTTTCAGTCCGCAGGCCTGGCTCTAATATTCTAAATTCTCCCTTCTTTATTCAGATGTTGCCTTAGGCTTGTGGATTTTCCACATGGACAGGAATTTGACAAATTTTTAGCTCTCGTTTTGGGCCAACCTTTATGCTGAGCTTTTAAATATACCTTTTCATTTACTCCATACATAATTCTTTAAAGTAGATATTGCTATCCTTATTTTCAAAGTGAAGAAACTACAATATGCTGATACCACGCATCCAACATTAACATATCCAAGATCACTTAGTAGAAAGTGAGAGTTGAAGACTAGGTCTGTTCAATTTTAAATTAAGTAATATTGTGATTTACAAAATTTACCAGGCAACAGGAAAAAAACACACAAGAAGTACTCAGAGATTTAGGAAAAACCCATTTATTTTTAGATCTACTAGTACAGTGCCTCAGGGTAGTCTGTTTCTCCAAAGCCTGAGTGATGAATATGGAGGAAGCTCTCCCTTTATACCCTTTGGTTTCTTTGTCTCCCAAATATGGCAGGCTTGCGGACCTTTTGTGGGCTTTGCAAAAACCCCCAGGTGTTGGGATGGGGAACATGAGATTACACCCAAAGGCCTGGCCTGTCACCAGTGCTGATAACCCCCTCCGGGGGTTGTGTATGGTTCATGGTTTATGGCCTCTGTACAAGCATTACAGTTAAGAGGGATGGGGCTTAATTATACTAGCAAGAATGTGTGGCAGAATACTAGTTCCTGGCACAGATTCATATTCTTAGCACACACCACCTCCCCCACCCCCTCCAGAATGTCTTATATTCTCCTTCATTCACCCATCACACAAGGAAAGAGGTAGATAAGTCCAGGGTGGAAACAAATGAATGGCCAGTTTCTCAGTGCACGAGCTGGTGTTTGAGCACAGCTGAAGACTTAAAACATTTGTCATGTCTATTTCAATGATTCCAACACTATGGATGCAATCCAGAAGACCATACACAAATATTGTCCACAGACTGGAGGGAGCATAGATATAACTTCTTACAGGTATGAAGAGAGACTCTGTGGCCACTCTGTAGAAACTAAATCTGAGCTTTCAAAGGCCAGCAATTGGGGTTTTCTAGTGTAAAAAGGAATCTAGGAACTATGACTTCATCAATGCTGTGGATGTTTTAAAACTTTATGTGTAAAATAATAGAGTGTGGATATAGTTTACCACAGACCTTGGCTAGAAATGATGTGTGGCCTGACCGGTTTGGCTCAGTGGATAGAGCGTCGGCCTGCGGACTGAAGGGTCCCAGGTTCGATTCCGGTCAAGGGCATGTACATGGGTTGCGGGCACATCCCCAGTGGGGGGCGTGCAGGAGGCAGCTGATCGATGTCTCTCTCTCATCGATGTTTCTAACACTCTATCCCTCTCTCTTCCTCTCTGTAAAAATCAATAAAATATATTTTAAAAAAAAAGAAATGATGTGTGAATATTTATGCATGTATTTATACATGGGCTTTTCTGCACAAAATGAGATGAAATGAAGAACTGGGAAATTGGGATGGGTGAGCTTTTTCAAACAATAGCTACATGTATTGAGTGAAAGGCAGCCAGACTGCTCAAATTCTAAATTCCCATTTGTAGGATGCATTAAGCCTTAAAGCAGCACTAACTGGGATCCCAAGGACAGTTCAGCCTTCAGAATACAGGCACTCTCCTTCTGAAGCAGAGTCACTTCTAGTTCCTGCTGGATCTAGAAGCAGCCATGGGACTAACTTTCTCACTTGGAAAGCTAACACCAACTGACTTTGGGTTGAATTTCTCAGGCTCCTGATATCACTTAAAGATTGCATATTTCATTAAAACTGTAGGGAAAGGGAGGAAGAAAGAGTATGGTGTTGCCTACAGATCTGGTGGTGTGTGCCCCTTTGGGTAAATGGCCAAAGGACTACATCACAGATACTTCTGATAATGTTTAAAGGGACACATGTCCCATTCATACTTCATGGCCTCGTTATTTAGCAGCTCCTAATGAAACTGTCTTTTTGTAATTTCTTTTCCCACAAAGTATAGTCCTTCAGACAGAGGGAGGTAGCAGTCTATCTCTGTAGTTTAAAAGAAAAATTGAGTAGAATTGGACATCTGTGCCTTTCATGTCAGCCATGTGGAAGAGACAAAACAAGGAGGAGACAGGAGATACAGGTAACTGGTGCCTTGCCAATTGTGAAGACCATGGGAACCCCAGCAGCCTCCTCCAGAGACAACACATCTCTTTATTCTTTATCAAAGAGAACTCATCATGTTGAAAGTCTAAACTCCTTTAGCAAGAGAGAGACCTAATGGTGCTTTTTTGTCTCTCATCTCTCACTGCTGTTTGATATACAAGCCTTTTGAGAGGGAGGTAGCATGAGACCAGGAACCTAATACCATGTCTACCTCTCCACTTGTTCTTCTTTCTCTTCCTTTACCCAAATGCTATGGGCACAATGAGAATGAACCCTTGTGAATTTGGACTATGATTCAGCAAGTTTTATATGCAAGAGAAAATGGAAGTAGTCATCAGTTATCAAGGATAGCTTCATGTTACAGACTTTAATAGTCTGTGAGATACAAATGACATGCTGTGTTGGACAAGATTGACCCAGAATGCTTGTACTAACAACAAATTATCTTTTTGAGGACTCTAAATGCAACAAGGATGCAAAGCTGCCACAGTACTCTTTTTCCTTAAAATTCACTTTAGGTCAGAAAAACCACCAGATTTATCAGTAGTTGTACCTTTAACCCAAACTTCTCAGGATTTACCAGTTTTATATCAATTATGCCTCCCTTTAAGCCTATGTGCTAAAAGTTAAATGAAAGAAGGTCCTCCCCTCCTTTTGGCACTAGTTATTTCTGACCTTGTTCAAGCAAATATTGTTCATTCTGACAACAGCAGGTATATTCCAGTTCAATTCTGGCACTAAACTCTCAGACTTAGTGTCAGACTTCACAACTTTAAGGCTATGGTTCCCAACAGGACTGCCCTTACTTCAGATGCCAGGTATACATGGGGAGTTTCCAAAGCACTCACTTTCTGACTCACTGGCCACAGTGTAGGGGTTCCTATGACCCCCTTTGGCTCAATAATTTGCTATGATAACACACAGAACTCAGGAAAGTGCTATACTTATATTTGGAGTTTCATTATAAGGAATATAAATAAGGACTAGCCAAATAAGGAGACACATAGGGCAAGGTTTGGGAGGGTCTAAAACAGAACTTCAGTTCTCCCTCTTCATAACATCAGGATGTGTCACCCTACTGGCACATGAATGTGTACACTAACCAGGAAGCTCCTTTGAGCCTCAGTGGCTACAGGCTATGTTGGAGTTCCTTTACAAAGGCAAAATTAACTAAATCATTGGCCACATGATTAAACTCAATCTCCAGCCTCCATTCCCTCCCCCAGAGGTAAGATTAGCTCAAATTTCCAGCTCTATAATTATAAGGTTTGTTTTTCTGGTGACCAAGTCCCATCCTGAGTCTCATTAGTGTAATCTTAGGTGTGATACAAAGAGCTCATGAATAACAAAGACACTTCTATCACTGGGAAAATTCCAAGGGCTTTATAGTAAGCACTGTGCTAAGACCTGGGACAAACAGCAAACATATTTTTTAAAATATAAAACAATATTAGATCTAGATGGATCTTAAGTATCATGCAGTTATAAGAGTGTTAGCTCACCCTTGATCACAAAACCTGTAAGGGAGAAATAGAATGACTACTATGACGTAGGCCCTGTGGCTGCCTTTCTTGTCCTATGCTGCTCATGTCTCTCATTTCATTAGCTCACAGTAAAATGCCCTTCTGGGCTTATCTATATTTCATATGTATTTTGAAAGGTCTGGTTTGAAATTAAACAAATTCAACATGGGATGGGCTTTCTCTCTTTCTCTCCCTTCCTATTTAACATCCAGAAGGCCCTTTACTTTGTCAAAATGAAGAGATGGCATCTTAAATGTAAACATTTTGAGGGGAGTAGAGCTTTTGAAGCATATTTAAAGCATGTTTTTTTGGAAAAGAGTAGTCCAACTTTCAATTGAGGAAAGTTAAGTTTTTGAATGGCCCTTCACAGTTTCTGTCATTTGCCATTATGTGCTGTTCTTATTCAAACCAGCAATCCCTGTATACAATCCTACATAATGGCTTGATTTTCAAGAGGATATAGGGAAAATGGCTTGCCCTCAATGGTGCACTATTCAGAGCCATTTCATCGTTCCCTTCATTCTTCTAAAGAGAAAGACCAATACTTTCCAATTTCTGAGAATCCAACAATCTAGTCCAAATGACTATATGAAAATGGTACTTAGCTTGCCCTTTCTGGATTATCTCTCTTGTCCTAAATGAGAAAAACTGCTTGCTCTCTGTGCTGATTCAAATACAGGAGACACTGATGAGCCAGCCTTGGTATTTGCTTTCACAAACACATGAAGCCATATTTACACATTAGCAGGATTATGAGGTTCCTAGAGATCATTTGTGCTTGAAGATAATTGTGGTGTGTTTTTTTTTTAAGGCCAATTTTGGCTTGATTTCAATTCTTTCTACTTGCCTGCCCTCATTCAGATGCTAAGCCTTCTTGTTTCTCTTCATCACCCCCCCCCTTTTTTTTTCACTTTATGTCATCCCAGATATTTAAAGTATAATGAGAGATTTTTAACTTTTAATATTATTAAAACCTTAAAAGTGTCACTTTTATCCTACTACTTTTTTTTTCATAAACATCACCAATCATGCAATTTGTTCTCAAAAAATTTTTATGATCTTTTATTACCCTTCATTAACTTTTAAATGAAGTACAAATTTAACCTGGTATTCAAGGTTTTTCATAACAAAATTTATCTGTAATCTTATTTTATTCTACTAGAGGCCTAGTGCACGAAATTCATGCATGGGGGTGGGGGATCCCTCCACCTGGCTTGCACTCTCTCCAATCCAGGACCCCATGGAGGATGTCTGACTGCCTCTTGCAATCTGGGACCTCTGGCTCCTAACTGCTCACCTGCCTGCCTGCCTGATTGCCCCTAACCCCTCTGCCTGCCTGCCTAATCACCCTTAACCACCTCTGCCTGCCTGATCGCCCCTAACTGCTCCCCTTCAGGCCTGATAGCCCCTAGTTGCTCCCCTGCTCCTCTGATCACCCCTAACCACCTCTGCCTTGCCCTGCACCTGGGACCCAGGATTCCCTCCTCTGGCTGGTCACAGGTACACAGGACCCAGACTTCCCTCCCTCTGGCCAGTCACAGGCACCCAGGACCCAGGCCGGCTTTGCCCAGGTCAGCCGCAGCACAGGGGACTATGGGTGGGTGGCTTTGCCTGGGCTGCAGCCGCAGGCACCCAGGGAGTGGGGCGGGTGTTTTGTCCCTCTCCCAGGCCGCAGGTGCAGACGCAGCCACTGACTCCCAGGGCCACGGGGACCATGGGGTGTGCAGAGTGTCCCTCTCCCGGGCCACAGGCGCAGGTGTAGCTGCTGGCACCTGGGACCGCAGAGTGGGCAGCTTGTCCCTCTCCCGGGCTGCAGCCTGGCTGGTCTCCATTCCTCTCTCGTGAGCTCATTTGTGCCTAGCTGGTCCATATTCCTCTCCTGAAAGCTCATTTGTGCCTGGCTGGTCCCCATCCCAGTGTTGAGTATCTGAGCCATTGCAGCATGATGGTGTGAGGGCATGATGACCATTTGCATATTAGCTCTTTATTATATAAGATTCCACCTATGTATACTTGATCTGCTTCCCAACTGGCCTATAAAGTGTTTCCTGGGTCCCTATCAATGTTTTCAATTGCTTTTGTGATTGCCACTTTTTAAAAGACTTCTTATCAACTGGTAAAATTTCATCTTTCAAGATCAAGCTCTAAAGCCATGTCTGCCAGACAACCATTTATTCTGTCCCTTCTTTTCTTCTTTCCATGAGTAATACACTTTTATTGATGAAGTGCTGTTATGTTAAGTACAGCATTAGTTGCTAGAAATACAATGGTGAATAATTTAGCAATAGGGGTTTCGTGCCTTCGGGGGTTTTAAGCCCAGGAAGAAGTGAATGAGTAGAAAAATAATGTGCAAAAGGTGCTGTAATGGAGAAACCATAAGGTTCTATGGGGACACTTAGAAAGGAACTTAGCCCAGTTTTAAGGAATATCAGAAGGATTCTAAGAAAAATTGACATCTATGCCAAGGCAGAAATAAGAATCCAACACATGTCAGGATGACGAATAGGAAGAGGGAAGAAGTTTCCATGCACATGGAAAACATGTGTCAAAGATGAGAAAAGGCACATGATATTTGAGGAGACACAGAATTTCCAAATAATTTTAGCATAGAACAAGTCAAAGAAATGATGAAAGCTGACATTGAGAGGAAAGTAGGTGCTTATAATAGTTGTTATCGAATTATAATAGGGGGCTTATCCAGCAAGAAAACAGATCTATAGAAAAATAAAGCAAGGAGATGTAGTTTGAAAATTTAGATTTGAGAATCTTCAGTATACTGATGGAGTGTGATATCACACAAGATGAGTATGTAGATGTGAGAACCTAAAACATAACCCTGAAGAATACCAATATTTAAAGGATGGTCATGTAGTCTAAGCAGAAGTAGCTGGAGATGTAGGAGAAAAACCAGAAGACAATGCTCGCACATCAGCCAGCAAGAAATAAGGCAAAGCTGATCAGTAGAGTTGAATGCTCCTAAGAAGTTATGTAAGATAAGGAATGAAAAGTGCCCATTGAATTTAGCCAATAGGAAATCTTTGGGAGCTCTGGCAAAGCATTTTCAATGGACTTTTGGGGGGCAGAGCAAGACTGTTTTGGGTTAAAATGTGAGGGGGGGTAAATATTGATTCCACAACTGAGATCTATTACAAGATTGGCCTTGAAGTAGTAAAAAATGACATTGGTAGCTAAAGGTAAATATGGGCTCAAGAAAGGATGTTTTAAATTATGAAAGAGAAAATGTGTTTTCATAGTACAGAGAAAGGTCAAAATTAAAAATACAGAACAGAGAAAACTCTTGTTAAGTATGTTCCTGAGAAGAAGGTAAAGTATAGTAAAGCATTAGCCTCAGACAGGAAGCTAATTAAGTTTTTGTAGCAACAGAAAGACAGAAGGTTAGATTTATATTCCTAATATATGATGTACAGGTTTGGGGGCAGGGAGTTGGGGGAACTTCCTGCACGATGACTTATACTCTCCAGATTTGCATAATATTTCACTTTTTACCTCATTTAGCACTTGTCCCCTTATCTTGTTGGCTTTTGGTTTACTTATTCTATCTTAGCCAGATTATTGGTCAGTGCTATTCAATAAAAATATAATGTAAAACATATATATAATTTAAAATTTTCTAGTAGCCACATTAAGAAATGTTTAGGAGATTAAAAATGGCAGCAGAGTAAATGAATGCTCCCAGGAACAAACCAGAATTACAACTAAAATACAGAAAAAGTCCTGACTAATCAATGGAAAACTTGCAGGAGAGAACCCTAATACCTAAGAACTGAAAGTGGAGACCACATAGAGACTGATTTATTTTGTATATTGTAAAAATAAATAAATAAATAAATGTTTAAAAAGAGAACATTAGCCCTAACTGGTTTGGCTCAGTGGATGGAGCGTCGGCCTGTGGACTCAAGGGTCCCAGGTTCGATTCTGGTCAGGGGCATGTGCCTTGGTTGCGGGCACATCCCCAGTGGGGGGTGTGCAGGAGGCAGCTGATCGATGTTCCTCTCTCATCGATGTTTCTACCTCTCTATCCCTCTCCCTTCCTCTCTGTAAAAAATCAATAAAATATATTTAAAAAAATAAAATAAAAAATAAAAAGAGAACATTAATATTAATAATATATTTTATTAAATCTAATGTATCTAAAATATTATAATTCAACATATAATCTACATAAAATTAATGGTATGTTTTCACATTCTGTTTTTGATATCTGATATTTAAAACCTGATGTATATTTACCATTATATTAAATCTTAACACAGACCAGCCACATTTTAAGTGTTCAGTAGCCACATTTGGTAGTGACTATTGCATTGGACAGTAAAGACATAGATGTTAAGTACCTTGAAAGAAGATATACTACTTCCCTCCACCTCCAATATCTTGCTCACTCAATTGTTGTTGAATTAGAATTATGTAAAATAAAAACATCTATTAAAATCATCATAGGATATCCAAGAATTTCCTAAAGAATATTTCATTGATACAAGAAGTAAAAATCAGCAGTGCTTATAATGCTGGAAAAGTCACATTTTTTTCTTCAAAGGCCTTTGGGACACTGAGCTAATCCTTTTTTTTTTTTTACTCTTTATTGTTGAGATTATTACAAATGTCCCTCTTTTTCCCCTCGAAGCTCCCCTCCACCAAGTTACTGCCCCACCCCAGGCCTTTGTCACTATATTGTGTGTATATATATATATATATATATATATATATATATATATATATGTAATGCATATATGCATATAAGATCTTTGTTTAATATCTTCCTGCCCCCCCTTTCCCTCTGAGAATCATCAGCCTGTTCCAGTTCCATTCCTCTGATTCTATTTTATTCACCAGTTTATTCTGTTCATTAGATTTCTTATTCATTTGATTCTTAGATTCAATTGTTGAAAGATATGTATTTGTTGCCCCTCTGTTGTTCATATTTTTTTTATATTTTTATTTTTCTTCTTCTTCCTCTTAAAGAATACCCTTCAGCATTTCATATAATACTGGTTTGGTGGTGATGAACTCCTTTAGTTTTTTCTTGTCTGTGAAGCTCTTTATCTGACCTTCAATTCTAAATGATAACTTTGCTGGGTAGAGTAATCTTGGTTGTAGGTCCTTGCTATTCATCACTTTGAATATTTCTTGCCACTCCATTATGGCCTGCATAGTTTCTGTTGAGAAATCAGCTGACAGTCATATGGGCACTCCCTTGTAGGTAACTAACTGCTTTTCTCTTGCTGCTTTTAATATTCTCTCTCTGTCTCTAGCCTTTGGCATTTTAATTATGATGTGTCTTGGTGTGGTCCTCTTTGAGTTCCTCTTGTTTGGGACTCTCTGTGCTTCCTAGACTTATAATCTATTTCTTTCACCAGGTAGGGGAAGTTTTCTGTCATTATTTCTTCAAATAGGTTTTCAATATATTTTTTTAATTTTTTAAAAATATATTTTATTGATTTTTTACAGAGAGAGGAAGGGAGAGGGATAGAGAGTTAGAAATATCAATGAGAGAGAAACATCCATCAGCTGCCTCCTGCACACCCCCCACTGGGGATGTGCCCCCAACGAAGGTACATGCCCTTGACTGGAATCGAACCTGAGACTCTTGAGTCTGCAGGCCTATGCTCTATCCACTGAGCCAAACGGGTCAGGGCGGTTTTCAATATCTTGCTCTCTCTCTTCTGCTGGCACCCCCATAATTTGGATGTTGGTACATTTGAAGTTGTCCCAGAGGCTCTTTACACTATCTTCATATTTTTGGATTCTTTTTACTTTTTGCTCTTCTGGTTGGGTGTTTTTATGCTTCCTCATATTTAAAATCATTGATTTCATTCTCAGGATTCTCTAATCCAGTGGTTGGCAAACTCATTAGTCAACAGAGCCAAATATCAACAGTACAACAATTGAAATTTCTTTTGAGAGCCAAATTTTTTAAACTTAAACTTCTTCTAACGCTACTTCTTCAAAATAGACTCGCCCAGGCCATGGTATTTCGTGGAAGAACCACACTCAAGGGGGCAAAGAGCCACATGTGGCTTGTGAACCGGGGTTTGCCGACCACTGCTCTAGTCTACTGTTGAATCCCTGTATATTATTCTTTATTTCAGTCAGTGTATGCTTAATTTTTGACTGATCCTTTTCCATGTGTTTGGCCTTCTTACTAAGATCCTTGAAAGTCTCACTAAGTCCCTTAGAGGTTTCTAGAAGATTCTTGAGTAACCTTATAGTAACTGTGGTTTTGAACTCTATATCCAGTAGTTTGCTTTCTTCCATTTCTTTCATTTGTGACATGTTTCTTTATCTCTACATTTTTTGCTGCTTCCCTGTGTTTGTTTTTATGTATTGGGTAGAGCTGCCAAGTCTCCTTGAGTTGATAGACTGGCCTTGAGTAGTATATGTCCCAGTGGCTCAGCCTCCCCAATCACCTGAGGTGGACGCTCTAGGTGCACCTCTTTGTGGGCTGTGTGCACAGTCTTGTTGTAGTTGAGCCTTGATTGCTATTGGTGTCACTTGGAGGAATTGAGCTCCAGGCCAATTGGTTGTGGGGACCAGCTGTGACTACAGTGGGAGAGCTGCTGTTCAGGAGACACCATTATGGGGCAGGATTTGCTTCAGTAGGCCTTTGGTGCTCACTGAGTCTTCCCCTTGAGTATGTCGCTTATGGATATGTAGAGTTATAATCTGGTATGGTCTCATACTGACCACTGGGTACACTGACTCTTGGGTCTCCAGGGAGGTGGAAAGTCAGCCACTGCCTGGGGCCACCCAGCAGGAGCTACAGAGAGATCTTCAGATTCCTCCTCTTTGTATAGGGTTTGGAAGTGCCCAGATTAGGCCCAGCTGTGAAGGAAGACAGGATAGTTCTAGTGCCAGGTCTTGGGCCTTTTATTGATAGGTTTCAGGCTTCCTGACCCAGCTGCAGCTTGTTTGACAGGTTTTAGCCTGCGCAAGGACAGGCTATTCAAATGCAAAAGTCACTGCATGCAGCTTGGGTGGGGTTGTAAATTGGATGGGTTGGGGTCTCAGGAATCACCAAGGAAGAGCAAACAGAAATGGCTGCCAGTAAGCTCTCTGAGCATAGGAACAATGACCATTGAGAGCACCTCTGTCTGGGAGAAAGCTGCCCCTGAGTTCCTGCCCTGAAGCCAGATAGTCCAGTTTCTCTTCATATGTGTCTGGGTCCCCCAGAGCCTCTCCTGGCACTGGAGCTCAGAGGAAGCAGGAAATTGTAAGTTCAGTTGGTAGTGCCAGCCTTTTATGAGGAACAGCTGGGTCTCCAGCAGCCTGTGTGTCTGAGCCCCAATCCATACTGGTTTTTACAGCCTGTAGTTCTTACTGTCTGTAGGGACTTCTTTTCCCAGCTCTGGGACTCTGGGCTGGGGGTTTGGTGTGGGGCTGGGACCCCTTGCTCCTCCGGGCGGCCTCTGCAGAGATAATCTCCCTCCCAATTAAAAAAGCAGCCCACGTGGGTGCCGGACCAGCCAGTTATGAGCATCTGCATCTCCTACCAGTCTCAGTGTGCTTTCTTCTTTACTTCTCTAGTTGTAGTACTTCCATTAAAGTCAGCTTTCTGGCAGTTCTATATGATGGTTGTTCTGTATTTTAATTGTAATTTTGATGTGGTTGGTGGGAGCCAGCGAGTGTAGGTGTTTGCCTACGCTGCCAACTTGGTTCTCTGAGGTAATCTTTATTAAAGGAAATGTTATTTTAATTTGAGCAATTTAGGTGGGATTAAGCAACATTGTGCCCATTTCATATAAGTTGCTGTCCTTCTGCCTTTCCAGAAGAGATTCTGATTCCATGAGTATAAATTAATACAGGATTCTCCTGATTTGGAATTAGAGCAGTGACCTCTACCATCTCCCAGACAGGTGATTGGTCTGGATTCATGGAGGGACTGAAGAATCATGGGCTTCTCACTATTGCCCCTACCCACACTCAGAAAGTAAATAATCATCAAATAGTTTATCTTCTCTACAAAGTTTTTGTGCAGATGGAAGTCTACTTTTTCTTATAGATACAGTTCTTGGTAGTGCCAAATGTACTACACAAATAAATGAGTCATAGAATCATAGAATGTTAGAATTGGAAGGGAACTTAAAAAATCATCTTATTCACACTTCTACATTCTCCTATACCAAGTTCTTATTTTACAAGTGAGGAAGTTGTCATAATAGTGCATTTCTACTGATACTAAAAGCAAAATTGAGCCCTTGCATTAAGATGGACACCAATGAATAGGAAGCAGGCTGTCACCAAACACCAAGTCTTCTGATGCCTTAATCTTGGACTTCCCAGCACCCAGAACTGTGAGAAATAAATTTTTGCTGTGTAAACAAACAAACAAATAAAAAAAAATATTTTCTCTAGAAACACATTTTCTGTAAAAATGTGATCAGACACTTCAGAGTAATTTTGGACATGTGGCTTTTTTATTGACCTCTGATTTTTTTTTTTAAATCACTCTTTATAGATTATCTTCCTCTAAATAGTTAAGTTTTATGTATTCTTGAAGCATTGAATGTGTCCCTTTAAATGGGTTCTCCCATTTATTTTAAGTTTCCTAAAATAAAAAAGATCCCCGCTATGTATGGACTTCTTTGTCAGTTCCTGCCACTGTACTCCCAGCTGTGGCTACGGAAGAGCTCCCAGCAGATTGCTCAGCTTTGCCTAATTCCTAAATCATTAAGATTCAGGCCTGGTGGTATATTAGAAACTAATTCTCCACCAGCAGGAATGAGAAAATTAGTCTGTAGCCCTATGCCAGGTGTCCCTTTCTCCCAAGGACTGCATCAGCACCATGCTGAGCTTTCTTTCTTTCATCATCTCTCCTCCCTTTCCTAGGCATTTCCATTCCATTCTACTGAGCCACCTGCCCCTCTGGGTCCCTGGCAATAAACCCCAAGCCCGAGCCCAGTTGTCTAGGCCCTAGGCTCTGAACTTCCTTCTAGCTCCTGCAGATCTCATCCTCCAGGCTCTAATTCCTGTTCCCAGCATTGTCAGTCACTGGATGCTTTCCTGCTTAATTTCTAGTAGAACTCCCTGACATCGTGAGGCTCAGTTCCCTCACCTACTTCCAGGTATCAAGCCAATCCTTGTGTTAAACTTCCTTGTTGCTCTTCCTTTAAATCAGACCTTTTGGAAAACTGGCCAAAACTTAGAGGATTACCTGTGTTACTCTGCATCTAACAATTTGGACTTTAGACTCTCTTCTCTGGGAGTTATCACATCTCCCCTAGGGCTGTTCCTATGGGCCTAAATTACCTTGTTGCCAGATAGCTTCCTCCTCCCCACTCCTCTGCCATAAGGCATGGTGTGCTTCAGGCTAACGTTATGTAGACTATCAGATTCTGGCCAATTTTAAGAAACAGAATAATAAATATATATTTGTGTTATACTGTCTCATTTCAGTGGGTACCAGGAGTCTTTCTGCAGGGTTTTTATATGTTTAGTGTCTTTGATGGCTATCTTACTAAGAAAATTAATCATCTATCAATTTCAAACATCTAATTTAAAAGGCACTGTCAAAACTTTGGCTGTGGTGTAGCATCTCATAAAGATGAGCAAAGAGATTCTAATGCTGTCAGTTCTGTTTATGTGGAAAACTGCAGACACTCAGGTGATTGAGTAAGAATGGAAACATGTCATATAGTACTGTTGACTGTTTCTTTTGATTTTACATTTTTTTTCTGCTTTTGAGATGCTAAGAAGAAATCCACGATAGGAAGTCAAGACAGAATTTTTAGACATGGGCGATCTCTATTACCAGGACTGTGTACGCTAGATATATTAGCCTGTGGAGACTTCATCATATATTAGGTTGCAGGGGGGAAATGTGTTTATATAGTCATCTTGAAAATTATCAGACAATATATCACTTGAAGGCTATCATATAAAATAAAACATTAAGAAGAAAAGGTATGAGGTTTTGTGCTGTCTTAGCATTACAACTCCAATCAATCATTCTGCAGCATGTGTCCCTCCTTCTTTCCTTTCTGTCTTTGTAAAAGTTTTACAGCCTGATACTTGGTTAGAACTTGGAAAGTCACAGCCTGATGGAACACTGAGTTGGAGAGTGGGGATGAATCCATCATCCTGCAGGCTGCTGCTTTCTAGCCTATGAGCACCAAACTACTTGCATGAAATTAAAACTAGTTTGTTATAAGAAAATGGCTGCATATTATTTTTTAAAAAAATCCAAAATAGCACTAGAAAACTGCAAATTAAAAAGACATCAACCAGTACCAATTATGACAATGTATTGACACTGAGCAGTTAACGACATCACCCAAGCAGTGGGTTTAAGAAGTGCTTGCTGTTAACTAGGTAGTTTATCTAGTAGCAACTCTGAAGCTCTCCCGCCCTTTCTGGAGCTTTCCGGTCTGTGTTGGTTCCTGAGTCGGGCTCCATACTGCCCTCAGTGAGTGGCAAGAAGTCTAAGCAAAAGCCAGCAACTTTTATTCTGATAGGCACCACATTTAAAAGGAAAATTAAATAGTGAATATTTCCAAATGCAATTTCTAACATTCCACCCATGTGGACAACATTATTGACTTAGAATTCAAAAGCCCCTCTTTATGTTTTCAGTTTTGCTTTGGATATACTGTGAGATTGCTGCTGGGTACTCAGTCAGCCAGAGATGCTAATGTATTCACAACTTAGAAGGAAATGAATTTGGGTTTTGAGTAACATTAATATTTAGACCAGAGCTTTCACAGTGGGACCCCTGACTGACACGACAGGCAGATGTGCAGGGCAGCTAGGAATTCAGGAGGGGAGGAGGCATTTTGTCTCTGTACATTAAGCTTTGAGGAAAAAATTATAAGTACCTTAGGCTTTTATTTTCTTACTCATCTTCCTTATGTAGTTGTTCATTTACGGCGATGAGAATGGATATCCTCTTCTTATTTGAAAATCTCACATCTTCTCATCAAGGTAGCTAAAATAGCAGATGCAATATGCAAAAATGCTCCCACAAGATCAAAAGAAAGAGATTAGCACCTTATATCTTATAAGACACAAAAATAACTAGCATTTTTCTGTAATGTTGTGGGTGAATATTGTGAAATCCAAGCTACAGACATGCAATTAGGACATATTATAACTAATCTCTAATGCAGTGTAGTGAGCATGATCCATATTGTCATGACCCTGCATGAAAATTGTGTATATATTTCTAATTGCTAATTAATATGCTTACTTCCTGAGTTAAAACACATTTCTTGGATTTCAAATTTTCTCTAATTAATATTACTTCTTTTTTTAAAAAATAAACATGCCTTGTATTTCAAACCAACTTTCTTTGATCAAATTGTAAATTTAGTGTATAGTAATATCCAATTCATCAATATTTATCTTAATACATGAATTGTCAAACAAAATTTGCATATGCAATATAAAAATCTATCTATATAAAAGCTTAAGTGACCATCGCAACCAAACAGACAACCAAACAGGCTGTGTGGGGTGACCAGGCCAGCAGGGGGGCAGTTGGGGGCAGCTAGGATGGTGGGGGGGCAATTGGGGGTGATCAGGCCAGCAGGCAGAGGCAGTTAGGGGTGATCAAGCTGGCAGGGTGGGGGGGGGGCAGTTAGGGACAATCAGGCAGGTGAGTGGTTAGGAGTCAGCAGGCCAGGCAGGATTGTGAGAGGGATGCCCGACTGCCAGTTTAGGCCGGATCCCTGGGATTGGGCCTAAACTGGCAGTCAGACATCCCCCAAGAGGTCCTGGATTGGAGAGGGTGCAGGCTGGGCTGAGGGGATCCTCTCCCTGCCCCATTGCATGAATTTTGTGCACCAGGCCTCTAGTGTTCAAATAATATATAAGTTTACATGCATTTACAAATTTAGGACCTCTCAACCTAGGAACCAAATTTGGGATCTCAGAGAAGTTCTTTGACTTTTTCAGTTTGCATGTTTGTAAAATAAAGATCAGATAATAGAATGCTGTTACTCTCAAACTATTATAGAAAATTCTGTAAAGAACTTGACTAAATTATTGTGTCATAATAGTATTATCCTCATGAACTCTGTGAAGGCAAATGCAATGGCTATAAATTTCTTAAGCCTAATGTAGTGATATACTAGTAGTACATGCTTAATAAGAATTCTTGAATCAATCATTGAAAGTTCCTTGGCTTTGGAGTCATACAGACCTAAGTTCAAAAAACAGGTTATGCCATGTATAATTTGTAACCTTGAACAAGTTACTCAAATTAATTATTTTGGTTTTAACAACTGAAAAAAAAATTGAAAGAAAGGAAGACAGCTACTTCTTAAAGTAATTTTAAACTTTAAATTAAAAGAATTTATATTAATGAGCTGGCACATTTTCAGGGCTCAAAACATATACCTTCTTTCTCCCCTCCCTTCCTCTACATTGATATGGTAAGAATTGGAGTTCAAGTCTAAGTTAGAGAAACTTGCTAAAATATGGCTCTCCAATCTTTACAGCAAAATCTTTCTTTCCTTTGATGTGAAGGTATAAAGAGAATTCACCTTAGACAGAGAAGGAAGAAGGAAGAGGAGAGAAAGAAGGAAAAATATTGACTTGGCCTTTGGAAATTTGGTGGACTGTGGGGAATGCTTGCTTTAATGCCAATGGTATGCACTGTGGATGTCAGCCAAAGCTGTGAAGCAGCTGATATGTGTCCCTGCACTCTTTTGCTTCTTCACGGTTGAATCATTTTTTAAATTGAGGTATAATTAACATACCTTATTTTAGTTTCAGGTGTACAATGTAATGATTCAATATGTGTAGAGATAGCAAAATAATCACACAAGTTCAGTGAATGCACATGCATCACCATACATGGTTACCAATTAAAAAAATTTTTTTTTCTTCATGGTTGAAATTTGACAGTGGTTGGTGCAAGCTGTTTTAGGCTTAGCTGTTCAGGTCTTTGAGGAGCTAAAACTCTAAGGAGAGTACTCTTTTGCACTCAAAATGGAAATAGTTTATCCACATTTGTTCATCATCAAAGCAATCCATACAAATATTATACCAGTATAGATTACGTACAGGAAAAAAATCTAATATAAAACATTTGTCCTAATATATCAACTATTAACGTTTTGGATTATATATAGTTTTAATATTTTTCTTTGCTTATATAGAGAAAACTGGATTACATGACATAATATACTTTATTTTCTCCTTTTTCAGTAACTATATTTTGGAGAAATTTCTATGTAAAGAAAGATAGACCTACATAACAATTTTTTAATGGCTGCATAGATTTCTAGTGCATGTTAGTATCATTATTTGTTTGCTCACTTCCTTATTAATGAGCATTTATGTCAAGTTTTACATTTTTGTAACCAACAAGCATCAACCTTTTTAAAAATACATCTTTAGCCCTAACTGGTTTGGCTCAGTGGAGAGAGTGTTGGCCTGCAGACTGAAGGGTCCCAGGTTCTATTCCAGTCAAAGTCACATGCCCAGGTGTGGGATCGATCCCCAGTAGGGGGTGTGCAGGAAGCAGCCAATGATTCTCTCTCATCTTTGATGTTTCTATCTCTCTCTCCCTTCTTCTCTGAAATCAATAAAAATATATTTAAAGAAATAAAAATACAACTTTAACATTAATCTGAATATACCCTGATTATATTTTTAGTTGAATCATTGGGTCTAAGAGAATACATATTTAGAATTATGATTTATTTTGTAAGATTGCTTTATGTTTAAACCATTTTTCCTTTCTACTAGAAGAATACTTAACATATCCAGGAGCTGACATATGTACAGGGTATAATGAAACCCACTTTGGTGTTTGTAAAAATGCTTTCACATTCATTGAGTCATTTGACTCTTACCCTGTGAAGTAGACAGGGCAGCTACACTATTCAGTTGAGTAAAGTGAGGCAAGCAAGTACCTGTACTTTCTTAATGGTCCAGGGAATACTGCTTGCAGTTTGCCTTTTATTATTATCTCTTTGTGGAGTTTGATGATGGTTTAGTATATTTATAGTTCAGATCTATTCAAAACTCTGTGACCTCTACTAAAAGAAAATAGCAGGTGGCAACTGGACTTTCATTTGGATATTGTTTGCATCTAGTTCATTGGATGGCATTGTATACAGAACTTTCCTTAGTCCTTATTAGAGACAATCATCTTTTGGGGTAAAAGTAACACTCAAATCTCTAAGTCTGGTGCGGTTGGATACTTTAGCATTGAGAAAGGGGAGCTCAAGCATGCAATGCCACTTTGCCTCTGAGGGCCAACTCCCTATGGATTCCCTTACTAATAAGACTGTCATTTCAAGAATGCCCATAAGACTTTATTTCTCTTTTAATACCCTTGTTATAGTCTGAATAAATAACTCTTCATTTAATACCCATACCTCAGCTGAGACAAATCTGAAATATTTAAGAAATAGTCTATTAAAGGAAAATCAACAGAGAGCACATGTCTTGTCATTATTGTGCTGCCAAAAACATTTGAGAATATAACGTAAATCATGGATTTTCTTACTGATTAAATTACACATAAACAGTAAAACATTTGTATATTAAATAATGAATCCATACATGGGCCACAAATAATAATATTAGAATCTTTGCTGGAGATAATCTGATCTGATAAACCATATTTTACCTTCTTGGGTCACTGTTGATTTCTTCAAAAACAATTTATTGTTTCTTGAGTCTTTCTTCATCTTTTTAGCCAGAAGCCAACACTTCATCCCTTATACACCTAGACTCTCTAAAGTACAGAGGCCAATATATATTAGTAACTAAATTCAGCCCCACCGCCAATAGTTGGATGTTTCTTCCCTGACCTCACCTATCAATCAATGCCCTGGTTCTACACAGACATCAGAAGAAGAGGCCTGTTCAATATAACACGGCCATCCTCACACACATGCAGCAAAGGGATAAATCCACACAAAGCTTAGGTAGGGAAGGCCTCCATCCCTACTCTGTTTCCCTCAACCTTTTTTCAGTGTTTGATGTACTTTTCTTTTTATTTGCTGAAAGAAAATTTAAAATTCTATATTATTTTGTGTTCTAAAGAATTCTGTGACTTGAAAAAACACACATTTCTCAGTATATAAAACAGTTGCTAGGAGACACTTGCTAAACAACAATAAATCAATAAGCCTGTGGTCTTATGTTCCCTGGAAGTAGAGGGATAGCATGTCCTTGTGCAGCAGAGAATATACTAGAGAGAGCTGAGAAAACTACTCACAGACAAGATCTCCTGGTCCTTAGCAAAGGATGAGAGAGAACAGAATAACAAAGATAATTTTCTGAAGCAGGAACTTCTGAGATGAGATATAAAATGGGCATTTGAAGCAGAACTTAAGAGGAGAGTTGGTATTAAAACAAAGAAATGGCTTTCTGCAAAGTCGTGTAAAAGTTACACAAGTGAGGTTTTCTGTGTAGGGCATCTTAACAAGATGTTTTACAGTCCAAAGTGTGGTGCTGTGAAGGGAAGAATGCCTCTGGCTCACTTGGTTAATTTAGTTGAGCAGCTTTCTTCAGTTTCCCTATGTCTTAAATCTAATGAAGTTTTTTCATCTTCCACCCCTCAAAAAATAAACCAGTTGTTCACTGGGGCTTGGAGTGTGGGTACCCTTTTTAGTGTTCCATTGTTTTAGGACTAAACTAGAGTTTTATCTTTATTGTGATTTGAGGACCAATAAAAGGACTATAACTGCTCCTCTTTTTTTGTATGTTCCCTCATTGCCTGTATGACTAAATTTCCTCAATTATAGATTAACTAGAGGCTGGGTGCACAAAATTCATGCACTCAGGGAGGTCCTTCAGCCCGGCCTGTGCCCTCTTGCAGTCCTAAGCCAGCAGCTGGACATCCTTAGTGCTGCCGTGGAGGCAGGAGAGGCTCCTGCCATTGCCACTGCGCTTACCAGCCATGAGCCTGGCTTCTGGCTGAGCAGTGCTCCCCCTGTGTGAGTGCACTGACTACCAGCGGGCAGCTCCTGTGTTGAGCGTCTGCCCCCTGGTGGTTAGTGCACATCATAGCAACTGGTCATTCTGCTGTTTGATCGATTTACAAATTAGCCTTTTATTATATAGGATTTCCTTTCCTATAAAAAAACTGTGACATGTTAGCCTGGCCGACAAGGCTCAGTGGTTTTGCATCAAACAATATATCTTCTACCTAATGTCACCCACTTCCAAAAGAGCCATCTAAAAATACTCTTTGAGCCTGGCCGCTGTGACTTAGTGGTTCAGCATCAATCTATGATCCAGGAGGTTGTGGTTCAACTCTAGTCATGGCACATGTCCAGGTTGTGGGCTTGATCACTGGTGGGGGATGTGCAGGAGGAAGCCGATCAATGATTCTCTCGCATCATTGATGTTTCTATCTATGTCTCTCCCTTCATCTCTGAAATCAATAAAACGTATTTTAAAAAAAGACTATGACATGTTAAACACACACAATTGGGAAGGGAGGAAGGAAGGAAGGAAGGAAGGAAGGAAGGAAGGGAGGGAGGGAGGGAGGGAGGGAGGGAGGGAGGGAGGGAGGAAGGAAGGGAGGAAAGACCCAGGTAAAATGTAATACTTCTGTTTTATCAGCAAATCCTTAGAGAAATTAGTTGCTACGGTCTGAGCAGGAGCCTCAGCAATGTGGATGTTTGGATAATTGTCGAGGCCCTGAGTGGGAAAATAGGTTACTTACTTCAGCAATTTTGCCAGAGGTCAATCAGGCCAGACCTCTAAGGGTCAAAGAAACTGTGAAAGGCCAAATAAGAAATTCAAATGTCTGGCTTGGGAGGCCAATTTTGGCTGATCACTTACTCAGGTGCAGTTAGTGTTCTGTAGCTCTAGTCTCTACAGGCGCATTCTACCTCAGTGACCCCAGGTTACTAATGTTATTTAAACTCTATCCTTTTTCAGTAGTTTAGGTTCTTGAATAGAATCTCTTCCAAAACTACTCCACAGAAAACCCCATTACTGTATGAATAGTAATGACCAGAGCATTTTTCAGTCATTTTGATACAAAGGATGACTATTTTGTCTTTCACGCACTTTCAATGTCAGTTCGTAGAAGTCTGTCTGGGCTTGTTGACTTCCACTAACCTCAGCACCAGGACTTACTTGACCCTCAGCTATAGGAAATCTGCATGTTGCTCTCCAGAACATAGCCTTGGGAGAGAGTTGTATTTTAGCTGTGCTGTACTGTCTAACGTTACTTTGGCAGGTCACTCCCCACTACCCCCATCCAGGACTAAGTTTTGCATTTGCACAAGGAGGATTCATTCACTCTTATCAAGCAGTAGCTCACTAAGAACCCACCTGTGTCAGCCTGTACCAGACACTGTTCATCTATTCTAGACAGTCCTTAACTCCCTTTATGATCTATGGCAGGGCTCATCACTGAGTCCATTTTGCTCCCGATGATCATGAGATTGTCTCTGAATCCAGTCAAATCATTCCTTATTTGCCAACAAGTATTAAAAGTTCCACATCTAGCTCTCAAAGACTGGGTATCCTCACCCCCACCCCCATCATGATCATTATTACTGTGCTCCTACCTCCTAACCCTGTCCTATGAGCTGCTATTGAAAACTCTTTTCTTGCTGTGTTTTTTCTGCCTAAAGAGACGCCTTGGCCTCTGTGTCATTGTTCTTGAGATTTGCCTCCTGCTTTCTCTGTAGGTTGGTCAGTCTTGATCTCTGCATGATGCACCCAGCCTTCCTTCCAGGCCACAGGATAGGCTCCACTGGGCACCAATTGCTGCTGGCTTTCCCTCAACAGAATGATTCTGCCACATTCTTATCCCAGTTCTGACAGACCTCTGATTAAATACACCAAGCAAAAAATAGAAAATGCTTATGGCAAATCTTCAGGCAAATACAGCATACTTGGGTTGGATTGTTTTTTGCTGCTTATCTAAATAGAAATGCCAAACAGCAAGAACTTTGTATTCTAGCTGGTAACAAACCAAAAAGGAACTAACTGCTACATTTCTGTTGTCTCGTCTCCTGCTTTTCCTTTATTTCTGATTGCATCAAATATATGTCTGTGCATAGCTTCCTCGCCTCCTAAGCGTTGACTCTCATTAAAGCTCTGGTTTGAGAAACATGCACACATAAATATGCAATTAAATGCAGGCTTTGACTTTTCGCCTGGGAAACGGGAAGGATAAGGTGAGCTAAGCTTTTAATTACAAGTACCCATTCTGAGAGGCAGGGAGTTTGAGCTTCCAACAGCTACCCCTGCTCAGCCTAATCCCCTCTTTCAAGAAAGAAAAAGAAAAGCCCACATGTATCTATCTACAGAAATGTTGACTTAATATAGTCGACATTTCTTTTTTACTATTTGCTATTGTAAACTCTGCTTGAAAACCAGAGAAAAAATACTGTTGTTAAGTGAAGACTTAATGTATGAATGGGACTTTGATTCCTTTTAGATTCTTGCATTGTTCTTTTTCTGTTTTGTTTAAGGCTGTCTCAAGATATACAGAAATGCAAGTATTCTGCACTTTTATAACTGCTTTCATCCAGAATCCCAAATCTCTTTACAAATACTAATTATTGTGATCGAATGTCACTGGAAACTGTTAAATATGCTCCAAAGAGGTTAGACATTTTAAATCCCGCTTTACAAATTAAAAACTAGAACTTGGAAAAGCTAAGCTGCACAGGGGATTTAAAAAAGGTTTTGGTTGAAACAACTGGAAATGACAGCTGTCAAACCAATCCCCTAGTCCATGAACTCATTTGGAACCCTCCATTTCTTGAATTATTATACATGTAGGAAGATGGGTTGCCATTGTGAATTCAGGCACTAAAGATCTCTTTTCCTCCAAATAATATATAACACCTAAAAATATCATTGTAGAGTGGTGGCCTCTCTCCACGTCAAACTCTAAAATATTTCTTTCTGATGAACGTCATTAAAAAACACACAAAAAACAGGGATTGTAATCAGTAATTATTTCTTCCTTTTTTAGTAATTTCTAGATATCTACCAACCAGATTCAGTTTTGTAAGTTTTAAAAAAAGAGATACACACAATGTAAGTATAGGTATGTGTATATGTTTAAGTATGTATATGTGCTTACATATATCATATATTAGAGGCCTGGTGCACGAATTCTTGCACAGGTGGGGTCTCTCGGCCTGGCCAGTGATTGAAGCCTGTTGGGGGAGGGGGGCGGCTGACCAAGGGGTGGGACCCCAGAAGGTTGGCTGGCTGTCCCCTTCCCCCCATCAGGGCCTATGGGGGAGGGGGCGGCTGGCAGAGGAGAGGGAGGTTAACTGGCCTGGGGGAGGGGCCATGGAGGTGGCTGGGGGAGTGCACTGACCACCAGGGGCAGCTTCTGCATTGAGTGTCTGCCTCCTGGTGGTCAGTGTGCATCATAGTGACTGGTTGACCGGTAGTTCTGGTTGTTCGGTCGAAACGGTCACTTAGGCTTTTATATATAGAGATATGCATATATATCTTATAAATATGTATACACATAAATTAAGACACAAAAATTACTTGCATTTAAAATCTTGATGTGAAAAACAACTAAAATGAGAGTCTTTTTTAAAATAAATTTTTATTGATTTTTTAGAGAGAGAGAAGAAGGGAGAGTGATAGAGAGATAGAGACATAGATGAGATGAGAGAGAAACATCATCTTTCGGCTGCATCCTGCATGACTCCTACTGGGGATAGAGCCTGCAACCCTGGCATATGCCCAGACCTGGAATCAAACCCATACCTCTTGGTTCCTGGGTCAACACTCAATCACTGAGCCACATAGGCCGCACCAAAATGAGAGTGTTTTATATAATCATGTGTCAACATATTTCTAGCACTGCCTTCTTATTTCTAAGGGCTTGTCTGTGGTTAGAGTTTTGGTGAAGCAGGAGCATATAACATCAAATAGACTATTAGAACTGATAGTCTAACTTCATCTCAGTATTACCTTAATATAGTTTCCTCTCAAAGACGATTGAGCAAGAGGTGCTTCAGAGACCAAATTTTAAGTAAGTATACACAGCCTAGAAAGTGTGTCTAAAGATCAAGCTGCTTTTAGAATAGGTTATAGATGGCAAGAATTTTACTATGACTTTCATAGGCATGAAGTAAATACATGTGACATTAGGAGATAGAGTAGATATAGAATAAGAATGGAAACATGTTCTATTGTGTATAGATAGGGAAATTAAAGGACTGCCATTGGCACAAATGGATTTTTATTGAGATTGCCAAGTAACTCGCTAATGCTATAAGCAAGTGTTGCCTCAGTTACTCCTGAACTGAATCCTATAGTATTAGACATTTTGTTTCTGAGTCCAAGGAACATGTTTCTCTACCTGGATATGAATCAAAGAGTATTTACATTATATGTGTATATATATATATATATATATATATATATATATATATATATATTGATTGATTTCAGAGAGGAAGGGAGAGGGGAAGAAAGAGAGAAACATCAATGATGAGAGAGAAACACTGGTCTGCTGCCTCCTATACACACCCTACTGGGTTTCAAGCCCACAACCTGGGCATGTGCCCTGACTGGGAATCGAACTACAATCTCCTGGTTCATAGATCAATGTTGAACCACTGAGCAACACTGGCTGGGCTCAAAGAGTATTTTTAGATGGCTCTTTTGGAAGTGGGTGACATTAGGTAGAAGAGATATTGTTTGGTGAATGGGGAAGAGGCTAATAAAACATTTCGTTTAGTTGGCAAGGCACTTTTTTGTGCCTGTCAAATAATTGAAACAATTTATTTCCTTTTCATAAACATCCATTTAGTAGAATTACTTTTATAAATTTTTAAGTCCTCCCAAGGACCCTTCCAGCATAAAGTGATGATTGTAACCTAATATTTCTCAACCAACAATTTTCCTCAAAATATGCTTTTGGTTAAAAGATGATCTTGGTTTTTATGTTCTCAAATTCTATATGTGGAGTGCCATTCTCTAAATTGATCTGATTCCTGCCCTAGCCCAATGTTAGGAAAATCCTAAAGGGTTTGCTACAATTCTAAGTTTTGGCACATGATTACAGGCATATATATCCCCATTCCTGAAACTTGGAGACTCTGGTTTCCTGGATTCTGTCTGTCAACTAGATGATTTGGGCAAAGGTTATATGTGAGAATACATGTTTTAATCTCTGTATGATTTATGTCTATATTTATATATCCACATCTGTATATATTTATCTTTATTACATGAGTTAACAGATATAAAGCATGTGAAAAAGTTCCTGGCCCATTGTTCAAAAAAGTGTTACATGTCACTGCTGCTATTGCTATTTGTTGTTTCATTTGTTATTTTTGGTACTTGTTATATGAGATAATAACCTTCCCAGGAGAGGGTGAACCATAATTTGAAGGGAACCTGCATGATTAGCAACTCTTAGATTGGCTCATCTCACAGCAGACACCCTAACTAACTCTCCATCAAGCAGAATGCTTCACTTCATTTCTAGGGCTGGTATCTTCCACTCTATAAGGTTCCTCCGTGATTGACACTCTATTTCTGATGCTGTCTCCTGGGAAGGAGTTGCAGGACCTTCAGAAAGGGGGTCAATATGGATAACCTTGTAGTCATCTTTGAATAAGCACTCTCCGTGAAGAGGAGTTTTCAGTCTGGCTGAGTATTGGCAAGCTTCAGAGAGTAGGCTACTAGATGTCCTGGGGAAGCTCACCTGGGGTTTTCCTTTGGTTGATCAGGCCCAAAAGACCTTCAAAAGCTGGCCCTGGAGGTTCCGGTACTGTCTCATAGATGGAGATCCACATGAAACTGGGCTCATGTCTCCAGTTAACCACTATTCTGACTGAGAAAGTGAAATTATATCTGGTTTGGAACTAAGCTTTGTGCCGGAATGAACTCTGAGTCATACTCCGTAAGCCCAGGGTTATTATCTATTATCACACATGGAATAACCTCTCCATCTTGTCACTGCCTACCCAGCATCTTCTCTAATTTTTCTCATCCCTGCAGTTCATCTCTCCAGTCTCCATGCGAGGCAGCATATCCTGCCTACTCCCAACATCATCTATTCTAAGAGTGTGTTTTGTTAACAGTGAGATTACATCTGCCCTAATTCCTCAAATCTCCACAAATTAATAGCATAGTATGGCTGTTTAAATCACAGACTTTGGAATCAGTTCAACTCGACTTTGTATTCCTTCTCTAACTGGCTGGTTGTTTGACCTTGGACAGATTATTTAACCTCTATGAGTCTTCCTTTTATTGCCCATAAAATGGTGATATCAATCTATGGAGTTTCTGTGAGGTCTGAAAACAGTGATATATATACAGCGCTTGGGACTAGCCAGCAATTGTTTAATTAAATAAGATGGATATGCAAAATACTTAATACAATATTTTGGTATGGATGAGCACTCAATATATCTTAGCTATTATTAGTATTAGCCCTTTCCCCTCAGTCTCTTCTTAAACCTCTCCCTCCCTCTTCTAGGGTCTTTGGGTAGAACAATAGAATAATGGATCATCTCTGTCCTTCAGCTTCTGAGTGAGGAAAGGTGTCAAGTGTAGGTAGAAGAGAAGTATAAGAAAATTGTTATGGTAATTCTGAATAGGGGGAAATTGATTCCGATTAAAGAAGGAGGTTTCAAAGAAGGCTTCACACAGCAGGCAACATTTGAGCTAACACTTGATGGACTAAAACTGATTGCTTAATGATGAAGAATAAAGAAAGGAGAGAAAGACATGGAAAGTGATGGCAGCCAAATACATTTGACCTGCCATAACTTGCCAGGCAGTAAGAGTGAGGTCAGCAAGCCAGCAGCTGTGTGCTGAGTCAGGGTATAAGACAAATACCTGTTTAGAGCAGTTAGGTTAAATATTCACTTACTGTTTCACTTCTGGAAGAGACTTCAGAGTGAGCAAGCAGAAGGCTAACAGTTACATTCTTATTTTTGTTGTTATTTTAAGGCCTTTATAAAATCTGTAATGAAATAGATTTTTTTCTCAGGAAGCACATTTTTCTGAATCAGAGATAAGATGGTGTGCAGTCTTACTTTGGAGGCAGCCTGCCCAATTGCCCAGTGTACAAACACATCTATCCATATGTAATATATTTGTTGAATCATAAATAACAATGAAAGTATAAACACTCCTCTTTCCAAATATTAATCATGACTAACTAAAAGTTGTTTTGTTTTTTTAAGCCACAAGAGAAACTTCCACCTCAACAATACAGTTGCCTGTGCTTACACACATATCATTTCAAAGAGCATTGCAGGAGCTGGAGCAGCTAGTGGGAGACTGAGAGGAGAGACTAGCAGGACTCCATTCCAGCAGAATCCTTATGGTGATCACTTGTCACTTGCCATTGCATGTGAATCCTACTGGTCCTCTTGCCTCTGTTTCACCTTAGACTTGACTTTCACTTGAGAAATCACTCTTTATCTTTTTCTCCTCTTCTAGAATTCACTTTATTCATCTGACTGGCTGCCTGTTTACCGTGACTATCCTATTACCCACCTTCAGGCTCTTTTTCTCTAAAATATGTATATGTATATAAAATATAAATAGCACATATGCTGCTGTGTTGAACAAGATACCACATATGATGCAAACCAAGAAAAGGTACTTGGGACAGTCCATAGTGAGTAAAATGTCATTGAATCACTCCAGATTATTTAGAAATTCTATAATCAACCTTAGCAAAAATCCATCCTCCCAAAAATTTGTACTTGGACTTTGAAATAATAACTCTGACCCATATATTGTCTTAAGAGACAGATATTGTCCTTTTCTTTTTTTAATACTGTACTTTCTTACTCCATTCTATTTATATGTTTAAAAATATAAATATCCTTCAGATACTCTAAAAATGATTCCTTTCTTTGCTATCATTTACTGGCTTATTTCCCATGTGACTAAATAGGTCCCTTACCCCCTGCATACATTTATTCCTTAATGAAATAAATTAGGAATTTAAATTTGGCTTTTAAATTAGCACTAGGAGTAAAATCTCAAATTCAGCACTATGCCCAGTATTGGACATAAAATTCAACACCAAGCTCAGTGTTGATCTCAATGTCAATTCATTCAATGAATGAAAATAACCAGAGATGCTGGGACCTATTGCGGAGTAAAAGTACTGTATATTTTCTACTCCTGTTACTTTATGTATACTACTGTGTATCAATAATATTTTTGGAGGTAAGTATGAGTCTGTGAAAAAACTGCAGAAACTATTTTGACAATTGCATTAGTAAGTTTGCCAATACGACCTAGGAAAAAACCTGTAATTTCAGGCCAAAAATTATTATACTGCAAATGACCATTGAGTTTTCTTTCAAAATTGTTGTAAAATACAGCTTGACACACAGCTACACTGTGTGTCTTTATCACTCTAAAAGATGTTATATTCTTTTGAGATGCACCCCTAGCTCTCTAGGTATCCTCTTTGAGAAAGATCGTATTTTTTCATAAAGTTCTGCAACAAAAAGTTTCCTGCACTAGTTTGTCACAGATAGTTATAATTCCATCTTTCAGTTAATGAATTATCCTCTGATCAAAATATTAAGATGCAGGGAACTCCCTTCCATTATCAGATCTTAACAGCTTAGCATGGATCTTTTCAGCATAACCCAAGATTTCCTTTCTACCAAAGGAAGCAGGAGACAAATGTCAGTGGGTTGATATGTGAAAAGATAGAATTAGGAATTATGTATATAAGTACAAATGGACCAGAGTGTAAGACTTAAAGGCAGGCCTAGATGTGGAAGTGCAAATTCAGGGTTGGTTAGAATAGGGGATGTGTGGGTTTGGTGACCTGAAGAGTGAAGAAGGCATGAAAAGTGGTTCAAACAGAGGGAGCTATGAAGACCCCCATTTGTCTAAGACTGAACATAAACACTTCAGTAAAGTGAATTACACTTAGACTGTACATATTAATAAGATAAATATGTTATCACCTACAAATGATAGCTTGTTGAAGTGAATAATATCTTCTTCTAGGCAGTAATTTCTACTGAGTTACTATTAAGACAGCATTTCTGAGTAAGCATGATTTGTATCCTACATGACAGATAATCTTTCCTTTCTGTCACGAATAATATACATAACACTCCTTTCACAGGTAGAGGCAAGTAGAGCAGGGCTGACTCTGAAATCTTTGAGTTCTCTGCTGATATTCAATGCTTCCCTAATTGGAATAAACTTTTCACTCTTTTTCAATTCAGGTTATTTCTTAACATTTTCTACCCACCCGAAATAAAGAAGATTTTTAAACTATGTGAGTAAGAACAATTTTACTCTATTATGTAACTTTTGCCATAACCTAGATGTTTAAAAATGGGTATTTATTGAGCACGGAGGGTGTACCTAGGCATTGGCAAAACCATAAGACTGTAATTTACCAGCTTTAAGAAGGCAAAAAGTGAAGACCAGTGACTAGTCTATTTTATAGTACTTAATTATAGGATAACTACAGAGGAGAAGAGCTCTTACAAGCAATTCCTCTTTAAAATACCAAGGATGGCCCTTTGTAATTGTGCTAAATTATTCTTACACGTAGATCACTTAATGCTTTTGGATTCTGCAGTCACGTTCCACTTTTGCCCTAATAAATCCCCTTATCTTTTTCAGTATCCTGAATGTACACCCTGCTTTTGACACAATCAGACCTTTACTGCTTGTTCATGCTCCTCTACCCTTAGCCAGCCCTCATCCTCCATTCACTGGCACTTTATTTCCTCTAAGCCCAAACACATCTTTCCTCCTGGAACTTATTTAGGTCTTTCTGATCTAATGACCCCAGGGCTCTATCATTTGACTAATGACATAAATTTGAGACTAAGAAGTTTGTAAGGTTAGAAGGCTCAGTTTCAAATATTTTCCCATCCTGTGTTTTCAGATTGAGCTGTGCTTTTTTTCATTTATTCTAAACTGAACTTTTTTTCACACATGGGATTTACAAATTTTTTTTCCTGTTTTCTAAATTCCTAAATCTACCTTCTTTACCAAATTCGTAAGCCAAGCTCTACTTGTCAGTTCATTCATTCTGGCTTGAAAGAAGGAAAAAGAAAAGCCATCCACCAGACACTTAACTTGTTTTACTCTCTCACTTTGTGGGGAAAAAGAGACTTCCTGGGTTATATTTATTTTTTTCAGTAAAACTGTTCCTAGGGAAGAAAGTTTATAATGAATGTGAACTGATAAGAAGTAGGCCACACCAGAAGATTCCATTAGTGCCTTTTTTGAGGTGCTTATAATAAACTAGAGGCCCGGTGCACAAAATCTGTGCAAGAGGCTTGGCCCTCGCAGCCATGGTGGCTTGCCTCAGCACTTGCAGCCCTGGCTTCATCCAGAAGGTCATCCAGAAGGATGTCCAGAAGGTCCTTTGGCTGTCCAATCTAATTAGCTTATTACACTTTTATTATTATAAATAGATGTGCTAGAACATTTCCTCATCACAACTCACAATGAAAATAATGTGGTATTAGTTATGATAATATCAAATGCCACTTAGGGAAACATGGTCTTACCTACAAGGAAGTTCTATGGCTGGGATCCCAGGGATAGCTGTAGGTTTATCATTATACTAGAGGCCCAGTGCACAAAAATTTGTGCACTGGAGGTGGTCCCTTAGCCTGGCCTTCCCCCTCTCACAGTCCAGGAGCCCTCAGGGGATGTTCTGCTGATGGCTCAGGCCAGCTCTCCATGGGGAGGCAACCGGCTGATCAGGGGAAGGCACCACCCCCATTACCCCCTCACTGCTGCTGCCTCTGGCCTCCATCTGTGGGAGGCAACCAGGCAATCAGGGGAAGGCGATGCCCCCATCACGCCTCTGCTGCAGCCACTGCCGGCCACCACGGCTTGCCTGAGCCTCTGCCTGGCCCTCGTTGCCTGAGCCTCGGGCCAGCCCTGGCAGCGGCAGCCACCATCCGTCTTCCACGGCTTACCTGAGCCTCAGGCAGCTTCTGCGGCTTTGTCCAGAAGACATCTGCTCTAATTAGCATATTACCCTTTTATTAGTATAGATCATAATCACATAATAAATGAGATAGTGCAAGCACAGGTCAGAACAGTGCTGGACACATAGTGAAAATACTCAGTAAATGTTAGCTTCCCTTCCCATCTTGATATCTGTGGTTTTTCTACATCTTTACTAGTAGTTCTCTCCCCCCCCCCACCCCCCCCCTCTCTCTCTCATCTATCTATCTATCTATCTATCTATCTATCTATCTATCTATCTATCTTTCTGTATGTATGTATATATCTTTGAATGTACCTAAATATTTTTATTTAAAGTATCACAATTATTTTTCTTTGAAATCTGAGGATATTTAATGACCTGCATAGAACATATGATATGGTTTTATGTATGTCAAACTCAGAGGTGATGATCAGCACATTGTGAGCTAAATTGCATGATGAAATATGTGATGGGGAGCAGTAAGTCTCATGCATCTGGGTCCTATCATGCATAACAATTTCCAGTAACAATTCTGACTTAGAAGCTAGTAGACAAAGACCTTTGTCCTACATGCTTTTTGATTTTAAAATCAAGGACAGCCACAGAAAAAACTTAATGTTAATATAACATTGGTAGGTCAACTAGCTCAGCCTCTTTTCAGTAAGCTTCCTTCTAATTTTAAACTGGTCAAAATTGTGTGTTTCAGTGACTACTTCTTGCCTCCTGCTATATATACATTGAGTTTCTAATTCATCCCTTACAATTTCTAGGCTAGATGCTACTTTTAGTTGTTGAATAAACTAGAAGGATGTAAAAGAATTACTATTGCTTAGGTGTTTTCACAGCATATCTATAAAGTGTTTTCATGATATACCTTCTTTCTCAAATTATAGTTTCATGTTTTTATCTTTAATATCTATCATCTTCCTAAGGAACTTTTAAAAAAATTTAGTCTCTGTTTTGCTTTGCCCAATTGTCTTGCCCATGATGAAACTGTGGTGAAAGAAGCACACTTCTCGCTAAACTCTTAAAGAAAAAGATGGATTAGCTACACTCTAACAAGTCATAATTTAACTTAGACAATTAAAATAATACATAATTATTTATAAAGTAAAGCTCTAAATAGGTTAAATGTATTTTCTATTCAGATCCAAATACTTTAGTTCACTAAAATTAGCATTATTATATTACTATTTTATGCACATGAATAAATCTTGAATGGACTAAAATATAAAATATGTTTTCTCAATAGCCCCACATGCTTTACTGGCACAATTAACAGGTATTTTAAGAACATTGAATATAATCACATGCAAGGCTATGATGTAGTAATGTGTTTCTCTAACTAGAAGTGTTGTAAATATTCATGAGTTTAGGTTATTCACACTTTTAGACTGTGACCACTGCCTGACTCACATACATCTATAAAACTCTAGCTGTTCCATTATTAATTCCACATTTATGTAGTTACTTATATTTTCATTTATCCATTCTGTTCCTCAGCCATGCAGTCTATTATTTTTCAGATTACATAACTTATTTAAGATTTAAAAGAATAATTTACATTGAAGTAGTAATTACTTAACCTA
Organism: Plecotus auritus; assembly: GCF_963455305.1. Lineage (NCBI taxonomy): Eukaryota > Metazoa > Chordata > Mammalia > Chiroptera > Vespertilionidae > Plecotus > Plecotus auritus. The sequence continues at coordinate 164,135,563 of NC_137771.1, read as the reverse complement.
TGTTTATCAAGAGCTTATTATATGCAGCACTGTTCTAGATACTGGGAATGAAGAAATATAAATGCAAAGTCCCTGCCATAATAAGTACTCATTCTACTTAGGGGAGATAATTGGTGAAAACTAAATAGGTAAATTTTATAGTAAGTAGGATGGTGTTGAGTGCTGCAGAAAATAATAAAACCATTGAGAGGGATGGTGATTCCTATTCTTATGGTAGTAGTGTTGTGTAGCTGTGTAGGTGTGTGCATGTGCATGTATGTCTGTGTGTTTGTGCATGTGAAATTATTTCTAATAAGGTTGGCAGGAAAGATTTGATAATAATACAACATTTGGGCAGACACTAAAGGAAGGAGTAGAAGCTCTGGAGCAAGGCTATCCAAAAGGAAACAGCAGGCACCAAGAACCTAAGTGTTGACTTTGCCTGCTATGTTAAAGGAACAACAAGGAGAAGGAGAGGGGAGTGGCTGGGAGCAGAAAGAAGGAAGGGAGAGTGATATGAGATAAGGTCTAAAAGTAAATGGGTCGGGCTAAGAGAAAGAAGATCGATCATATTCAGACTCCTAAGGTCTTTGTAAAAATGTTGACTTTTTAAAAGGACTACACAATCTGCCATGTGTCTTTTTTATTTTTATTTTGTTTCATTTATTAAAGTATAATTTATAAAGAATAACATACAATGGTCTTAAATTCTCAGTTCTAATGATCTTGACATTATACATTTGTATATGTCCATGCAACTACCACCCAGAATAAGATACAGGACATTTATATCACACCAGAAAATCCCTGCAGGCATTTTTCCATTCAGTTCTCCCCTCATTCTGTTCTTGAACTTTATATAAATGGAACCATTTATTATGTACTCTTTTGTATCTGGAATCTCTTGCTAAATGTAATGTCTCTGTGATTCATTCCTATTGTTATATAAATTTATTTTTATTGCTGTGTAGTATTCTAATGTTTATTACCCATTTTCCTATCGATGGATATTTGGGCTGTTTCTAGTTTACATTATCATGAATAAGGCTGCTATGATGTCTTTTTGAGAATGTGTATTTATTTTGATTATACACCTATCTTTGAACCTGGGTCATGGGGTAGAGGTATGTTCAGCTTTATAGTGAACTGCCAAACAATTCTCCAAAGTGGCTGTATAATTTTATACTCCCACCAGCATTTTATAAGGGTTGCTCTCCACTGGTATTGCAAATATTTTTAAAATTTACTCATATAAGTGGGTCTGAAATGGTCTGTCTTTGTTGTTCTGTTTGCATTTCTCTTTGGTTCATGATGATGATGAGCACTTTTGCTTTGATTATTCCTTTATCTTCCTTTGTGAACTGCTTTTTCAGGTGTTGTGCTATGTTGTAAATGAGTGGCTTGGTTTTATATTGTTTATTTGTGCAAGTTCTTTATGTGTTTTCTCAAAAAGTGCTGTTTTCACACATATGTATTGCAAATATTTTCCCCAGTGTGTAGTTTGCTTATTTCATTTCCTTAGTGGAATCTTTTGATGAGCAAAAATTTTTACTTTTCATGAAATCCAACTAATCATTTTCTTCTTTTCAGATTAGTCCTTTGTGTGCTGCTTAATACATTTTGCAAACCTTTTCTCTATTTTCTTCTAGATGTTTTACAATATTAGTTTTTACATTTAGGTTTATGATGTATCTCTAATAATTTTTTATATATAAAATGATGTAGGGGTGGAATAGTTTGTCTTTTTCATGTAGCGATTCATATGTTACAAAGACTTTTCTTTCTCAATTGTATTGGCTCAGTGGCTTAATTGAACATCAATAGACCATATACACTGAGTGGCCAGATTATTAGGATCTCTGAACACATAACAATCTGGCCACTCAAATTATATATATAAATTGTATATTACTCTTTTATTAGATAGGATATATATGTATATACTCTTTTATTAGATAGGATATATATGTATATATATCCTATCTAATAAAAGAGTAATATGTAAATGAACCATTCTTCTGCTACACCCACAAGCCACGCCCACCAGCCAATCAGGAGCAAGTATGCAAATTAACCGAACCAAGATGGCTGCAGCCACGGAGTGAGCAAGAGGCTTGGGTTTCCCCTGCAATGGAAGATGCCAAGCTTTATGCACACCCTGGCCGGCCTAGGACTCCGCTCAAGGCTACAAAGTTTCAATTATAGAAGACAAATAAATCCCAACAAAAATGGAAGCAGCCACGGAGCTGGAGAGAGCAGGAGGCTTGAGTTGCCCCCAGTGATGGAGGAAGCCAACCTTCCACAGCCCTGGCCTGCCTTGGCCTCCACTCAAGGCTACAAAGTTTCAACTATAGAAGATAAATAAATACCGACAAAAATGGCTGCGGCCACAGAGCAAGCAGGAGGCTTGGCTCTGCTCAAGGCTACAAAGTTTCAATTATAGAAGATAAATAAATCCCAGATACCAGGGCCTCCGCTTGCGTGGCCGGGGGGTGTGGCCAGCCTGCAAACCACCACAGGCCCCTCGCCCAGGCTGCCCCACACCCCAAGGGAACCCCCACCCTGAACCCCCACCCTGATCAGGTCAAACCAGCCAGCTCCCACCCATGCACCAGGCCTCTATTCTATCTAATAAAAGAGTAATATGTAAATTGACTGTCACTCCAACACACAAGATGGCTGCCCCCATGTGGTCAAAGATGGCTGCCCCCATGTGGACACAAGATGGCCACCACAAGATGGCCAGCAGCAGAGGGAAGTTGGGAGGGACCAGGCCTGCAAGGGAGGGCAGTCGGGGGTGGTCAAGCCTGCAGGGGAGGGCAGTTAGGGGTGACCAGGCCAGCAGAGGAGGGAAGTTGGGGGCGACAGGGCCTGCAGGGAAGGGCAGTTGTGGGGGAACCAGGCCTGCAGGGGAGGGCAGTTAGGGGTGACCAGGCCTGCAGGGGAGGGCAAACAGGCTGGCAGAGGAGCAGTTAGGCATCAATCAGGCTGGCAGGGGAGTGGTTAGGGGGTGATCAGGCTGGCAGGCAGAAGCAGTTAGGTGCAATCAGGAAGGCAGGCAGGCGAGCAGTTGGGAGCCAGCAGTCCTGGATTGTGAGAGGGATGTCCGACTGCCCATTTAGGCCTGATCCTACCGGGATCAGGCCTAAACGGGCAGTCAGACATCCCTCGAGGGGTCTCAGTTTGGAGAGGGTGCAGGCTGGGCTGAGGGACACACCCCCCGTGCATGAATTTTGTGCACTGGGCCTCTAATATATATATATATTAGAGGCCCAGTGCATGAATTCGTGCATGGGTGGGGTCCGGCCAGCTTGGCCAGGGGGAGGGGACATGGGCAGTTGACTGGCCTGCCTGCTGGTTGAACTCCTGGTCAAGGGGACAATTTGTGTATTAGCCTTTTATTATATAGGATATACACTGAGTGGCCAGATTATTATGCGTTCAGAGATCATAATAATCTGGCCACTCAGTGCATACCTTACATTTTAAAAGATTACTGGTTACTATGTTGATAATAAAATGTAGGAAGCAGAGTTAACTGTTAAAAGAGTATTGAAATCATTCAAGTGATAAGCTTGGACAGCATTAGCAGCAGATCTAATTTTGGACATGTTTTGACAGTAAACCAGGAAGATTTGTTACTAGATTAGATGTGGTTTATAAGGGAAGAGAAGACATTAGGCATGGCTCCAAATTGTCTGGGTTGAATGACTAGTAGAAAGATGGAGAGATAGAATTTCTGTTTACTAAGATGAGAAATATTGTGAAAATAGCTTTGCATGACAAAGTCTGCAGATATACAGACATGTTTATTGATCTCCAAATGGAGATGTTCATGGATGTGAACAATTGTCATTAATTTTATTTTTAGAAGCCATTTGTGATTTCTCAGGGGTATTTATGGAAATCTAAATCCCTATATCCAACTGCCTACTAGACATTTTTACCTGGGATGCACTCAAGACCTCTATATTTAAAACTACATTTAACAACTCACCATACCCTTGCTTTCTACATTTTTTTAATGGCTGGATGATGTTCAAATTAAACAAAAACATTGGAGTCCTTCCAGATACTTCCCTCTCACTTACATTATATCTAAGTCTTATCATTTGCCAAGACCTAGCAACATGTATATTAAAAATATGCACAAAAATGACCTTTCATTTATATCTTCTTTATAAGTCTTGTGTAAGCATTTTTGAGACCATATTGGTAAATATTCTCACTAATTTCTACTCCCTTGTTTTTGTTTACTAAGAAAATCTAGCTCCACTGAAGAATAGTAAATGCAGCACATGTTGGTTAGAAGTTTTGTTCTATCTCTTCCTACCTGTATTGCTTCAGACAAATGAGGAACCATCTCTGTAAAATGAAGATAACATTGGCAATAACCACAAAAAATTGTTGGGTAGATTAAATTACTTAAAAACTGTGAAGTACTTAGTTCTTGGAATAGGGCACTCAGAGTATGTTAGCTGTTTAGCTCATATTTTTATGATTTCTAACCATGAAACATCACCCCCCCCACAATACCTCTACCCCCTTAAGCTCAGCCATATCATCTCCCACTTGGAATACCTATTACATTATCTGCCTAACTGTTTTCCCTGCAACCAAGTGGCAACTATGCCAGTGATCATTTTTCTATGAAATGGGAACCTATTCAATTTATCTATAACATAAGAATTATGCAATAGCTCAAAAATTGCCTACATGATAAATTTAAATACACACTGTATAGCATTTATAATATTATCTTGCTATCCTTCTCTCTCACCAGTCCCCAATTTATCACTTTCTAGTCTCGACTCAAGAAAACTTTTATTGATTTTCATACATTTGTTTACGCATGAGTCTGTTTATCCACTGGACTGCTCTCTCACTAAGGATAGATGAAGTATCTTTCCATCAGTGGGACAACAACATGAAGCACAGTTCCTGACACATGGTAGATGGGCCATGATATTTTTCAGTAGATAAAAACTTACATAGATTGTCTGTAATTTTCAAGAGGATGAAATGCAAGGCTAACACATATTCTACTTTCTCTTCCAAATTTTCTTTCAATACAACTTTTTCCATATTCTTAGCCTAAGCAAACTTAACCCACAGGAATAATTTGCCTATAATGATAATTCGTCCAAGACTGAAATATTTTATTTTAAGGCAGAACAGAAATATAATTTTACTTCTCTATAAAATAATTCTTTTTAGCCTGATTATTTTATGTCTAAACAATAGAAAGGGGTGTTATTTTAAGTGTCAGAGAAGAAGGTGTCTTCTTCAGTGATCTTTATAAGTTTGCTAAGAATTCAAAATCTAGCAGGAAGATAGACATATAAACAAATGATCATCCTGTATAATAAAAGCCTAATATGCTAAGTGTCCAGTCATCTGGTCATCTGTTCAACCAATCAAAGTGTAATATGCTAATGATATGCTAAGACCATTCAACCGCTCACTATGATATGCACTGACCACAAGGAGGCAGACAGACAAATGGTGGATCAGTTGCTATGACATACACTGGCCACCAGGAGGCAGAAGCTCCAACCAGTAGGTTAGCTTCCTGCTGGGGTTCAGCCAATCAGGACTGAGTGAGAGGGGCCAGACATGCCCTGGAGACCTCCCATGGTTCCTCCCTTGCTGGCCAACCTCCCACGCCGCTCCCCAGCCCCAATCATGCACCGGTGAGGTCCCTCAGCCTGGCCTGTACCCTCTCTCAATCCGGGACCCCTTGGGGGATATTAGAGAGCTGGTTTCAGCCCAATCCTGCAGGCCAGGCCAAGTGACCCCACTGGTGCACGAATTCATGTACCGGGACTCTAGTAATAAAATAAGAAAGAGAAGAGACAATGTCATTAGGTTCTCATTGCCTAAAATAGTGTCTGGTTGAGAATAGGTATTTGCTAGGTGAATGTAAAGGAGCCTGATTTAAGCCTGACAATACACTGAGTGGCCAGATTATTATGCGTTCAGAAATCATAATAATCTGGCCACTCAGTGTAATGAAGTTTAATAAATGGCCACTTTCACTTTCTCCTAATGTGTGAGAATTCCATGTGTATAAGCTGTGTGTGTGTGTGTGTGTGTGTGTGTGTGTGTGTGTGTATCATTAGCACTTCTACCAGGTCTTTCATAAAGGACCTTGTTTATTGAGGGATTAAGGGACCTATGTGTTATAATGTTTTGCTGAGGCTCAGTCTGGATTTGGAGGACAAAAGACTATGAAGAGGGAAAAAAATTTCCTTTCATTGGCTTTGTTTTAGTATTCTCATAGATAACTACTACCTTCTGTCCAAACTACACCAGCTTTAACTCCTAGACTCTGTCTCATGGGCTTCAATTCCATCTGTTTCACCTTCATGAAATTACTTTCTCTGCTCCTCAACTACCAAAATCGTACTTGCCTCTTAATTCCAACTCAAAAGCTCCTTCTACCATGAAGCCCAGTAAATCTCACCCTCCTTCAACATCAACAGCACTGTCTTTTTGGTTCCATTCATAGCACTTGATACCAGCTGTTTTAAATTCCATGGTTTGAACACATATCCTATATATTCCAATGTGGAGAACTCTCAGTAGTGCAAGAGGCATGGTCTTTGAGTCATGCAGATTATTCACCCCAGTCTTGTTTTGGGCAAGCTTATATAATTTACTTGAGACTCATTTTGTCATCTGTAAAGTGGAGAGAATAACACACAGGACTAAATCAGATAGTATCAATGAAGATAACATTAAGATGCTCAATAACCTGCACTATTCTACCATAGCTTTTTCTTATGACTATAAACTTCTTGATTCTTCTTTTTTTTTAAGTCTAGAAGAGTACATAACAAAGTATTTGTATAACATTTTTTAATAAACTTATTTTTATAATAGTTTTAGATTTACAGAAAAACTGTGAAGGTAGTCCATAAAGTTCCCACTTACCTTGCACTAAATTTCCCATTTTAATTTCACTATACCCATGTAGTGGTTTGAGAATTGTTAACCTGTACACCCAAGGGAAGCAACTTTATCAACTTTCTTTTTTTTTAATAAATCTTTATTGTTCATATTATTACAATTGTTCCTCTTTCCCCCCCCATAACTCTCCTCCACCCGGTTCCCATCCCACCCTCTGCCCTTACACCATCCCCCCACTGTACTCATCCATAGGGGTACGATTTTTGTCCAGTCTCTTCCCGCACTTCCCACACCCCTATCTCCCTGAGAATTGTCAGTCCACTCCCTTTCTATGCCCCTGATTCTATTATATTCACCAGTTTATTCTGTTCATCAGATTTTTTATTCACTTGATTTTTAGATTCACTTGTTGATAGATATGTATTTGTTGTTCATAATTTTTATCTTTACCTTTTTCTTCTTCTTCCTCTTCTTAAAGAATACCTTTCAGCATTTCGTATAATACTGGTTCGGTGGTGATGAACTCCTTTAGCTTTTTCTTATCTGTGAAGCTCTTTATCTGACCTTCAATTCTGAATGATAGCTTTGCTGGTTGTAGGTTCTTGCTATTCATCACTGAATATTTCTTGCCACTCCTGTCTGGCCTGCATAGTTTCTGTTGAGAAATCAGCTGACAATCGTATGAATGCTCCCTTGTAGGTAACTAACTGTTTTTCTCTTGCTACTTTTAATATTCTCTCTTTGTCTTTTGCTCTTGCATTTTAATTATGATGTGTCTAGGTGTGGTCCTCTTTGGATTCCTTTTGTTTGGGGTTCTCTATGCTTCCTGGGCTTGTAAGTCTATTTCTTTCACCAGGTGGGGTAAGTTTTCTGTCATTATTTCTTCAAATAGGTTTTCAATATCTTGCTCTCTCTCTTCTTCTGGCATGCCCATAATTCAGATGTTGGTACGCTTGAAGTTGTCCCAGAGGCTCCTTACACTATCTTCATATTTTTGAATTCTTTTTTCTTTTTGCTTTTCTTTTTTGCTTCTTTGTATTTCAAATCTTTGACTTGATTTTTCTGATCCTCTAGTCTGCTGTTGGATCTCTGTATAATATTTTTTATTTCAGTCAGTGTATGCTTAATTTCTAGTTGGTCCTTTTTCATATCCTCGAGGGTCTCGCTAAATTTATTGGCCTTTTCTAGAAAATTCTTGAAAAACCTTGTAACCGTGGTTTTGAACTCTATATCCAGTCGTTTGCTTTCCTCCATTTCTTTCATTTGTGACCTGTTTCTTTGTCTCTGCATTTTGGCTGCTTCCCTGAGTTGATAGAGTGGCTTTGTGTGCTAGGTGTCCTATAGGGCACAGTGGCTCAGCCTCCCCAATTACTTGAGGTGGACACTCTTGATGCACCCTTTTGTGGGCTGTGCGCACAGTCTTGTTGTAGTTAAGCCTTGATTTTTGTGGGTATCACTGGGAGGAATTGACCTCCAGGCAAATTGGCTGTGAGGATCAGCTGTGTCTATGCTGGGAGAACTTCTGTGCTGGAGACCCCCTTATGAGACAAGACTTGCAAAATCCTCTGTGCTCAGCTTGGATGGGGTGGAGTTTCAGGGCGGAGCAGACAGCAATGGCTTCCTGTCAGCCCTGCCCTAAGAGGCCCCCAAGTCTCAGTGTCCCTTGATAATTGCTGCAAGCATCTTTGAGAGAAAGTCGCCCTCGAGTTTCGCCTGCTGCCAGACAGTCCAGTTTCTCCCCAAATGAGTCTGGGTCCCCAGAGTCTCGCCTGGAACTGGAGTTCAGTGCAGTCGGGAGCTTTTGTCTCCCTCCCGATTGAGAAAGCCAGCCGCATACTCAGTTGCCAGTTGCCACCCACAGGTTGAGAACCACTAGCAGGGTCACCTAAGACTGTGGTCGGCAAACTGCGGCTCATGAGCCACATGCAGCTTTGGCCCTTTGAGTGTGGCTCTTCCACAAAATACTATGGCCTGGGCGAGTCTATTTTGAAGAAGTGGCGTTAGAAGAAGTTTAAGTTTAAAAAATTTAGCTCTCAAAAGAAATTTCAATCATTGTACTGTTGATATTTGGCTCTGTTGACTAATGAGTTTGCCGACCACTAGCCTAAGACCATCAGAAAACACAGATATTTACATTACGATTCATTAACAGTAGCAAAATTATAGTTATGAAGTAGCAACAAAAATAATTTTATGGTTGGGGGTCACCACAACATGAGGAACTGTATGAAAGGGTTGAGGCATAAGAAAGGTTGAGAACCACTGCTTTAAAGTATAGAAGTTGATAGGTACACAGGAGATAAAATACCTAGAGATGATAATTATATGTAAGCATTTGTCTTTAATAGCAGATTGATGGAAATTACATATGTTGTGCTATTTTTTTAAAATAGAATCTGTGCTCAGGGAGCCTCAAAACCTCTCCAGATTGAAATGCAACATCCCTTACATCTTAGAAGCAGAATTTGTATTGGGGCACCATTTCTGAAGCAGGAAAGAAAACACACCATCCTCACTGAAGCATGCCAATTCTAAGGCTGCTTCACATTCCAAATGGAATTGTTTTGCCTTTCTTAGCTTTCCCTTTAATCTGTTTCCAAGCTATAATCTGTAGACAACTGTTTGCCCACCTACCTGTCATTAGGGCATTGTGAGACACTATGTATTTATTCCATATTAAATGTAAAAATTACTTTAATGCAGCACTGAGCTAAAAATACTATAGGCACTCCAGAAAATAAAAGCAGAAACTTCTAACTTAATGATCCCTTAGAAGAATAATCTCAGCTTCATTGTGTATCTTATGCATATCACAATGCACATTTGACGTGAAGCTGAAAGATAAATAAGATAAACCACTTTCATCCTAACACTTATTAAGAAGGATTAGAAAAATATATTAAGGGCAAGCTGGTTCTTACTTTTCCCCCTGTTTTGCTCTTGTGTGTCTCTCTGGGTAGGGCGTTCTTAAGTCATATTTCTGAGATGTACACAGAAGTAGGGCAGAGAAGAGAATTATGCTCAAATGTACAACCTAGTTGAATGTGTCTTTTCAGTCATAGAAACTATCAATCCAATTTTGCACTGAAATAGTTTAATATTTTTGTGTTTCTTTTAATTGTAGAAGGGTGTTTACTTAATCAGTAATTATTTCTCAAAAGTCTACTTTGGCCATGGAATGCTGATAAATTTTGAACAGACACCAAAAGTTCAAGGAGGTAGGTCAGATTTATTACCTACTTGGAGAAAATAGAGTTCAACTCATAAGATGTGAATAATGAAGCAGGATATGATTAAGTGCTTTGTAAGTGGTACAGACCAGTTGTTACAATGAAAGAAATACTTGTGGCATTGCATGAGAAAATTAGATGAGAAAATAGTCTCCTGGGACTATTGGTACAGTCAGAGTTCTATAAGCACTCAGAAAAAGAGAAGAGAGAGAGATCATCATGGAACCAGAGTATTTAAGAAAGACATTTAAAAAAAGGCAACTAAACGAAGGTATCGATTAGTTGTTGTTTTTTTCTGCATAACAAACCATGCCAAGACTTAATGATTTAAAACAACTAATTTATTTAGTTCATGATTTTGTGGATGGCTGAATAGTTATTCTAGTCAAGGCTGGTTCTGCTCATTTTCATGGGGTTTCTGGGCAGCTGTTGGTTTGGCTGATGGCTGGTAATTAAGGATGGCCTCATTCCATGCCTGGGGACTTTCCAATGTCAGCTAGAGTGGTCCTCCATCATGCTAGTTTAGGGTCATTAACATGTTGTTCTCAAAGTTCCAAGTGCAATAAGAGTGGACAAGTTCTAGTGCAAAACCACTTTTTTAAAAAAATTTGCCGAAAGAGTTTTTATTCTGTATTTGTAGCTTTATTTTTATTGTTGACACTACTTCAGATGTCTCCATCCCCCAAACCCCCTTTGTCCACCCCTACCCAGCTCTATCCCCCTTCTCTCTGTTGTCTGTGTCTATGGGTTATGGGTTAATCATGTGTGTTCTTTGGCTAATCCCTTCACCTTCTTTCATTCAGTCCCCCTCCCTACCCAAGCCATCAGTCTCTTCCATCTATCCATGATTATTTTGCTCATCATTTTATTTTATTCATTAAATTCCACATATAAATGAGATCATATAGTATTTGTCTTTATCTGACTGGCTTATTTCACTTAGCATAATAATCTCCAAGTCCATCTATGCTGTCCCAAAAGGTTAAGATTTCATTCTTGTTTATGGCTGTGTAGCATTCCATTGTGTAAATGTACCATAGTTTTATTATCCACTTATCTATTGATGGGCACTTGGGCTGTTTCCAGACCTTGGCTATTGTAATGCTGCAGTGAACATAAGGGTGCATATATTCTTTCAAATTAGTGTTTTGGGTTTATTTGGATAAATTCCTAGAAGTGGAATTGTTGGCAGTTCCATTTTTAATTTTTTTGAGGAAACTCCATACTCTTTTCCACAGTGGCTGCACCAGTCTGCATTCCTATCAACAGTACACAAGGGTTCCCTTTTCTCCACATTCTCACCAAGACTTGTTTTTTGATTTATTGATGGTAGCCATTCTGACAGGTGTGAGGTGATATCTCATTATGGTTTTAATTTGCATCTCTCTGATGATTAGTGACATTGAGAATTTTTTTCATATGTCTCTTGACCATCTGTATGTCCTCTTTGAAAAAGTATCTATGCAGGTCCTTAGACCATTTCTTAATTGGATTGTTTGTCTTCCTGGTGTTGAGTTGTATAAGTTCTTTACATATTTTGGAAAATGATCCCCATATCAGATGTATCATTGGCAAATATGCTCATTTTTATTTTTATTAACTTTATTGGGGTGACATTGGTTAATAAGATTATATAGGTTTCAAGTGTAGACTTCTATGGTATATGATCTGTATATTGCATGTGTGCCCAGCACACAAAGTCAAATAAGTTTCTATCACCATATATTTGGCTCCCTTTACCCTTTACTACACCTCACCCCCCCCACTTCCCTCTGGTAACCACTATACTGTTGTCTGTGTCTATGAGTTTCAGTTTTATAACACACATATGAGTAAAATCATCTGGTTCTTAGCTTTTTCTAACTGAGTTATTTTGCCAGGTATAATATTCTAAAGGTCCATCCATGTTGTCCTAAATGACAGTTTTTCATCTTTTCTTATGGCTGAGTAGTATTCCATATTATATATGTACCACATCTCTTTATTCAATTATCTGTCAAAGGACAGTTCATTTGTCTTCATGTCTTGACCACCATGAATAATGCTGCAATGCACATAAGGATGCATATATCTTTGCAAATAAATGTTTTCAAGTTTTTTGGATAAATACCAAAAATAGGGATTGCTGGGTCATATGGTGACTCCATTATTAATTTTTTGAGGAACTGCCATACTGTTTTCCATAGTAGCTGTACCAGTGTACATTCCTACCAGCAGTGAATGAGAGTTCATTTTTTCCACAACTTCTCCAATATTTGTTATTACTTGTCTTGTTGATAATAGCCATTCTAACAGGTGTGAGGTGGTATCTCATTATAGCTTTGATTTGCATTTCCCTAATAGCTAGTAAAGTTGAGCATCTCTTCATATATCTGTTTGCCATTTGCAAAACCACTTTTAAAGTCTCTGCTTGTCATATTGCCAAAGCTAGTCACAAGACAAAGTGAAGAAATGGATGCCACATTTTGACTGGAGAATGTACAAATTCACATCACAAGGTGGTATTTATGTGAGGATTGAAAAAGAAGGGCCATTTTATTAATATATTACAGTATATGAAGCAATAAGCAAAGATGTAGTTTTTGTGGAATAGAGTTCATGTTGAAAAGAAATGAAAAAAAAATATAAGTTGGATGACCTCAAATGAACCACTGGAGGAATTTTGCCAGTAGAAAGAAGAGATGATTAAATTATCTTCTTGAGGACAGTTTGGAAGAGAGACAATCTAGAGAAACATTCATGTTTGTGAAAGCAGCTAGCAATATTTGGTACCTAGCAGGTGCTCACTATGTGATTTCTATATCTTAATCAAAATCCAGATGTGAAGTAATAAGGACATGCACTGTGGTAAGGTATGAATGCAAAGAGAATGCCATATCTGAAATGTAATTTGGAATGAATTATTAGTATGCCTTGATTACTGATGGGTTTTGGAGTTAGGGAAGATAAGTAGAGGAAATAAAAAAGGTAGCTTCAAAGTTTCAGTTCTTAGTGAGAGGAAGACTGGTAATGCCTTAAACAGTGGTTCTCAATCTTTCTAATGCCGCGACCTTTAATACAGTTCCTCATGTTGTGGTGAACCCCAACCATAAAATTATTTTCATTGCTACTTCATAACTGTAATTTTGCTACTGTTAATGAATCGTAATGTAAATATCTGTGTTTTCCGATGGTCTTAGGCGACCCTGCTAGCGGTTCTCAACCTGTGGGTTGCAACCCACAGGTTGAGAACCACTGCTGTAGAGCCTAAGACCATCGGAAAACACAGATATTTACATTACGATTCATTAACAGTAGCAAAATTACAGTTATGAAGTAGCAATGAAAATAATTTTATGGTTGGGGTTCACCACAACATGAGGAACTGTATTAAAGGGTCATGGCATCAGAAAGGTTGAGAACCACTGCCAGATACAAAGTAGGAAGAAAGAATAAACTGAAGTAAGGTTTTGTTTGGACACATTAAATTTTTGTGGATGACAACATATTTCATTGATTATTATCAGTGGGGCATTGGAAATATGGGTGTGAAGCTTGAATAAGGGTCAGGAATGTATAATTAAATAGAGATTATTGTCTATCTTCCACCTAGAGATGATCTGGAAATATGATAATTGGATGAATTGTCTGAGACGGGGTGGGGGGGGGTAGACAGATAAACATATATGGACATTAAAGAATGATCACTAGAGAATGAAACCAGAAAATAATTTTTTTAAAAAGAGCAGAGGAAAGAGTGATCAAAAGACTGGGGAGTGGGGAGTGGGGAATAGGAAAGGTTTTTAAAACAATTCCCTGAGTTTTTATCAGGAATATTAGAAAAGAGAAATTAGCTGTTGTTTCATAGGAACAATAACAAACAAAAGAAGTTAACATAAGGTTGACAGCAGTGCAGAAGAGCAGTCTATAAAGATACCTGAGGTGCAACTCCCAGTTGCAAATACCTCCCCTGGATAAATGGGAAGATCTAATCTCTAAACTTTCTGTGTTTGGGTTCATCAGCCAGACTCACCATTAGAAACAGAGCAGTTGGACATGAAGATAAGAAAATTCTGTGACCTGGGCAGATACATGGGCAGAGTCAATATTTTTCACTCATTTTGTTCTTCTCATTTCTGCTTTTGAAAATGATGCAAAGTTTGATATTTCCCAGTGTTGGATGTATGTCCAGTGTTTGCTCAGCCACTCATTGATTATGAGATACAAAGCTGGTGGAAATAGACACCTCACCAGAGCTCACTGTTTATTTTGTGGTCACTATTCATAGGACCCCCTAGAATTGTGTAGCATAAAATGTCTGTGACCATTTGTGACAGCTTAGGGTGAAAGGGAATTACCTTTGCATGCTTTACACTCTTATGTGGAGGAAGACAGAAAGAAAACAAACACTGCAATTGGAAAATCCCAAAATTTTTCATAGAAAGATCAGACAAAGGAATCAGTGACCAGAGAGAATTGTGCAGGAGATTCTGAGACATTTTTGTTTGGAGGACAGCGATTAGACAAGATCCTCCGAAATAGCGTTCCTGTTGGAGATAAGTACTAGTAGATGCCAATGGCAGAAGACCAAAAATGCCAGAGTGTATAGTTTGGATATCATTCCTATGTTGTATAGAAATTTGAGGGATAGGAACATGTTCAGAAGAATTCAGAGTGAAGGGAAGCAGTTAGGGCAGTGGTCGGCAAACTGCAACTTGGGAGCCACATGCGGCTCTTTGGCCTCTTGAGTGTGGCTCTTCCACAAAATACCACGGCCTGGGCGAGTCTATTTTGAAGAAGTGGCGTTAGAAGAAGTTTAAGTTTTAAAAATTTGGCTCTCAAAAGAAATTTCAATCGTTGTACTGTTGATATTTGGCTCTGTTGACTAATGAGTTTGCCGACCACTGAGTTAGGGGATACTTTCAGGCAGAATAATTCATTTTGTGTGTTTTTTTATCTTAAGAATTATGTATATGTAAAACAGCATAAATTCCTTTGATCTGATATTGGTAAATATTCTGGGATAAAGAAAATCTATGTGATATTCCTTTCACATTTATTTTATAATTTATTTCTGGATTCCTAGGGACATTGTAAATTGAGTACTTTTCACTTGAATAGTGATTTTTCAACTATTGTAATGTAAGAAAACTTACATACGTACATTGAATAAAACTCAACAGTTATTGAAAATGAATTAACAGGCATCAATACCAAGCATGTTGTCCTAATATACTATTTTTCTTATTCTTCTCTTTAAATTATATGATGTAAGTTAAGACTGTCATAATCTTGTTGACTTGTTTAATTTGATAAGCAGAATTGTTGAATTGATATGAAGAAATCAATGGCTAATCAGTTTAATAGCAATCATTACTAAACATATTTATGGGAAACTAATTACTATATAGTAATGTCATGTCAAGTGTGAAAAAGCATAAAATATACTAGGATGTGTCAACAAGCAATGTCAGAAAGTGCAATGGACTATAAACCCATTAAACATGTATATTTTTAAGCACTTTACTTAGACAAATCATGAAACCTCCGTGATAACTTGCAAAATTTGCAAATTAGTAATATTGCACTTCCAAGCAAGCCACAACACATTCTTGACCTGTTTGAACATTCACCATATTCAACACAACTTACCATTGAAATGCTATTGATGATTCAGATTTTAGCTTTTTTTCTGAAATTCTGGTGATGATCTTAGGAAGGTGATGAAAACTAATTGTTTAAGCAATTCCATATAGATCTCGCCTATTTCCTCACAATATTTTGTACTTCATAATTCAGCTTATTTTAGTGGATATGCTTGCCTTATAAAATGGGAACATGATGTATGAGACAATGGAAAGCCAAATATTAATGTTAGTTCAGAACTCTGTGGATTGACTAGCATGGTCAGGAAACATTGGGTCTGAGTTAGGAGTTGAAATGGGGGCTTTGTGAGCAATGAGGGAAAGAAGAAAGTGCTTACAAAAATTTGAGAGGCATGTAAAGATAATTGTGCTTATTTCAGAGTTCTAAAATCATTTTAGAATCAGAGAGAACAAACATATTGATGTTAGGAAGTTAACACTTATTAACAGATGTTTTTTCAGCTGTCAATTATATCCATCTTTCTCACTACATCTCAGACATAGACACATACACCTGACAAGGAGTGAAAAATATTTCTTCCACCCTTCTAGATTCTTCTGGCTGGTTTAAGAATTAAGTTGCTGTGAGACAGATTAACAGGAGAAAATCAAATTTAATTTTGTACCAATGGTGGTCTCATAGATATGAAGCCTGAATGACAAAGCAAGGAGCTTTCATAATTTTTAGACAAAGAAAGAATAACTTTGTTAGGCTTGGATACTAATTAGTAAATAATCTAAACAGAGTTTATTTACCCAGTCTTCTCAGCCCTGGATTTCCTATGTCAGGTAATCAGGATGACCCTTTACCTCCTGGTGCAGCAAGGATTCCTTTCACAAGGGAGATTTATGTCCCACTTTCAGGAAGACAGAAAGGAAGGTCAGAGTGTCCTTCTTGCATAGCCAGTTTCTCAAGTACCTTTAATTCAAACTAATCAATGTGCTAAAGTGGCATATTTTAGGATGGCAAATTTTGCTTCCCTTCAATCCAACCTTTGAAACTGCCCTAAGAAGTCGAGATGGTAGATTGTGACATTTCACTGAACCAGTCTCTTAGTATGGATGATAGGTAAGTTCGGGTAAAGGGTTCTGTCTCATTTCAGAAGATGGCAATGCTGGAGGGCTCACAAAGCTAGACCTATGATGCAAGCAATTGGGTATAAGGCATTTCTAGGAACACAAAAGAAAACCAATGATTAATGATTTTGATTTGAGCAAATTGTATGCCAGTTTCTGAGTTCTGAGAGTAGCCTGTGGAAAAGAGTTATAGATGTCAGGATCAAAGCATCCTCTGTACTTGGTCCCAGATGATATTATCAGGTGTTCAGAAAAACTCTCAGAGGCCCTCACAACAGGCACACAAATTGTCTACACATGGAATGTTGACGTGATTTCTCTAAAGTTTATCTAGCATAAAGTTGGCAGAGTTTCAGGAAAAAGGGCTGTTTTGACTCTCAAAGATTTCAGATCAGAAGTGCGGGTGGGAAGAAAAATTGGAAATATTAATCTGGAGAGTTGTATATGCACATGTACTTTCCATTCAAAGGCTTGGCAATAAAACCAGTGTTTCCAACTGGGTCCTGTTACAAGAAGAACAGATTCTCATTGAACTTCTGTAAATAGTGACAATATTTCCATGGAAATAAGAATATTAACTAAGTTTGGAAATTCTGGAAGGATCAGGAAGGGAGAACAAAATAGATAAATGTCTCCATTCTGCTTACACATGTGTAATTTACCAAATTGTTGCAATCATAGTTAGCTTAAGAGGAAAGGCTTCCTTATATCTGGAAATAAAAATTAAAGAACCAGCAATACTTCAAATAAAAATTTATAAAGTTATAATCATCTTGATCAGTTCATTCGGTCCTATGGTTTTGATTTTTGTTAATCTTGATCTCTTTGATAGTGGTTTTATGAATCTAGTTTTCTCTTGAGTTATGTAAATTCTTATCCAGTCAGTGAAATGATCTGAAAGTTATCAGAAACCTGTATTTCTCAGAAGTATTTTTTGAATCTCCTTGAAGATGAAGCACTTTTACATAAACATTTTTTTTGCAAAGCATCATGTTAAAACAATAAATCTTTCAATGACCAAAGACTTTAAAATGCCCATTGTTAAAGATCTGATGAGAGTTCATTATAATGCAAATAACAGAAATTTGGTTCTTTTAGGGATATACAACATTATAAAAAATAACTGGAATTTTGACTGGTAATATTACATATCAGATTTTTATAAATTGGATACAATTTCTGGATCACTATGTTAATAATGTACATGTATACAAATATGCAATTATTACTCCTCATTTAACAATGCTTCTCATTAATTTTAACATATTAAAGAATCCCAATTAGTTTAATATCTCTTTTTATAAGGAGAGAGAACAAATCTTTGAGATTCTTAGGGGCACCCTGAAAAATGTCAAAGTTAGTTTGAGGTTAGAAAGACTAAAGTTTTTAAAACTTTCCCAAATAAAACCCTACAAAAGGTTTTAAAACACTTGGTCAGGAAGGATATAGGTGATTGTGAAACATTATTTATCTATTTAATCATGGTGACTACTAGAAACTTCACAGGCAAATATTGAAGGATACATAGTTATAAGAAAAACTAATCAAAGACCTGATGAAAGATAAAATTAAATTGTTTTGGTAAAACACAAAATCTTTGCTTTCTCAGCAAATTATCCAAATGGCAAGGAAAACCCTTCATAATTTTATTAATAGTAGATAAATAGTCCAAGATAGCTTTGTCTTTTAACAGAGAGAGAAAACCACATTCTAATTTTGCACCAACTTACTCTTGATATTGAAATTCATTCACTCAATTTAATTCATTCCAATCTTAGCCAGCTTGACTACACATTAACGTTTTTTCAAAGTTCCCTTTTTTACAAAACTGTTACAACTCTCTTTTTACATTCAGATATTGTCATGTTTTTTCTCTGTCCTATTCTGTCTCTCTTTAGGATAAAATTACTTTGTTTTTCCTCAACAAAATGTATTTTTTTTATACCCTCTTTTGTTGAAAACTCACATCCTACTTACCTTGCATTCAAAGTTGTTTCCCTTATTTCTGGTAGCTTTAATCACATATATTAGCTAGAATTCTTAACCCTTAGAAACCCATTCTTAACCCATTTCTAGTGGAAACTCAGAAGTAGTATGCAATTGTGAACTGTCTGTTATATCAGTGTTCCTTAGATTAACAAATTTATGAATACATATAATTACTAAACCATATGCTTCCTCTTGGTATCATTTTTCAGTGTTGCACAAGACAAGTTTATTAACACACCCAAGTTTATTAACACATCCTCTCTAGTAAGAGGTCAAAAATAAAAATAAGACTTGTCTAGCAATTAGTGTTTCAGTATTTTATCTTATTTGGAAATGATCCAGACATTTAATGAATTCCCATCATTTAATTTAACTGAGCAAAATGTTAAGGGAGGAAGTTACCCAAGAGGTTTGGAAAATTATTTTTAAGTAGACATATTGTTGAAACAAGCATTACTGAAAACTTTATTTAAAACTTTTTGTCCCACCTACATCTATTTAATTAACTTGTTCCCAACAGCCAATTCTAGATTACCTACAAAAATCTCAATAGACATTAGATAACATCAGCCATCATCTTCAGTTATTTTTGAACTGACAGATTTTGCAACAGAGACAAATGAACTTATTTGACTAATAAGCCCAGGTAGAACAAAAGTTATTTATGTGCATTATATTTGATTCGATTACTCTGAAGACATGCCTACAAACTTAAGCTACAGTTGATTTTTGAAGCACATGAGGGTTAGGGGCACCAACCACCTGCACAGTTGAAAATCCATATATAACTTCAATTGACCCTCCACAAACGGGGATTCCCAACTACAGTTTGAAAATACAGCTGACCCTTGAACAATGCGGGTTTGAACTGTGTGGATCCACTTAAACACAGTTTAAAAAAAATCTACATATAAGCAGAAATGCACAAATCAATCCTGCATTGTTCAAGGGTCAACTGTAGTTTTTATTCACCAAAAAGTATCTTAGTTAAAGTGAACTTGAAAATATTACATTCATAAGTGCTTATTTTAAGTGAGTTAAACAAAGATCTTTAACAAATTAATTTTTATAATATCATCTGAGATAGAAAAGTGATATATCTACAATGTATCTACATAGACATACATACGGACAAACACAGAGATCTTATTTCTATTTTAAAACAATATAAAACTCACTGACTTATAAATAACAGTAGAAATAAATTAAGTTTATTCAAATGACTAAAGTTTTTATTATTTATTGAAAATACTTTTAAGATTTGTATTTGCCCATGCAAGTAATCTTAAGGAGGTCTACAGTTTGGGCAAGACATCCCTTTTAGCAGTTTGTATATTAAAAGAACCTCTTTCCATTTTTTCTTTCAGTCTCAGGTAATTGTGAACTAGGGTGTTTATATTTCAAAGACATGGAAATATTTATATTTTCTCAGCGCTTTGGGGTACATCAGAAGTCCAGCGTAATCATTATTTCAAATTTTCTTTTTTTAAGTTCAGGACAATTATACTTCCAATGTTTTGATTTTTATAATATCTGCAAATGTCTGAAGGCACATAGGAAGTGGTCTGAGTAATTTTTAGTTACTTTCATAGTCATGCTTTTATTTTTCTAAAGATTCAAGTTGCTAATCAAGAATTGTTGACTCTAACTCTTTTTTCTTTCTGCATTCCTGCAAGCTAGCTTCAAAAAATTGGGTAGCTGCAAAGTCCATTGCATAGGAGGGCCTGAAGCTGGTAGAGCCTGCTTAGACAGCCTAGCAAATCGAACCTTATTGTCTGTCCCCAGTGCTTTTGCTGAATTTATTTTCTGGCTTTTAGCATTTCCATGCTAAACTTTGAGCCTAGAGATTAGGCTGAAGTGGTTTGTGTAAATCTTGGAAGGAAAGAGGAGCTATAGCAGGCAGCTGGGTGTTTAAGGGATTTCCTAGGAAAGGTGGAGGAATTTCAGGGTTTAAGAGAATTGGCTGAGGTGATAGAGCTGGGTTTTGACAGGGACGGGGGTTAGACCAGGGGCCCAGTGATCCTAAAGATCTGCTATAGGGTAAGGGACACAGAGTTGGGGATAAAGGGGTATCCAAATGGATGAAAAAGGAGATTTACATTAGGTGTGAACTTTAATTTTGTTTGAAGTTTAATTTCTGAAAATTTAGGAGAATTCCTAAGGGACTTCCTAAAAGCTATCTGTTATATTTCTTTGTATCCTTTTTAAAATTGGGTCTTTCTGTAGGTACAAAAAAAAATGAATTATTTAGGATGAGAGCTCTCAAAAACTTTTTTCAACTTAGAGGTTTTTCCAATTCAAAGAATCTATCCTCTGGCCATTGATGAATAGGATTGCCTTAATAGTAACTAAAGCCAATAAGTCTTTTTATGGCCTTAAGAATGGACAGAAGAGGGATCGCCAAAGAAAGTGAAACAACAACAAAAAGAGAACAGCCCTCAAAAGATCCAAAAGATTCACTCCCAAAGTTAGTCTAAGAAAGCAAAGGCTTTCCTTGCACAAGTGGTGAGGATGGCGTAGTAGAAATGGTGTCTCCAGTTCCTCATGGGAAAGTGGGATGCCTCCAGCCACAAGCCTGCTGATCTGTGACACTGAGCAGTCAATACAGAAATGGGACATTGCCAGTACTAACAGAGCAGTGAAGGCTGAGATGACAAGGGAACCTTAGTGACTAGGATCCCTTATGACAAAGTCCCCTAGAGCAGTGGTCAGCAAACTGCGGCTCTTTGGCCCCTTGAGTGTGGCTCTTCCACAAAATACCACGGCCTGGGCGAGTCTATTTTGAAGAAGTGGCGTTATAAGAAGTTTAAGTTTAAAAAATTAGACTCTCAAAAGAAATTTCAATTGTTGTACTGTTGATATTTGGCTCTGTTAACTAATGAGTTTGCCGACCACTGCCTAGAGCTATCACAGCTGGACAGAGTACTACATGACTGTGTGTCTCAAACCACAGACTAAATATTTGACTGGCTACCAAGCTCCACCCCTATAAGTGCATCTTCCAGATGACGGAGACCAGAGAGAATATTCTCACTGGTCACAAAGCCAGTATCTCAGAATACAGAACAAAACAAAAGGAAAAACCTCACCTGCTTTTTATTATTATTACTAGAGACCTGGCGCATGAAATTTATGTGTGGGTATGGTCCCTAGGCCTGGCCTGTGATCAGAGCCATCTTCCCTGGCTGCCCACAGCCAGCCCCTGTCACCACCCACCCCTGGTTCCTCCTTCGCCATTGGAAGATTGGAGCCTGAATTGTTGACTCTAACTTCACTCCCGGGAGAAGGGACCAAGAGGTCGGCAGTTCCCAGCCGTTCGCCACGGGTTTCCCTCTGTATGTGGGGTGACCGGCGGGTCAAGGGACTTGGCCTGGCCCTGCCCGTATCCCCTGTCACCCACCCCCAGTTCCCTGTTCACCACCAGGTGATCAGAGCTTGCTGGCCACAGAAAGGGACCTAGAGGTGGTCAGTGTGCTTCATAGTGACTGGCCGAGCTGTCGTTCTGCTTATTCCATCGTTAGGGTCAATTTGTATATTACCCTTTTATTATATAGAATAGAGGCCCAGTGAATGGGTGGGGGCCAGCCAGCGTGCCCTGATGGGGGCCCCAGATCAGGGTGGGGGTCCCCACTTGGGAGTAGGGCTGTCTTGGGTGAAGGGCTGTGGGAGGTTTGCAGGCTGGCCATGCCCCCAATCGGGGTGGGGGTCCCCACTTGAGGGCGGGGCCAGCCTGGGCAAGGAACCGCGGTTGTTCTGGTCTCTGGTCATCCTGGTTGTTCCGTCATTTCAGTTGCTGGGCTTTTATTATATAGGATTGTTTAAAGTATTGCATATGTCTCCTTTTTCCCCCATTGACCCCTCCCTGGCTGCTCCCACCCCCCAGGACAAGCCCCCACTACCCCAGTGTCCCTATCCATGTGTCATCCTAATATGCATGCATACCAGTCCTTTGGCTAATATCTTACACTCCTCCCCTACCCTCTCTTGCCTTCCCTCTGAGGTTTAACAGTCCTTTCAGTATTTCTCTGTCTCTGGTTCTATTTTTGTTCATCAGGTTATGTTGTTCATTATATTCCACAAATGAGTGAGATGATGTGGTATTTATCTTTCTCTGACTGGCTTATTTTGTTTAGCATAATTCTCTCCAGGTCCATCCATGCTGTTGCAAATGGTAAAAGTTCCTTCTTTTTTATAGCAGCATAGTATTCCATTGTGTAGATGTTCCACCATTTTTTAATCCACTCACCTGCTGATGGGCACTTAGGCTGTTTCCAAATCTTATCTGTTGTAAATTGTGCTGCTATGAACATATCATCGACTTTCTATGTAAGGGATCCACAGCCAAGTTAGTCTAAACAGAGGTCGATCTGGTGAGAATCATTAACCCATCAGCGTGTGAGGCCAAGTCAAGGAGCAGGCTATTCCTGCATTCTTACTCTGTGGTTTTTCTCCTATGAAAAATAATTCAACAGAGAGAGAGAGAGAGAAACAGTGTCTATCTCTGGGAGAAAAAAAATATCTTAAAAAACTGAAAGTATTCATTTACCAAGTTTACCAGTTTCTATGCCCAAGGAACTAGTTCCACAAACATTTTGTGCAGTTAATCTAAGTTTAGAAAGATATAAAAAAGGGGGCTTTTACCACTTTCACTTCCTCTGGACTCACATATGGAAATCAGGGACGCTGATGTCATAACAATTCTTACCTTCTGCCAGCCTCTGTGTGTGTGTGTGTGTGTGTGTGTGTGTGAGAGAGAGAGAGAGAGAGAGAGAGAGAGAGAGAGATCCCAACAGCAAGCAGTTTCATGCCAGCAAAGATCCAGCTGACTATACTAACTGCCAGGAGGAAAACAAATCTTTCTTTAACGCTTCTAGGTTCTTCTGACTGGTTTAAGAATTAAATTAACATGAGACAGACTAACAGGAAAAAGTCAAGTTTCATTTCATACATATGATGGTCCCATAGATATGGGACTTAGAAAATGACCAAAGCAATAGTTTTTATACTTTTTAGACAAAGAAACAATAACTTTGTTAGGCTCAGGCAGTAATTATTTAAAAATCCAAGCATAGTTTGTTCACACAGACTTCTGGGCCCTGAATTACCTGTCTCTGGCAAAAAGGATGACTCTTTACCTCCTGGAGAGCAAGGATTCCTTTTACAGGGAAATTTATGTCCTGCTTTCAGGAAGACAGAGAGGAGGGTCAGAGTGTCCTTTTTGCACAGGCTGTTTCTCAAGCAACTTCAATTTAAAATAATCAATATGCCAAAATGGCAAATTTGGGGATGGCAAATTTTGTTTCCATACACACTCCACATGCTGTGAGCATGCTCATACTCAAAGACACACACACTCACAGATACACACACAACCTCTTTTATTTCATGGAGAGAGACAATAATAAACATTATTGCTACCCTTATCTCTTCACTACTTCTTTCCCTGACTGTTTCTGCTGAGCTTTTATTAAAAACTCCATTCCAAAAGCGAGGTCATCAGTTAGAAGGAAAAATATTATTCTGCTATTAAATGAAATCCTTTGTCTCCTATTTTTAGTCAAAGGTGAAATAGGAAATAAAAGCAATCTGGATGTGTTTTGTTTTTTTTCCATTATTTTTTCCCCTGATAGTTTCTGAAACTTATGGACAAGAGCTCTTGTATCTTGAGGATGTTTATTTCACATCTATTTGTTATTGGTTGGGTGTCCTCTGTGTCTCACATGTTGCTGGTGGAGATGGGATTCTTGGGGTGCTGTGGGAATATGAATTTCCTGAGGCCCCCGCAGGGTGATTAGGTACTGTGGAAAGCTTTATTGGTGATGTAACATTAAGGGAGTTCCCATCCTAGGTCCCATCTCCCTCCGATCCACCATAGAAAAAGTCCTATCTTGTCTTCAGCATGACCCATCCAGCAGCTGGCTAGCTTAGCTTGTGTTCCCAGCTGCAGTGTGTGGGGTCCGCATGACCCATGGCCAGATGGCAGGCTAGCAAAGGTCATGGAACAAGTGAGGGCAAGAAAGCAGGAGCAAAGCAAGAGGAATAAGAGAGCAAGTGTTTCTTTGTCTGGGGATTTTAACAAGGAGCTCATCCAATGAATCCTTCAGGACTTTGCACATTTTCAGTGGCTTCACCTCCTCTAGTCAATTATCCTTTTCCCAGGTTAGACTGATAGACAAGCACCTTCTCTATGTTACCCCAACTTCACTGTGCATGCAATTATTTCCCTCTTTTTTGGAACCCTTTCCACAATGATCTGTTGGAAATGGACTGGTGATTCCCTGTGGCGGGTGTGAAACTGCAGCTACCAGCTGAAGATGCCCAGATATACCATGCTTATAATATCTGGCTTCCCCTTTACTTTCTTCCCATTATTAGTGTTAATAACTACCTAGTTACAATGGTACCATATTCTTTCCATAGTTTCTATACTAGATATGATATTTCTGTAGTTTCTCACCTTAATTAAAACAGTCCTTAGAAACTGGGAGGAGGAGTAAGGGAAAGGTAAAAGAGTTAATTTTAGTCAGAGAATAAATTTAAAAAGAGAGACCGAGACTTGGCAAGGGAAGAAAAAATCAGAATGCCTGGGGCTGGGAAAGCCAGAAGGATATAAATTACAAAGTTTTATAAGCCTTAGGCAAAAAGTACAGGAAATCTCTGATACAGGTTTTCTGGTTTCATGTCTTGGCTGCTCGAGAACAACCTCTTGATGGATTGATTGCTGTGGCAATTGCACCCATAATACAAAGCTCTTCTTTCCCAAATGTGAACATGCTAGGGCCATGGGTTCACAAATGCTGAGGATTGCTGGCTCACAGTCCAAGTTACATTCCCTTATGCTCCTGAAGAATAAAAATGTACACCATCCCCACCTGTATACCCCCCCCCTTTTTTTTGCTTGTTTTGTTTTGAGAAAAGATATACAATTGTGTATCTATGTGCTCACCTGGTCTATAACCTAAGAGTTTACCTTAGCATGTATTCCCTCAATGCTAAAACATTTCCAGATTTAGGCTTACTGTAGGGATGAGGACATATTTTTCAATTCTACTAAACTACTTGAGAAAAAAAAAAAAGAAAGAAAAGCAAAAGCCATAAACAAAACAAACAAGGGAAAAAAAAAAACACAAGAAAGGAGTAGTGAGAGAGCAACCACACCACGTTGGCTGTGGGTAGTGTCTTGACATTTGCAGTTACTGGACAAACACAAAAGTGGTAATTTTTTTTATTTATATCTACAGAATTTTCTTACATCAAATATTTGCAATGGTATCCAAATGACTATTACTGATGAAATATGGGATCAGATAAATGAAGAGAAAAGAAAATAATTCTGCTAAGTTCAAAGAAAACATGTTCTGGAGACTGGAGGATATTCTAAGTAATATTTCTTCCACTATTTTATACATACAAAATGAAGAGCTGAAGCAGCTGGATATTGAACATAGTTGATGAAAAAGCTCTGCATCATCCATGCTAACTCTGTAATAAATCAGATTCCCTAGAAAATCATTCTTTTCTTCCTTCTGCTTTACCCTAAAGATGATCTGATTCTTGTGTTTTGTCCATTTAATAAGATAAGCATCTCATCCAAGGGAAACAAGCTGACCTTAAAATTTCAGACTTGTTGAAAACAATCTTTGCTGAGAGTAGCTACTGCTATCTCTCAGACCAAAAGTAGAACATGAAATCCATACAGCTCATTAAAATCCTAGACTTCTCTAGCCCCATCTATAATGATGATAAGTAGTAATCAATGTAATTGCAATGTATACTTAATGACTTCATATATCAATGCATGCACACATGTTGTTTGGTTTGGAAAGGTTGGAAATATTTCAAGATTTCAAGACTGTGCAGATGTCTAAAGATTTCAGACTGCATCGTGGTTTCTGTTACACAATGTAATTGAAATGGGTGATGATCTAGATAAGAGAGGAAAAGCTACTATTGGAACTTTTCCCCCCATTGTGGGCTTTTTGGGTTTCAGCAGCCCAACACTCTCAGTCCCCAATGTGATACCCAAAGATAGTGAACATAAGCCAGACCACTATCTAGTGTTAACGCTCAGAGATGATACAACCAAATGTTTCCTTCTGGGAGGCCTCTGAGAATCTCAATTACTCTTAATCAAGAGAGAAGTCAGTCAGGCTTGAAGTAAGGGGCTTGCATTTAAAATCAGCAGAAAGGGGAAAGGTGATGAACAGATGAAGTTTCTTGACTTGCCAGACCTGCTGAAAACTATTATTGTCAAACCTACCACTTCTCCTCCACCCCCTCTTTCTTCTTTATGGTATTGCTAAGAACTACAATCAGATCCATTTTTCTTTATCTTCCTGCAAGAGCATGAGGTTCCTTATTGATATTTTTTAATTTTAATCCGATTAGTTATTTTTTAGGACAGAATTATGGAGAAACCCCTGTATCTCTCTGCATTGAGAATCAAAACCCTGGGGTTGCTTCACAGGGAGAAGAAAAGAAGGAATATCTACAGCTCTGTCTGCTGCCAAATAACTTAATGAAAGATTGCAGGCAACCACCTTTAATTGAGTTTCAGCTTGTCTCACATACAGAGGAATCTAGTGGCCTCAAGGGAATTACATACGGACACATTGTCCTTCATGGCTATGGAGGCCAGTGAAGTGGAGAAGAGTATTCACAGTTATTTTTCCATGCCTCCTTAGAAGGGGTCAGAAACACTGGAGCAGCGAAACATTGGAGCTGGGTTACTAGGATGCATTTGACAGTCTAGCTAGCCAAATGCTACTCATTCTTTAAACATAGCTCCCCTAGTGGTTGTAGTAAGAAAGTGTATAAACATTCTGAGTAAATAATTGCTCTCTTAGCTTCAAAGACCAGCTGTCCAGCTTCAACATATTCAGATATTTTTGGCCAAGTAGATTTATTATAGACTAGAGGCCAGTGCATGAAAATTCATGCACTGGAAGGGGGGGGTCCCTCAGGCTGGCCTGCCCCCTCTCACAGTCTGGGAGCCCTCAGGGGTGGGAGGTGACCTGGCGATCAGGGGAAGGCAATGCCCCCATCACAGCTCTACTGCTGCCACGGCCGGCAGCACAAGCCTCGGCTGGCCCTGGGCGGCTGCGGGGCTGAGGGGACTGGGCACCGCCATCTTGTGGCTGCAGGCTCCGCCATCTTTGAGGGCGGGGCAGTCAATTAGCATATTCACTCTTTATTGGCTGTGGGCACTGCCATCTTTGGTGGCATGATGGTCAATTAGCATATTCCCTCTTTATTACATAGGATTATGTTCTGGGATTTAAAAATATTTTTATATTAACTATGGTAAAACCACATAACATAGAATTAACCATTTTAAAGTATACAGTTCAATATGCTAAATTTGTTCACACTGGTGTGTAACAGCTCTCCAGAACATCTTCATCTTCAAAACTAAAACCCTGGATCTGCTGAACAACACCTCCCCGTCCCTGGTTTCTCCCCCTCTCACACTCCTGACAAGCCACCACTCTATTTTCTGTTTCTATGAATTGGACTACATTAGGTATCTCATATAGGTAGAATCATACAATATTTGTCTATGTTTTGTGGTTTTATTTAAGTAGTTGATAGCTTGTTAATACTAGATGAACATTAATTCCACAAAAGGGACTTATTCTGTTCTAGCAACTATAGGCAGCCCTAAGAAATAAGTTTCCACCATGGTGAAACATAAAATCTAGTGGTGGAAACTGATATTTGAACAGTGACTACAGTGTGATATAATATATACATAAAAGGAATATGTGCATATACTAATATTTCTTCAATTAATAATCTTGTTTTGCCAAAATATTTCCACCATGATTCCAGATCAGAAATTTTCTTCTTGCATTTCTGTGTTCTCATCATAGATTTAGTCCCTGAAAACTAAAATAATTTTTAAATACTTCTATTAAATGTCCAAGATTGCTTTTTATATTTTCCACACTTTGTGCATTGAATAACAGGATAATAGGTCACAAGTATTGTTTGTTACTTTTTATTCCCTCCTTTCTCTATGAATTCTGTAGTTCTCTATTATTTATGACATTATAGGAGAAGTTTCCTTCATCCTTTTAAGATTTAATGTATTTTGCCAAGCAACAGAAATTCTTCCTTACTCTGTAAGATGTACTGTATACTTTCTAGAAATCCACATTGTTGGTATTAAAAGCTGCTATTTGATTTTTTTTTCTTTGAAACACCCATAAAGTAATATTCATTTTGACTATCTACATTGAAAAATATCTTCAAAAACAATCACTTTAAAATGTAGACAAAAATTCTACTTATATCAATAATTGCTACTCAAGTTTTAAAAGCATAGAATTGAGGATCTTGAAGGTACCCTAAATACCATTGGCATCAATGCTCTCATTTTGAAAATAAGGAAAATAAATCCTGGAAATAGAAAATGGGTTGTGCAAGGTCAAAGTTGCTAAAGGTGTCTCTGATTCAACCATTTGTTCCAACATGAATTAACAGAGTGGATAGTAAATGGATTTGATGAGTCTTGGGAGGCACAGTATCACCCTTAGATGAGTGCTCTGGGAAAATAATAAAACTCTTACTGAATCTTGTCAATCCACATAAAGGCACTTCTATACATGAGGGTGCTCATATCTTCCTCCTAATGTCTATAAGAAACCTTTAATTTATTAGTGCCTATAAATATTTCTTAATGTGATGTGGCTCATGGGAAGTAGCTGCTTCTTCAATTGCTATGGAAAGAGACATATAATGACTTTATTTTAAGTAATACAGACTTTTCACCCTTATAGTCTAATGTCCTTTCTCTAAAACACTATGAATCTCCTTTGCTCATTCATTAAATCATTAATTCATTCATTCTACAAAAGATCATTTTGCTCCTAATGCATCCAAGCCATTTTGTTTTGCACTGGACATAAAATAATAAAATAGACTTGGTTTCTGCCTTCATGTCTCTGCCTTCAGAACCGTCTAGCAAGATTATTACTTATTTTTTCCACTTGTATTGTTTTTTTTCTAGGAGACCTTAGGAATACTTTGTTTTTAAATAAATATGGTGGTAGATAAATATACATCAGGCTTTTCTCCTATTCCCATGCATAATTCGGACATCTCATGCAAGAAAATTAATGTGATAGAGACTCTCAGTGACACTGAAATGATGAATTCCTTGCCCATTCTCTGAGATTTTACATTGAACCAAAGTTCTCTATCCTTAAAATTACGTGTGAATTTTGAGGGTCAACTGTTTGTTGTTGTTTTGTTTTTTCTCCTAGACTTGTTCACTAGTGGAGTGCTTATGCATTCAATAATCCATAAACTAGTTGCACAGTTTGTAGATAGTAACATGTCTGTCTAATTAAATATTACATATCCATAGCACCTAAAACAGTGCCTAGAACATAGTAAATGTCTTTTAAAATATTGTAGAATAAGTGAAAAGGAAAAAGAATGAATGCGCTTCAGGGAAGTACTAATTATGCGGGGGCTGATCATTTTTCTTTCTTATTTGTAGACCTGCCATTAACCTGAAAGTGATTAGTAATTAGCTCCAATTTGCATGAATCTAGCCACAGTTATATAAAGCCTTGGTAAGGAACAAAAACGGTTTTATGGAGTCTTTCCTACAATATTCCGTTACGTTTTACCCACATCCTTTACTCAGCCTCTTTTTTGTATGTTGCCATCTAGAAGTCCTGACACATGCCCCACCTGATGGAGCCCACCTGGCGGCATCTCAGCAACCTGCTTTGGGGCAAGGGCAAAAATTAACAAGGGGAGCTTTTCTAATATAGCCACTCCCCACAGTCACAGTGGTTGGCAAACTGAGGCTCGCGAGCCACATGCGGCTCTTTGGCTTCTTGAGTGTGGCTCTTCCACAAAATACCACGGCCTGGGCTAGTCTATTTTGAAGAAGTGGCATTAGAAGAAGTTTAAGTTTAAAAAATTTGGCTCTCAAAAGAAATTTCAATCGTTGTACTGTTGATATTTGGCTCTGTTGACTAATGAGTTTGCCGACCACATGTGCCCAGTTTGTGCTTCATTTCTCTGCCTGGCTGATGAACTATTTTCGAAAAGATATGAGGTAGTGAATTAAAAAATGCATTAGATTTTTTTCATTTAGTAATTACTGCACTGCAGCAAACAGAGCTGGGTCTGAGTGAATGCTGACATCTAATTTTCAGGTTTTGAATTGCTCAGAGAAAAGCAGATCTCTGTTTTCATCTACTAACTTTTCACTGAGGTAATTATGCAGAACAGAGCATGGTCCTGGGCAATGTTTAACACAGGCAGGTCAGAACTAGACAGAAGATGGATCCTTGGTTCCAGGATAGTTAAAGACCCATGGTTTTGGAGAAACAGTGACTGTGATGTCATTGAACAGACACACACTTGCAGGGCATTGCATGCTTGAAAGCTGTGTTTTTTACTATTTCAGATCATTTATAAATTGTCATCATAATTTGGAAGCAAAGCATCTTTTCTCTGACTCTTTGTCCCATTGTTGGGGGTGCATTTCTATCTCCATAAGCAAGATTGTTCTTTATGGACATTCTGTTGATTTTGTTTATTTGCAAATGGATGTATGTACGCATATATTACAATAGGTTGTTTTCCTTGGGTTCCAAATGAACCAAGAAATTGGGGAAATGGGAATCTAAATGGAAAGTAGCATGGAATCATGAAATCAAAATTTTAGGAGTATAAAGAACTTCAAAGATCATTTTTTAAAGCATTTTCATACACAGAAAAGAGGTGAACTGACAGTTTGAGGGAACATTCTCCATGATACTGCCATCAATAGAGACATTGGCCACCCCATTCAAGGGCCCACAGGCTTCACTCTCATTTCAGGTCAGCTGGTGACAATTTCAGGGATTCCTATGACCAACCTCAAGTTTGATAACTTGCCAGAGTGATTCTCAGAACTCCGGAAAGTGTTATACTGATGATTGCAGGGTTTGTTTGTTTGTTTTGTTTTGTTTTCTTTGTTTTGGGTTTTTTGTTTGTTTGTTTGTTTTGGTAGCAAAAGAATATAAACTAGAACCGTCCAAAGGAAGAGATGCATAGGGATAAATATGGGAGGTTTCAAAATGTGAGGTTTCCATTGACTTCAGGGACATGTTATCTTCTTAGCATCAATACACAGCAATGCGTGGAATATATGCCAACCAGGGAAATTCATCCAAGCTCTGGTGTCTACTGAGTCTTCAAAACATAGCAATGATTACCGCCTATGTGGTTGAACAAAGTCTTCAGTGGCCCACTCTGACCCTCTGAGCACCAACCCTTTAATCACATGATTGGTCTTTCTGGAATGGCTAACCCTTATCTTGGTCATCTTGCTAACTTTAGTATGAATTGTCTAGGAACCCACTATGCGTCACCTTGTTAGCATAAATTATTAGGTCTTGTTGAAAGGCCTACTATGAATAACAAAGATACACTTATCACTCAAGAAATTCCATGGGTTTAGAGGTTACCTCTCACATATATTAGAGGAAAGAACTGGGATTAGGAAAATATTTCCTAGC
This sequence comes from Plecotus auritus, assembly GCF_963455305.1. NCBI lineage: Eukaryota > Metazoa > Chordata > Mammalia > Chiroptera > Vespertilionidae > Plecotus > Plecotus auritus. The sequence continues at coordinate 164,103,226 of NC_137771.1, read as the reverse complement.
TCCTTGTTCAGAATTACTTTTTCCACTAACCAGAAGGCTTATAAGAATATGAAATCTACTTTATAGCAGCTGTCATAGTAAAATATCTTGAAAAATACCAAATTTATAAGGCAATGTAAGGGTGACTATTGATTTTAGACCTGAAGGCTTACTTTGCATATATGATCTTCTCCAGGTGAGGGTGGGAGACTAATAAATCAGGACGAATCTGTTACTAAAGAGAAAGGGGTGCCGAAACCGGTTTGGCTCAGTGGATAGAGCGTCGGCCTGCGGACTGAAAGGTCCCGGGTTCGATTCCGGTCAAGGGCATGTACCTTGGTTGCGGGCACATCCTCAGTGGGAGGTGTGCAGGAGGCAGCTGATCGATGTTTCTCTCTCATCGATGTTTCTGGCTCTCTATCCCTCTCCCTTCCTCTCTGTGAAATATCAATAAAATATATTTTTAAAAAAAAAGAGAGAAAGGGGTTAAGGATGAAGAAAGAGAAGGTTCTATAGAAAGTAGAGGGGCTGTATGCTTAGGGTCTCAAGAGGAACAACCCAGCATTATTGTTTGGATGGAGGTTAAACAAAAAGAGTGTTGTGGGGAAATTTAGAGAAAGCTATTGCTTTAATTACACTAGGAAGATATTGAGCACATATAGTTGACCATGAAACTAAAATGTAGCATATAGTCTTGCTTATCTAATTATTAAGAAAATAATCTACAAATATATTTGAGCTGAATAACTGGACAAAGATTTCAGAATTTAAAAATAGGTCACTAAGAACTTTCTTCATCTTGTGTTTTTATCTGTGTAATATAGGCAATACGTACTCACAAAAATGCTTGCATAATACCAGGGTATCTTTTGTCTTATTCACAAGTAGGTTATTATAAAAGCTTACATATAACATGCTAAGTTTTATGTAAGAAATAAAGGGAAATAAGAAAATATGCTTTTACAAAAGAAATGTAGTAGTAAACCAAATAACTAAATAAATTGTTTATATCTACAAAGCAAGGGCAAAAGAATGTTTATATATACAAGGAGAAAATGTGATACTGCTCTGACTCTAAGTTTTTTTACAGTTTTGACTTTTAGAGTTTGTTAATGTTCTACAAATTCAAAAATAAAAATTAAATCAATAAAAGTAGGAAGAAAAAAAACTGATAACTGGCTACAGCCAGAAACAAACAACCCATACAATATTTTAAATGAAGAACATAGTCACACTTAAAGGAAAAAACAAAGAACTAAACAAAATATTTTAATATAAGTATATACTTATTAAAATATAATTGATATTCAATAAAATTCATCAGTTTTAAATGTCTACACTATCTTTTTTAATTTATCTTTATTGCTGAAAGTATTACAGATGTCTCCTTTTCTTCCCCATTGACCCTCTCTCCATCCTCTTCCCATCCTATCTTCCCATCCTATCACTATACTATTGTATGTACCCATTGGTTACCTATACTAATAAAAGTGTAATATCCTAATTAGACCAGACAGCCGAACGACCTTCCAGAGGTCATTCCGGACATCCTTCTGGACAAAGCTGCAGCGGCCAGGGCCAAGGCAGAGGTGGTTAGGGGCAATCAGTCAGGCAGGCAGGGAGGCAAGCAGTTAGGGGTGATCAGGTAGGCAGGCGAGTGGTTAGGGGCGATGAGGCAGGCAGGCAGGCAGAGGTGGTTAGGGGCCATCAGGCAGGCAAAGGGGTTAGGGGTGACCAGTCAGGCAGGCAAGTGGTGAGGGGTGATGAGACAGGCGGGCAGGCAAGTGGTTAGGAGCCAGCGGTCTCTGATTGTGAAAGGGTGCAGGCCAGGCTGAGGGAACCCCCCCCTCCTCTGTGCACGAATTTCATGCACCAGGCCTCTAGTATGCATATAAATTCTTTGGGTTAATCTACAGTTATCTTTTGAACATAGTTCCTTGAGACAAAACTGCAAACAAATATTGAACTTTGTTTACCCTTTTGTTTGTTTGGTTATTTGTTTTTAGTAGTGGTGTGAGTTAACAATTCTGAACATATTTTGTGTGCATTGCAGGGCTGAACAAATGAGTAAATTCAGTCATGTTGGAGGGAGCCAAGGTTTTCACTGTGATAAAAGGGAATGTGGAATGAGTGAAGGCAAAGAAGAAACTTATAAGGTTAGGCTGGAGTTGGAGATACCAGTAGGAACACATATTTCCTATGTCCTTTAAAAGTGTAAGAAGTAATGACACCACAGAAATAATAACCATACTTTAAACCCAGATATTAGTTTCTAAACCAAACCAGGACTAACTGAAGATATTACCAAATCCAGGGCTGGAACAGGAAGGTATAAAATGAGCCCAGAACATCTTACTGTTTTGGAATTACTAAAAAAAAAAAAAAAAGGGGGGGGGTATATTAAAAGGACAGAGGAGTCAGCTTGAAGGAACTCTTATTATATGTATCTGGAACAATTTTAGCACCCAAAATTAAGAAGCATAATGGATTAGAACAGAGTGAATAAAATAAAAATCCATGAATGCATACTGATATGTGATAAACAAACAATTGAGTATATGGACAATAAAGGAAAGCTCTTCTAACATGCCAACTGATAAATGTGGAGAAAATAGAGAATTTGGAAAAACACTGTTTTCAAACATGACAGAACAAATTGTTTTAGGCAAGAATCACCAGTAGATAGTAAATGTAGGGAGAAAGTTTGGTGAGAAATAGAATATTTGCATATTCCAAATTGTTTCCTCACAGATGATTGCTTATTCCTTTCAAAAGGAAAATACAGTGGAAAAATTAGACAGCACTTCGACAAAATTAACATCAAATTAGGGCAGATGGAAACAGTGCCTTTAGATATGACACCCTAAGAAGGACACATCACTTATGTAGTACTGCATGAGGCATCTATTACCTGAATGGAATTTAGAGAAAATATAAGATGTGACAACAAAATTCGGTAAATAACTGTAAACTGCTGGGTCTTACACTGCTGGGGAAAATACTATAAAAGGCATAATTGGGCCATTAAAAATGGAATATATTAGTAGACTGTAGATTAAATCAGCATTGAATTATTGTTACATTCTATGAATTTGAGATATATATGTAAATTTAATATACATATGACATATATTAACACTACATTACAGTTGACCCTTGGACAACACAGGGAGAGGGGTAACTCACCCCTCCCCCATGCAGTCAAAAATTTGCCTGTAACTTTTGACTCCTCTAAAGCTTATCTACAGTAGTACTCGGTAGCTATGTGGGATCCGTTCCAGGATCACTCACATCCAAAAATTTGTGTCTGTGAAAGTCCCTTATATGAAACTAGAGGACTGGTACATTAAATTCATGCATGGGGGGGTGTCCCTCAACCCAGCCTGCACCCGCTCCAAACTGGGACCCCTGCGAGATCGGGCCTAAACCAGTAGTCAGACATCCCTCTCACAATCCTGGACCACTGGCTTCTAACCACTCGCCTGCCTGCCTGCCTGATTGCCCCTAACCACTTCTGCTTACCAGTCTGATTGCCCCCTAACCGCTCCCCTGCTGGCCTGATCACCCACAACTGCCCTCCCCTGCTGGCCTGATTGCTCCCAACTGCCCTCTCCTGCCAGCCTGATCGCCCATAACTGCCCTCCCCTGCCAGGCTGGTCGCCCACAACTGCCCTCCTCTGCCACAACCTGCCTCCTCCACCAGGACCCACCTCCTCTACGCAAGGCAGTGGAGATGCCGGAACCAGCCTCCTCCACACCGTGCAGAGCCGCGGGACCCCCAGGCCTCACTGCGTGGAGTGGCCACCAGGCCCTGCCTCCGCTGTGCATGTGGCCATCTTGGGCGTGACACCACCTAGGCTGTTATTATATAGGATGTTGTAGAACAAAGCCTATAGTTGTCCTCTACATCTGTGGATTCCCAACCACAAATCAAAAATACTGTTTTTCTTTTGTGGTGCTTGAATTTGTGGATGTGAATCCTGGGTATAGGGAGGGCCAGCTGTACATTTATGGAAAAAAAAAATCCATGTATAAGTGAACCTGCGCAGTTCAACCCATGGTTTTCAAGGGTCAACTGTAATTAAATAGAGAGAGAAAAGATGGCAAAGTAATAAAAACTGGTAAAACTGGGAAATGGTATACAGAAGTTATCTACTAGTATATTAATTTTTCAAACAGTTTTAAATTATTTTAAAGCAATACTTTTAAAGAGTAAATGGGCTAAATTTGCAAGGAATGAGTCCCTAAATTCTTGACTATGGCAAGGTAGAGAGGGAGTTTCTTATTTCATTATCTCAAAGATCCCTTTTTAAATAAACCCCTTAAACATATATTTTTTTTTGCATTAGTTCAGCTGCCTTTACTGATCTTGTCTCTTGACTCCTTCTTTCCCTCTAATATAGTGTACCCTAGGGCAGTGTGTGTGCTTCTTCACTTGCCTCCCTTGCATTGTTATAATCCAAGGGAGAGCACAAGTGGTCATGTGTACAAAGGCTTCACAGGCCTGGGCAGATTCCTAGGTCATTTCTTCTTCCAGATGCCCTTTCCTCTTTTTGTTCCAAGTTTTCACTCAAGGTAAGCAACTAGATAGCTCAACCAGACTCCAAGTACCCCCCATGTAATAGGAACACACTTTATATCTTGCATAGCTGTTGAGGATTAACAAACCTAACCCACCTCACATATGTGATGCCACCAGCAGCTAAGAGAACTTTAGTGAAATCCTTTGACTCTCCCACTGTCTTTGAGAGGTAGATAAGGGGCAAGTGTCACCTACCTCATCAAACAAAAGAACTGATGTTTGATGTATCATATAAACCCACAAAAGCCTTCTCTTCAGAAAAAAAAATTCACCTATTTGACAACAATGTTTTGCTTTGAAATAACATTTTGAAAATAAAGTAAAATTTGAAGTAAATAATTAAATATATAATTATTAAGCATCCATCTTAGATCACTGTTGATTGAATGACCTATGGCACCTTTCAGGGACTTTGTGTGACCATATGACCTCCAGGTGTATGATGCTCCTTTGTGTGTGTGTGTGTGTGTGTGTGCATTTTAATAGCCCTGCTAATTTAAGAAAAATGATGAGATTACATACTAGATCATTTTTGCTTTGGATTATGCAGATTAGATGTTTCTAAATGCTGCACAAATGTAGAGCCAAGAGGAACTTGAGACATTGCCACATTGAATAGGTTTTATTCCAACAGGATGTTTTTCACATGAAGATTACAATCTTCCTTATTAGTCTAGAGATCTAAGAAGCAGTGGGAACATGATAAAGGAAGGTAGTCATCATCAATATCAATTGGTACATTTAGTAATATCAAACTTCATTTTTTTCCAGTATATCTCACTATTGGTCTCAAGCATTGTTTACTCAAGTGTTTTGATTCTTCATTTTGTTCATAACTTATTAATGATGTTGACTTTTTTCTTTGTCCTCCTTACATTTCTTTTTATACCCTTTCTTTAGCCTCATTCAGCAGCCACACACTGCTTTCTTTTCAAACCCTTAGCAAATTCTTTGAGCCTCTGTATCTTCCTTTACTTTCCTGTGCATCTGTCTTCCCTCTAAATCTTTGAATTGGACTGAATCTTTGAATTAGATCCTAAGTTTTAGTCTTTCTTCCTCAACCAACAGTTACTAGGTACAACAAGAATGCCATGATGGTGAAGTAACTTCAAGGTTTTTATTTCCAAAATTGTTAAGAATAGTTATCTTTTTTAAAAATATATTTTATTATTTTTTATGGAGAGGGAGAAGGAGAGGGAGATGGATTTAGAAACATAGATGAGAGAGAAACATTAATCAGCTGCCTCCTGCACACCCCCTACTGGGGATGTGCTGGCAACCAAGGTACATGCCCTTTACTGGAATCAAACCTGGGACCCTTCAATCTGCAGGCTCTATCCACTGAGCCAAACCTGTTAGGGCAAGAATAGTTATCTTAACAAGGCATTACTATTATAGTCCTTAAACATTTTCCTCTGTTTTATTGTAAATTCATTTCTTATTTTGTGGCCAGAATTTTTATATTGAGATTTATTAAAGATGTGATTACAGATATTATTTAATGGTGCTCAATTTTTAATTTCCTTTTTTAAAAATATATTTTTATTCATTTCAGAGAGGAGGGGGAGAGAGAGAGAGAGAGAGAGAGAGAGAGAGAGAGAGAGAGAGAGAGAGATGGAAACATCATTGATGAGAGAGGATCATTCATTGGCTGCCTCCTGCATGACCCCAACTGGGGATCAAGTCCACAACCCTGGCATGTGGCCTGACTGGGAATCAAACTGTGACCTCCTGGCTCATAGGTCAAAGCTCAACCCCTGAGCACACTGACAGGGTGCTAATATCTCTTTAATGAAATGCACTGCTACCAAATTTGCAAGACACCTTCACATACAAGATGCCATTGATTAGAGTTATTCTGTGAGCCAATAATACTTGTTCAAGTTCATGCAGCTTTAAGTGGTCAAAGCTGATTTTAAGATAAATCCCTGTGCCTAAAGAGTAGGCACTTATTAGGAGGAAAAAGATAAGGGAAAGCAGGAATAATGACCTAAAGGCCAATTAAGTGGTAAAGGAATTCAGTCTAGGTTTACCATTTTTTATAGATAATCTATAAAATAATGTCTCACACATGAGTAATAAAATGGTAAATCCATTTTTGTATTAATTAAAATGTCATTAATGTAATACCTTACATTCTGTTAGAAAAACCATGACAAAGATTCATAGCCAAATTGTGTTCCAAATTAGACTCACACACCACTCATTAAGTGATGCAGATAATCTGCTATGTTCTATTTTAGATTTACTAGTCTGACATGCATCCAGTCCTAGGGAACAACATGGGCCCTCTTTAACAGATACACAAGTGCATAAATACTTCACACAGGAATGGAAGAAGGATCTACTACCCACTTCAAATGGCAAGGAGATCTGGGGTGGCATCAGCAGCAGAAATGTATAAGGATTGTGTTTCTGTGTAGTGCATGGAGTACACTTAATAAGCCCTGTAAGTTGTTAAGCATTCAAGCTGGGATTTGGCTCATGCTCTGGAACACTCCTTCTCTGGCACAACTGTGTTCTCTCTCAGTATAGGAACAGGGCCAAGTGGACCAGAAGTGGCATTAAATAGTCTGATGGGGAAATGTCTGCAACAGAGATATTTTCCTGTGTATTGCACCTATGTTTTCTTCGTTCTCATCACTCACCTTCAGGCAGTATCTCTTTTATTCAAGGCATGTGACTCTATATGACAGATACCATCATTGACTGCCTCCTATGCCTTCAGGTCAATGCCGGACACAAAGGTCACTGACTTACAAAGGAAAGCCTATATCTTGCTCTGCCTCAGACAAATACAGGACTGGAATGGCTCTTTGAGCTGCCTTTGTGTTTTTCTTAACCTGAGTTAATCTGAGGCACTGTACAATTGTTGAAGTCTGAAGTCAATCTTTGGTTTCTGCCTCTCTATTTCCTGTTTCTCTTGTTTAGCCTTTCTACTATTATTTAGGATCCACACTGTGCAAGGCACTGTGAAGTAGATTAGAGAAGACACCAAGAGTTATAAGACACTGTCCTTCTCCAAAGGAACTTCCATCACTGAAAAAGCTAATGGTACTTACTTCTGACATAAAAGTACCCAAGGAGGGCCACTTTATGACAGGGGGAAATTCTCAAAATTATATGCAGCTGAGGGCCACCAAGCCTGCCTAGGAGAGATATGAACACACTCTAAATAAGGAAATGGCCATAATACATGGCCTCTGGTGATCTGTCTTTGCAAGAGCCACTGGGTGGACACATCATACTGACTATCCTTAGATCGTCACTCACTGTCTCTGGGGAAAGCACAGGTACTCTAAATCAAGAATCATGACTTAACCCTAGCTTTCAATAATTGCTCTCTAATATCTCTTGATAATTTGGATCACAAATGCTAGAAAATTCTAATAATGTGCTGTACCTCAGTTTGATTTATTTACACATTTATGCATCCTGGCTCTCTGAACTGATTCCCAGAATTCAATAATATAGTTAACTTCTCCAAAGCAAATAATGGCCCAAAAGTTTAAAAAAAATAAAACACAAAAACTGGGAAATAGGGATCATGTTTTTCAGCACAAGTTATAAATGAGATGGACAGTCAATAGTGTTTTCTGTATTGCTACAAAGATCAGGGGTTCACATACAGAATAGGTCACAGTGTTGAAAAGGAAGAGCATAAACCACCAACACTCATAGAGAGTAAACTCCCATGGCTCTAAATTAGAAGCTTGTTCTCCACCTGTTATACATACACACACACACACGTGCATCCCTACCTAGATTTCAACCCTCTTATCGCAGGCTATCTTATATGCAACTTACATCTTACATTACCTACAGGTTTAGAGCAGGCAAAATTCTCCACTGCTAGCATTGAAGTCTGGGCTATATTCTCATTGTCTTTTCTCTTTGACCCATGTGCAGTGTATTATAAAGAAAATACACACCAAAAACAAAAACAAAAACCTCCTCTGGAATAAGAAAATGTAAGCTTTAGCCTTGACTTAGATATTTATTGTTAGCTCTGTGTCATTTAAAACATTACTTATCCTCTCTGACCCTTAGTTTTCTTTATTTAAAAAAAGAAGTCAAGCCCTAGCTGATTAGGCTCAGTGGATAGAATGTTGGACTGCAGATTGAAGGGTCCTGGGTTTGATTCTGGTCAAGGGCACATGCCTAGGTTGTGGGCTGGATCCCCAGTGTGGGGTGTGCAGGAGGCAGCTGATCAATGATTCTCTCAGCACTGATGTTTCTATCTCTCTCTCCCTCTCCCTTCCTCTCTGAAATCAATAAAAATATATTTAAAAAAAAGAAAATTATAGCTTGCAAATCCTATATAATAAAAGGCTAGTATGCAAATTGCAAATTGTCCCCATGGGCGGGAGTTCAACCCACTGTAAGTTAGACGTGCGCTGACCACCAGGGGGCGGTGCAGAACATGGCAGGCATCAACAATGTGGTGATGGCAGCAGGTGGCAGTGGAGGCATTGCAGGCCCCGATGAGACTAGGACTGTGGCAGGATGGTGGAGCAGGTGAGCGGGCAGTACCATGCCAAGGTGGGTGTGAGTGGGGGGCCTCGATCGCCCCACTGGTCACCCCACAGATCAGCCCAGGGACCCTACTTGTGTACGAATTTCATGCACCAGGCCTCTAGTATTAAATCAACAATTTGAAAGATTATAATGCATATCTGAAAACTACAACTCAAATGTTCATGTAATTTGGAAAGGGTTTAAGTTGAATGGAATTTAGAGGCTGTTTTTCTGAATATGTTGGCTAATGTGGAAGCTTTCACATAGTGGTTAGAGACTTCATGGTGCCCATAAAAGGTAAGATAGGAAGAGAAGTCCATGTATCAGTTCCATGTGTTCAGCTGCAAGTAACAAAAAATTGTGTAGTAATTTTTAAAATAAGGGTTTGCTTTTCTTATAAATCAAGAAGCCTAGATGTAGGAGGCTGCAGCTCTTAGTTCAATATCTATTTCATTGTTGCCAGGGCTAAAGTATCTGTAATGTTCTTGGGATTTTCTTTATGGTTATAGGCTGATGGCCTCAATTTCTGATACTGGGTTCTATTCAAGGCAGAAAGAAGAGTGGGAATATAACAGCCAGAAATATTATCTTTCATCAATAAAGCAAAAGCTTTCTCAGGCACCACCAGCAAATATTCACTTCTGTGTCATTGACTAGAAGGAAGGTGTTTTAGCTACCTCTTAGTGCAGAGGGATTGGCAAGAGTAAGGTTTACCTAAGTACAATGGTACTCTGAACCCAACTGGGGTTTTTTAGCAAGAAAAGGAGAGAGAAATAAAATTGGACAGTTGACTCACAGAATCTGCCAAAAATTAAACCTTAATGAAATAATTTAAACTTGAATTATTTTCCCCAATCAGGCACCAATATTTTCTTTATATTTAGACTTCAATCACCAACATCCAGTGTGTGTGAAACATTTCTATTTACCCAAATATGGCACTTCTCAAATATAATGACTGCATTTGGTGTTAAATTGACTTTTCTAATTAGTTACTCTAATTGGGAAACATTTAGCTTCTTGGAACATAAACCATCCGAACCATGTTTTTTTCTGATATGTTTGTAATCACGGAAATAAGCAAATAGGAAGAGCCAGATCAGCAAGACATTGACTTGTGCACACATCTAAGTTTACCAACTGTAGCTAATTAGTAGTTGTATCTAGATAAATTATAAATGGTGATAACATAGCAAATTAGCAACTGTGACTTCCATGCAGGCAGTTGATCTTAGTTGCATCTGTAAATATGGCTAGAACCAGTATTGTGTTTCTTACAGGTTTGAAGAGAAATATCCATGCTAACTTGTGTACATAAAAATGTTCTGTACATTTGATGATGGTAATAAAGTTATGCCCTTTACATCTCAGTGCATTTACCCATGAGTTTGACAGTTTCTATGTGTGTTCATAGAGGTAAATGCAATAGTATCCATGTGGTAGGTATACATGCAATGCTTGTGTGATAAGGATTCTGCTTTATTTATATTTCTTAAAAAATGATTTTGGGAAGAGCTAGTGTTCAAAGGAGAGGACAGCTGGGATGGTGGTGGGGGTGTAGAGAGAAATTTGGAACAGGAAACCATCTACCTATATTCCCCAAAAATCTAGTATGAAGTTCTTCAGTTCCATTCTTCATCAGTCTGCATTTGGTGTTAAATTGACACAGGTATAGAATGATAGGAGTAACACTGAATGCAGGTTGAGCTTTGGAATTACAAAGAAGTTAGACTATGGTATGCACACATTTAGAGTTCTTGATAAGGAACATAGACATGCATGGCCCTACCCAAAATGTTTAGGTATTCATAGCTATGAAAATTGAGGTATCTCTTAGCAATTTGATTCTTAAAACAGAAAAAAAATGTCAAAATTTTATTAAAGCTGAAGGCATCTAATATTATAGCAACTTTACTTTTTCATCCAAATTGTCAACACAAAGCACCATCTGACTTGACTTGGTCTAATATATTAATATGATTGAAATCATGTCCTCTATTGGATTCTGTGGGAAATCCTCATTAGCTGCCTTATAGACTTCTGTAGGACATCATTAATCAGAAACCCATGGAATAACAGAATGGTTACTTTACAGTTTACTCTATGATTTTTTTCCCTAAATCCCAACTGTAGGAAAGTAGAAGTACTAATCCACTTCTAAAAGTCCAGAGACCTTTGCCCTAACCAGTTTGGCTCAGTGGATAGAGCGTCGGCCTGTGGACTCAAGGGTCCCAGGTTCAATTTCGGTCAAGGGCATGTACCTTGGTTGCGGGCACATCCCCAGTAGGGAGTGTGCAGGAGGCAGTTTATCGATGTTTCTCTCTCATCGATGTTTCTAACTCTCTATCCCTCTCCTTTCCTCACTGTAAAAAGTCAATAAAAATATATTTAAAAAAATAGAAGTCCAGAGACCTTTACAAGATCTGGAAAACTGCAGCTCTCCTATAAGCTTAGTTGTCCCAAGAACCTGGCCAAGGCTACTTGATGGATTTCTGTTCAGCACTGTTGATGCCCAGCCTGAATTGTCCCCAAAACAGCAAAGTGGAGCACTGACACAATAGACTCATTAGCATGCTAGTACTTACACCACTGCACTGCAAGCCACCAGAAGCTTGGAGAACAGCACCAGACACATTCCCTGGGCAGTTGGAAAACTTTTCAGCTCAATAAGATTGTGAAGAGCATTATAAACTCTTGAGACTTTTCACCAGGGGAGTCTGTAAACAAAAGACCTCTTTGGTAATGTACTTGTACCCTAACATGAAAACAAGCAAACTGCTTCAATGCAAAATTGAATAAAATGGAGGTTGTACACTAATCTATATATATATAAAAGCCTAAGCAGCCCTTATGATCGAACAACTGGAGCGACCCGTCTACCAGTCACTATGATGTGCACTGACCACCAGGGGGCAGATGCTCAATGCAGGAGCCACTCCCTGTTGGTCAGTGCACTCCCATAGCCAATCTCCCATGGCCCCTCCCCACTGTCATCCAACCTTCTGCGGCCCCTCCCCCTGTACCCTGGGTGGCCGGCCAACCTCCTGGGGTCCTTCACCCAGCTGGCCAGCCCCCAGACAAGCCTCGATCACCGGCCAGCCAAGGGACCCCACTCATGCATGAATTCGTGCACCGGGACTCTAGTCCAATATAGGACATGATTTCAATATAGGACATGCCTAAGAGAAAACAGATACAAAGTATAGTTTCTATTTGAGATATGAAACCAGGATGAATGCTGGACAGTGATAAAATGATTGGCCATGGCTAGTAAAATAAACTGTAAATTTTTTGCCAGTCAACCATCTCTTTCTTGAGGAATAATCATGTTTAGTTTTCTTATAACTCAGATTAGCCATATAGACCCCGCAGAAAGTATCTGACTCAGAACTGTCCAATTAGCACACCTCACCCCTATACTGACAACAATGATTGTTTCAGGAGTGGCCATGTGATCCAACCTGATGACTCAGAGTCCTCACATTGCCATTTATAGACTATGGGGGTGAAAATGCTTTCAAGAACTTCATGTAACAAACTTTTTCTCTCTGTGGAAGGAAAACGTGTTTGAGAATGAAACCTGTGAAGAGAAAAACAAAGCTGAGAGATGGAGGGAGGGAAAGAGGAATAAAAGGAAGGGGAGCTGAGGAAGAGAGAAAGAGAGAGATTGTTTGAGGAGATGGACCCAGCTTAGTTGATCCTAGATCTATCTTTGGACTTTCATTGCCAATAGTTTTTTTTTTTTTTTCTTAAGCTAGTTTGAATTGGGATTCTCTTACTTGAAGTTTTGAGTATATAGTCAAATACACAAATTTAAATTATAATGAATTCCAGAAACTAGCTTGTCTTTTAAAAAGTTTTTAGAATACAACCCAAATGTGATCATACAAGCAAATCAAACCAGAAGCTAGTTTAGCTGTGTTGTCAATGGGATATGGAGTGTGGACCTGCTAATACCGTCCCACCCTGCGCTTTAAGTGATCTCATCACTGTTATTCCAAGTCAGACCTGCATCAGTCTTTACATCAGTAGCATCATGCTCTAAGAAACTGACAGGAAAACACTTTTCATGATAATTTGAACTCAGAGCCCAGGATACTGGTAACACCAACTGGGGAATACTCAGCAGGATTGAGTAGCACTATGTTTGTCGCTAGAGGTTGGAATTACTTTTGCTAGAAATACTGAAAGTTGAAGTTACTGTTATAAAAAAATCTCAATGAGTGTGAGTTCAGTGCTCACAATATATTTGCTGCACTAATATTTTGCAGTGTCTCTTGGTCTAAGGCAGGAAATGGTCCTGTGTTTATCTATGAACTACAGTTTGGGGCAAGTAAAGTTTTGCTCAGGGGACTAAAGTTTAATCTTACACCATTGCTTCTCTACCCACAACCATTTAACCATAAGCAATACTTCGTGTAATGGCTTATGTATAAACAGCATGAGATAAATGGGAACCCTGGATTGTGAATATAAAACAAAGCCTAAGGAAAAACAAAATTATCTACTTAGTTGAAGAAAAGATGACTAGCAGTGATTATCTGTCAACGCTTTTAACTAAAAAGCCACAAGGCAAAAAGGAAAGGGACATTGCAGACCAGAGGATAAAATCCATTCCAGATCAGGTTTGTTTTGCACCTAGCCACTTGACATACAGTAGCTCACTGTTGTTGGTTTTTTCTCTCTTAATAAGCATGTTGTGGGGCTCATCTGGAGACCAGAGTCTTGTACACATTGGCTTTTAAACAGCTCCATGAGGGAATTGATCACAGATACTCTCTGGTTGTAACCTCAGAGCATGGGGTGGACTTAGTTAAGTGCACTCACTGTCAATATTTCTCCTCCATACATAATGCAGAGCACACGCTCCAAGTGCTACCCGGGTAATTGGGAGTTCAATATTTAGGAGAGTGAGAGAAGGAAAATCTCACATTATGCTTTTTAACCGTTGTTGTTTAACACTTAGATCAAGAGCTTTACAGCAATCACACCTTTGGTGCATTTTACTTTTGCAGGAGTGGCTAGAGGTGATTTATTTCTATTAAAGCTTATTCCCCATGGAAAAGGTAGTAGATGTTGATGGTTAATGCATTAAAAAGTGTCATACTCTGTAAGGTTGTTGTGAAGCTAGTGCTGACAGGAACAGAGAGTGCCTGTAGGTCTGTAAGCAGATCATATTGTCACTGTTTTTTTATTTTATTTTAATCACTAGAGGCCCAGTGCATGAAATTCATGCACAGGTAGGGTCCTTAGGCCTGGTCAGTGATCAGGGCCGATCTTTGGGGCGACCAGCGGGGCGATCAGGGGGCCCCTGCTGGCACCCACCTTGTCTGGCCTGGGGCCTGCGGGCTGGGGGCAGCTCCTGCATTGAGTGTCTGCCTCCTGGTGGTCAGTGCACATCATAGCAAACAGTCATTCCACTGGTCATTTCTGCTATTCAGTCGATTTGCATATTAGGCTTTTATTATATAGATAATATATAAACACATATATTCTTTGTATGTATAGCAGAAAGGACTTAGAGTTTAGCAGGCTAGTTTGATAGCTACAATATATTCAACACTTCTCAGGAGATTGGGGGCTCAATTAAGAGATTGCAAATCAAGTGGTCCTTTACCTGAAGTGAGTTTCATGAGTTAGGACATCACCTTATTGGTTCCCAGAGTAATTAAAACTTGGTCTGCCTTAGTTTTGAGGGTTCTCTCCAAAGGAAAGCTGGTGGTGCTATTGGTGAACCAGCATCATGCTTAGGATGGCCCATTTGTACTCTAGGGGCCCTTGTCTCTAGGGCAGCTCCCAGGAATCAGAAAGCCAGGGATTCAGAAGCAATAGGGTTATCTCAGCACAAAGCCCCAGAGTTGTGGAGAGGACTCATTTTTTGTTTAGAATTAATGCTAATTTGACCTCTGCAGGACATCTTCCAGGACTTTATTTTGTCTAGTAATGCTCAAATAGTTTGAAATCTGACATTTAAAACAGCAGTTGGGCTGACTGGAGTGGCTCAGTTGGTTGAGCTTCGCCCTGTGCATTGAAAGGTTGCTGGTTTGATTCCCAGTCAGGGCACATACATACTTGCATTGTAGGTTAGACCATTCAGGGCACCTATGGAAGGCAACAGATATATTTCTTCTTCTTCTTCTTCTTCTTCTTCTTCTTCTTCTTCTTCTTCTTCTCTCTCTCTCTCTCTCTCTCTCTCTCTCTCTCTCTCTCTCTCTCTCCTTCCTCCCTCCCTTGGTCTGTCCTCGGGGGTGAGTATTTAAAAAAAACACACAAAAACACAGCAGTTGTATAGTCCCAAAGATTTGAGTGTTTTGCAAACTCTATGTGTTAAGAATTATTCTGACATATTTCAGGCAATCTATTATTCTAGTTTCACAGAGCCTTTGTCACAATAAGCCAAGTATAATTGTAAATTCACTACTTAAAGCAGCTGTGAAGTATTCATTTCTCCATCTCCAACTTGTCCTTTTGAGGAGAGAGAGTATAGAGGAAAGAGTTTAGATGTGGGATTAGGAGTCAGAAACACTGAATTCAGTCCCTGTGAGTTGAGTAATTGGGTATAACGACCCATCACTTAGTTTTCTGAGTCTTAGTTTCCCTTTCTATTGAAAAATAAGAAAAGTTTGCATTTGATCTTATACTAAGTGTCAGACACTGCAATGGTGAAATCTTCTGGGTTCATCTTTTTCTTTGTCACAGCTCGTGAGGTAGGCATTGTCATTGTTCCTGCATTAATGAGGGGACAGAGACACAGAGGTTATATTTGCTGTATGAAATCACAAAGGTAGAAAGTGGTGCCACCAGGATTTAAACCCGGGAAAATTTGACTAGAGACTAGTTTTTGCTAATCATTACAATCCAGTGCTGACACTACTGGTTTCTTTACTAGGGTGGTCATAAGCATACAATTAAAAGTGTACCTGAAAGCATATTATAAACTGGAAGGTGATTCATAGATATGCTAATATACCTTTGAAGTCAAATTTAAAAGTCTCAGTCTTCCCACTTCTCATTGATCTGCGTTTCCCAGCGTGCCTGATCTCCTATTGCAGTGACTCACTCCAGATGTTTCTACCTGCC
Organism: Plecotus auritus; assembly: GCF_963455305.1. Taxonomy (NCBI): domain Eukaryota; kingdom Metazoa; phylum Chordata; class Mammalia; order Chiroptera; family Vespertilionidae; genus Plecotus; species Plecotus auritus. The sequence goes on along the minus strand of NC_137771.1, from coordinate 164,087,067 downwards.
CATTAATTCATCCCTCTCCCAGTCTCTGAGTTCTACTCCTGGTTGAAGCCCAGCAAAGTGTTTTCTATGTTTAGTGTTTTAAAAGTCCATGATATATGTATTATTTTTCAGGTTAATATACCCCTATTTTTATAATGCCTGATAGCATCTCTCCGATATCTAAAAACAGTGTATTTTTAAAATTATATAACATGAAAAGCCTAAGGGGGGAGCTTCCCTTGGAGAAGTCAACTCTGTGAGTCAGGATATCTCTGGGCCTGGCCAACAGACCACTTGCATCTAAATTATCCAGATGTGTGATCAAAATTCAAACTCCCAAGCCCCACTTAGAGATTCTGATTCAGTTGCTTCAACAGAACCTTAGTTGAATCATAAATATATTATAGTTTGAGGCCCATTACTCTGGAGTTAATTATAGATCCCATTCTGTAAACTCTCACAGATAGTTTTATATACTAGTAGGTATTTCGCATGAGGAGTGTCAGGGCCATTTTGCTCAGAAGAGTGTTGACTATGAAGGATGAGTGTAATAACATCAACTGGAAAAAGGTTGTTTGCATCTTTCCTGGAGGAGTAGATTTGTGAAACATATAGAATGATCTGTTCATTAAAAAGCATCTTTCCTCATGGAGAGACAAAGGACATTTTCATGTCTTGGTTTACATAACACCTACCCTGGAATCAACTGGCAATGCAAACAAAGCCAGCTGCTCACTTAGCTGCAATTTTGTGGACTTTTTTTTTTTTTTAAAAATTTTGGATGTCTAGTTGATTCACTTGCAACTATGTTTCAAATTAGTTTTATTTTCCCTGGAAATTTTTTTCATAAATATGCAGATATTTATTTTTAAAAGTCTGCTTTTCCCTTGTCCCTCCTGTGGCCATATGAGAGACAAGAGATGAAAGAAGCCTTCTTCTAGATCTGACCAAATTTCAAATGAGCAGGAGGAAAGGGCTCATTGGAGCAGTATGTCTCTGACATGGTTCTGACTTGTAACACAGGAGCTTTTCCTGTGACTAAAAGGACAGCGGGGAAAAATCAACCATCTTAGGAACATTGGGGTCTACCGAACCATGTACTCTAAGCAGCCAGAAAAATCTCAAGTCTTTTATTTCAAAGGTGTTGGAAAACTTTCAAGTGCAAATGCCAGAAAGCTGGGGACCCCAGTTGAAAGAGAGAAGTGTTTTTGGGGTTTTTCCAAATGAGAATAGTGTCTTCTGGAATCACCACGGGTTCATTTTTTTTTTTTTTGAGTTGGGGGTAGTTTCAATTTAAGGGTATCTGAAGCCAAGACAAAATATATGAAGTTGACTGTGACACTGGAAAGCACTCTCATTCCCTAGGGTCTGCCAGTCATCATATTCCATGCCCATTCTCTCCTAGCTGTAGAAATTGGCCCCAGGGTGCAGTATTTGACACAAAAAGCTTCAGTCTCAGAATATTCCTCTCAACCCAATTTTCCTTAAAATTGGTCTGGCTATTAAGTTAGGAGACAGCAAATATAACCTTAGCGAGGGAGATACATTCACAGGGACATCTGCCACTCAAAGCAACCGTGTTTCCATAGGCAAGTCTGTCATCCATAAAGTGCTAAAATGTTCACATCTGTAGAAGAACATAGGAAACAGCAACTTTTGGGGACTGTTTGGAGATGAGGTCATGAAATTCGCTGTACATTCCTTTGTTTGAACAAATTGGGAGCTGCTCCCTGGGGACCCCATTCATAGAATTTTAAAGTTTTCACTGAGTTACAAAGGAAAGAGAATCATCTCTTGGTTCACTGGCTACGTTAGTAAATCATTTATTTACAGAGGCTTACTACAAAAAACCCTTAAAACACATAAAATATAAATAGCATGAAATATTTCTCACCTTTTGGAAATTTGTGTGTGTACTTGACCCTCTGCTAATGGATGCGCTTGGGCAGCTTTGGGGTTTTAGCAGCTCTTCCTCCTTGCGCGCGCGCGCGCACACACACACACACACACACGCACGCACAGGAGGGACTGCTCTCCAGTGTGGCCGGTGTTCTGAGTCAAATCAGGAAATCTTCAGGAACACATTGCCAATAGAAATCAGTTAGTTAAATGCAAATGTTCTCCAAATTTCTGAGAGTGACCTTAGGAATGGTTCTGGGAAAACAATTTTCCATGATCTGACAGAGGCCCTAGTCTAGTCCAAGTTCACCATTAATTGTGGTATTAGGATGTTTGATATCTGTTTTTTCTCCATTTGGGTTATAGAGGTATTTAAGGTTGTATTACTTTAAAATATGCCGATGATTTTTCATTGCATGGTTAGTAGGTTGTTTCCAAATTTTGTGCGTGTAGGATCTGGTGTCTCTCTGTTAACCATCCCTTAATACTGGGGATAGGGTGGCAGGGCTCATATCTAAATGAGGTTTCAGAGAGAACTTTTTTTTTTTAAATATATTTTATTGATATTTTTACAGAGAGGAAGGGAGAGGGATAGAGAGCCAGAAACATCAATGAGAGAGAAACATCGATCAGCTGCCTCCTGCACACCTCCCACTGGGGATGTGCCCGCAACCAAGGTACATGCCCTTGACCGGAATCGAACCTGGGACCCTTCAGTCCGCAGGCCAACGCTCTATCCACTGAGCCAAACCGGTTTCGGCACAGAGAGAACTTTTAATTCAACAAAGATTTAGGGGATATCTAAAGTATGTCAAGCATACTTCTAGACCCAAATCAACAAAACTCCTCTTCTCATGGTGCTTACATTCTAGTTGAAGGGGAAAGAAAATAAACAGTTAAACTAACAAATGTATACTAGTAGTATACCACAGGATGATGTGGAAGAAAAATATATTGGGCACGAAAAATAATGATATGGAAGAGAGCGAGTAGGGCCATATTACTATATTTCATCAAACCAAAGACATGAGCAATTGCAAATGTGCCCCTATATTTATCTAACTAAAAGAAAAAACAAAAGCTTCCAGTTATAATAATAAGATACCATCAATTGTAAGATGAATCCAATTCTTAGAGGTGTTAAAAAAAATTTAAAGGGGGAATTTTAAATCAAAGCAATTGTTGGCATTATGGGTTGTCAGGAAATGCTTTACTAAGACACTGATATTTAAACAGAGACCCAAGGGAACAGAGAGTTGGAGATGTGTGGCTATTGGAAGAAGAGCATTTAAACAGAAAACCAGCAGGGGCAAAGGTCCTTTGAATGCACATGTTTAGGGAGCAAGTAGGCTTTTGTGACAGGAGGGGAACAGGGAGGGGGTAGACCCTGTTGGGCCTTCTAGGCCATGGTAAGAAATTTAGATTTTTACTCTGAGTGAGAAGGGAAGCCAGAGGAGATTTTGAGCAAAGGAGAAATTCAATATGATTTAGGATATCAAAGCATTACTCTGGCTGTTCTTCAATTGGTGGAGAATAAACCATAGAGAAGAAATGGTGAGAGGAGATCACCAGTAGGAAGCTATTAAAATCACCCACACAAGAGAGGATGGTGGCTTTGACCAATGGGTAGAGTGCTGCAGTGAAGATGAGAAGTGGTCAGCTTCTTGCTGTATTTCAAAGTGACAGTTCTTGGAAGCAAGAGGCTGTATATAACCCAATTTTTTAAAGACTATACTATTCTCTGGGGATGCTAATTATGTTTGTAATACAGTTGAGCTGGTATCTAAGGACATTTCTTAGATAGAAAAGAAAAAAATTGATGGCAAGTGTTAAGAAGGAGTGGAATTTAGAAGCCAGAAGTTGTTTATATCCACCCCCTCTGGTGGAGGAGCTCAGAGGGATTGCCCATCTGGTCATAGATGATAGCTTAAAAGAACCTATTAAGAGCAGAATTTCTCTGCAGGGTGAGAACAGCCCTTGTGCCTAAGTAGTGAATGTACTGCAGAAACAAGGAGCCAGTTGAAATTGAATGAGGAAAAGTTCTGGGAATCTCTGAACCAATATTTTTATCCAACCAATTTGATTACCCCAGGCCACACTGTTTTATGAATTCTATACTTGGGAAATGAATCTTTTTATCTATTTTACTAGAGGCCCAGTACATGAAAATTTATGCACTGGGGAGGCAGTCCCTCAGCCTGGCCTGCCCCCTCTCACAGCCCAGGAGCCCTCAGCGGTGGGAGGTGACCCGGAGATCAGAGGAAGGAGATGCCCCATCACACCTCTGCTGCTGCCACTGCTAGCAGTGCAAGCCTCGGCCGGCCCTGGTTACCTGAGCCTCAGGTGGTCCTGGGCGGCTGGGCAGCCACCATCTGAGGCATCCCTGCACCTCAGGCTGGCCCTGGGCAGCTGGGTAGCTGCCATTCAAGGCTTGCCTGCTCCTTGGGCTAGCCCTGGGTGGCTGGGGGGGCTGAGGGAACTGGGGGACTCTAGAGGCAGGTGCGTGGAGCATGCCTGCTGCCCCAGTGGGGCTGAGGGGACTGGGCGCCGCCATCTTGTGGCTGTGGGTGCTGCCATCTTTGAGGGTGTGGCAGTCAATTAGCATATTCCTTGTTTATTGGTTGTGGGTGTTGCCATCTTTGAGGGTGGGGTAGTCACTTAGCATATTCCCTCCTTATTGGCTGTGGGCGCCACCATCTTTGCAACAGTGCGATGGTCAATTAGCATATTCCCTCTTAATAGATAGGATGATGTATTTAAAGAGAGTGTTTATTAGTAGAATTTAAGCTTTTATTACTGAAAAGTAAGGGGTAATGGAAGATAAGTGAACAAATGTAATTTTGGGGTCTACATACCTGGGCTTGAATATCAGGCTGCGACCTCTTATTTACCTGGACTTGGGAAATTATTTAACTTCTTTGAGTTCACAGTGCCAATGACTGAAAAACTAGTCTAAGAATAATAATAACAATGCCTTCCTCATAAAATTGTTGTGAGGATTAAAGGAGATTACATAGTTTTGGTATCCAGCACAATTAGTGGCACATAGTAAGTTTTCAATAAATATCTCTCATCATTATTTGTACCATAAAGGTATACAAGTACAAAGAACATAATGCCCTGGAGACCAACGTGGCAGCAGCAGTCATCCTCATGGTTGGAGAACCAAAGGCAATATGCTGCTCTCCTGCAGACAAACAAATCTAACTCCAAAGGGACCAGATGATGATGAGCTCCCGTGGTGACTCTTTCCCTGCTTGGGTTTTCTTCCTCTTGTCATACAATGACTTACTGGCTCTCCTTAACCTGGGATCTCCCTTGAGTTCAGAAGCTCATTAGGATTTCAGAGTTAGCTGCTAAGTGTCACTGAGTTAATTAGGTAAGCAGGTGGAAACCTAGAGTAATATAGAATACCTGCTACTGAGCGGCTCTCTGGGGACTTCTGTAGTGGTCACCTAGGGATCATCCTTTGTTATAATTGTGCACACTTGTTGGACATCTCAGAGCAGTCCTGCTGAATTAAGCTGTGGTGAATTTGTTGAACAAAAGTCTTTGAATTCAGTGGTGTCCCTCCTGTTCTGCCTTTCACTCTCTTTCTCCTTTTGTTTCCTGCCTGAAGCATCTAGTTCCTCTCTTGCCTCTCTCCCTTTCATTTTCCATCTGTCTGTCTCTCACTTTTCCCCATATTGCTTTGTCTCTATACCTTCTTATGGCACCTTTCACTAGAGATCCTCAGAGCTCAGCACAGTTGTTACTTAGTAGGCTTTGTAGAGCATTCTATCATTGTTTTTGTCAAAGCACCAATTAACTCCCGCTGCCCTCCACCAACCTGTAGCAAGCACCATGCTGTTTCTGGTTAGTTTAAGGCAGCAGGGAGCTAATTGTTCCTCTAGTCAGTATAGTGGTAAACCCTTTTTGTGATGCTTACAGTTCACACCCCGCTCTTGAAAGAACCTATTTTTACTAACGTCCTGGCTGATTACCATCCTGCCTGTAATCCACTCTCATGGCAAGAAAGGTGCTGTCAAGGCAGCTTCAGACAGAGTGGGATAATACAGCACTTTTGACACATTCAGTGTGAGCTCTGGCTTCCTTAAGTAATGGAGACAGTCTGCATCATTATTTTTAAGGAGAAAGATGTCACTGTGTGGCTGAGTTTGTGTTCACTAATGTGTAGATTTGGGAGGCCATCATTTTCTATTTTCCTCGCATGCATTGTCAAGAGATGGATAAAGCAGAGTTGGCCCTGCCTCGCATTCATGCTACAGGGCCTTGAAAAATGTAGGCATTTTACAAAGGCTACAATTTACAAACGGTGTGCTCATACTCACCTAGGTGGTAGTTAACCCTGCATGCATTGTGAATTAATATTAGAAATATTCACAAGAAATACGAAGTACAGGCACCACAGTTCCAAAAAAATCTCTGCAATACCTGTGGGGAAAAAACTGCATGTTCTTGATATTATGGAAGCAAGTGTGCACAGCAAAAATGTTATCTTGTTCCACAAAGCCCAATTATTGATTAGCACCTGCTGGTTCTACCTGTACAGCACACATCCTATGATACTGCTGGCAATAAAAAAAGAGAGATTTGCTTAACAGTACATAGAATACTGTGGATGTGCAATAAATATTAAGCTACTACTACCTCAGTAATTGAGAGATAAAAGAAAATACTATAGAATTGATTTACTGACACTATTTATGACTATGATGATTCTTTTAGATGAATCACAACACACATGTACAATTCTTTTCCTTTTATACTTGACTCTCCTTTTCTTCTACCTCCTTGTTCCCTTCACCCTCCTTCTAGCCAACCTTCACCTCTTTTTCTAACAGCTGTCTTCCCCTGGTCCTTTAATATTTCTTGCATATTAAGTTATTTCCAATAGCAACTTCAGGATTGTCTTTAGTATTTCTAATCAGTTGCTTCAATTCTCTCTCTATCTCTCTCACATTCATCTCCATCTCTAATCCACAGCCTGTATTTTAGTGTAAGGGTTCATTTACTTTCATTCGTTGACCTCAGTCTCTCCTACATACATTCATTCTTCATACAGCTTCCACACAATCTTTTCCTTCCCTTCGTATTCCCACCTCCAGCATGCTTCCTGGATGCCTAATGAGTCACATTTTAGCTCCAAGCCCAGAATTGAAGACTCTGTCATCTGTCCACACCATTCTTTCCCACTGGCATCACTTGGTGTCCTTGCTTTTGGCCCACTCCTATTCCTGTTGCCTCACACCCTCAGAGTGTGACCTCAGTCCCTTCAGGTTGCTTTGGAACACTTGCAGGTTGTCCTGCCAGTACCCCACCAATGCTTGGGCTTCACTTCCTTATGAGGACTCAGAGCTCTCACCTTCCTGGAGGTGTTTCTGGAGAGTGTCATGTATCTTTATATGTGTTCTTCTACTTTGCATCATTTTACTATATTTATGTATCAACATTGATGGCAGCCAGCTTCCATTTGTTGCTCTGTTACCAGCAGTATTTCTTAAGGAGTTCCATGCATGTATTTCTTTGTTCCTTTTAAAGTATAAGCTAGAGCCCTGGCTGATGTGGCTCAGTTGGTTGAACATCATCCTGTGCACCCAAAGGTCTCCAGTTTGATTCCCAGTCAGGGCACATGCCAGATTGTGGGCTCCATTCCCAATAGAGGGCATGTAGAAGGCAGCCCATAGATGTTTCTCTTTCACATCCATGTTTCTTTCTCTCTCTATCTCTCACCTCCTCTCTCTCTAAAATCAATAAAAAACATATTTTAAACATTAAAGTATAAACTAGAGCTTATCACTAACCACATTTACAGAATAGTTTGTATTTTGTTGTGGCTGGTATAGAATTATATACATAATGGGCACCAGGTGAGTGATTCATAAGTAATTTTTTTATTGTTTAAAGTATTACATATGTCTGCTTTTTCCCCCATCTCCCCTTCCCCAGCCATTCCCACCCCCCAGGACAAGCGCCCACTGCCCCAGTGTCTGTGTCCATTGGTTATGCTCATATGCATGTATATAGACAGGTCCTTTGGTTGATCTATTACCACTCCCAGCCCTCCCTCCCTTCCCTCTGAGGTTGGCTGAGTCCCTGTTTCTCTGTCTCTGGATCTATTTTTGTTCATCAGTTTATGTGGTTCATTATATTTCAAAAATGAGTGAGATCATGTCATATTTATCTTTCTCTAACTGGTTTATTTTGCTTAGCATAATGCTCTCCAGGTCTATCCATGCTGTTGCAGATGGTAAAGGTTCCTTCTTTTTTATAGCAGCATAGTATTCCATTGTGTAGATGTACCACCATTTTTTAATCCACTCATTGATTGGTGGGCACGTAGGCTGTTTCCAAACCTTAGCTATTGTAAAGTGTGCTGCTATGAACATAGGGGCACATATAGCCTTTTTGATTAGTGTTTCTGTTTTCTTGGGATATATTCCTAGAAGGGGGCTTACAGGATCAAATGGGAGTTCCAATCTTAACTTTTTGAGGAAAAGCCATACCGTTTTCCACAGTGGCTGCACTAGTCTGCATTCCCACCAGCAGTGCACGAGGGTTCCTTTTTCTCCACATCCTCTCTAGCACTTGTTGTTTGTTGATTTGTTGATGATAGCCATTCCGACAGGTGTGAGGTGGTACCTCATTGTTGTTTTGATGATTAGTGACTTTGAGCATGTTTTCATGTGTCTCTTGGCCTTCTATATGTCCTCTTTCAACAAGTGTTTATTTAGGTCCTCTGCACATTTTTTGATTGGATTGTTTATCTTCCTTTTGTTAAGTTGTATGAGTTCCCTGTAAATGTTGGAGATTAAACCCTTATTGGAGATAACATCAGTAAATATGTTTTCCCATGCAGTGTGCTTTCTTGTTGTTTTGTTGATGGTTTCTTTTGCTGTTTTCTCACTTTCTAATGATATATTTCTTGTGTTGCTGTTCCTTTTCAAGTACATGTAAAAAAAATCTTCCAACCTAGATTATAAACCCACTAAAATTATAGCTTTTAACTCTTTGTAAAATGCTACACTCAATGAGTAATCCAAATTGTCTTGACATTCTTTCATAATGGAAAAATTAATTATTTTTTAAAATTATTTATTTAAAAAGGTTTATCCCTTTTTGGCTACTGCTATCATGATTCATCTTGCTGCACTTTCCAATTTTTTAGCTATTAATGTTATCTTAAAGGAAAGTCACAAGCTCCTTGGGGGTAGGGTTGATTTCTATATCTGTGTCTTTATAGTGCACTACACTGAAAATGTTGAGCTGAAAAAGTAGTAGGTTGTAAGTGATAACTTGCTAATTGACTTTAAAAGAGACAAGACTCATGTAAAACACTTATTAGAGTAAAATCCTGGTGTGCAATAATTGCTAAAGGGCATTTGCTATTATATTTTGCCCTTAAGCACTATCATCCAGTCTCGTAGTTTTCAACTTAACTCTAATCTTTGATGACTAGAATAATCAGACTCCACTTTGAAGCTTTTTTAATGAATGCATATTATAAAAATCAACAGTATTAACAGTGTCTCATGCTTCCTTTTTTATAGTCAGGTATTACTGATAGATCCTGTTAATATAAGCAGGTCCAGAATACTAGTTTATAAGATAATAAAAATGAGTAACAAGGTCAAATAAGTTATTCAGAGAATACACAGAATCTACACCTATAAAGTGCAAGTATAACTAGTGTTTAAATTGTCACTGCAGTATTCTGAGCTCTTGACAAGAGGGTGTGTATAAATGGTCAGTGGCATTTTTGAGATGATAGGTTTGGAGAGAGGTGCTTTGTTAGAGTTATCTTTGGAAAATTATAACTTGAACTTATGCACTCATGACAATCTACCCTCAGGCAGAATCCCTTCCTCCTATCATAACCATCTCAAGCCTCCAACCTAGGCAAACCCTTATATTTCAAAATGACACTTAGGTGTCATTTTCTAGTTCTTTGTTTCCTCCACCTCTACTTCTACCTCCATAAAATTAATCAGTTCTCAAAACTTCTTTCACACTCGTGTTCCTACCATTGTATTTACTACCTGTGCTCTAATTTATTTGTTTGAATGCCTGTCTTCTTTTGGCTCAGTTACTTTATGAATTGGCTTTCATAAGCACTCTATCCCAGATTCCAAGCCTAGTTCTAGCACACTTTAATTACCCAAACATTTTTATTTGTTTGTTTTAGTTTGTTTACTGATTTTATCAAATTTTAAAGTCATTAAAAATGTTATAGAGCTGTTCAGTGGGGAATTAAATAATGATTACCAAGATCATAAATTAAATATTGATAATAAAATCTCATAATAAATTTAAAAATAAAATGAAAACATATAAAGCAAAGATTCTTAAATCAACCATGTCTCCTGGAAGAGACATGTAGAACTCTCTAGTAATGAGTATTGATGGTCTTTGATAGACTTGATGCAAAACAAAAACATCTTAAGCTCTGTTTTCTCACAGAAAACTAGAGACTTAAAAGCAGAAGTCACAGAGGGCTGAACTAGCGGAGAGTGTTTGGGCAGGGAGCAGGAAAGAATGTACTTTAGAATCAGGTGACTTAGTTTCTAATTCCAGCCCAGCAACTTGTCATGTGGCTTTACAGTTAATATATCCCTTCTTAGCCTGTTTCCTTATGTGGAAAATGAAACCACCCTGTGAGGGCTGCTTATGAGGCTATAATAACCCAAGTTTAAATGCTTGGCCCAAGTTACTGCTAAATAAATGTTAACTATCACCATCATTAGAGTAAGATTCAGGTTTATTAGTGGAAGCAATGCAGTAACATGACCATTATCTTAGCCATTTAATTTAGCAAAATTATTGAGGACTAAATCCATTGAACTTTGTTAAAAAGATAATCACAGAGAGGTGCTACAAGAAATGTTAGTACCAGATATTCCTATGCACACTTGATATCCATATATTGATATACTTCATTTTCTCACTGTGTGCCAATTTATTGTGTACAATTTGTACTTTTAGAAACATAGTATTTTTAGTAAAAATAATTGTCATGTATAGTCATGCAATAGTACGAGTAATGATGAACTGTTTTTTAAAAAATATATAGGAATTAAATGTTTTCAGTGTTGAGTTTTAAATAATCAAGTATTTCATAAGGTTTTAGATTCATAGTTCATCAAATATATTAAAAATATTAAATTTAAGCAATACCAACTTTTCATTTCCAATGGATAAGTATGAAGAACTACTTGTATATGAACAGATACATAACTTGATCAAGTTCTGTATGTATGATTAAAAGTTTGAACCCTCTGTCAAGATTTTAACCACTTTGAATGCCCCCTCTTTAAGTTGATAAGACTCCTGAATTGTGACTACAGCTTTAGAAAACATTAAACTTAAGATTTGTTTTCATTCTCCCATTTCCTTAACCTGGATCCTAGAAAATCTATATAATAAAAGCATGATATGCTAATTAGACTGGACAGCTGAACGACCTTCTGGATGTCCTTCTGGACGACTTTCCAGATGAAACCAGGGCTGTGAGGGCCGAGCCCCTTGCACGAATTTCATGCATTGGGCCTCCAATAAAGATATAAGAATGGTGCTTTGAATGTCCAAGAGTTTTAGCATATTGTGAAAATAGAATTTTCATTTTAACTTTTCATAACAAGGTTATTTTAAGGCAGATACATGCAAAAAAAAAAAACAGAAAAAAAACTAGACCACCAACTTACACCATACACAAAAATAAACTCAAAATTGATAAAGGACTTATACATAAGATGGGAAACCATAAAAATACTAGAAGAAGCCATAGGCAGCAAAATAGCAGACATTTATCGTAGCAATATCTTTACCGATACAGCTTGTAGGGCAATGGAAATTAAGGAGAAAATAAAATTAAATTAAATAAATGGGACTACATCAAAATAAAAAGCTTCTGCACAGAGAAAGAAGCCATCAACAAAACAAGAAAGCCCACTGCATGGGAGAACATATTTGCCAATGCTATCTCCGGTAAGAGTTTAATCTCCAAAATTTACAGGGAACTCATACAACTTAACAAAAGGAAGATAAACAATCCAATCAAAAAATGGGCAACAGACCTAAATAGACACTTTTTGAAAGAGGACATTCAGAAAGCCAAGAGACACATAATCAACAGACAAGTGCTGGAGATGATGTGGAGAAAAAGGAACCCTGGTGCACTGCTGGTGTGAATGCAGACTGGTGTAGCCTCTGTGGAAGACAGTATGGAGTTTCCTCAAAAAATTAAAAATGGAACTCCCATTTGACCCAGTAATCACACTTCTAGGAATATATCCCAATAAACCAGAAACACCAATCAGAAAGGATATATGCACCCCTATGTTCATAGCAGCACAATTTATAATAGCTAAGATTTGGAAACAGCCTAAGTGCCCATCAACAGATGAGTGGATTGCAAAACTGTGGTACATCTACACAATGGAATACATGCTGCTATAAAAAAGAAGGAATTCTTGACATGTTCAACAGCATGGATGAACCTGGAGAGCATTATGCTAAGTGAAATAAGCCAGTCAGAGAAAGATAAATATCTTTCATCCATGCTGTTGAAATGATCTCCCTCATTTGTGGAATATAATGAACAACATAAACTGAGGAACCAAAATAGAACCAGAGACATAGAAGCATTGAACAGACTGTCCAACCTATGAGGGAAGGCAGGGGGTGAGGAGGTAAGAAATCAACCAAAGGACTTGTATGCATACATATGAGCAAAACCAATGGACACAGACTGGAGGTGGGGAAGTGAGGGCACGTGCTGGGGGTGGGGGTGGCCAGGGAGAGGTCAATGTGGGGAAAAGGAGACTTATGTAATACTTTAAAGTAGTATTGTTATGTGGTTTCATTAGCAATCCTATCAATTAGGTCAAGGAATTAGCAACCTAACAAAAGCAAATGCAAAATCTTTGCATCTTTCATCATTTTACATTTCCACTTAGAGCAAGAAGGTTGAATACTCCAAGCCTTATGTATGGAGATCTTCCTCCACACATGTGAGAATGAAATCTTACACTGTTCTCACTTTAGCCAGGCAATATCTTTTGACATAAGATTATTGCATGGGTGTTTCTTCATAGCAACCCTTTGTTAAAGATTTTCCATTTTCAGAAAAATCAGAATGTAGTGTTTTAGTAACTTTCTCAAACTCATGGAAGAGCCACGGGCAGTTTCAAAAACTAAATCAATACATTGTAATTTTTCCAGTAGTTAGATAAGAGGTAATTTTTAAAAGGTAAAGGAAAATTGTGCCCACATATTTAAGGATTAGGAGATATTTGAAAGCTTGAAACCCCTCCCCCTTAATAATGTACTTCTTTGTGGACACATGCATTTGTAGAGCCATTTATCTGCCTTCTTCACTCTCCCACCCTTTCTCTATTACAAAGGGTCTCCAAACAAAGTTTCCCCATAAAAACATGGCCTTGTCCCTCACACCATTCTCCTGCTTGTACACACACTGCCTTAGTTTGACAGCTAAATCAATTAATCATTACCAGGCTCCTCCTGGCACTGACACAGAAGCCCTTTCAGTTGGCAGAAGACAAAAAAATACATAAAAAAAGGGAAAAATGTTTTACTAGATTCATACTTCATTGGTACTTACCCCTGCCTCCCTCATTTATTAACAGAATAAACTCAGATTTCCAACTAACTAAAATTTTCCACTAGCATAAAAACTATAAAACTTTCTTAAAATATTCAATACAGTACTGCCTTACATTTCTATCTAATACAGTGCCCATGTTGAAAGAATCCAAAATGATTTAATGGTATAAACAATAAACACTATTCCTCATCCATCCTTTTCTATATAATCTTCGTTACATATGACGGACTCTGTTGGGATTCAGAAAGAGAAATAGCTCCTATGTTTCCTATTCTAGTTTTCTTAAGAACAATGTTGCTTCATGCCTCACTTTTAAGCTTGCCTGAGACAATATCCCTTTCTTAGGAGCAAAAACTAAATTCTCCCATAAAAAGTTATGAAGAACTTCTACTAAGGTTCCAACTTTCTCCAATACCTAGGTGGATCTTGAAAGCCCCAAATAGTTATAGGTACTGGGTAGTTTAGAGATGGATTTAATCTGCCAGAATTTTCCTGAATTAAAGGCCATGATGACAGGCTGCCTTCATGATAGAAGCAGTTGTAAATGGACAGGTTCTTTCAGCGTGGGATTTGGGTGGGCCACTGGGTTCAAATATAAACTGCTCTCAGATTCAGCAAGTAGTATATAGTAACCTTGATATGTCCCCCTAAATCCACACTTAATGTGCATTTCTATACCCTTAATGGACCAAAATAGATATCAGAGTTCTTATAATAGATATCAGAGTTTTCATATAGTCTCTACTTCTGAGGTAGCAGAGATTTTAGGGATAAGGAAAAAACTGGGGCACTGCTTGCCTCATTTGACACTATTCCTGAATGTCATCACCATGGAAGCCCTTCTGATATTCTTACAGTTTGGAACTCCCGGGACTGAAGCTTTGTATTTCTCTCCTTTGTCCTGAAGCAAAAACAAGTCATATTCCATACAACTTCAGAGCGAAAATGCCCTTAACAAACAAAGTTTGCAATTGTATAGTTTGTATGTGTGTGATTTATTTTCCAAATTAGTTTAGAGGTGTCTCTAACAGTATGGAAAAGAAAGGTAGATAAAGATGCAATAGAAGTTAATTTAGAAAGTTAATTAGACCTTCACTTAGGTCTAATGCTCATTTGGATACACTATTCAGGTTTAGTTTCTAGTTTTAAAGTATTTTTTTTATTGAAGAACATAGAATGTAGTGCAAATATTACCTAAAACTCTGAATACTCGAAGTACAACAATTAGATAATCAGGCAACTTTATTTATTGAAATATGAAGATTTTATCAATTTGAATTCAGAACAAGAAAAACATTGATATTTTATAATTACACTCACAAAGTGAACACTTGGATTATAAACCTTAATTAAAGGATTTCAAGTGATCACAACTACTATATCAGTGGTAGTGATTCATTGATTCTACCGCAGGAACGTTGAAGGTATCAATTCTGTCCTTTATGGGAAGAAAAACTAAAATAGTCTCCTAAAATGCTGCAAGAGGAAACAGTGCATCCCTCCAACCCCCTCTCAGGTAATCCAGTGAACCTGAGATTGCACCTGCTTAGTCCTTAATTGCACCAGGATACTGGCTAAAATTGTGCTCCCCGGTGTGAGGCTTTCCAACCCAACTCTAAATTCTGCTCCTTCTCTTTCCTTGAAACCCACCTCCTGCCCTTTCTTTTGACTTGTCAAATAATGTGTGTTGATGAATACAAAGGAAACTTCTATGTAAGGACTTAGGGAAGGTGGTGAATGTTTCCAACGACTCAGCTTTTTATTTTTATTTTATTTTTTTCTTTATTGATTAAGGTATTACATATGTGTCCTTATCACTCCATTGCCCCCTACTCATGTCCTCACCCCCCTGTTGTGTGTGTCCATTGGTTATGCTTATATGCATGCACACAAGTCCTTTGGTTGATCTCTCCCCCTTACCCGCCACCTTCCCCTACCTTCCCTCTGAGATTTGACAGTCTGATCAATGCTTCTCTGTCTCTGGATCTGTTTTTGTTCATAAGTTTATGTTCATTATATTCCATGAATGTGTGAGACCATGTGATATTTATCTTTCTCTAACTGGCTTATGCTCTCCAGTTTCATCCATGCTGTTGCAAATGGTAAGATTTCCTTCTTTTTTACCACAGCATAGTATTTCATTGTGTAGATGTGCCAAAGTTTTTTGATCACTCATCTGCTGATAGGCACTTAGGCTGTTTCCATATCTTAGCTATGGTGAATTGTGCCGCTATGAAGATAGGGGTGCATATAGCCTTTCCGATTGTTGTTTCTAGTTTCTTGGAATATATTCACAGAAGTGGAATCCCTGGGTCATATGGGAGTTCCATTTTTAGTTTTTTGAGGGAACTCCATACTGTTTTCCACAATGGCTGCACTAGTCTGTGTTCCTACCAGCAGTACAGGAGGGTTCCTTTTTCTCCACATCTTCGCCAACACTTGTCCTTTGTTGATTTGTTGATGATAGCCATTCTGACAGGTGTGAGATTGTACCGCATTGTCATTTTGATTTGCATCTCTCTGGTGATTAGTGACCTTGAGCATGTTTTCATATGCCTTCCTTATGTATTCTTTTTTTTTTTAAATATATTTTATTGATATTTTACAGAGAGGAAGGAAGAGGGATAGAGAGCTAGAAACATCGATGAGAGAGAAACATCGATCAGCTGCCTCCTGCACACCCCCTACTGGGGATGTGCCCACAACCAAGGTACGTGCCCTTGACCGGAATCGAACCCGGGACCCTTCAGTCTGCAGGCCGACGCTCTATCCACTGAGCCAAACCGGTTTCGGCCTTATGTATTCTTTCAAAAAGTATCTATTTAGGTCCTTTGCCCATTTTTTTGATTAGGTTGTTTATCTTCCTTTTGTTAAATTGTATGAGTTCCCTGTAAATGTTGGAGATTAAACCCTGATTAGAGATAACATTGGCAAATATGTTCTCTCATGCAGTGTGCTTTCTTGTTGTTGATGGTTTCTTTTGTTGTGCAGAAGCTTTTTATTTTGATGTAGTCCCATTTGTTTCTTTTCTCTTTAGTTTCCAGTTCCCTAGGAGCTGTATTGGTGAAGAAATTGCTTCGGCATATGTCTAAGATTTTGCTGCCTGTGGATTCAGATAGTATTTTTATGGTTTCCCGTCTTATGTTTAAGTCCTTTATCCATTTTGAGTTTATTTTTGTGTATGGTGTAAGTTGGTGGTCTAGTTTCATTTTTTTTGCATGTATCTGTCCAATTTTCCCAACACCATTTATTGGAGAGACTGTCTTGACTCCATTGTATGTTCTTGCCTTTTTTGTCAAATATTAATTGAGCATAGTGGTTTGGGTTGATTTCTGGGTTCTTTATTCTATTCCATTGATCTATATGTCTGTTTTTGTGCCAGTGCCAGGCAGTTTTGAGAACAGTGGCTTTGTAATAAAGCCTAATATCTGGTATTGAGATCCCACCTACTTTGTTCTTCTTTCTCAGGATTGCTACAACTATTCGGGGTCTTTGTTTTATTCCAGATGAATTTTTGGAGAGTTTGTCCTAGGTCTGTGAAATATGCCATTGGTATTTTAGTAGGGATTGCATTAAATCTATAGATTGCTTTGGGTGGTATGGACATTTTAATGATGTTGATTCTACCAATCCATGAACACGGTATGCTCTTCCATCTATTTATGTCTTCCTCTATCTCTTTTTTTCACTGTCCTGCAGTTTTCTGAGTGCAGGTCTTTTACCTCCTTAGTTAAGTTTATTCCTAGGTATCTTAATTTTTTTTATGTGATGGTAAATGGGATTGTTTTTTTACTTTTTCTTTCTGTAATTTCACTATGGGTGTATTGAAATGCCATAGATTTCTTGGCGTTAATTTTGTATCCTGTTACATTGCCAAATTCATTTATTAAGTTTAATAATTTTTGATGGAGTCTTTAGGGTTCTTTATGTACACTATCATGTCATCTATGAATAAGGATAGTTTTATTTCTTCTTTTCCAATTTGGATGCCTTTTATTTCTTCTTCTTGTCTGATCGCAATGGATAATACTTCCAGTACTATGTCAAACAGGAGTGGTGAGAGTGGACATCCATGTCTTGTTCCTGTTCTTAGGGGAAATTGCTTTAGTTTTTGCCCATTGAGTATGATGTTGGCTGTGGGTTTTTCATATATGGCTTTTATTATGTTGAGGTATGATCCTTCTATTCCCACTTTGCTGAGAGTTTTTATCAAGAAAGGGTGTTGGATTTTGTCAAATGTTTTTTTCTGCATCAATTGATATAACTATGTGATTTTTATCTCTCTATTTGTTTATGTGATGTATGACATTTATCGATTTGTTGATATTGTACCATCCTTGCATCCCCGGGATAAATCCTGCTTGGTCATGGTGTATGATCTTTCTAATGTATTGCTGGATCCGATTTGCTAGACTTTTGTTTAGGATTTTGGCATCTATGTTACTGAGGGATATTGGCCTGTAATTCTCCTTCCTTGTGTTTTCCTTATCTGGTTTTGGTATTAGGGTGATGCTGGCTTCATAGAATGAACTTGGAAGTGTTCCTTCCTTTTGAATTTTTTGGAATAGTCTGAGGAGGTTAGGTTTCAGTTCTTCCTTCAATGTTTGGTAAAACTCCCCTGTGAAGCCATCTGGCCCTAGGCTTTTGTTTGCTGGAAGCTTTTTGATGACTGCTTCAATTTCCTCCATAGTTATCCACCTATTGAGATTTTTAGATTCTTCCTGACTGAGTTTTGGAAGGTTGTATTTTTCTAGGAAATTTCCATTTCCTCCAGCTTGTCTACTTTGTTGGAATAGAGTTGTTCATGGTATTTTTTAACAATCCTTTGTATTTCTGTGGAGTCTTTTGTTATTTTGCCTCTTTCATTTCTGATTTTGTTTATTTGGGTCCTCTCTCTTTGCTTCTTGGTGAGCTTGGCTAGAGGTTCATCAATCTTGTTTATCCTTTCAAATAACCAGCTCTTGGTTTCATTGATCTTTTGTATTTTTTTGGGGGGGTCTCTATGTCATTTATTTCTGTTCTGATCTTTATTATTGTCTTCCTTCTGCTCACTCTGGGCTTTTCTTGTTGCTCTCTTTCTAATTCTTTAAATTGTAGAGTTAGATGATTTACTACCATTTTTTCTTGATTTTTTGAGGTAGGCCTGTAGAGCTATAAACTTCCCTCTTAGGACTGCTTTCATTGTGTCCCATAGATTCTGGATTGTTGTGTTTTTGTTGTCATTCATTTCCAGGATGTTTTTAATTCAATTTCTACTTTTTAAAAATATTTTTGGTGTGTCCTGGCTGGTTTTGCTTAGTGGTTAGAGTGTTAGCCCATAGACCAAAGGGTTGCAGGTTAGATTCCCGGTCAAACAAGGCCACTTACCTTGTACCTTACTTGCAGATTTGATCCCATGACCCTGGTCAGGTGCCTGTGGGAGGCAACCAATGGATGTCTCTCTCTTTCTCTCTTCCTTTCCCTCTCTTTCTCTCTCTCTCTCTCCTCCTCCTCCCTAAAATCAATGGAAAAAAATATCCTTGGCTGAAAATTTAAAAAGATATATTTTTGGTGTGACTCTTCCTTCTTAACCACATCTCTTTCTTTAGCTACAGAATTGTAGTGGATTTGAGCATAGGTTTCTATACATCACTGAAGCCCACTATGGAAGTGTATAGAAAGAATAGTCCCAGACACTCTCTGACCACTCTGGAAAAATTACAATCTCTCAGGAATGCCACAGTATTTTCTGAAAAATCCCCAAAATTTAAAAGGAAAAATAAAATCCATTAAAGAATTGCTGGGATATTTTGACATTATTCTACATAGATCTGTAGATAAATATGTGACATGTTTGAGAATTTCAGTTCACTGAAGTCATTATTTGCCTTATGTCTTAGAGAAATGTACATGATTTATGTATTTGAGATGTAAAGAAAAAAACATCTCTCTTGTTTTTGCCTCAAAATTTTAATCTGGTTTTCACCCTACCTTTCCTCCTTTGAGTTTTTGTGCATTTCAGGTATAAATATACATTTCAAATATAAATAGCAAAGCGATGCTTTTAAAAACTAACTTATCATATCATTAGTTCATGAAATACTTCTGCAGTAGTTTTATCTCTTTGATAACTTGTGATCAATTTTGTTCTACTCTACAATAATTTCAAAATAGCCACAATACCACTCTCAAAAGTTATTATTTAATTTGAGTTGTTTTGACTTTGTTTTTTACCCACTATGTCTAATCCACCCACAACTGCTGCCACTTCTCTGCCTATTCTATCCTTTTCATTTCTGTCTCCATAAAGCTGGTCCTCACTCTCAGAGTGCTGAATTCTTACAATGGCCCCCAACCCCTTGTCTCTCTTTTCTATGTAGCCTTCAGTCTATCCTTAAATGGCATTTAAAAAAAACACATGTTTCAATGATAATTCACCAATTCTTTAAGCTTTTCAGGAGACCCTTGTTTTGGTAAAATGCTTGGACCTGATATGTAAGGTCCAAATTTATCTGACCACAGCCTATTTTCCCAACCATTCATTCTGTTATTTTCTCACATGAGTCCTTCTTTCTTGACAGAGTGCTCTACAAACTGTCTACTGAACATTCAGTCCTCACCTCCTGCCTTTTGAATTCTGCTCATGGTGTGCTCTGGGTTTGAATTTGTTGTCTCTTCTCCTTTCCTTATAAATATGTGAGTCCCTCTTCCTCTTCCATGAAGCCTGCTTTATCAGACTCAAAGTCCCATAACTCATGCCTTTATCATCCATGCTGCCAGTTGATTATTTTCTCTCTTGGATTATTGTGTATTTACCCTATGTACTATGTAAACTGAAAACTCTTCATCATCTCCATTTCCTTTGAATTCCCAAATCACCTAGCATAATTATGGGGGGCAATGGAGGAAATGTATAGATAAAAAGAGATTATTAGAAAAGATTTAGTAATGAGATACTGTTATTTATATTAAAACTGCATTTAAGGCTCAAAAATTACATTTATTGTTTACATGTAAAATATTCAAAATAATACAGCAGCATTAAAGGTAAGCATTTTGGTCATTTGTAGCTTAAGGATAAACAAGTTTATAATGGTTTATATCTGTACATTTTTGTTAAATATGACAATATTTAATAAATTGTAATACTATGTTTAAACTCTCCAAAGTCATACTCCAATAACTGCTTTCTGTCATTTCTTTAATTTTTCCCATTTCTGGACCATTTCAAGTATAGTGGTGGTAAATTACTTTGGTCTGATTACTTTATGCCCACCGATCCTTGGACTACTTTAGCCCTAATTCCCACTCTATTCTATTATACAGCTTGCAAGTCCTAGATCCTCTCTTGATCTCCAAACCTGTGTAAAGGTAAATATTTTTCTTGCCAGAGAAGACCAGAATGCATAAAAACCATTTGCACATTAATGTCTAGATTGTAAAAGGGAAAGGCCAGTATTTTGATCCTACCTGCATAGATATGATTAAAGACTAATTTTCCAGTTTTAATATAGAGCATATGGTAGGAATGTATAATGGTACTGCCACAGTAAAATATGATTAAATATAGAATTACATATGGCCCAAGTAATTCCAATCCTAGGATTATAACCAAAATAATTGAAAAAAAGTATTCAAACAAAAAACTTATATATGAATGCTTGTAGCAGCACTATTTTCAATATCCATCAATGGATAGGTATATAAACAAGATGTCTTCTATCTATCCACACAATGAATATTATTAGTCCATAAAAAAATGAAATGCTGTTTGACACATGCTACAACATAAATGACCCTTGAAAACATGCAAAATGAGAAAAGCCAGGCACAAAATAACATGTTATGTGATTCAATGTATATGGAATATCAAGAATAGTCAGTACTATAGAGACAGCAATTTGATTAGTGATTGTTTGATGCTGGGGGCAGTGCTATATAAGGGCGCATAGTTTATCTCAAAAGTGTTCTAAGATTGGTTATGGTGATGATTGCATGCATTTATACATATACTAAAACCACTGAATTGTATATTTTAACTGGAAGGATTATGTGATATATACTAAATATCATATGCTATATGTATAAAACAGTTTAAAAATTGAACTTAGAACAAATTATTTTCTGATTAGATAGATGGCTATTTACATTGAGACATTTATTTATCAATAATGGAGGTGTAAATGAAAACACACATGTGTGTGCGCGCGCACACACACATGCACACACACACACACACACACACAAAAGCAAGTTTTAATATAGCCTCCTGACATTCCTGTCCAATTGAAAAAGGAAGTGGAGGAGCCCTCACCTTAAATGACATTAAGGGTTATAATTCCTATCTAGTCTAGGGCAGCACATGCTAATATTAAGCAAACCAAGAATCCTCAGAGAGAAATCTTTGGACTGCAAGTCAGAGGAAAGACAGGAAGTCTGTAAGGTTGCAGGCAGGTAGAGCAGCATTAGCATGGTCCAGGTGTACATCTCTTCACCTCAGATTTTACTAGAAAGAAACCATCAGATCTACCCTTTGTTATGGGGTTAGCAGAATATAGTCTGATTTTGATTACCAGGGGACAGCACTTGACTCTTAAACAACCTAGTCACTTGGAGGTTGACCTGACATTTAGAGGTGCTTCATGCTCAGGACTCTGAAGATAATGCACCCTAAGTAAAAAATGCTCTAACCCTTTAAAAACACATAGCTTTAGTGCTTAAATTTGAATTATTGCATTGTGTTTTTTTTTATTCCATCTGAAATTTCACTAGCTATATTTATATCTAGAATTTATAGCTTTTATTTCACAGAATGACCTAGTGATTAACTAAAAAAGGTACATTACACATGGTGTTTACTTAAGAAGATAAGGCCCCAGATTGGGCCAGTTCCAGGGCCTATTGAACAAAACATTGAAACATTGCCCCACACTTCTGGTTTATGCCCCTGAATTTATTTCACCAGTGAGCAGGATGGTGTTCTACAAGTGTATTTTAGATGTCCAGGAAAGATGCCATAAGTGATATCTGGGGCTGCAACTGTTGCTTGATCCTTTTTTCCTTTGATTCCATTCCCAAACATGAAAAACAAGGAAATTATAAATGTAAACACCACATGTCATTTGTGGCAAATCATTCCCTCCCACCACAAGAGACGTTCTTCAAAAAGACAAATTCTCCACATTATACTATTTTTTTAATTAAAGGATTTAGTAAAGGATGATACTAAAGAGCTCTAGATTCTTTTTTATTTTGTTGTTTTTCCACTATTGTTTAATAAATAGAGGTGTTAATAAAAAGCCAATTAAGCTTGACTTTAGTAAAATATAGCCCACAAGTGACATGACTTCCCTTCTCCTTTCACCCACCTAAATTAGAGTACAAATATTAGCACACTACAGGAGTCTTTCTGGGTTAATGTAAGAATCCCATCTACCCTTTCCAATGTTAAAAGTAAATATTTTAATAATGCAACCAAAATATGTCATGTGAGTTTTATACTAATGCTATATTTTTTTTGATACTGATAGCATCTATATATGTCTACATCTTCCAGCTGAAAAACAGGGGCAAATATATACACAACATGGTTGGTACCAACCACTGCCTTGCTCACAAATAGTTTATATAAGAAAATTTAAAAAATCATGTACACATATATGGTACAATTTTAAAAATCTTTCTCACCTCTAAGATTCCATCAATCTCTTCACTCTTGATATACTTAATACTAGAGGCCCAGTGCACAAATACGTGCAAGGGTAGGGTCCAGCTGGCCCGCCCTGATCGGGGCTGATGGGGGTGGGATGGCCAGGGGGAGAGGACGTGGGTGGTTGGCTGGCCTGCCCCGCCCCCTGGTTGAACTCCTAGTCGAATTCCCAGTCGAGGGGACAATTTGCATATTAGCCTTTTATTATATAGGATAATGTTGATGTACTAGTATAAATGCAAATGTGGAACTAGCAGATTCTTGTGATTAGCCACAGTTTCCCAAATATACCCCTCCTGATACTTCTACATACTACACTATAGAATATTTTGTTTGTGTGTGTGTGTGTGTGCATGTTTCTTGGCAGTCATAGCATATGACAGTGCAAAAAGTGCTGATCTGACAAATGCCTTTATATTTCTCTAGGGCAATATTAAAAATAAAAGCAGATATGTGCCCACATTCATGCTCCTTCTATCTTCTGTCTCCTTCTCCACACCCTGTGCACTATTGAGTGGTGTCTTTGATTAGAGTACATGAACCAGAAAAGAATAATGAGTTCTTGCTGAAGAGAGGAATAGCTCATTGATAACTCTTGTGTTGTTTGCTCACTTATCTGGAAATGGCTCAAAGTACCTCAGTATTAAAAGGAATGTTGGAATTTTTTCTTGTGCTTCCCAAGCTAGGAGTTAGAGAATATCAGGTTTCTATAATCATCATAAGTAAAACTGTTGAAGTTTGCCCACTGTTGAAGTTGAGATTAAATCAGGACCCAGTGTAATTATCCATAGTCAGCTCACTGAGAAGTAGGCCACCAGGATGAGAGTTATATTGGATCTTTTATCATTTTACCCTTTTCTTATTGTTAGGTTTGGACATTTATATACCAGCCCATTCACTGCTGAGTTTTTTTCAGGAGTAAGTAAACTGTTATTAGTCCCTTATAACAAGATAAATTTATTATTCATTTTATCTTATCAAAGACCCCCCCACAATCTCAGAGTGTATTAATTCTTCATTTCTATTCACTGTGAAAAGCAGTATAACATTCAGCTGTGTTTTCAGAAGAAAATAAAATCATTCTCTATGGGAGCAACTAGTAGGGCACTGTGCATTGTTTTGTCCTATAAAGAGGAGTATGCTGGGCTCAGAAAAGGCCAGAAACAGCCATGAATAGACAACACTACCAGATTGGTCATGTAAACCAAGTATTTATCATAGAATATTTTCCTAGGGTGGGGGGAATTATATAAATACTTGAAGTGTATGTTTTCAATTTTCTGAACTTGGAGGTGAGAATTAAGCCTAGAAAATATCAGTGTAGATTATATTTGATATTTACAAAAGAAATATGCATGATTGCCTATTGTGGGCAGTTCACCCAACACTTCTTTCCCTCTCTGCCACACTCTCTATGAATAGTAATGGACACAGCCCAGCCATTGTGGCTCAGTTGGTTGAGCATTGACTATGAAACTGGAGGTCATGGTTCGATTCCGGTCAGGACACATACTTGGTTGCAGGCTTGATCCCCAGTGTGGGGCATGCAGGAGGCAGCCAAACAATGATTCTCTGTCATCATTGATGTTTCTAATTCTCTCCCTCTTTCTTACTCTCTGAAATCAATAAAAATATATTTAAAAATATAGTAATGGACACAATAGAATGCTTAGATTATTAGTGTGCATTCTTGGATTGCAGACATTTTTATTTGGTGTCATTGATTCTGGGATCTAAATACCTTTGAGGTCAGGGCCATAGATGTTCACTAAGTGGCCCACTCTTGGAGAGCAGGGAGCCTTCTTTGCCTCCTAGTATGCAGAACAAAAATGAATTTATTTAATTTAAATTGACTTAATGAAATTTAAGAGAATTTAAGAGTTCTTTCATTTCCCTTCTTATCCCTCCTTTTTCTTTCACCTCAGGGTGAAATTCAATTGTCATTTTGTGATGGAAATGTAACTGGATTATTATGTAAACTTCAATGGGTCACTTAGCTGGGAAGATGAAGTGAGTGTCAGCCATGTACACATTAGCTCGCAATAGTGGGTTATATTTCTAATAAGAAAGCCCCTAAAGAGTATCACAAAAAAGATAATGATCTTGGGCTTCTGTAGTGGTGGCTGAAGCAGCTGTCAGGCAAAGGGAGTGGAGAGAGAAAGGGAAAATATGAAGGCCTTGGATGCCCATTGATATAAAGCCTGGATGCAAAGTGCACAGGGAAAACAGATGTGACCTACTTTTTAATTATACTTCAGGCAGGCATCCTTGGACTTAGTTTTGGGAATATAGAAACTGGAATCTTTTATTATCAAGTTTTTTTATGGTGAATATTAGGATAAAAACAGAGAAAAACTATTTTTAGATATATATATACACATGCATATATAGAGAACATATATATGTAATCCATACCATATTTTCACATTTTCATTAGAATCATATGTGGGAATATATCTGTTACACAAACATTTATTAAGTGCTTACTATGGGCAAGGGACTAAATCCTACACATAAGGTGCATACATTTTCTGCCCTCCAAAACCTCATAGTATTGGAAAATAGATGTGTAAACACATATCCTATATAATAAAGAGGTAATATGCAAATTGACCATCACACCCTCACAAAGATGGCTGCCTACAACAAGGCCAGCAGGGTGGTTAGTGAGGGATGAACAAACGACTGAATAAGCAGGCTGCATGGGGCAACCAGGCCGGCAGGGGGGGTTAGTGAGGAACAACCAAATGACTGAATAGCAGGCTGCGTGGGGTGACCAGGCCAGCAGGGGGGCAGTGAGGGGTGACCAGGCCAGCAGGGGGGGCAGTTGGGGGGCAATTAGGCCAGCAGGGGGTGGGGCAGTGAGGGGCAACTAGGCTGGCAGGGGGGGCAGTTGGGAGCGACCAGGCTGGAAGAGGGGGCCAGCTGGGGGCAACCAGGCCGCAGGGGGATCAGTAAGGGGTGACAAGGTCAGTGAGGGGAGGCAGTTAGGAGTCACCAGAACAGCAGGTAGGGGGAAGTTGGGGGCAACCTGGCTGGCAGCGGCAGGCAGTTAGGGGCAACCAGGCAGGCAGGCAGGTGAGCAATGAGGAGCCAGTGGTCCAGGATTGTGAGAAGAATGTCCATCTGCGGTATAGGCATGATCCCCGGGATCGGGCCTAAACAGGCAGTCAGACATCCCCCAATGGGTGCTGGATTGGAGAGGGTGAAGGCTGGGCTGAGGGGACCCCCCTGTGCACAAATTTCATGCACCAGGCCTCTAGTATAAAATAAGTAATAACAGTAAGCATGTATGCAATGCTTGCTGTATGCCAGACCCTGTTCAATGCACTATCTATCCTCATTTAATTGTCAGAGAAGATTTATGAGAAAGGGCAGATCATTATCTCATTTCACAGATATGAAATTTAGGCATAGAGAGATTAAGTTAATCTGTCCAACATCACACAACTATCAAATGGTAGTCAGAAATTGCATCTAGGCAGTTTAGCTCCTAAGTTTGTTACTTTAACCACAGTTCTACAATAGATAACACATTGATACAATGGGGATATAAATGAAGGAATTTGTTGGGAGTAACAAAAGGTGCATAGAGAGAGCTTAATCTGAATTGATTCTTTAAAAATAGAGGCAGCCCTCGAGTTACGTTGGACTCGCCTTACGTCATTCTGTGGTTACATCGCCATCTCCAATTTACAGTATTTATAAAAAAGGAAAAGTTTCATCATTTCAACATATGTACATATGTGCTTTATGTTTTTTATTATTTATTTACCACAAGTAAAGGTCAGGAATTGTTATCTTTCTTTTAATTTTTTTTTTACTGTTTCACTTCATTACTGCTGTGTATGTGCTCCATGTGTGTATGCTTATGTAGGTGGGTTCTGACTTACCATGAAAATCAAGTTACATCACGCCATAGGAACAGATCTCCGACATAACCTGAGGACTGCCTGTATGTAAGAACTAGAGGCCCAGTCCACGAAAATTTATGCAATGGAGGGGAGAGTTCCCGGCCTGCACCCTCTTGTAGTCTGGGACTTTTCGGGTATGTCCACCTGCCAGCTTAGGCCCATTCCCTGGGGGATTGAGTCTAAACTGGCAGTCAGAAATCCCTCTGGCAGCCCAGGAACCCTCAGGGGATGTCCAACTGACGGCTTAGGCCCGCTCCTCATAGGGAGCGGGCCTAAGCTGCAGTCAGATATCCTTAGCACTGCTGAGGAGGTGGGAAAGGCTCCTGCCCAGGCTGCTGCGCTCACAGCCATCAGCCCGGCTTGTGCCTGAGCGGAGCTCCCACTGTGGGAGTGCACTGACCACCAGGGAGCAGTTCCTGCATTGAGCATCTGCCCCCTGGTGTCAGTGCACATCATAGTGACTGGTCATTCCCAGTCGTTCTGCCACCATTAGGGTCAGTTTGCATATTACCCTTTTATTATATAGGATGAGTGTGGGGCATGAAGGACAAGAGTCAGGGATTTACTTTCATGGTAGAGTCATTTTTGTTAATGACTTCATGTGTTACTAAACAAGGTTTCTGTACAACACATTTGGCTACTTCCATTCAATCAACTACTTCAATTAAGAATAGGGGAAAAAATTGGTTTCCGATTACACCACACTTCAATAAATTGAATAGTGTGATGAAGTGAGGAAATAGATAACCTGGTTGGTCAAACTGCATGAGATGGGGAGAGGTAGGGCATCATTGATTTGATGTAATATAGAAGTGATAAGAAAACATCTACTTGATCTAGAATATTTCAACTACCAGCCCACTTATGCACTGGTGTTATAGTATTTAAGGCAGCAGATGTTATCTGGGAAGAAATAAGCCCTTTGATGGCCATGAATGCCACATTAACTTTATTAGTTTTCTAGCAGAGAGCAAAAAGGCTGAATGCTAGGCAAGTGAGGCAGACAGAAGACAAATAGGTTATGACTGATAGAATTTGGAGAGATGAAGAAAACTAGGAAGAATGGCCCATGTCTTAGGGGCTGTATCAGTCTGAGATAGGCAATGGTGCCCAGGGCAGAGGGGACATGGTCAAGGGCAATACTGAAAGCTCAGCTGTATAGCCAAAGGTGGCACTCTAACACCCAGGAATATTTACGTTGGAAACACAGTTCCAGGAAGAAAGGGGTAATTTTTTTTTTCTTTCCTGTGAATGGGAGCTGGGACATTCATCTACATCCTGAAGGGGTGGAATGGGGTGGAAACAAACAAATCTTTGGGAATAAATTTCATATTGAATGATTATATGTATAGTACAGAAGTAAGAGACTGTTAGAGCTTAGAGATAATCTGATTTTCTGAGTGGCAGGTTTGAAATCCAGGATTATTCTTGTAAATTCAGTCATTCCTCCCAATTATGGCCTAACTGGCACACCTTTGCTGTACTTGATGCAGACATTATCATGCAAATTCTGATAATCTTCCCAAGAGCACAATGCACTCTATAGGTGTCAACCTAAATAAAGGAGGTAAACTGAGGAAAGCTCAAATGATCAGAATCAGAAATTGAGTTTATTCTGTAATAGCAGAGGGATTGAAATTTGGGAAATGTGTGCTATAGTGAACCTCAGGTGAGTCTATTGTGGGTTTAGTTGGGCTGGGGAAAGTCCAGCCAGAGTCCAAGTGGTAAGCTTATTGACTTGAGGATGGGGAGAGATTCTTAGTGGATGCTCATTGGTTAGGAGATACCTTGTGTTCTGTACATAAGGCATGTAATGGAAATCGGTTTCTTGGTTCTTACATTCCATTCTTTTGAGGGTGCATGCATGTGATTCTCCATTTCCTTTCCTCCATTTCCATTTTAGATTTAAATTCACACAGGAACTTGCTGAGACTGGATAAGATAGGTGCCTTAATACTATCTCCTCTTTTCTATGAAGAATGATTTTTCCCTTTCATTGCTTTGCTTCCTCTCAAAGATATGCAGCTGGATCCAGAGGAGATATATGGCAAGGGTGTCAGGCTTTCCAAATAAAAATAGAGGATGTCCAGTTAAATTTGAATTTTAGATAATGATATACTTTTTGGTAGAAGTATATCCCATGTTATACTTGGGATATACTTATGCTAAAAATTATTTGTTAATTATCTAGAATTCAAATGGAAATAGCCCATATTTTATCTGGCAGCACTATGTATGGCAGAATGAAAAGAACATAGGTCTTGGTGTTTAGCCAAAGAGGAATTCAAATCCTAACTCTGCTACCTAGCAGATGTGTGCCTTTAAGTGATTTAGTTAGTCTCTCTGATGCAGTTTCCTTCTTTTTACAGGGTTGGTGAGAAGATGAAATAAGCTAATATATGAACTGAGTGGTAGAATGTCTGCAAATCGAAGGGTCTCAATAAATATTGACCTCAATAAATATCTGGGCATAGCAGCATTCAAGAGGTCCTTTCAAAACTAGTAACAGTTATTGACGATGAAGTTTAACTTCTCACCTTCTGACAGGGATTTTTTTAGTGTGTGTGTGTGTGTGTGTGTGTGTGTGTGTGTGTGTGTGTGTCTCATTGCATTATTAGTATCTAACTTCCATGTAAATTTCAATATATTTTTAATTTCTGAAGGATTTAGAGGGTAAGCTTTTTATGTAAACTGTTTCAAAATCTAACTGAAAGTAATCAGCACTGACGTTCCTTTGCAAATTCATCCTCTAAAAATTTGCTCTTGCATGCTTGTTCGATTCCCAGAGCTGTACAGCCTCTGTGCCCATCACCACTTTCTTTCTCTATCCGACTAGTGCATGTGAATTCTGCAACTGCAATGCCCTGCCAGGGAGTTCTCAGGTTCTGTCTCTCTGTCTCTGGCCTGTGTCTCTTTGTCTCTGTTTATTTCTCTTTCTGTCTTATACACACACACACACACACACACTCACACACACCTGTCTTTGCCTGGGAAAAAATAGCCCATTTGTCTATCTCAAAGAGAATAGGGTAGGTGTTCTAGAGATTTTTTAAAAATGTATTTTCTATTTAGAGATTAGAAAGAGGAAGAAGAAGGAAGAGAGATAACCCCCAAGAAAGTCAAACTATCTATTTATTTAGTTATGTGTTTGGGGTTGTGTTTTGCATTAATTGCCACCACACACAGGAGCTCTGCAATTTATTATTGGTGATAAGTGTGGACAGTAGCTATTATTTTCTCTCCCTGTTCTAAAATGTGGCATAGTGGGACATTTAGATTTATGGAACATGCATTATTCAAAACTCTAGGTCTGGGATGGCTCAGCAGGAAGAATCCAACTATTTTCATAAGCTTTTTTCAAAATTCTTCCTCACTTGCTTTCCTCGTTTCCATACCAGGGTATTAGAAATTACTCAAAATGCAGACATGGGAGAATTCATCATGGAAATTTGTCAGTACAGTATCTTTCACAAACAGGAATAAGTAGGAAGCCCCTATTCTACAAAATCTACTGAAAAGCCCTTGAGGAACAATAGATTTTCATTGCAATAATGAGATGAGCACCTAATTCTCTAAAATTCCTAGAGGTGTTAAAAGACCCAAATTTGAGTGTCCCAGGAGCTAGGATTTATTTGTCATCAATCTTTTCTTTTCACTCAATATCCTAAGGTTTTAAAAATGTGCAACATTCTTGAAATGAAGAGAAACAAATTAGCAATCTGAGAGGAGTACACAATAAAAAAATCTTGAATAGAAATATTTAGAAGATAAAGTATATGTATATTGTCCTGTATATATTAACACTAATATGTAATGTGAATGAATTTGCAAATATAAACCATTAGGAATTGTCAGAGTGCAATAGTGGTAATCATCATTGTATGTGAATAATTTTGTGAGAGGCCCAATATATGTGAACTATGTATAATTAAAGATATTCAACTTGTTGGGAATAAGAAATCTATCTGAAAATGACTCTGAACTAATAAGAGGTGTAAGCTCTCACAATGATGAGTTGGGAATCGCACCAATGGGAGAAGTCTGAAAATGGCATTTGATGCCATGGTAACACACAAAGAATCAATAGGACAATGTAATTATTGCCTATAAACAATACAGAAAAAATGGGAGATAGTATAGAGATATGGCTAGTAACCTGAGGTCAAGATAGCTGCTCTATAGTACTGAGCCTGTTTGACCAGTATTCCTCTAGCTTTCAAAAGGTTTGTTCTCTGCTTGACTTTCTTCAGATTTGTGAGACTATGAATTCCTTAAGGTCAGGATCCATATTTCACAATCTATAGCTCTTAAATGCTTAATTTGTGCTATCATCCATACTCATTATGTATGACAAATAACCATTCACAGACACCTATTATATGTCAGCCACCAAGCTATCTACTGCCTATCTATCTATATCTATCTATCTATCTATCTATCTATCTATCTATCTATCTATCTATCATCTATCTATCTTCTTTCTTTCACCAAGATCTTAGTGAATTCTTATAACACCTTGAAAAAGTTTTCTATTAATATCCTCACTTTTACAGATTCTGAAAGTGTGGGGGAAAGTTTGGTTGCTGAATTCCTAATTAATTTCTCAATATTGAGATAAGAGTGAATGAGGCTTTGGTCCTCTGAAACCAGTAATTACCTGAGAGTTAATGCAGAGTTAAAATAGAATCCCTTAAAAAATAGAGCCCCTTAAAAAAATAGAACCCCTTTCTTTTTGTTCTTGTTTTATTACAATTCTTTCTTGGCCCAACCCAGCAGTGAAAGTACTATCTAGTGGGTTCAGGCTGGATCCAAGTTCTGCCATGTAAACTGGACCCCTTCAGGCTGACTGCAGTATAGCATATTGTTTAAAACCTGGGAGCTAGACGGCTTGGGATTGAAAACCTGAGAACTAGACGGTTTGGGATTGAGATCCAGTTATGCCACTTAGTACTAGAATATTACCTTGAGCAAGTTACTCAGATGGGAGTAGTGATGGTATGTATCTGATTCATGGGTTTGCTGTAAGGATAGTGAATAGCTATGTAGTACTTAAAGCAGTGCCTGTCTCATAGTGAGTGCTGTGTGTTAACTATTTTAATACTTTAAAAATATATTCTCCACCCTGGTCATTTTTTACCAGTGGTTAGAACATTGGCCCAAGGACCAAAGGATTCCAGGTTTGATTGCCAGCCCACGGCACATACCTCAGTTGCAAGTTCAATCCCTAGCCCTGGTCTGGGCACAAGCAGGAGGCAACCAATCGATGTGTCTCTCTTTCCCCTCTTCCCTCCCTTCCATCTCTCTACAAAATCAATGGGAAAAATATCCTGGGGAGATTTATCCATGAAGAATAAGTAGGGACCTTTACACAAGTGCAGGAGGGGGCCCCCAGGACTCATAAGTTGAGATGGACAGATAAGATATAACCTTGCTTTTCCACTCCATGTCAGTTCACAATTATCTAGGGAAATAGGGATGACAATTCAGGCCATTTGAATATCTTGTGATTCTAATTGGGGAGAATGAGGACATGCTATCAGTCAGTTATAAAACAGAATCCAAGGTGACCTCTAAAGTGACAATCTTCTGAAAAGAGTCTCTTCTGAGAGTGGTAATTTTGTCCTTTCTCAGTTTATCAAATTGCAGAATATTCTGATCACCGAAGTGAGAAACAGCTTTATAATAGAACCCCTTAAAAAATAAAACCCCTTAAAAAATAGAACCCCTTTCTTTTGGTTCTTGTTTATTTGATTGGTATGTATGGTTGGGTGGTTTGGGATAAGAAAGGATTGGTACAACTAAGATATGGTACACTCTTAGCCCTTATCTTGGGAGGATACATTCCAAGACCCCCAGTGGATGCCTGAAACCGAGAATAGTACCAAACTCTATGGTTTTTCCTATACATACATACCTGTGACAAAATTTAATTATAAATTAGGTGTAGTAAGAGATTAACTAATAAGAAAATAGAACAAGTATAACAATATCCTATATAATAAAAGGGTACTATGCAAATCAACCCAATGTCAGAATGACCTGTCGCTATGACGCACACTGACCACCAGGGGGCAGACGCTCAACACAGGAGCTTCTCCCTGGTGGTCAGTGGGCTCCCACAGCGGGAGTGCTGCTGAGCCAGAAGCCAGACTCATGGCTGGTGAGCTCAGTGGCGGCGGGAGCCTCTCCCGCCTCCACGGCAGCGCTAAGGATATCTTACTGCTGGCTTAGGCCTGCTCCCCATGGGGAGCGTCAGTTGGACATCCCCCAAGGGCTCCCGGACTGCGAGAGGGCACAGGCTGGGCTGAGGGTCTCCCCCCCACCCCATTTTCATGCATCAGGCCTCTAGTACTATAATAAATGTTGTCACTCTTATTTAAAACACTATTGTACTATAGTCATTCTTCTGATGATGATGATGTGAGATAACACAATGCCTACATGATAAGGTGAAGGGAAATGAATGATGTAAGCATTGTGACCTAGTGTTAGGCTCCTATAAGAGTTACTTGAACACAAGCTCTCTACAATGCCACAAGAGTTGACTTGATAATCAAGATAGATCTTAAGTAACTGATGGACAGATAGCATACATGGTGTGAATATGCTGGACAAAGAGATGATTCACATACTGGGCAGGACAGAGTTGGATGACATGATATTTCATCATGTTATCAGAATGGCACACAATTTAAAATATGAATTGTTTATTTCTGGAATTTTCCATTTACTATTTTCTGGTGATGGTTGATCATAAGTAACTAGAACTGTGGAAAGTGAAACTGTGGATAAGGGCGACTACTGTATATGTTCCACTCAAATGTGTAGTGATTGGTTTATTTTCTATATTTATTTTATTTACACCCACCTTCTTTCATCATTATTTCATTTTTTATTATTGTTTGTTAACAACCTTCAGTTAACTAACAATTATTATGAGGCTTTAATAAAATCTATAAAAATAATTGCTACTGATTTTTATTTAATCATGATTATTTGCCTTCTTTTAAAAACCGTAGCTGACCACATGCTTTCAACAGATTTTATTTATTTTGTGATCCTATTATGAGATATATCTTTAGTACTCTCTCATTATTTACCTCTTTTCAATTAAAACTAGATGGGGTAGAGAGAAACCAAGATGGCGGCATAGGTAAACACCTAAACTGCTGCCTCGCACAACAATTTCAAAACTACAACTAAAAGACAGAACGGACACCATCCAGAACCGCAGGAAAGCTGACTGAGTGAAAATTCTACAACTAGAAGGAAGGAGAAAAGCTCACAGAGAATTGGAGGTACGGCAAAGGGTCTTTGTGCGCGCAGAGAGGAAGGGCGGCGGAGTGCCTGGCTGGCTTTCTCTGGCGGAAGGGGGAAGGGAGCCCCCGACCGCATTGAACCCCAGTTCTGACTGCAGTGAACCCCAGTTCCAGGCGAGCCCCCCGGGACCCACGCTCTTGTGGGGGGAGTCTGGACTCTCGGGCGGAGACTCGGGAGCCGGGGAAGGCGGAAGACTGAAAGTCCGCTCGCGCCAGTGCGCACAAAGGCTGCGGGGGCTGCCACAGGCTTTCCCTAGCGGAAGGGAGTGAGAGGCTCCTGACGGCACCGAACACCAGTTCTGACTGAAGTGAGCCCCAGTTCTGACTGCAGTGAACCCCAGTTCCAGGCGAGCACCTGGAGACCCACGCTCTTGTGGGGGGAGTCTGGACTCTCGGGCGGAGACTCGGGAGCCGGGGAAGGCGGAAGACTGAAAGTCCGCTCGCGCCAGTGCGCACAAAGGCTGCGGGGGCTGCCACAGGCTTTCCCTAGCAGAAGGGAGTCAGAGGCTCCTGACGGCACTGAACACCAGTTCTGACTGAAGTGAGCCCCAGTTCTGACTGCAGTAAACCCCAGTTCCAGGCGAGCCCCCGGAGACCCACGCTCTTGTGGGGGGAGTCTGGACTCTCGGGCGGAGAATCGGGAGCCGGGGAAGGCGGAAGACTGAAAGTCCGCTCGCGCCAGTGCGCACAAAGGCTGCGGGGGCTGCCACAGGCTTTCCCTAACAGAAGGGAGTCAGAGGCTTCTGACGGCACTGAACACCAGTTCTGACTGAAGTGAGCCCCAGTTCTGACTGCAGTGAACCCCAGTTCCAGGCGAGCCCCCGGAGACCCACGCTCTTGTGGGGGGAGTCTGGACTCTCGGGCGGAGAATCGGGAGCCGGGAAGGCAGAGGACTGAAGGCACACACGTGCTAGCAAGGGCAAGGCTGATGGGAAGCCAAGACTGAGACTCCACCCCATCCAAGCTGAGCACAGAGGCTATTGCAATTTGGCAAGTCTAATCCTATAAGGCTGTCTCCAGCACCGGACTTCTCCCAGCATAGACACAGCTGATCCTTACAGCCAACTGGCCTGGAGGTCAATTCTTCCCAGTGATACCAACAACAATAAAGACTTAATTACAACAAGGCTGTACACACAGTCCACAAAGGTGTGAACCAAGAGTGTCCACCTCAGGTTAACTGGGGAGGCAGACCCACTGGGCCAAATTGGAAACCTAGCACACAAATCTACCAACTCAGGGAAGCAGTGAACATGCGGCGTCTAAGAATCAGATCACAAACGAAAGAAATGGAGGAAAACAAACGACTGGATATAGAATTCAAAACCACGGTTATAAGGCTTTTTAAGAATATCCTAGAAAAGGCCGATAAATATAACGAGACCCTCGAAGAGATGAAAAAGGACCAACTAGAAATTAAACATACACTGACTGAAATAAAAAATATTATACAGAGACCCAAAAACAGACAAGAAGAACACAAAAATCAAGTCAAAGAATTGAAATACAAAGAAGCAAAAAACACTCAACCGAAAAAGCAAAAAGCAAAAAAAAAAATCCAAAAAGTTGAAGATAATGTAAGAAGACTCTGGGACAACTTCAAGCGTACCAACATCAGAATTATGGGGGTGCCAGAAGAAGAGAGAGAGCAAAATACTGAAAACCTATTTGAAGAAATAATGACCGAAAACTTCCCCCACCTGGTGAAAGAAATGGACTTACAAGTCCAGGAAGCCCACAGAACCCCAAACAAAAGGAATCCAAAGAGGACTACACCAAGACACATCATAATTAAAATGCCAAGAGCAAAAGACAAAGAGAGAATATTAAAAGCAGCAAGAGAAAAACAGTTAGTTACCTACAAGGGAGCACCCATACGATTGTCAGCTGACTTTTCAACAGAAACTATGCAGGCCAGACGGGAGTGGCAAGAAATTTTCAATGTGATGAATAGCAAGAACCTACAACCAAGATTACTCTACCCAGCAAAGCTATCATTCAGAATTGAAGGGCAGATAAAGAGTTTCACAGACAAGAAAAAGCTAAAGGAGTTCATCACCACCAAACCAGTATTATATGAAATGCTGAAAGGTATTCTTAAAGAAGAGGAAGAAGAAAAAAGGAAAGATAAAAATTGTGAACAACAAATACATATCTATCAACAAGTGAACCTAAAAATCAAGTGAATTAAAAACCTGAGGAACAGAATAATCTGGTGAATACAGTAGAATCGGGGGCATAGAAGGGGAGTGGACTGATAATTCTCAGGGGGAAAGGGGTATGGGGGGGTTCATGAAGAGACTGGACAAAAATCATACACCTATGGATGAGGACAGTGGGGGGTAGATAAGGGCAGAAGGTGGGGTGGGAAATGGCTGGAGGGGAGCTATGGGGGAAAAAAGGAGAAATAATTGTAATATTCTGAATAAAGATTTATTTAAAAAAAAAAAAAAAAAAAAAAATAAAACTAGATGGGGTATTTTAGAATGAAGAGTTGTAATACAACCCCTAGCAAGGAAAATAATTTAAAGAAATAATAATAACAACAGCTAGCATCTATTGTGTGTTTCCAATGTGTCTATTATTTAGCTTGTTTTCTAAGCACTTTAAATATATCAAATCATTTAGTCCTCTCCAACACCTTCACTGAAGCCCAGAAAAGCTGAGTAACTTGTTCCAGGTCTTTCAGCTAGTTACTGATAGGGTCGGGATTCAAATCCAGAGTCTGGATTTAGAGCTTGGGCTTTTAACCATTTGCTGATCCTAGCACTCAATTCATTTTTTTTTAATTTCTTTATTGATTAAGGTATTACATATGTGACCTTATCCCCCCCCCCCATTCATTTTTGTGTGGTGGAGATGAGAGTATATTCTTCACATAGCTATCTTAGAGTAAGATGAGAAAAATTATTATTTTTTTCCACTGTGGAGGAGTGGGTCACTCAATACTATTCAAACTGTGTTGATAGATTGTTGAGTCCCAGAGAAATGTTTCTATGCTAAATTTTTAAGGGCTCTATTTATAGAGTAATTATTATGTCATAATTATATTAATTTTGCCGTAACAGATTTTTTTCAATGAATAACACATGGTAAAGCCAAAATACTTGAACATTAATATATATTTATTATGGCTTCTCTTGGGTCTATGTAATTGTTAATCTTGGATTTTTTTTACTCTAATTCAGAAATGCCTATCAGGGTTTTTTGTATACAGTAGGTACTCAAGAGTATTTTCAGGAATGAGTAAATTGCATAAGTGACAGATAAATTCTTGAATATTTCTGTGAAATATACAGTTTTAGAGACGTATTCCCTGTGCTCCTTCAGATATCACAACTGTTGTTGCAACATTAATTTTATCACGTATATACATTTAGTTTAGAAGAAAATAAAAAAATTCTTTGTAATCAGATAGATGTAGATTCAAAGCTCATGGGTGCCAACTGGGTAACTGTGGATTATCAATCTTCATGAGACTCAGTTTTCTCATCTTCCCTTCATGAATGGTCACTGTAATCACTCTAAGGGGTTGCTGTGAGAATTAAGTAAAATAACCCATGTAAACTTCTCAATACATTACCCACACATAGTAGGCATGACATTAACACTATTTAAACTACTCTTGAGCAATAGTAAGAATAACTGCTTTCAGATACTGTTGCTTAATATTTTCCCTCATAGTAAACATACTCTTTTTTTTTTGGAAAAATGAGACTTTTAATATATTCTTGAGAATGGGCGTCCATTGGTACAAGCACACCTGAATTAGCTAGCACAAGCAATATTTATCTTATTGCATGAGAGTCTCTCCTCCAGTTCCTCATTAGCTGAGTTCTATGGAGTTTACATTTTATCCCATACATTGCCTAGGTTTTATTGTCTCCTATTGGGTTATTTAAAAAAATAAGCTGAGGCGTTTTCTAGTTGTCTCCACCTCCCTTTGTCTAGGGCAGTGGTCGGCAAACTCATTAGTCAACAGAGCCAAATATCAACAGTACAACGATTGAAATTTCTTTTGAAAGCCAAATTTTTTTAACTTAAACTTCTAATGCCACTTCTTCAAAAGAGACTCACCCAGGCCATGGTATTTTGTGGAAGAGCCACACTCAAGGGGCCAAAGAGCCGCATGTGGCTCGCGAGCCGCAGTTTGCCGACCACTGGTCTAGGGGAATCTTCCTGGGTAAATATATTCTTTTTTTTCTTTTTTTTTTAAATTATATTTTATTGATTTTTTACAGAGAGGAAGGAAGAGTGATAGATAGTCAGAAACATTGATGAGAGAGAAACATCAATCAGCTGCCTCTTGCACACCTCCTACTGGGGATGTGCCCACAACCAAGTTACATGCCCTTGACCGGAATCGAACCTGGGACCTTTCAGTCCGCAGGCTGACGCTCTATCCACTGAGCCAAACCGGCTTTGGCAATATATTCTTAAAATAGATTTCTGTTAACTATAATTGCCCAATGTTAACCTAAAGTATTTTCTCTCATACAGCCTTTTGTTGGTATATGCATCAGTTCATTGATCATAAGCTTCTTGTAGAAAATGCAGTTCTGAGTACCATTAGGTGTATGATGTATGTGTTTACCCTGTTTTTGCTTATAAAGAGCTGAAAAATGGTAGAACACATATGCTATGTGAGAATATGTTTTCCTTGTTCCTGTGGATTCCCATGAAATATAAGTTGCCATGAAGGATCTATTCCTATTGAGCCCATACTGTTTTTGTGAACCCCAGTAATCCTGTCTTGCTCCTTTGAGGCTGAGGGCTGTCAGCCTCATTCTAATACTTGCATAATTACACATAATGCATGCCCAATCTGCCGGTCTGAATGTGGAGAGCTGACATTCTGGCATGTTCATGTGTGTATTCCAGCTAGTCCTCTAAATCCTGCAGGCACCTCTCAGCACAGCTATTGAGTAATCTGTGAAGAACTGTGAGTCAGAATTAGGTGGGCAAAAGCAAAATTGGTATGAGGCAAAGGAGCAATCACTAGGGTCTTACTTCTGATATTTACGCTTCAGATTTCAGGAAACTACAAGACACACCTGGATTACCAATGATGTTTTTCCATTCCCAAATATATCACTAATATTTGGGTCAAAATAATCATAAATATGTGTTTGCCATGAATGGAGTGGAAGCAAGAATAGAACATTTATTGGACTCCTATAATGGTCTGGATAATAAGGAAGGCATCTGTATATGCATTATCTCATTTAAATATCACAACAGCACTGCAAGGCAGGTAGCATTTGATGCATTTCGGGTATGAGGATTCTGGTCCTAAGTTCATGTAGTTCAAATCCCCCCAAAAATATTTCCAGTTCTAAAACCCACAAGTGTTTTAATGCATAGCACTGCTTCCACAGGAATTGTGTAGATAAGGATGTGTACCAACCTTTAAGGACTTAATTTCTCTTTTGGGAAGACCCAGTAAGAAACTATACATTTCTATTATGTAGATGGTTCTAAGATCTCAGTAGAACAAGGTTACCATTACACTCCTCCACTGCAGTCCTCAAGAAAAAGGGATTGATCTCTGAGTCATGGTGAAAGAGAAAGGAAATGGTTGAGCAGTGGAGGGGAAGAAATTTGGTCCACTTGACCGTGAATTGAAAATTCTCACCTTGAAGTTGTACCAAGTCTGCCTGAATAACGGGGGCTGTCATGAAGGAGACTGATAAAGACTGAATGTCTGACACTGACTACAATAACATTTCATCATTGGTAAAAATGTTCCACAAGGGGATGATAATATACCCAGGGATCATGCACGACTTATTCACATAATGGCAGTGGCTCCCACTCTGAATAGCTTCTAAAGACAATGGAATGTGGGCTGGCAAAGCGTTTCCGCTCCATCAGCAAAGGCATCTTTGTCCAGCAGAGAAGCTAATGAAATAGTACTACTTGAACCCTCTCTTTTTTGTGTGTCAAAAGGTGGAAGGATGAAAGGTTAAGTCAAGATTTAATGGCCCCAGGTACTTTTATGTAAAATATGGAATTTAGTGGTTCTTCTATATATTGGTACATGAAATAGACTTTTTAAAAAGGCAAGAAGATAAAGGTCATTTGGTGTTCTGGAACTGATAGTACAGAGGGGATCCACTTACATCTCAGGCCATGAGTAGTATCCTTTGAACATTAGCATAACCACCTGTGGATTTCGTAGAGTTCAAGTATGCAATGTATTCAACATTTTATCAGAATAGTTTGATTTACTTTAAACACTGTGTAAAAGTCACAAAGGAAGACAGTGGCTTAGCTTTATTTAATTTCTGTGTGCACCTAAATAATCAGACAGTGATTGGGTTGGAAATTAAAATTAATATAATTATTTTTAAACCCAGTTAAATATACTTATTAAAGTTTACAATGTGGTTTGTTTTGTTCAGCAATTCCTACTATACAACATATACACAGGAATAGTCATACAAGTACTAAAAGGTATACCTAAAGATAGTCATTTCAGCATTCATCACAATGGCAAAAAATATAAACCATTTCAATTAATAAGAGATTGATTAGATAAATTTTGGAAGATGCATATGTTAAACTATTAATCATTTGATAAAGAATAAGATAGATCTCTGTTCAGGTAAAGACACATCTCTAAAACACAATCATATAAACTATAAATGTGTAAAAATAGATATGTATTTATTTTATAATAAAAATAGATATGTATTTATGGAAAACTACTGAGTAAACAAAAGAAAAAGAGCAAAAACCCATGCCTGGGGAAGCTTTTAAAGCTACTGGTTGTGGCAGAAGTACATGGACAATACTGTGAGGGTCTTCAGTGTGTACTAAATAGAACGCCATAAAACTCAAAAGCACAGGTCAAAAATACCTAGAATTTAGAGTTATTTGATATTTGCCAGTTCTCCCTAAATAATTCTGAGTGTCTTCATATTTCTCTACCATTTTACTATGTTTCTTACTGACTGGTGTTTTTAACTGGCTCTTAAATGGACAGAGAACAAGCAGAAAAATCTCCTATACAAATAGAGAAAAACTCAAACAGTTACCAGAGGTTTTGATGTCTGTAGCCCAGAAGTTGAGGGAGGAAAGCGTTGATGTCACTTCACATCTACATAATAAAAACCCAGTGGTTATAACGCCATAAAGACCAAAGACCGGTCATCAGGAGGCTGTGTGCATGGCAAGGCGTGCGTGGGTGGTTGGGGACTTGACTCTGGGTCCCGTGGCCCACCGGGACTCAGGGGAGTCCCACGATGCCGGTGGGACTCGGAGGGGGGGTTCTGGGTCTCACATGATTTCCCCTGCATCTGGGTCTTGCACGATTTTGCATACTGGGTCACTAGTTTATAGATAAATTAAGAAGAATCATGTTTTCAGTAATGTCTAGTTATGAGCTGAGAGATGATCAAGGTTGTTGAAAGAAATTTTAAGAATTAGTAAGAAGAGCCCTAGCTGGGTGGCTTAGGTGGTTGGAGTGTCAGCCAATAGTCCAAAAGGTGGGAGGTTTGATTGCCAGTCTGGCCACATACCTAAGTTGTGAGTTCCATCCCCAATTGGGGAGCATAGAGGAGGCAACTGATGGATGTTTCTCTTTCACATTGATGTTTCCCTCTCTTTCTTCCTCTCTTTCAAAAACTAATTTAAAAAAATATCTTTGGGTGGGTATTAAAAAAAGAATGAGAAGAAATAAATATTTTGATTATTATTTTTAAGAGGTTAACTATAAAGAATTATCTGCTTGGAAACTTAAATTTGCTTGCATTTTTTTATTATAAAAATAAATTTGGTTTCTAAAAATGAAAATAATGCCAGAACATTTTGGGAGAGTTTTTGCATAGATTATTTCTTGAGAGTATTGAACTTATTCAGAAAATGGTGAGTATATTTTAACTTAGCAGAAATTAATAGATAAGGAAAGACAATAAATATTGATTCTGAATTCATATGAAAAACTTGAGCTATAATTTATTTTTTATTTATTTTTTAATATATTTTATTGATTTTTACAGAGAGGAAGGGAGAGGGAAAGAGAGTTAGAAATATTGATGAGAGAGAAACATCAGTTAGCTGCCTCCTGCATGCCCCCTACTGGGGATCAAGCCCACAACCAAGGTACATGCCCAGGACCCTTCAGTCCACAGGCCAACACTCTATCTACTAAACCAAATCGGTTAGGGCTATATAATTTATTTTTAATAAGTTGTACATGTTTAAGATTTACAATTTCTTGGGTTTGGGCATATGTATTCACCCACAAAACTATCACTAAAATCAAGATAAATGACATTTCCATCACCCACAAAAACTTCCTCCTGTCTCTTGGAAATGCTTTCCTCTCTTCACCCTCATTTTTAGGCAACCACTGATCTTCCTTCTACCAATATATATTAATTTATATTTTTTAGAATCTTATCTGAATAGAGACACCCAACATGTACAGTAGGTCCTCGGGTTACGTCGGAGTTCCACCTACATAAGCACCTACGTCACTCATGGAGCACATACACAGCAGTAATGAAGTGAAACAGTAAAAAAAATAAATAAATAAATAAAAGAAAGATAACAATTCCTGACCTTTACTTGTGGTAAATTAATAATGAAAAACATAAAGCACTTATGTACATACGTCGAAATGACGGAAATATTTTTTTAAATAAATAAATGGGAGATGGCGACGTAACCACGAAACGACGTATGTCGAGTCCGACATAACCCAAGGACTGCCTGTATTCTTTTTTGTCCAATGAACATAATGATTTTGAGATTCATCCATGTTTTTGTGTATATCAATAACTTCTTTCTTTTTATTGCTGAGTGGTATTTCATGTACAGATATATTCTGTTTATTTGGTCATCAATTGGTAGAAAATTGGGTTGATTCCAGTTTTAAGCTATTACAAACATAGCTGCTATGAACATTTCTGTATAAGGCTTTATGTGGACATGGACATATTTTTTCATTTCTTTGGGGTAAAATCCATATGTGTTGAATGGAAGGATCATATGGCAAGCAGATATTTAACTTTTTAAGAAACTATTAAAGCATTATTCAAAATGGTTGTAGCATTTTACATTTCTACCACCAGCATATGAAAATCCCAGTTGTTCCACAACCAATTCAATAGTTGTGGAGTGGTATCTCATTGTGGTTTTAATTTGCATTTCTCTGATTTGCATTAGTAAGTGATGTAAAGCAAAATTTTAGGTTTTTAATGGACATGTTCAAATCTTTTGTCTATTATTTTGTGTATCTATCTTATTATTAATGAATTGTAAAATTGCTTCATATATTCTATAAACTAGTTCTTTGCCTGAGATATATATATATATTTTTTTTTTCTCCCAATCTGCAGTTTGCATTTTCTTTCTTTTAATGGGATTTTTTTAAGGCTTTAAGTTTCTAATTTCAATGAATTCCAGTTTAACAAAATTTATCTATGTCTTATGCTTTTTGTGTCCTATGTAAGATACGTTTAATTACTCCAAGGTAATAAAGCTTATTGTTTTTGTTTTCATATAAAGGATTTATTGTTTCAGGTTTTACATTTAGGGTTATTATCCATTTCAAGTTAATTTTTATAGATGGTGTGAAGTAAGAATTAATGTTTTTTTTTTAAATATAGATATTCAGATGTTCCATAACCATCTGTTGAAAAATGTTTGTTTGTTTTTTATCCCTACTGAGTTTCTTTGGCATCTTTGTGAAAAATCACTTTATCATATATACATATCAGCCTACTTCGAGTTAATATTGCACTACTTCATATAAAATGAAGAAATTTCATCACCATAAAAAATAAATGTCCATCTCTCTCCTTGCTGTCTTTTATAGTAGTTATATCTTTTATATCTACATATATTAAAAACACTACTAATGTTATGTTTTTTTTTTATTTTGAGCAGTCATATGTATTTTAAATAACAAAGTAAATATAATATTTTATTTCTAGTCACATACTTACCATTTCTGATGCTCTTCATTTGTTCCTGGAGCTGCAAGTTGCTCTCACATCATTTGCCTGTTTGAAAAACTTTCTTTAGCATTTAGGTATTTTCCTTGTACAAAGTTTTAAAAAGTTAAATTGACAGGTTTTAAAAACATTTTTTCAATATATTAATAAAGTTTTTTCTTCTAACTTCTATTTGTTAAAAGTTTATTTGGCCCTGGCCAGTGTGGTTCAGTTGGTTGG
Source organism: Plecotus auritus (assembly GCF_963455305.1). Lineage (NCBI taxonomy): Eukaryota > Metazoa > Chordata > Mammalia > Chiroptera > Vespertilionidae > Plecotus > Plecotus auritus. The sequence continues at coordinate 164,042,461 of NC_137771.1, read as the reverse complement.
GCACCATCCCTTGCACCAAAAGGTTTCCGGTTAGATTCTGGTCAGGGCATATGCCTGGGTTGTGGGTTCGATCCCTGGCAGGAGGCATGCATGAAGCAGCAGATTAATGTTTTTGTCTCACATCAATATTTTTCTCTCCCTCTTCCTTCCTCTGCCTCTAAAAAATAATTTTTAAATACATCTATTTTGTTTATGTGGTATACGGGGTCAATTGATTTGCAGATATTATACCTACCTTGCATTCCAGGACTAAATCCACCTTGATCATGGTGTATGATATTTTTAATGTATTGCTATATCCAATTTGCTAATATTTCAGTGAAAATTTTAGCATCTATGTTCATCAGGGATATTGGCCTATAATTTTATTTTTTTGTAGTGTCTTTAGCTGGTTTTGGAATTAGCTTCATAAAATGAGCTTGGGAGTTTTCCCTCCTCTTGAATTTTGTGGAATAGTTTTAGAAGGATATGTGTTAGTTTATTTTTGAATGTTTGGTAAAATTCTCCTGTGAAGCAATCAGTCCAGGACTTTTGTTTGTTGGAAGTTTGATGTTACTTTTTCAATTTCATTAGTTGTAATCAGTCTGTTCAGACTTTCTGTTTCTTCTTGATTCAGTTTGGGAGATTGTAGTTTATAGGAACTTATCCATTTCTTCCAAATTATCTAATTTGTTGGGATATAGTTGTTCATAATATACGTCAGTCAGAGAAAAATGAATGCCATATTATTTCATTTACATGTGGAATCTAAAGAGCAATATGAACAAACAAAAACACAGAAACAAACTCAGAGATACAGAGAGCGGAATAATGGTTGCCAGAGGAGAGGAAGGTTTAGGGGACTGGGTGAAAAAGGTAAAGGAATTGAGAAATACAGATTGATAGTTACAAAATAGTTATGTAGATATAAAATACAGCATAGGAAATATATTCAATAATATAATACCTATGCATGGTGTCAGGTAGATACTGAAACTATCAAGGGGAAAACTTTGCAAAGTATATGATTATCTAATCACTATGATCTATACCTGAAACTAATACAAAGTAATATTAAATATAAACTGTAATTCATTTTTAATTAATAAAATAAAAATTTAAAATCATTAAATCTGTGGTTACTGGAAATATTGTGCCACTATACATAATATGCAAATTGTCTTTAGTTACTTTTAAAATATTATAGCTTCAATTTTCAGCAGTTTAATTGTGGTGTGCCTAGACATGATTTTCCTTGATTTATCTTATGTGGGGTTAATGAGCTACCTGAACTTACAAATTTATGGCTTTCACAAGTTGGGAAGGCTTGGGCCATTATTAATTTAAAAAATACAATTGCACCCCAATTTCTTTGTACTCTTCTAACTCCAATTACATTTTTGACCTTTTGATAATGTCCTACCAAGTTTTAAATCTCTGTTCATTGTTTAAAGCTATTTATCTTTCTGCCTTTATATTAGATAATTACTATTGATCTATCTTTAACTTCACTGACACCTCTTTTGACTGACACTCCTCTTGAGAATGTCATATTTTTCTAGTTATTTACAATTTAAGTAATTTCTAATGTGGTATGTAAAGTTGAGTCTTCTAATCTTCTGGAGAATGTTGAAGTTTTTGTTTTTTCAGCAATTTGGTTGGATGAAGACTATAAACTTGGTTTTATTTTCAGTGAGATGCTGTTCATATTTCAGTTTAGTTATCTCAGTCTTTGCTATGTTGTATCATGTTCTACACATGTGTGATTCATGGTCTAGGTAGCCTAAGGTTTGTATATTCCCATATAGTATTTGAGGGTCTCCTTTTGCTATTCTAATCCTTCCAGTATTTTCTCCTTACCTCCAGCTGCTTAGGTTCCATGCTGTGGTTTCTCCAGCACTTCTGGTTCCTTATCACACTATTAGTTAATCATGCCCCTCCCCATATGAGACCCCTTCTTGAGGCAGTGTTATGAGGAAAAAAAACACAAAAAAGAACAGAAAACTCATCCCATGCAGGTGCCTTTCCAAAGTTTGTTTCCCATTCACTTTCTGGCTGCTTTTGTCTAGTTTTTGACTCCTAAAATAGATGGGGTTATTTTAGTTTGTTTTATCGAAAGTTTTTAGTTGTGATGACTGGGATCATGCATGCCATCATTAAATCTGTTTTATAATTCATTAGTTTGTGATATTGAGTATATTGCCTAACCTTTGCAAGCCTTGATTTTATAACTTGTAAAATGGAGATAACAAATTCATCCTTTATGAAGATTAAAAGAGACAATATTTATAACTACCTCACAGAATTTGGCACATCATTTTCTTATCCTTCTCCTTGAATATTAGGCCTATGAAAGGCTATTTCCTTGAGTTAAACTGAAATTCCTAATTGAATCTCTGGAGAAAGCTGCACTGCTTAGATCCCTTCCCAATTAGGCTTCACCTTTCTAAGTCAGGACTGGCATGGACTTTCTGAGGAAAACTGTTCTCTTCTGCATGAACATCCTTAATCTTGGTTTTGCTATCTTTGTACTGAAAGTCAGCAAGAAACAAAACAAAACAAAACAAAAAAAACAAATTAGAGCTGCAAAGCATGTAAAGAACCATTTAGTCCGTCCTCACAGAGGGGATTTTTAACTTGGTCAAAGTTACAAATTGATAGGTAGCTGTAGAACTTAATTTCTCCATCCAACTGCAACTCTATTGCCCTTTTTGAAAACTGGTATTTATATACCATTTTGATATCTCAAAAGGAGGCCACTATTTTTACTCTAGGTCTAAAAATGTTAAGAGCTCTTTCTTAAATTTTATCCAGGGACCCCAGAAGTCAAACAAATGTGTCAGACTCAGGGTAACTGTTCTGCTCAATGTGCATACACAAAAATTAGCCAAAAAAAAATCCTGAAAGTATGCCTAAAAACTGCTGTTTTAAAGTGTGTTGATTTCAGAATGTGTATTTTAATTCTGGAGACACAGTGAACACTCCTTGTATGGGGAGGATGTGGTCCTTTCCTACATGCCCAGAAGTGACACTGGTGAGCCCTACCAGCTTAGCTCAGTGGTTAAGCATCAACCTATGAACCAGGAGGTCACTGTTCAATTCCTAGTCAGGGTACATGCCCAGGTTGTAAGCTGGATCCGGTCCCCAGTGTGGGGCACGCAGGAGGTTGCTGGTTTAATGATTCTCTCTCATCATTGATGTTTCTATCTCTCTCTTCCTCTCCCTTCCTTTCTGAAATAATAAATATCCTATATAATGAAAGGCTAATATGCGAATCAAAGGAACAGCAGAACAACCAGTCGCTATGATGCACACTGACCACCAGGGGGCAGACACTCAACACAGGAGCAGCCCCCTGGTGGTCAGTGTGCTCCCACAGGGGGAGTGCCACTCAGCCAGAACTCAGGGCTGATGAGTGCAGCGGCAATGATGGGACCCTCTCCGGTTTTTCCAAGTGTCACGTGAGAGACTTGTTAGAGAGAATGATTTGCTGTAAGGCTGAGGGATTTGTGGTAGCTGTGGGTTCATTTTTGTGAAGACAAGGTGGAGACAAGTTCTTATATGTGTACCAGCCACATAGAAGTTGAAAGGGGGTTATCTATTAGTATTGTGACAGGACCATATCATTTTGAACAGTCACAGGTAGCCCAGTTCAACCACAGGTAGTAAATATTCCTGCTTTAAATAATGCCTTTCCAAATTTTGAGCTGACAAAAATAGCATCTGATGCTGTATAAATAACAATGCAGGTCACATATCATTTTTCTACAAATCCTAGGTCTGGCACTACTCTTGTTATTCTTGTGTCTTTGCTTGTCATTCTCCCAGATGGTTTGTAAGCTCCTTGAGGATAGAAATCCTGTATTAAACATCTTTGTATCCTCAGAGTATAATTTAATGTCTGGCAAAATGTAGGCTCTCATGTTTTTTTGAATGAATCTAAAGACTACAACTTAAGACAAAATTAGCCAGCACTCCCTAGAGTAAGTCTGGATGGACTGTGGATATCTGATTTATTATTCATGTTTAAAATAGCTACATAATTTTATATACTATCTGGTTACAAATATCAAGGAGGAAATAAAAGTAATGCAACTTTTAGTAGTCTCCTTCTTGGAAGATATTGAAAATATTATACAGGTCTTCTATAGATTTTATTTGATTGAATTATATCACTTCCTCTAGTCTTTTTAGAAGATAAAGGTAAGTTACCATTTTTGTATTTTGCCAACCACTGTATCTGAGTGCCAGTAATGTTGCCTGACTCTTAGTAGGTATTTAATATAAAATTGTTTAATTAATCACTGAGCTTCCTTTGCTGGTTTATACCCAGTCTCATTATAAAACTTAGACTGTGGACAGAGGATGATGTTTAAAACAATACTTTGGTGACTTTGATCAGACAATATCTGTCACCTATGATCAAGATGGCTTCTCCCAATTGCATTTGAGGGTGGAAAAGAACATTCTTTAGTCTAGTAAGTGCAGAAAGCCGAAAGCAAAGCTCCCTCCTGTTTATTCTGGATTCTCCATAATTTAGGATTAGTATTATTCCATCTTTGGTCACTTAACTATCATTGCATTTTCAACTCCATCCTTATCCACCTTTATCACTTTGGTTTTACTCCTCAGAGGTAGGCTGCTCATCAGCTACTGTGTTACAGTTTTGGATGGCATGCTGCTTCCAAGTCTCTTCATATATTTGGTGTTACATATTTTCCTTGTAAATTTACCTTTCATAATACAATTTGTTATGCATAACCACTGTCAAGGTAAGCAGCCTTTTCTTTGTTTTCTCCTGGAGAAAGAAAAGAAATAAGGACAAGGATGACGTGCTGACACATAGGACACTTAAGCCAGACACATCATTAATGAACCTTGACGTGTTTGATCAGGAGTCTGACGGATAGTGCTAGAGCATTGTGTGTTTGCTGCCCTTGACACAACTAGTTGTCACGTCTCTTAAGTATCTGCCATACATTTCTGGCAAGTACCTATGCTAACTTTTTTTATACTGCCGTTTATTTGGCCATCCACTAATTATTCAGTAAAAATGAAAAACAAAATTCCAGAAAAATAGGAGTTAACAAAGAATTGAGTGAAGTGAAACATTCAGGCCATGCTTAGACAACTGAAAATAAGCAGATTGTGCCATAGTTGGTCTAGTTATTTAAATTATTTGACAACTTATTAAGGGAACCATAGTCTAGTTGTGATTAATTATTGGGCAATCACTTGTTAATATGACATGATAAAAAATAAAAAAAAATTAATTATACTACTACAAATTAGTTATGTCATATAGACATAGCAAAAACTTGGATTTGTAGGCTCCAAATGAAATATATTGCTGAATAAGGGTGACTAATCAGTAAAAACCACCTGTGTGGAAAACTCAGCATTTATCCACACCTACCTCCCTCACAACTCTCCCTTTTCCAGCAACCCTCCTTTTCACATATCTGAATGTGTGCTATTTTTGGTAGATACTAAAGTTGTCAGTTTGTTTGTGAATGATAAATACTATAGCTAAATGAGTATGAAGAAACAACAGTTGCCTCTAATTTAGGTAAGACAGTATCATTATGGATCTTACAAAAGGGTAGATTTAAAGTGCATAGGTCCCAGTTGGAGAGTAGGTGGACTATTAGAGAGGATTTTATTAATAATAACCAGTCACTGAAAGCTCATTTAGTGCTAAACTCATTACTAAGCCCTCTTTATGCCATTTCTTGTTTAATCTTCACAATAATTTTGACATTAGAATTATAATTATATATTCTTTACAAATGAGGGAACTGAAGCAGAGTGATTAGTTGCCACAGAATAAATGGTATAGTTAGAATTTTTACTCAGGTACTAATTCCAGAACCAACAGTCTCAAAGAGCCCTAATACTCAGGTAACCAGGTGAATGTGGCTCAGTACAAAATGATAGAAGAGCAAAAATAACCTAAAATGCTTCAGAAACTGAGTGTAAGGATAGAAAGATGTTGGGGTCCAACACTTTCAGAATTTCCAACATTACCAAAGAAGGAATTTCCCAGGAACCCAAAGACCATGAATATTAGTTCGGGAATGGCTTGACTCTAGGCATCTATGTCAGATATTCAAGAAAACCTTATATACCAACTAAATAAAAAGATAATATCTGTACCATCTTGGTTAGTGTCTTATGAATGGACTTCCTAGATGTCACTAGCAATTTAATAATAGTTCCTTTATTGAGACCAGGCCTGTTAATTGCTCAACACTGGCTTGTTTCTGAGTTGCAGACTCACTTCTAGTTTTGCTTAGTAAGAAAACTAGGGATCAGGGCTAGCCATCCAAACCATGCGTACTGAACATGGAGCAGCAAGCCTGTTGCTTTTCATGTGGTTTTTCATTAAATTTGCTCCAAAGACTGTTTCCATCTCAACTTTAATTTGTCTATATTGGTAAGAAAAGAACAACAACAACAAAAAGTTTTCTTTTGCTATATAACCCAGGAAGCTGTAGAATAAAGAAGAACATGATTTGTGTTTTTGAATAGAAAAGTATTGATCAATGAGCAGAGACTATTTTCATAAATCAATGGATGAGAAAAATAGGTTCATTTATGTGTTGTGACTTTTACAGATGTTTTATAGGAAAAAGAAAAGATTGAGAAATGCTAAATGTGCTTTTCTGGGGGGATATTTGTAATGCATATCTATCTATATAAAACTCTAATATGCAAATCGACTGAATGGTGGAACTACCAGCAGAACAACAGGTTGCTATTACATGCACTGACTACCAGGGGGCAGACACTCAAAGCAGGAACTTCCCCCAACCCACAGGCCCTGACCTGCAGCAGAGGCAGCGGGTGGGGCTGGCGAGCAGGTGGCGCCAGGCCAGCCAAGGTGGGTGTGAGCAGGGGCCTCCGATCACCCTGTTGGTCACCCCACAGAGGGAAGTGACCAGCAGTGGTGGTGCAGGGAGGTGGCACCAGGCCAGCCAAGGTGGGTACAAGTGGGGGCCCCTATCACCCACTGATCACCCCACAAATCGTCCCTGATCGCCAGCCAGGCCTAGGAACCCTACCCATGCACAAATTTTGTGCACCAGGCATCTAGTTTACATATAAACATTCTTAGAACTCCTTCAGTAAAGAAATCCTATTAATTTTGTTTAACCCTCTATTTCCCAACCATATTTGACCCATAGAACCTATTTTTTTCAGAGAATACTGTTTAATATCTAATTGGTAAAATATTTCTATGATTAATAGCATCATTTTAGAGATGAAGAAATTAAGAAGTAATTTATTTTATTTTTTAATCTTTATTATTGAGAGTAGTAAGAAGTAATGATATAGATATAGATATGGATGATATAGATATAGAAATAGAAATTTAGATATACATAGATGATATACGTAGATAGATATAGAAATAGACATAGACATAAGCATATACATAGACATAGATATAAACATAAATATAAATAAAATATTTATTGAATCCTCACCATGTACAGGCACTATTCTAGGTCCTTGGTAGTGACAAAGATCACAGCCATTATAGAGGCTGACATTTTGTCTTTTTTGCCATTATTGGCAGAACAGAACAACTTTATTGATAATCAAGTAACTTAAGTCTGTGGCTTTCAGAGTCTTCCCAAGAATCAAACTGATATTTCAAAGTGATGAAAAACTGAAGGGAACATATGATATCCTTCAAATCCAAGACTAAAGATTTAATGAAGGTTATATCAGAATGATATATGATTCAGATACAAATTACATTTGTTGAGTCCAACACAGCCTAATAAATCACAGCCACATTTAATAAATATTTATCTTATTTTAATCGCCCTTTAGTGTGTTTAGTGGTTTCAGCTCTCTAAATGTTTCACTTCATTCTTTATTAGATAAGATTTCCATTACTAAAGTAATCTATACAAACTTATTTTATTTTTATAATTTGAATTTACTTCACTTTCTTCTGTAAGATTTAATTAAGATTAACTATAATCTCTAATTTTAAAACATAAATTCTTATATTTTCACAATTAAATCATTATACATAATTTTGATATTGATATTTGTTAGTGCAATAACAAATTGCAGACATGGCATTTATTGCTAGATTCAGAAGTTCTTAAAGATGAAGTGATTTTCCAGTAATTATGTCTCCCAATTAAAAATGCTCTTATATAATAAAGAGGTAATATGCAAATTGACCATCACTCCAACACACAAGATGGCTGCCCCATGTGGTCAAAGATGGCTACCCCCATGTGGACATAAGATGGCCAAAACAAGATAGCTGGAAGGGGAGGGCAGTTGTGGGCAATCAGGCCAGCAGGGGAGGGAAGTTGGGAGGGACCAGACTTGCAGGTAAGGGCAGTTAGGGGTGATCATGCCTGCAGGGGAGGTCAGTTGGGGGGAACCAGGCCTGCAGGTGAGGGCAGTTAGGGGCGACCAGGCCAGCAGGGGAGGGCAGTTGGGAGTAACCAGGCCTGCAGGGGAGGGCAGTTGGAGGTGACCAGGCCTGCAGGGAGGGCAGATGGGGGTGACCAGACCAGCAGGGGAGGGCAGTTAGGGGCAATTGGGCTGGCAGGGGAGCAGTTAGGCATTGATCAGGCTAGCAGGGGAGTGGTTAGTGGGTGATCAGGCTGGCAGGCAGAAGCAGTTAGGCCCGTGGTCGGCAAACTGCAGCTCGCAAGCTACATGCAGCTCTTTGGCCCCTTGAGTGTGGCTCTTCCACAAAATACCATGGCCTGGGCGTGTCTATTTTGAAGAAGTAGTGTTAGAAGAAGTTTAAGTTTTAAAAATTTGGCTCTCAAAAGAAATTTCAATCGTTGTACTGTTGATATTTGGCTCTGTTGACTAATGAGTTTGCCGACCACTGGGATAGGGCAATCAGGCAGGCAGGCAGGTGAGCAGTTGGGAGCCAGCAGTCCTGGGTTGTGAGAGGGATGTCCAACTGCCTGGTGGGATCAGGCCTAAACGGGCAGTTGGACATCCCTCCAGGGGTCCCAGATTGGAGAGGGTGAAGGCTGGGCTGAGGGACACCCCCCCTCCCCGTGCACAAATTTCGTGCACCAGGCCGCTAGTATATATATAACATAATCATTTAGAAAAAAAATATATAATCAAGAGTAATATTTTCTATATGCATTTGACATAATTCTCAGATTTTAATTAGTAAATTGCAAATGAAAACACTACACAATTTCAAGGAATGTCATCTCTCTAGGAATCTAAGTAACAAGCATTTTAAAGTTTGGGTTCTTAGGCACTTTTGAAATGTAATCTGGTTGAAGATTTTATTGTTACTATGTTATAATAAAATGTGCTGGGTTTTCATTATTTCTGGAGCACTGATTTGTGTTGGGAATATCTAGGAAATGAATAGCTATTGTGAAGTGAAACCAGAGTACTGCAAATCATAGCCCAGAACAAATTCTGAATCAACTTCACATTCTCCCAGAGTGAGGCAGTTTCGAATAAGACTTAATAAATATTTGTTAAATAAGTAAATGAATGAATGAATTGTTTAGCCAATGAATGCAGTAGAGAACACTGGCACCTTTAACATTCTCTAATCTTCCAGAATTGTGTTTACAAAGTTCAGAATTACAAATTTAGGATATGGGATTCATTTGTTACTTGAACTGCTTGGTTCAGAGAAAAGTAGCTAATGACTTTGAGAGACACTTTGTTGTAACTGCAGCCCAGAAAATAGGCATTTCCATTCCAGAAGCAATGCCTAAGAAGATCTCACAAATGCCATTTCATCAGTTCAAGCATTGTTCTAAGTGCTGTGGATACAACAAACAAACCAATTCCTGCCTTAAAGAGTTTATGGACTTTAAATAAAATTTCTTGTAGTATAAAAGTTCTATGAATAAAAATAAAGTGGGATAAAGGGATAAGATAGTGAAGGGGCAGCATATCTAAAATAAGATGTTCAGTAAGGTCTTTTTTAAAATATATTTTTATTAATTTCAGAGAGGAAGGAAGAGGGAGAGAGAGATAGAAACATCAATGATGAGAGAGAATCATTGATTGGCTGCCTCCTGCACACCCCACACTGGGGATCGAGCCCGCAACCCGGGCATGTGCCCTTGACCAGAATAGAACCTGGGACCCTTCAGTCTGCAGGCTGACGCTCTATTACTGAGCCAAAATGGCTAGGGCAGTGGTCGGCAAACTCATTAGTAAACAAAGCCAAATATCAACAGTACAACAATTGAAATTTATTTTGAGAGCCAAATTTTTTAAACTTAAACTTCTTCTAATGCCACTTCTTCAAAATAGACTCACCCAGGCCATGGTATTTTGTGGAAGAGCCACACTCAAGGGACCAAAGAGCCGCATGTGGCTCGCGAGCCACGGTTTGCTGACCACTGGGCTAGGGCAGGGAAGGTCTTTTTGATAAGTTATATGAGTTGCAATCTGAAGAAAATAAAGAAGCAAACCATTTAAGATACCAGGGACGTTTTCCAGAGGGAGGAAATAACAGGACAAACTACCTTGAAACAGAAGGCAAAGACTAGCAAAGAGGCCAATGTGTCTGGGAAATAGTAAGTGAAAGAAAATTAGTAGGGATGAGGTCAAAGAGAGGTAGCAAGAGGTAGATAATGTGGGACTTTGTCTGAAATGGGAAACCATTGGGTTGTTTTAAACACAATGTCAAGACCTGACATATTTTTAAAATATTACTCTCCTTGTTGAGTAGAGAACAGATCCTGGACTAATGACTCTGTTGTGAGAGGAGAAATGCCAGTTGGGATCATTACAACAATCCAGAAAAATAAGATAATGTATGGTATTTGTAAGGCATGGTCAGTTTTTGGGATATATTTTAAGGAAAAAGACAACATGATCTATTAATGGGTTGAATGTAGGGTGTAAAAGAAAGATGGTGACAGTAGAATTACTCCATAGTTTTTAACATAAGCCACTAGAACAATGGAAACATTATTTACTGAAAAAGGAACAAAAATGAAAATTCAAGTTGAGTGGTAGCAGGGTTTGAAATAAAGAGTTCTGTTTGAGATATAGTCCCTTTCAAATGCCTGTTAACAACCATGTAGAAATATCAGTTGGGAAGCTATAAGATTATGGATAAAGAAAAAGGTGTTTTGTAGGGATGTATATTTGAGATATACTAGATAGCACTTAAAGCCTGAAGATCATTTGATTGCCTGAGAATTAAAATAGAAGAACAAAAATACAGAAAATAGGTTGATGGTTGCCAGAGGGGAGAGGGGTTGGGGGACTAGGTGAAAAATGTGAAAGGATTGAGAAGTACAGGTTAGTAGTTACCAAATAGTCATGGCGATAAAAAGTGCAGCATAGGAAATATAGTCAATAATATTGTGGTAACTATGTATGGCACTAGGTGGGTACTGAAAATATCAGGGGGGTACTTTGTAAAGTATATGATTGTCTAACCATGATGCAGTACAATCTAAAGCTAATAAAAAATAATATTGAATGTAAACTGTAATTGAAAAATAGTAATAATAAAAATCAGAGAGAAGTACTATAAGACTAGGTCTTAGGTCATGGAGTAATTAGCTTATCCTATATAAAAAAAAGGCTAATAAGCAAATTGTCCCCTCAACTGGGAGTTTGACTGGGAGTTCAATCTGCAGTTTGACCAGGGGGTGAGGCTAGCTGGCCAATTGCCTGTGGCCCCTCCCCCGGCTGGCCCTGCCCCCGATCGCCCCCCCCCCCCGATTGGGGGTGGGGCTCAGTGGCCAACCACCTGTGGCCCCTCCCCCTGACCAGCCTGGCCAGATGGGGACCCCACTCGGGGTGCGCCAGCTGGACCCCACCAGTGCACGAATTTGTGCACCAGGCCCCTAGTGTATAATAATGAAATTTAATTAACATGAAACAATTAGAACTATAACAAAAACAAGAGAGAACACTGGAAAAACAAAATATAAACTTTGTATTTTGAGAACCAAGTCACAATCAATCCAGTGATATAATATTTTTTTCCCAAAGGAAAGCATTGGAATTAACTATCACCTTTCAAGGCCCAACTGAGCCAATTCGTCTATTACCTCTGTTTCCTTGGAAGTCCTACCTATATAAGATCCTTCTAAATTTTTCCTTGCATTTGTGTTCCAAGAAGTGTTAAAAACTAAAATATCCACTCTTCTTGAGATATTGAAGGTATGGAGAACACTGGATCCAAAATTAGATATGAGGTAGCCCTTCACACAGCCTATCAGTCCTAGTTAAGACTGAGGAACATGGCCCTTGATTGAGCCTCCTCTTGAGTAGGTAAGAGTCTTGACTGCTGTAGAGTCAAGTCTCCATGGCATCTTCTTCAAAAGCAGTGAAAGCCTTCCTTTATGTACTTGAAAGGGAAAAACAAGTATTTGATTTTTCTCCTCTGCTCCTGCAGGATAGGAGACTATGGAAATCACATAGAGCCCAACGTATTAGTTCTAACTATACCTTGGCTTTACTTAAAAGGAACACACAAAAAGTAGGCTGTCAGAATTGAGGTGACCATAGGGAAGACTGACTTGACAACAAGGGCTGTTACCAAGCTGAAGTACATTGTCATTTTCTAAAAATGTTAACAACTTTAAGAGGTTGTAAGCCTCCTTTTTTTTTTTCCTACAAGACTTTCAAAATCACAAGTAATTCTATTCTAGCAGTGTTTTAGGTATAATTTGGATGGAAGGGAAGTGGCCATTCTAAATTAATATCTTCCAAGGTCTCATCTACTACATGATTTTATTATTTTGTTTCCTTGAGCAGTTTAACCTCATTTACCTTCGATGTGGCAGAAGCATTTTCCCCTTTCATCATATTTTCCAGATGAATGCGCAACCGTTAGAGAGATGCATGGTGTATAAGGAATAAGAATAAGGAGGGGAAAACACAGCCAAGAAAGTACACAAGAGAATAAACCAGGCTAAACAAATAGATTTTGTTTTATGTTATGAAAATCAAACAGCTTTCTCTTTATCATAGTAGGTGAGGAGAATAGGGATCTCCGTGGAAAATTACCTGTCCCCTTCTAAATCAAGACAGAATTAGCTATACTATTTTTTTTACAGTATAAAAGGAAAATAAAGATACAATTGCTAAGGAACTTAGGACCAAACTATACAAATGTTACAGATTAAAACCTTGGAAGTATATTCAGAATGTAGTAGAATGTCTCACAGTGCATTATTGATGAGACAGCATGCTGCTCTATTTGATTGTGAATCATAAAAGAATAGCGTAGTCAAAAACATATGTATTGTTGAGAAAATATTTCATTATGTGAGACAAATGGAAATGGCTAAACAAGTATTATTTTCCAGGAATTCAGATAGTTTGCACCTAAAATTTATGATATTTAGTTGCAAAAACACTTCACTGAGGCAGATTCCCGTTATTGCTCACTCTGGCAGTTTATGGTTTTATTGGTTAAAAATAAGAGCTATTTTAACCCTATGTTTTTTTTCCCTTCTTTAAAGAAGATGCTTTTTGTCTAACTCTTTAAGAAGGTTTCTCTTCCCATTATTTATTGCATTCATGTTCCTCTAAGAACTTACAAAGAACATATAAAAAAATTCCTATGTGTGTTATACCTTATTTCAATTTTAGTTTACATTCATTGTTATTGATAGATCATCCTAATGTACAATTTCCAATACTGACATTTTAGAATTTATAAAATATACCAAGGGATTATATTCCTGTCCTACAATTAATAATTAACATTAACTGACACAACATACTATTCTTTATCTTTTTCTCTGTGTATTTAAAACATAGCCAGAAAGTATTCTGAACAGAGAGTGGGGTTGTTTAAAGTCTTCAAAATAGATTAACTTTCTAGTTTCATCTTCATACTTTTGCATAAGCCCTGAACAATGAAATTTGAAACAGTAGCCTCTTGGAATCATAAAAGAATCATCATGTAGAGCAGTGGTGGACAATGTCTGGCCTCCAGGCTATATAAGGCCCTAGAAATCACTTGGTCTGGCCCTGTCAAGGCATTGGGAATGAGTTAATTAAATGTTTGACCAAGTATAGCAAACTAATTTTTAAGATGATACTTTTGTATGTCCCACGAATGATGTTATAAATATCCAAATGGCCCTTGGCAGAAAAAAGGTTCCCCACCCCTCATGTAGAGGCTGATTTTTGTACAACATTATGGGTGGAAGAGGTAGTTTCAAAAAAGTTTTACCAGCCTCTTCTACCTTCCCTGTTTTCTATGTTCTATCTATCTATCTATCTATCTATCTATCTATCTATCTATCTATCATCTATCTATCTATCTATCTATCATCTAGCTATCATCTAGCTATCATCTAGCTATCTAGCTATCTAGCTATCATCTATCTATCATCATCATCTAGCTAGCTATATCTAGCTATCACCTCTTTATATATCTAGCTATCATCTACCACCTATCTGTAATGTGCAGTATGTACATAAGTTTGTGAAACGCCAACATTGGCAGTATATTTGGTACAAGGTCTCTAGATGTAGGGTAACTGAATTCCTGCAAATTCCATCACAGGGAGCAGAGAGAAGGGGAGAGAGAGAGAGAGAGAGAGAGGGGATGATGATACAGAGAAAGTGGGTGGATGGGGAGAATGTTAGAGAAAGAGATTATTTTAGTTTTTCTTCAGCATCCTTACTCCTTGTTAGGCCTCTGATACTAATATCAAAAATATTTCACATAACTCAGAGATGTAAAGCTCCTTAGAAGTCATGAAGAGGTTACATTTTACAGATAAAGAATCTAGGGCCTGAACAGTTTAGGTGCTACCATCCATTAATGGCAGAGCCTGCATCTTTTACTCACCTTTCCTGATCTTCAATCAATCATAATCCTTTCCCTCTACCCTTGCTTAAATCTAAAAGTTATTCCTCTATTAAGAGAAAGGTAAGTCAAATATAAATGACTATAAAATACAGAAATATTAAACGGGAGGAAAATTGAAGGGCAAGTACAAATACAGTTAAAAAGTTATCAAGTTTTGGTTATTTATGAAGAAAAGCAAAATGAAAAAAACCAAGTTTGGTATAATTAATAAATTGAACTTATTTATCAACAGTTATAAGATATATTGCCTATCACAGAATATTTTGAAAACAAGTTGAAATTCCTTTGAAAAGTAGTTGAAAAAGCCACTTAGTAAGCTAAGGTTAATGCAGTAATACCTATGACATCATGTTCACCATCAGTGTGTGAGCCCTTCAACAACCACAAGATGATGGGGTAGTCTTCCCTTAGTATTGAATACATGCTATTTACATTAACTTGCACCAAACAGAAAGTTTCTTGATCTGATGTAATGAAAGAATTGTTACCAGTTTTTCATCTACTAAAATCACCTTGTAGCCAAGGTTGAAATGCCTTCTGAAGTGCCCAACATAGTAATTGATATTTAGCCATTCTTAAAGTCATGACTATGGAATGACTTGACTTTTTTTATATATATATAAAATAATTAGAGGCCCGGTGCATGAAATTCGTACACGGGGGGGGAGGGAGGGGGGCGGGAGGTGTCCCTCAGCCCAGCCTGCACCCTCTCCATTCTGGGACCCCTCGAGGGATGTCCGATTGCCCATTTAGGCCCAATCCCAGTGGGCCTAAATGGGAAGTCAGACATTCCTCTCACAATTCAGGACAGCTGGCTCCCAACCTTTCTCCTGCCTGCCTGCCTGCCTGCCTGATTGGCCCTAACCACTTCTGCCTGCCAGCCTGATCACCCCATAACCACTCCCCTGCCAGCCTGATTGACACCTAACTGCTCCCCTGCCAGCCTGGTCACCCTAACTTCCCTCCTCTGCCAGACTGGTTGCCCCTAACTGTCCTCCCCTGCAGGCCTGGTTGCCCCTAACTACCCTCCCCTGCTGGCCTGGTCCCCCACAACTGCCCTTCTTGCAGGCCTGGTCACCCCCAACTGCCCTCCCCTGCAGGCCTTGTCCCTCCCAACTGCCCTCCCCTGCAGGCCTGGTTGCCCCTAACTGCCCTCCCCTGCAGTCCTGGTTCCCCCCAACTGCCCTCCCCTGCAGGCCTTGTGCCCCCCAACTGCCCTCCCCTGCAGTTCTGGTCCCCCACAACTGCCCTCTTCTGCCAGCTCCATCACCCACAACTGCACTCCCCTGTAGGCCTGGTCCCTTCCAACTGCCTTCCCCTGCTGGCCTGATTGCCCACAACTGCCCTCCCCTGCCGGCCATCTTGTGGTGGCCATCTTGAGTCCATATGGGGGTGGCCATATTTGAACACATGGGGGTGGCCATCTTGTATGTTGGAGTGACAGTCAATTTGCATATTACTCTTTTATTAGATAGGATAAGAATTTTCCTCCCCAGCTCTCAAACTGTATTAGCATAGGAACCTCCAAAGAGCCAAGCCCATGTCTGCCTATGGTTCCTTGTGGAGCAAATTCTTTCATAGCATTGTATACATCCTGATCAGGAATGGAATGTGCAACCTAGGTATGTGCCCTGATCAGAAATTGAACCCACAACCTTTTGATGTATGAAAAGACACTCCAATCAATTTAGCCACCCAGCCAGGACAGCACAATCACTTTCTTTTTTAATGTCACACTTGGTTTTCCCTGATATAGCAATGTTGATCCTTTGCATAATTAATTCTTTGTTGTTGTTGTTCTTATTTTGTTTTGTTTAATAACTCAAGACATTTATCAACAGAGAAATGATGTCCTAAAATATACTACATAAAAGAGAGGTAGAAGATCCCTCCCATGTATCTGATTTGCACTTCTTAATTCCATTTGAGTAGTAGACTGTTAGGATACAGTCCCACAGTTCTCATGGAATTTAGAAAAAATGTTTCTCTTAATTGGTCTCTAGAGCTTTAACTTTCATTAACTATTAAATAAACTTATTTTTATTGGAAAGAGACCTAGAAACAAAGTGCAATATTGGCTCCTTCAATAATGTTAATCATGTTAACATCAAGACAGTTCCAACTGGACCTGTCACTGGATAATCAGACACTAATGATGAGCTAAGGGATGATGTAGGTGAGTAGGGGAAAATCACCTACATTAAATGTCTTGGTGAATCTGGTATATGGTAAATGAAGTAGCAAAATCCATAGTAATAACTCAGGAGACACACTTATAAATATCCCAAAGAGAGGATGGTAAGCTCCTTGAGGGCATTAAGCTATTGATATTCTTCCTGTTTCTCTTAGTAATGAACTAAGTTCACTTACTCAGTAAGAATGCAATAAATGCTAAGAGTGGACTGATGGGAATCCTGTAGGAGTAAGTCTTTCTCAGTAGATGAACAATGAAAATTAAAATTGTTATTTCAAGCCCTATGTAAATGTTGAACACTTCACCTATTCCCTTTCCATGACTTTGATTGCCTTGCCTGTTTAATTGTAAGAGGAAGTAAATAATCACTAACTCTTCTAGTCTTTAATGATTAAACTTGCGTAAATGGAGCAATTTTAAATTTGCCTTCATGTAGAGTATTCCCTCTTAGTTATCCATTACAAAACAAGAAAAATATAAAATAAAGGATAAGAATATGAAGTATATTTAGAATCATAATATACACCTACTAAAAAGTAAAAAGATCAAGTTCTATTTAGTCACTGGTCTAACCTATTTCATTGTACTGTCAGATGAGTTACATTGTACGTTTCATTGACATCCACAGTTAGCTCAGTAGAGTTTTAGTCACCCCATAGAAACATTCATTAAGGCATCTGCTCCCATAGTTCTTGCTTTTATAATAAAAAAAATGAACACAGATTTTTATTTTCTGGAGAGTCTCTCACTCAGTTTACTTCCAACTTTTACTTGAATTCTTAACAACTACCGGGTGTCAGACACTATGTCTTAGCCACAATTGGGAATTACAAAGATCTGTTCATTCATCAATAAATATTTATTAAGTATCTCTCGTGTAATTTGCCGGGGTCAAATATGAGAATTGAAAGTCACTACTGTCAAGTAGCTTATAAATCAAGCTGAAGAAAAACAAATGCACTAAGAAATGTGGCACACAGCAACATGAGTCAAACATTATTCAAATGTTATAATCAAGAATTCTCAAAAAAAAAATCTGAGAGAGCAATCACCTCTAGATGAAGGGAGTGCTAAAGGAAATGGCACTTAAGCTGTGTTTTAAAGAAAGTGAAAAAATTGCACAGATATGGATGTGGGAAACAGAAATTGTCATTCCAGGGTGAGGGAATAGTATGAGCAAAGACATGGACATGTGGAATGTAAGTGTGTATTAATAGAGCCAAATGTATTAAGAAAATGTGGCAAAGATGAAAGTATTAATGAGTCAGTCTGTATGTAGGAAAGGGGTAAGAGAAAAACTGAGAAAAGCATAAGGTAGGGCCAGATTGCAGAGGACCTGGGATAGCAGGCTTAAGTATATGATATTCCAGGGGCCATGAAAGCTAAAGGAAGATTTTTAAGCAAGGAATTTAATATCCTAGATTAATTTGGCAGCATTTTTTAGGAAAGTAAGGGGTGATGAGATGCTATGCAGAGGACTGGCTGACATGCTCACTAAGTAGTAACATGCAAAGCTAAAAACCTCAGCAGCACAGTGAAGACTATTAGAGACAATTGTAAAATTAGAGACAATATCAAAATAGGAGTTGGTTCAAGTAAATTATCCTAAGAACCCTTATTTTATCCCTTTTATATTCATTTATTAGTGCTAGCAAGTGTGAGGAGAGGTAGAGAAAATGTGGCAACAGAGCCCATGAGATAAGAAAAAAATGCATCCAAGGATTGCAGGGAATTTTATACTTAGTTAAGAAATGTTTCACCAAAAATATTCAATATTTTAATTTTTAAAATTCTTTTTGATATAATGTTTGCTGAATTTAATGTCGCCAGATATGTGCATATTTGTATATATATAGATGCATATATGTGTGTGTGTATATATATATAGTTTATATGCATATATATGTACTAGAGGCCTGATGCACGAAATTCATGCAAGAGTAGGCCTCCCTCCCCTTGCTGCCGGCACTGGCTTCCCTCTGGCACCTGGGACCCAGGCTTCCCTCTGGCCGTGGCTTCATCCGGACATGACGTCTGATCTAATTAGCATATTACCCTTTCATTATTATAGATATGCACACATACTTTGGACTCTAATGACTTTGCTTGTACTACTAAAATTTTTCTATTTCTAAGTGTCTTTGTCAGTTTAGGCTGCTATAACAAAACACAGTCTAGGTGGCATATAAAAAGAGAAATTTATTTCTCACAGTTCTGGAGGCTGGAGGTCCTCAATCAGGGTGCCGGTACTGGTGGGTCCTGGTGAAGGCTCCTTCTTGGTTGCAGACTGCCAACTTCTTGTGTCTTCACATGGCAACAAGAGTTTTCTGGGACCCTTTTTATAAGTGTATTAATCCCATTCATGAGGTCTGCACCCTCAAAACCTAATTACCTTCCAAAGGCCCCACCTCCTAGTACTATCACATAGCAGATTATGCTTTCAACATACACATTTGAGGGAGGTGTGAGTCTATAGCAGTGTTGAAGGGGGGGAAAGTATTTATTCTTGTGAACAACTGTGTTAATTCTACTGCATATTATGATTTAAATAGTGATGATTGAAAGTGTATAGCTAGATCTGTGTTTGTTACAGGAGTGTTAGACTTCACTAAGTAGCACCTAAATCAAGCATGTCAATCTCACAGCCCCTGGGCCACATGCCTCGTTTGTTTGTCCTCTGTTAGCCTTTGAGTTTGACATGCTTGACCTAAATCAGCTTCAATTGTTTGTGATACGTTAGTTCTTCAATGAAACTGGTAGAGTTCTAGTTGAAGATTGTCTATAAATCACCAACTTTATAGTCTTAATCAGTCTCTCCATCTTCAAGACTTATCCCTCTTTGTCCCCTCTTCTTAAACACAACCAGTACATTTGTGGCACAACTTAATGCCTATTATAGAGAGAAAGTGTCAGTTTATGGTACCGAGGCTTCAACTGTGGAAAAATGGGGATTGCTTCTTCTTCCCAGGGCCTTGCATGCAGCAATGTCTTCTTTATCCATGACTCTTCGCCCTCCGTCAGAAGACTTCTCATTGTTTTCAGTAAGTTTTAGAAATGTTCAGACACCTGCTTTCCTTGATTCTTTGGGTACTTTCTGCCCAGATTAAATGTCCCTCCTTCTCATGGATACTACTATGCCTGACTTTTGATCCCCCTGTATATCCTAAATAGCGTGTGAAAAAAATAGTTTTCTTAGTGTTAGACTGCATTAAGCTTTACTTGAATAGAAAAATTAGTTTAAATAAAAACAAAATATAAGGGCAATGAGTGGATTTAAGGAACAAAGATTTCAGATCTGAATGATTAGCTAAAAATAGACTTCTCTTGGCTTGGCTAAGGAAGTTGTTGATTTCCCTAATCTCAAATATAACAGAATTTAATGTAGAGGAATACACAGTTGACTGGGAAGCTCATTTGATTTAGTAATGGGGATTTTGGTCTTCAGGCTCTCACATAACCTATGTTACATTTTTATTTATAGACAGAGATTCCAGAATTATCCCTTTCACTACTGGTTTTGTGGGAGTTCCTGCTTTGCCTGGTCCTGAACTTACTTATCTTTATTTCACTAACAAACTATCTGCTCTCCTATGCTTCTCTATATTTGGGATCCCTAACTGATTGTTCTTTTTTCTTATGTGATTTACCTAACCTAGTGGTGGTACTGACCCTGCTCTATGGCTAGCCAGAGCTTTTACTTGCCTCTTCTCTAAGAGCTCTGTGGTCTTCCATTTACCCAATGGAAGAATGAAGCAGCTTTAGAATATGACCTGAAAAATATCCATTAAGCCTTCTTCTTCTACTTAGGACCAAGGCTCCTTTGTCATTTTCTCCTATTTTAAATTGACTAACTTCCTTTTTTGAGGGTAAGTCTGCCTCATATAATTTTAATTTATTCTCAACCCCACTCCAGTTACTAAGTTCCTATCCAATGTAAGAATTTGACTCTTGCCCTAACTGGTTTGGCTCAGTGGATAGAGCATCAGCCTCAGACTGAAAGGTCCCAGGTTCAATTCCGGTCAAGGGCATGTACCTTGGTTGCGGGCACATCCCCAGTGGGAGGTGTGCAGGAGGCAGCTGATCAATGTTTCTCTCTCATCGGTATTTCTAACTCTCTATCCCTCTCCCTTCCTCTCTGTAAAAAAAATCAATAATAAAAAAAAAGAATTTGACTCTTAAAAACCTTGTTTTAAAGGAACTCTAGGCCCTCTAAAGAACTAAAGAGCCAGAACCACATTCTAAAATGTGGCAAGTGGAGTACTAACTAATCTCAATATTAAAGTTAATTGATTTGATATGTATTTGTGATGAGGTAGCAGGGGGTGCTTGCTCTTTTTCTTAGTTGATTTACCTAATCTGCTGGTGGTGCTGGTCCTACTCTATTGGGTAGCCAGGGGCATGTATCTCTGATTCTTTTGTAAGAGCCCTGCGAACTTCATGATGGATCAACTTCCTTTCTTGAGGTTACATGTGCTTCACATCATCCTCCTTTATTCCCACTCCCACCCCACCCCTGCTCCCATTACCAAGTTTCTATACAGGGCAAGAATTTGACTTCTAAGAATCATCTATTAAAGCCACAAGCATAACTAATGCATGGTGCCTGCCCTCAAGATGCTTATAGTCTAGTGGGAGGAATCATTGTATATTTACAATTATTGGTTTAATATCTTTCTGATGACCATGTTTTAATGTCCTATCTGAATAGCCCTTATATTCTTCTTCATTGGCAGAGAAGAAATGATTGACATTTTTTTGTCTAACTAATCATTCTTTCTTGGCTCAGGTTGCCAGCTCCTAGTACTTCTCATTCTCTTTGCTGAATCTGCCTTTAATTATCTATAGAAGTATGACTATCTAGCATCCCATAAATATATATACAATTTCAAAATTGTTTTATACTTAGACTCTAGGTCCTTGAGGAATAACAAAAGCAGAAATTTTTCATGTAAAGAAAATAAAGGTCATAAACCAAAGAATCCTGGCATTACTGACCAAACTTTAATATGCTTACAATTTAAAGTAAACACTAGTCACCTTTGAAGGGAGAGAGAACAAATGTAATAACATGAAGTTGAACCAATAATAAAAAGGCATTGATATCCCTGATAGTTTTAAAATATTGTTCCTTTTCTACTATAGTAAAAACATGCAGCCCTAGCTGGTTTGGCTCAGTTGATAGAGCATCAATCTGCGGACTGAAGGGTCCTGAGTTTGATTCTGGTCAAGGGCACATGCTGGAGCTGTGAGTTCGGTCCCCAGTGGGGGGCATGCAGGAGGCAGCCGATCAATGATTCTCTCTCATCATTGATATTTTTATTTTTCTCCCTTTCCCGTCCTCTCTGAAATAAAAAATATATGTGTTTATATAACTTTCACTTATTGCCCATCAAAACAGCTTTAAAAATATGAAAAGTTTTATTTTTCATTTGTCATTTTTAACCCAAAGTTAAAAGTCCTTTGTCCTACCTACCCTTTCAAGGACTGCTTTTATTTTCTGTTTTAATCTCAATATTGTATTTCATTCCAAACATATTATGAGAGGCCATAAGGCACCAAGATCTTTTATGCAAATCAAATAAAAATGTACAAAGTGTCTGTGTTTGGTTGGGTTTTATTTTCAAAAGTTTATTCATATGTGCTCCCAGCTGCAAACAGTCTACACATGCAGATGCTTGAAACGTAGTTCTTTGGCCCTGGCATCCCCACTCCAGCAGGCATCTTTGTTCCCTTAGAATGCAGAGGCCAAGTGTCTCTATTTATGTTTAACAATAAGTTACCACAAGGTGGCATTCTCTCAGAACACAATATTGCTTCTACATTTGCAACTGCATTTTGAAAATTTGATATGTCTTAAGTTATAGTAAGGAATTGATGCAAACATTTGTTGTTTTTGTCGCTTTGGACATCTTATTGAATTTTTTTTCACCGAAGTTCTTAGTATGCAGATACTTTAGTACAAGCATTTTATTATTATTTAGAGTTCACTCATTGGATTTAAAATTCTATAGATAAGCCCCTACCCCCTACCCCATCCACAACTAATGTTTCTCTATGCTTAAAATACTTTAAAGCTCTATTTTTAATCCCAGTACCTATAAAATCACTCTTAGATAATTTACCCACAAAATAACATAAAGCATGGTGGTTAAGATCATGGTTTTGGTAAACAGACAGATTGAAGTGGAAGTTCACCACTGCCCTCTATAACATACTAGAGGTCCAGTGCATGAAAATTGATGCACTGGAGTGGGGGTCCCTCAGCCCGGCCTGCCCCCTCTCACAGTCAGGGAGCCCTCAGGGGCGGGAGGCAACCTGGCAATCAGGGGAAGGTGATGCCCCCATCACACCTCTGCTGCTGCCACTGCCGGCAGTGCAAACCTCAGCCGGTCCTGGTTACCTGAGCCTCGGGCGGCCCTGGGAGGCTGGGCAACCAACAGCTGAGGCTTGCCTGCACCTCGGGCCAGCCCTGGGGATTGGGGGACTCCAGAGGCAGGCACCCCAAGGGGCAGAGGGGACTGGGTGCTGCCATCTGGTGGGTGTGCTGCCACCATCTTTGAGGGCGGGACAGTAAATTAGCATATTCCCTCCTTATTGGCTGTGGGTGCCGCCATCTTTGAGGGCAGGGCATTCAATTAGCATATTTCTTCCTTATTGGCTGTTGGCGCTGCCATCTTTGCAACAGTGTGAGGGTCAATTAGCATATTCCCTCTTTATTAGATAGTATGTGACCTTAAGCAATTGATTTGACCTCTGCATATTCTTCCTGGATAACACTGCCTCACATGCTTGTTATTTATATTAATTGAGATAATGCTTATAAAACACTTAGTACAGGGCCTGGTACATGTGAGGTGCTCAATACATAGTAAGTATACTTATTAATTACAGCCAGCATCATAGTCCCAAAACATACTCCCCACAGCCCTCCTTACTACCTGAAATCTTTCCTTTATAATAACTCCCAGGCTTAACACATTGCCTGTAGAAAGGCATTGAGTACAACATCACTTAATTAGCATGGTTTACTTTGCCAGAAGAGCTGATTTTACCTCACTTTCTAGCATGGCCACAAAGTAATGAAAAGAAAAGCAGAGAAACATTTTGATAAAATGATGAGGTTGAAAGGATGTGGAAAGTCTACAACCTGGAGTGAGAATAGGACAGGACTTGGAGGCAGCATAGCAGTTGAATTCTGGAAACCCAGCAAGACCAGGGTGACCTGGAGTGTAGGCTTACTTTTCTTCCTATTTTCTACACTAACGCCGGTGGTCTTGATCCGGCATCTAGAAGGGTTCAGCAATCTGGAGAGGGGCTGTGCGTAAATTAAATAAGAGTCCAGAGACAAAACATAATTTTGGAAGGCATTTAGGGAGTCAGAGAAGACTTAGCTAAAAGGAACTAAGTTCTCCTCCTCTCAGGACCCCTTGCTTTTTATTAACACAATTTGTCCTAAGGCAAGGTGGAGATATTCACATCAGAGGATAGGGTTCGTTTCACAGAATCCATTGTAAGATTGGGGAATTACCTCCGGCTGTTCAGGTGTTTGGCCAGTAGGAGGCAATAACATGTAGTTTAAGATGCCCTGAGCTGTCTGGCAGTAAACCATCAATTTATATATCCTTTTCAGGTTTGGGGAAATGCCCTTAGCCATTCCCAACAGGAGATAACATATGTGACTCAGCCCTTGTTGAGTCCCCAAGTTCCATCAACCTTTCTATGAAACTCTTGCAATTATGACATGCTGAAATTGGCTTCCGGCACTACACCCTTTAATTCTCCTGAAATCCAAATAGTAGTGCCTAATCCAAACTACTTTCATATGAAACATAGGAGACCTGATATTTCTAACTTACAGTAAAATTTACTCAATGTATTGATGACAATAATAACTTTGAATACATGTAAATATGTATACATTACTATGTTAATGTAAATATATATTATTTTCATTTTATAGATAAGTAAAGTTAGAGGATTACCTACCAACTTCCCATAAGTAGTATAATTTGTTTAACATAGGCCTTAAAATTAGAAATACTTAATTCAAATTCCAGCTCAACCACATACCTGCAATATAATCCAGGGATAGTGAAGGTGAGCCTCACTGGTCTTTCACTGTAAAAAAAGTCGATTGCATATTTTCTCCCTTGCAGGGTCTTTATGAAAGTGTGCATATGAAAGTATAAAATTGCATATAGAAATATGTAGCACAGTGCATGACATATTGTGCTTGCTCAACCAATGCCAGATTCCATCTGTCTGATGCTAAATGCCATGTTCTTCTTGCTATCCCATGGGAAGATGCACCATTAATGCATCATTTGTACTTTTAAGCTGAGAAAACAGTTGGTCCTCTTGCATCCTCACCCAAATGCTAGCCTTTCCCTCTGTGGACCCATCCATCATCCTACTCTCATTTATTGATTATTTTGCTAGGTAACAAACTGGATTACATTCTTTTTCCTTCATCTTTTTTTTTTCCCAGTAAAAATACTTAGCATTTTTGCCCAGCCAGCATGGCTTAGTGGTTGAGTGTCAACCTATGAACCAGGAAGTCCTGGTTTGAGCACATGTATGAGTTGTGGGCTCAAACCCCAGTGGGAGGCATGCAGGAGGCAGGATTTTCTCTCATTGTTGATGTTTCTAATCCTCTTTCTCTCTCCCTCTCCCTGAAATCAATACAAATATATGAGCATGAAAAGATTCTGACTTTCGAAGTCTTGGTCTTCTAATCATTACCAGAATGTTTGGCTACTATTATGCACTCTCTAGTCTATACAAAGCTAGCCCTTCTTGAAAATGTCAGAAGAAATAGACAACCCACCAATGAATGTATGCCTTCTACATTTGTTAAGAAATACCACCCAACTAAAGGGGTGTATGTAATAGGTGTGGCATGTTACTTTACTAGCAGATGCAAAATTTTAATAGTTTAACACAATAGACATGCCTGGATGGGTATTAAACTGAGCAGAAAAAAATCTACTCTAAGTGGTCATGAAGGGACCAGGTCCTTCCATATTGCTCTACTTTCCCACAGAGCCTTGTCATAATAAATATCCAACCATAGAAATAGTAAAAAGCAATCATGTAGGAGACACATCCCATTTTATAATAGCCTTGGTTTGTCAGTGACCCATATAACATTTGCTCATATCAATTGGCAAGACATAGAGAACTAGTTACAGACACACCTAGCTATAAGGGGAGGTTCCTAGTTACAATCCTATTACTGGAGGAGAAAACAAAAGAATTCAGTGGACAGTGAAAGATCACTGCCACCATGGTCTTTTCAATTGTATTTTTCTTTACTCTAAAACAATAATTTTCTACTCCATTGATATTTATCTCATTTGGATGAAGAATCCCTCAAGAAATAGTAATTTAAATTCTGTCTGTTTATAAATGGATAACCTGATATTTGGGAGTGTATATGGCATTAGTTGTAGAAGGGGGAGGTGATCTTTCTTAATGTAGCTTTAAATAATAGACCCAATATAGTGCAGTACTAGGAAAGTAGTCAATTGAAATCACATTATTAAAATAAAAATGAATGTTCTGTTGCTGAACTACTTGCCTGAATGCACCAATTAAAAGTTTTCTTATCTCCCGACGCCCTCTCCAATATTTTTGGGAGAAACATGTACACACAAACAACTTTCAGACTAAATAACTTGGAGCTAAAGATGAATTTTGTCCCTGAATAAAATCTTACAATTGCCTATAGCATTTGAGTCATCTACCTAATAAAAGAGTAACATGCTGACTGTACCTTCGTGACGCCCACCAGCCAATCAAGAGTGCGTATGCAAATTAACACAACAAATATGGTGGGTTAATTTGCATACACAGGCACTGAGCAGTGGGGGGCAGGGCAGGATGCAGGTGTTCTGCACCATCCCAGTGGCTCCGGTCCTCTGGGCAGCATGGGAAGGCAGAAAGGTGGCTCTGGGCTGGATTGGAAAGGCGGCTCTGGCCAGAGCGAAGGTGTTGCCAACAGCCAGGGAAATGAAGGCCCATTCTTGCATGAATCTTCATGCATCGGGCCTCTAGTGTGTAACATAAAAATAAAAACCACATAATACAAGCACTTTATTAAATCAAGCATAGCCTATATCTTCTCAAACTTTGAAATTTAAAAAGTATATTTAACAATATCTTCTTTCTCTTCCTCTCTGCTTCTTAAAATGATTGGAGAAGTCATAGGAAGAGATGGAAATCAGGTGTGTGTGGGGGGGCAGGGGGTGTCAGGATAATGACCATGGAAAACCTTAGCTTTAGCAAGGTGTAGCTTCTGATTTTAAATACTACAGTTTTTTGTTTGTTTGTTTTTCCTTCAAGTAGCCCACACTCAGGAAAAACATCATCCTGGGCTCTAGTGACAAATACAAGACTTCCATGCTAGACGAGCTAGATAAAACTTCCATGCTCTGTTCAACAACTATGAAACCATTTCTTTTCTCCATTAACCCCTTCTTAAAAATAATTTTCTTATAAAAATATATGTGGGCCCTGGCCAGTTGGGCTCAGTGGATAGAGCATTCACCTGTGGACTGAAGGGTCCCAGGTTCCATTCTGGTCAAGGGCACATGCGGGGTTTCAGGCTCCATCCCCAGTAGGGGGCGTGCAGGAGGCAGCCGATCAATGATTCTTTCATCATTGATGTTTTTCTCTCCCTCTCTGAAAGAAGAAAGAAAGTAAGGGAGGGAGGGAAGAAGGAAGGAAGGAAAGAAGGAAGGAAGGAAGGAAGGAAGGAAGGAAGGAAGGAAGGAAGGAAGGAAGGAAGGGAGGAAGGAAGGGAGGAAAGAAATATTTTAAAAATATATATGTGGACTTAGGTGAAAAAATCAAGTGTATCCAAGACTACAAACACAGCACATAAAGTGGTATACGAATTCCAGTGTCCACACCATACAGGACATAGCTCTTCTAAAACCTACTGGCTCAAGGCGGCGGGTGCAAAGGCTCTGGGCTGCACGGTGGCCTCCAGCACAGTGTGGGCAGCCCGCTTCCTCCTGTGGCCTGGGGGGCGAGGCAGTACCAGTTCCCCGGGCTTCAGGGCCAGCAGTGACCCCAAGCCCGGGCACCCCCAGAATCCCTGGCCTTAGTCGGTCTTTTATAGAAAGATTTCTATCAGAATGAGCCACCCCTGTGAGTCTGCCTGGATGGGGAGGTGCAGTGCTTCCAGAGGGCAGAAGGCGGTGTCCACCTGGCCCCTGCCACACCCTGCATTCGGAACCAATCGGGAGGTGGCCGTCAGGGCTCCGAAGGGACTGAAGAGTGGCTGAGTGTCCCTGCTGCCTGACCTCCTAGTCCGACTGGAACCTGTGAAGGGGCAGCACCTCCACACACCCTTTGAAAAGCTTGCCTGAGGTGGTCAGAGCTCCTGCTGTGGAGGAAGAACCGCTCAAGACACTGCAGCCAGAAGAGGTGGAAGCAGATGAAGTTCCTTCGCAGCGTGCAGGCCCACGTGGGGCCGGAGGAAATCCCCACACAGCAAGGCCTGCTGGGGCAGGGCTCTACTTCTGAGGATCCTCTCACCGAAGCTCGCAGGTTCATGCACACCTTCCGCTTCGCATTGCCTGCTTCTCAGAGTCCTTGTCCTTCAGTTTCTGGATCTTGCCCACCCCATGAGTGAGTGCCCACATTCTGGAAGAGGGACAGCTTAAAGCGGGTCCACCGATTGGCCCTGTGTGCGTCCAGTGCTTCATGTCCTTCTTGGGGATCTCAGGCCTTCACCCACAGAATAAGGGCCAGGAGCCTGTTAATGGGCTTGTCCCTGTAGAGCATGGGAATGAACTCCACAGTCAGGCTCAGGTCCGGCGACTTGAACATCTTCCCAATGAAGCCCAGCTGGGAGAACTCCAGGACCATCAGGTCCTCTGAGGGCTGCTGGGAAGCGAAGTTTTTCCTGGAACTCGGCATTGGCTCGAGTGCTGGCCTCCAGCTGCAGGTAATAGATGCCTTTGGCTGCACATACATCCCGAGGAAGCAGTAATCAAGGCTCCTTTGTCATTTTCTCCTATTTTAAATTTTTCTTTCCACTGTTTTACAGGATATTTCATATCTAGGGTCCCTTGAGGTCACATATATAAATGTGCTCTATCAGTCCCCAGTCACCGCTTGAGAACACTATTACAGTGGGTGTGATTTAGCATTCATTCATCTTAAGGCGGTTTGTTTCTCCAAGAAATATAGGATCTTGTGTATTATGCTAAGTGAAAAAGTCAAAGTAAGACAAATATCATACGATTTCACTCGTGTGGAATCTAAAGAACAAAATAAAACAAAATTGAAACAGACTTATATAGAACAGACTGGTGGTTGCCAGAGGGGAGAGGGGTTGTGAGGCTGGGCGAAAAAAGGTGAAGGCATTAAGAAGTACAAATTGGTATTCATAAAAGTAGTCATAGGGATGTAAAATACTGCACAAGGGAGACAGTGTAGAGACAATGATATTGTAGGAACTATGTACAATGTCAGGTGGCACTGGAAATATCAGGGCGGGAGACAGCTTTGTAAAGTATATAATTGTCAAATCACTTTGCTATACACCTGAAACTAATACAAAAATATTGATGTAAACTCTAATTGGAAAAAAAGAAAGAAATATAGGATCTTGTGAAGCAACAAGTTTTCCAGTTTAATCCAGTTTCCATATCCCTATTTTCCTTCAACCATTTATCTTTCGGTAAGGTAGTCTTTCATTCTAATGGATAATTCTTCTAAGTTTATCTGGAAAGCTTTGTATTCAGGCGAACATTGATTGTACCTCCACTAATGCATAGCAGTGGGAATAACTATAGAGTTGCAAACTAGTTCTCACATGTGTGCATTTGCGCATGCATAATGGTACATGTTTGTGAACTGCACCCAAATTAAATCTCTCTTGTTTTAAGAGAATCTATGCCTTCCAAAACCACAAATGGCCAGAATGACAACTGAACTGTTTTTAAAAATGTGGCAAGCTAAATCATAACTAATCTCAATTTCTAAATTAATCCCAATTGATTTAACTTTGTGATAGGGTAGCAGGGGTTAAAAAAGTACTTACTAATTTTTTTTAATGGCATATTCAGACAGCTAACAGGAATGGACTTTTGCCATATCAGGGTTTAGGAAAAAATCAGTACCCTCGTAGGAAATTTTGTCTGGAAAGAACCAGTGTTATTATTCACAAACACAGGTAAAACATAAACATGCACACCATGTATACAAATACACACATGAACACAAAGACACTTGCATACAAAGGCACACCAGACATCCATATATTCCAATTAAAGAGAAATTGGAAAAGAAAATTAAACACAAGAAGAGGGATCTATGGGTAGTCTTGAGGCCATCGTCTGAGCTACATCAGTCTTCTAAACTTTTAAAATTGGGCAGATATCTGTTGAATAGTGGTTTTTAGTGAGGTTACAGTCTGGAGAACATAGCCCCTCATTCTATGAAACTTGTGCATTGTTGCAGAAGTGGTAAGCTCAAGAGCCATAAAGACTTGCATGGGTTTATGACTTGAAATGCTTGTAAGACACCTAATTTAGGGAAAGAGTTCCTTGTCTTCAGAAACCGTACCAGTGGTCCCATGGTTAACCACTCATCTCACATGAACACACACTTTCTGTCATCTCTGCAAAGGTAACATGCATCTGATCCTAATAAGTCTCAGTTCATATTCTCTGTCTCTGTTTCTTCATATGCTTACAAAGAGCAGGTTCCTTGACACTGGAAGGCACTTCATGATGAAGTCCCCATCCAGCCATTTTAAGGAGCAACCTTCTTTGTTACAGGAAGCTACTAGGCCACTAGAAGCCAGGAATGCTTTCTGGCCCAACTCCCTATACCACAGGACACCTCTCAGTCCTTAAACAAACTACCCATTCCAGATGACTGTCACCAATAACATTCAGTTTCTCCATTTGACCATTTGTGAATAGTTAAATGATGCCTTTCTCAGGGGGTGGCTCAATTATTTAACTCAAAATTAATGAAATTACCTTGAGTTAATGCAACTTATCCTTTCTAGTTGATGGACTTTAAAAAGAAAAACTCCATGCAAGGCTTTATTTTTTAATGTGGTTTCTATTAGACTGTAGATGAACAATGATTGTGTTTTTTTTAAAAAGTCTGTATGAACAGATTGCCCTCCCAGTGGAAATGAACTCCAAATATCAGGGAGAGGGATGACCTAGAATCTTGAAAAGCTGAAACATTCCCAAGAGGAGGCAGCCTCTCCGGTGTTTTTCTTCCAGTCTTTGCATAGCTTCTCATCCCTGAGAAGTGCACAGTATTAAAATAGGTCAGCATGTGGAGAGATATTAAAGAGGTGTTATTTGCCCTCTGAGTCATGTCACTCAGTGCTTTATGTTCCCCTAGAAAGTGAGGAAACGCAAGACTTCATTAGAGCAAATGAGAGCCAAATTTACAAGCGTGTTTTGACTCTCATGATGGATTCTGCCTGGAGCTCAGATTCAGCTTGAGAGAATGACAGAAGATGGGGCTGGGGAACGGCAAGGGGGAATCAGCATGCACCCTCTCTTTAAGATTGTTTGTTATTCACCTCTGCCTCAGATGTCTGTTTCTTCATTATACATAATAATTGGGTAAGTGTTGCCTGGGATTAAAATCAAGCCTGAGTTATACAGGTACTGCTTTCGAAGAGTTGACAGGAAGGTACAAGGAGAAATGTTAATGTCCACATTTAATTTAAAAAAAAAATCGGAATGCTAGTTGTGGATATAGCTGAGCTTCTGGCATTTTTCCAAGGGCTTACCATATCAGGCACTATTCATGAATCATCTTATGTAATTCCATTTTGCAGATGAGGAAGCTGGAGTTAATGAGCTCGAGGCTGCATACTTTCAGCATCCAGTCTCTTCAGACTTTTAGGTGTTTTGCACACAATTGCCAAATAATTTTCTTAATACTGCTTGAATCTGTATGTAACTCCTCATTGACTTTTTACAACGATCTCCACTATGTACATAATAGAGCTCAGCGATGGATTTGAGACCCTAAAGTCAGAGCCCCACTCTGTTGCTTTATGGGCCTCTACTCTTTCATAGGAACCAGCTGCTTTTACCTTCTTCTCTTGCTACTTATGCACATGACCTAAACGTTTCAGCCTTTGTTACCATTTTGCAAACTCCTTGATTTCTGGGTAATTCTTCCTGCCACAGGGAATAAAGGTCATTCAATGTGGCTGGGTCTCTGCCATGGCACCTGCCATTTGTTTGGACTTCTTTTACCAGGTTGTCTTTCTCCTTTGACATCTGTATATGTACCAGCTGTCTAGGAGGCATCTTCTCAACCTGGCTGCCTATGTTAGTTTGTTAGGGCCACTATAACAAAGTACCACAAACTGAGTGGTACAACAGAAATATGTTGTCTTGAAGTTCTAGAGGATAGAAGTCTGAAATCAAGATGTCAGCAGGGTTGGTTCCTTCTAATCATTAGAATCTATGGCTGTGAAGAAGACTCTGTCCCATGCCTCTCCTCTAGCTTCTGGTGCTTTGCTGCTAATCTTAAGCATGCATTAGCTTGTATAAGCTTCACCTGGACCACTGCCTTCATCTTCACCTGGTGTTCTCCCTGTGTGAATGTCTGTTCTAAACCCCCCCTTTTATAAGGACATCAATCATAATGAATTAGGGCCCACCCTAGTGACTTCATCTTAACTAATTAATCTGTAATGACCCTATTCACAAATGAGGTCATATCAAAGATACTGGGGTTTAGGACTTCAATATATGAATTTTAGGGATCCCATTTCCACCCATAATACTGTCTATTATGGTGCCCTCTATTTACTTTGCAGCCACTGAGTCCTACATTCTTTTTTTTAATTTCTATTTATTGATTTTAGAGAGAAAGTGAGGAAAAAAATTGTTGTTCCACTTATTTAGGCATTCATTGGTTGATTCTTTTATTTTCCCTGACCAGAGATCAAACCAGCAACCTTGGTGTATTGGGATATATTCCAGATGCTCTAACCAACTGAGCTACCTGGCCAGGTAGCTTACATTCTCTTACCTTTGTTTTTGTATGCAGCATCTGGTAACCTCTGATTCATAGTAGGAATTAAGGAAATAATAGCAGTTAGAAAAGGTCCTAGGGTTAGTAAATCTGATAGTCCTCATGCAAGAAACTGCTTTATAGCTTAGGACCTAGAGAGGAGCAGAGAGAATTCCTAATCATAATTATTTGGAAAGGGGTGTTTCACAAAATTTATTTTTTTAAATGATGAACTTGACCCATGAAGCACTATGGCTATGTCTGCAAAGGCACAGTCTAATCATATAGAATGAAGTATGGCTGACTAGTAGAGCTGGAACCAAGGAAAATGTCATTAAGTCCTTCCAAATGTCATTAAGACTGTTTTTTGGAAAAAAAATCAGGTGGATTAAATGTTTCCTTCCGGCATCTGGAACAAAAGTGCAAAATAAAGCTTATTAGTGTCTCTTTGAGTTACCATGTAATTCTACAAACACATTGTTTTACCCACATAACCCATCATAGGGCATTCACAATAACATTAGGACTTCATATGGCTACAAATTTGGCCTGCTAGAACAGTGAAATATTTTTAGCTTTTGTCAGATGTCATTGTGACTGTGTTTAAGAATCACCTTGTCCTTTTACATTTCAAACCATTTTTAAAGGTTAAAAAGAGAAAAACCTATTTTTGAACCAAGATTTTAAAAAACATTTTAAAATCTTGTTTTATAATTTTATAGCTAAGTTATACAAATCTGCTGTAATTCCTGTTCCAAAAGGAAGTTTATTCAATATTTACTAGTAAGTAAAAAGAAAAAAGAGTGGATATTTTAAAATGCCAAAGGAATAAAAAATGGAGGAAAAAATGAGAGCTTGTCTCCAAGGATTGGAAAGTAAAAGTCAAAAGTTTGTAGGTAATTGATAGAGAATGAGGACTTGGTAGACTTTTAACTACTTTTTAAATTCTAACCTTTTTATTTTATATCTTAGCTCTATTGTTTGCTCTGGAACTATAACAATACTTAACATTTTAGGAAAGCTGACTAAAGCTAATCGTCAATATCCCTGTAAACAGACACTAAAATTGTTGGTCAGAAAACTAGGAATAATTAACTTGTTTTGAACTTGATATGCAAAGTCAAGTCTATATTTTGAGATA
The DNA here is from genome assembly GCF_963455305.1 of Plecotus auritus. Classification (NCBI taxonomy): domain Eukaryota; kingdom Metazoa; phylum Chordata; class Mammalia; order Chiroptera; family Vespertilionidae; genus Plecotus; species Plecotus auritus. Next base: position 164,008,297 of record NC_137771.1, on the reverse strand, counting down.
GCCAGTCAATACCAATTATTTAGACCCCATCAATACTATTTATTGCCACAAGTACTAGTTGTTTTAATCAGAGTTTCCCAGTACTTTATTACATTAAGCTGAAGGTGGTCCACAGTGCAGTTTGGGAGATTTTGACATTTGCTGTCAGAGATTTAAGGTGTCACTAATGACAGGGACATGAAAATTGGCAACACAGACAGAAATAACCAGTGGCTTCTAAGCTTTTGGGTCAAAAGAAACCAGGCTAATAATATTGGGAAAAAATAATGGGTAAAGAAGCAGATTAGGAGAAAAGGGCACATAGCATAAATAGATAAGAACAGCATGGGAAAATAACAAAGGGCAGAGGGAATCTCCACAGGATGACACAAGAAAAGAGACAAAGAACACAGGGAATCTCCATGGCATGACAGGGCAGAAGTCTCAGAATGGTAGTGTGGGGCTTTATGGAAAAATTTCAGAAATTGTTATAATTTTTAAACTTTGTATACATTCAATTAATGATGAAAAGATTAAAGAACTGTTTATAATTACATTAAAGTAACTAAATGGTTATTTTTTTAAGAAAAAATAATTAGTGCAACTGCTTTATTTCTCCCAAGAGGCAAAGGGGCTCTTTAAAGTTTAAAATGTGTATTTGAATCCTTCTTAATAGAATACAGCAGCTATTAAAAAACATGTCAATATCAGAAGAGGAGGAAAAAAAGGAGGAGAAATTCACTATTGGTAAATGCCAAATGAAGACAAGAAGATAAAAATTATCCAAAGCCAGGATTTAGTCAGAAAAGAAAGCCTTGTCCTTAAATAGTTTTTCATAACTTTTTGCTGCAACTTACTATTTAAAAATAATTGCCAATTTTTAAAGATTGTTTGGGGCAGGTTTAATATATTTTCTAACAGATGTATTGTCTTGTGTGATGTTTTCTACTAAATATTTAATAAACCAAGTTTTTTTAACCTCTATTTCCCTTAAGTTTTTCATCTATAAAATGTAGGCAATAGTATTAATAAACTCTTGGAGTAGGTTGATGAAATAAATTATTATCATAAAGGAGCTTCAAACATAATAAATACTCATTTAGGAACAGGAATAGCTGTTACTATTTGTAACAATAATTTGATCATGTCTTATATGATTTAAATAAGCTAAAAATATTGTCAGCCAAAACCGGTTTGGCTCAGTGGATAGAGCGTCGGCCTGCGGACTGAAGGGTCCCGGGTTCGATTCCGGTCAAGGGCATGTACGTTGGTTGCGGGCACATCCCCAGTGGGAGGTGTGCAGAAGGCAGCTGATCGATGTTTCTCTCTCATCGATGTTTCTAGCTCTCTATCCCTCTCCCTTCCTCTCTGTAAAATATCAATAAAAAATATATTTAAAAAAAATATTGTCAGCTTCTTCTAAATGGGATTATTGTGTGTATGTGTATGTGTTGTCATTATTCATATATTGTATTTTTGGAAGATGCAATGAAAATATTTTAAATCTGTGCTTTCAAAATTTCATGTAATATCTTGTCTGAAAATGGTTTTCTATCATCTTTTTTTGAATTTTAAAGGCTCCTTTAGAATGTAGTTCATATTAAAGATAGTTTAAAAAGGCCTCTGAAGAAATATGATACTAAGAGTAATGTAAGGTATATACACCTATGTATGTACCTTATTTGAACACAAATGTATACATAACACACACACACACACACACACACACACATACACACACACACATAATTCTACCAAATACTATTTAGTAGACTATCTCACAACAACAACAAAAAAATGTAGGGTATTTCTAACCTTTAAATTCTTTTTAATCTATACTTTTAAACTTTTTTAAAAAAATCCTCACCCAAGGATGTTTTTTCATTGATTTTAGAGAGAGTGAGAGAGAAACATTGATGTATGAGAAAGATCAATTGGTTGCCTCCACACATACCACCAGCAGGGATTGAACCTGCAGCCTAGGTATGTGTCTCAACTAGAATCAAACCTGCAACCTTTTTCCCTAACCCAGTGGTCGACAAACTCATTAGTCAACAGAGCCAAATATCAACAGTACAACGATTGAAATTTCTTTTGAGAGCCAAATTTCTTAAACTTAAACTATATAGGTAGGTACATTGTTATTAACTTAATTAGGGTACGTGGTATTTTGTGGAAGAGCCACACTCAAGGGGCCAAAAAGTCGCATGTGGCTCACGAGCCGCGGTTTGCCAACCACTGCCCTAACCGGTTTGGCTCAGTGGGTAGAGCATCGGCCTGCGGACTGAAAGGTCCCTGGTTCGATTCCGGTCAAGGGCATGTACCTTGGTTGTGGGCACATCCCCAGCAGGAGGTGTGCAGGAGGCAGCTGATTGATGTTTTTAACTCTCTATCCCTCTCCCTTCCTCTCTGTAAAGAAATCAATAAAACAAAAAACAAACAAACAAACAAACAAACAAAACCTGCAACCTTTTTGATGTATTGGAAGTTGCTCCCACCAACCAAGCCAGAGGGCCAGGGTTTACTCTTTTTTGAAAAACAGTTCTTTGAGCCCTGCCAGTGGGGCTCACTCAGTTGAGAGACATCCTGTGCACCGCAGCAAGGTTTCCAATTAGATTCCTGATCAGGGCACATGCTTGAGTTTTGAGTTTCAACTCTGGTCAGGGTGCATGCAGGAGGCAACCAATTGATGATTCTCTCTCACACTGATGTTTCTCTCTCTGCCTCTCCCTCTCCCTTCCTCTCTCTAAAATCAGTAAAATATATTAAAAAGAACCTATTTAACAGCGTAGGGGAATATCCACTCTTTTGATTGGCAAAATCCGTTATTTTTGTTGTGCCAAAACAATTTTGAAATAGTATTTTTGAGTCTGAGCCCCTCCAAGACAAGAATGTGTTACTCATCCAGTATAGTCCCTGGATCATAGTATAGCACTAAATATATATGATTAAATAAATTAATGAATCAATAAATGAATGCATGAATGAGAGAATGAAAGACAACATGTTAGAAACAGAACAAAAGGAATAGAATAATGACCACACCTGTCCTTCCTTCCCCACCAGGATTTTTTATTTTTGTTTTGTTTTCTTTTTTTGCTACTTAGGGAGATGCATTTTTAGAATACTGAGAAACTTTCTTAAGCAAGAAAGATGTTAAACAGAATACTGAAGTGGTAGCTTAAAGTTAGGCAGAAAGTAGGAGTACTTTGATACCTGAATCCAAGGGTCACTGTATAGCAAATCTAAGCACTCACAGACCAAATTAAAAAGGTTGTAAGAGGGCTTAATAAAGAACAAGCATACTTTTTAAAATGTTTCTTATGCAGGGCACTCTTCACTGCTGTATCCCAGCACTGAAACAGCATCTTGCATATATTATTGTAGCTTCAATAACTTTTTGTGTATTGAGTCTATGAATAAACTAATGATATTGGAAAAGTGTTAAGAATGATGCATAAGGTTAAGGGGTGATAGGCTGATGGAGAACAGAATTGATAGAACTGAATTGAAGACTGCACAGAAAGAAAGGAAAGCTATTGGATGAATATGCAGGAAGTCTGAAAAGAAGAGATGACGGATTCCAAGATAAAATGAGAAGTATGGGGTCTTTGTGTAAAGATTTGGTAATGTTGAGTTTGGGTTTATTTTCTCTAATCAAAAAGTGTTTAAGTAATTTGGGAGAAAGGCAAAATTCAAAAATCACAACAAAAGCAAGTTATGTATTATGTTTCTCTGCAGACCTCATAAAAGAGCAATTTACTCTTGTAGGTTCTCTAAATATTTACAAGAGAAAATGTTTTATGGGCATACAGATTTTAGATTCCTTCTCTGAGTCTTAACTAATTCACGTTTAAAACAAAAATAACTTTCTACACCTAACTAAGAAGGCCTTTCTACTGCTGGATCTTTTGATTTGAAGATTTGAGTTCTGGGTTGGCCACTCTTTATATCAAAATTAACATAATTGAAAAAGCTATAAAAAAGGCAATTAGAGTTGAAATAAAGATAAGACTAGTCAGGTCTCAGTTACTCCAAAATCTAAAATCCCTGTCCAACCCTTAGCTTAATCTGAAAGAATTGGCTCAGTGGAAGTACCATAAAATGTCCCGTAATGGCAGTATATTATGGTCAAGAAATTGGAGCTGTCTTCTTCCACGATGAACAATTTTCCACCAAATTTGCAGCTTCATAGTAATGGATGATATCATTCTTAGCATATGTAATAAGAATAAAATCCAAGAATGATGTAGGGCTTAAAAGGATGTTGGACAGACACTTTTGTTTTGCAGATAAGTGTATTAAGTATAAATGTGTTACTTAAGGTCACAAAGCTATTTAAGGACAGACATGTGAATAAAACTCAGACTCCTCATTTCTTATGTTGCACATTTTAAATATATTATGTACTGAGAAAAAATAGTTGATTATGTTGACAGTAATGAGGTCTAAGTCCTTGAATAGCCCAAAAAGGTCATTTAGTGGATATCCTAATTTTATAAGGGCAGAATTCATCACTTTATCTCTAGTGAGGTGCACAGAATCTGGTACTTGGTAGGTGGTGTGCGTATATTTACATACAAAAAAACACGCACAGTGCCTAACTGGTTTGGCTTGGTGGATAGAGCCTTGGCCTGCGGACTGAAAGGTCTCAGGTTCGATTCCAGTCAAGGGTATGTACCTTGGTTGCAGCCACATCCCCAGTGGGGAGTGTGCAGGAGGCAGCTGATCGATGTTTCTCTCTCATCTATGTTTCTGACTCTGTCCCTCTCCCTTCCTTTCTGTAAAAAATCAATAAAATATATATTTTTAAAAAATGCACAGGTCTTAAACATTCAATTTGGTGAATTTTGCAATTTGTGCACATGTAGCCATGTACTGAATACAAATATTCTGTATATGTGTTCTTCGTTGGATACATGTATTAGGAAAGCTTTCTCAGTCTGTGGTTTGCCTATTCTTTTTCTTAATGATGTCATATACACTATCCCAGAAAATTCCCTCATGCCACTTTATGGTCAATCTTCCCTTACTCTGCCTACCCATGGAGGTGACCACTCTTTGATATCTATCACCCATAGGTTAGTTTGTCTATTCTTGGAAGTTATGTACATAAAATAATTGAGTGAATGTATTTTTGTGGCTGGTTTCTTTTACTCATAATGTTTTTGAAATTTATTTATCTTGTTGCCTAATATGAGTAGTTTTTTTTTTTCCTTTTATGTTATGGAGTAGCATTTTATTACTTGACTATAAAATATTTTATTTATTCATTCTCCCATTGATGGACATTTGTGTAATTAAGAATATGAAAGTTGCTATGAACATTATTTTACAACATTTTAGACATATTTAACACATTTTTATGAACTTATTGGCCACCTGTATTTCTATTTTTTGAAGTATCTGTTCGTGTTATTACCCATTTTATAATTGGGTTGTTGGCTATTTGTTAATGTTTTAATAGGAGTACTCTATATAATCTGGGTATGAGTTTTTTGTCAAATATATGTATTATGAAAACTATTACCCAATCTGTTTTTGCCTATTAATATTCTTACTAATATGTATTTTAATTAGATGTACATTTAATTTTGATGAAGTTCTATTTTTTTTTCTTTTAGAGTTACTGATTTTTGAAATCAGTTGAAAACATCTGTTTTTAAAATGGCTGAAAACACCTTTGACTATTTCTAAAGTTACAAAGATATTCTTTTTCTGTGCTTTATAAATTTAAGTCTAAGATTCATCTCTATTTAATATTTTATTTATGGAGTATAAGGGTTGAGTTACTCTAGCGCCATTTGTCAAAGTGACTTTTCTTTCTTCCAATGAATAAAGTTGGTGCCTTATCTTAAAGAGAGCTTCCAGAAAACTCCCTCCTTTGTGTCTTCCCCCTATCTTCTCATCCATCTATGTAATCTCAGATTCTGCCTTGCTTTTGGAATTGTGTTGTGTAGGGAAGTGTCAACAAAGTGACCATAATCTCCTAAATCCTCAGCCTTCTTCATCTACCTCCCCCGCCTTTCATAGACTTTCCATTTCCTTCCAACCTTTCCTTCTGGACATGACTTAAAATCATCTCGTGATTTAAAACACATATTCTATTGTACTTACCCATGTCATTTTCCTCCCCAAAGACAAATCATAGATGTATGGCAGGAATTTTTCAGTTCAGAACACATGTCTGTTTTTCTCGGAAGAGAAAGTAAAAAACTTACCAGCTTAAATGTGGATGTTGTGCCTGCATCATTTTCAGTAATTATGGCACCACAGTCCCTGCTCCCTAATTAGGCCAACAACTAGTACTCTATTTGGGGCCCTAACTTCTTTCCTTTCTCATGTTGTAAAAAAAAAAAAAAGTTCAACAACAGCTCCTTTTGAACTAAAAATTATTGTGCTTTAGTCTCAAGCCAACGAAAATTTTATTTTGGAAACTTTGAATCAAATTTTCTGAGTTACTCATGAAGGAAAGTCCACGAAAATGCAATATTTCTGACTTAGGTTTAAAAAAAAAAATTCAACCTGTGAAATTCCCTTCATTCAAAAATCACTTTAAAAAGAACAACCCAAACTTTTTATACCCCTGTATTCCCATAACAAACTAGTCATAAGCTGTACTTGAAATAACGTTAAAGTACATGAATAAACTCGCTGGTTGTATATTAGTGAATTCATAATACTAATTAGCCATCTCTTAGTTCTGCATATTATTAGCTAGGGATACAGATAATATAAGTAGTGGGCAATTCCACAGTAATGTTTATTTACTATCTGAGTATCTTACATTCTGGAAATCTATAATTCTTCAAATAAATAACAGAGCCACATTATAAAATTGAACTCCATGATCTATTTCATCCTTTTTCAAACTTTCTGTTGAGAATAACTTAATAAATTTTATTTTAAAAGTTGAAAAAAAAAAGATCAATTGACTTTAAATTTTTATTGATTGATTTTAGAGAGAGAGAGAAAGAGAGAGGGAGGGAGAGAGAAACATGCATTTTGTTGCTCCACTATTTATGTATCCATTGGTTGATTCTTGTATCTGCCATGACTGGGGATCCAACCCATACCTTTGGTGTGTTGGGACAACTCTAACCAATTGAGCTTCCCAGCCAGAGCAATATTAATTGACTTTATATTTGTGGTTCTATTTCTGGACTCTGTTCTTTTTCATTGATCTGTGTATTATATCTTTACGTCAATTATACTATGCTGCTTACTATAGCTGTATAGTAAACCTTGAAGTAGATAGAGTTAAATACTCTTTATTATTATTGACAGTATTACAGATGTTTCCCAAGATTATTTTGGCTATTCTAGATTCTTCTCATTTCTACCCAAATTTTAGAATAAGCTAGCCAATATCTTGAATATGGCCTATTGGAAATTTAATAGGTATTGTGTTAAATCTGTAGGTCAATTTAGGGAGAAAAATAGTCATTAAAATATTATTTTGTTGGTGAACATAGCTGTAGCTCTCCATTTAATTGAGTATTCAAAAAATGTTTTGCAGTTTCATTCTGTAAATATTGCATATATTAAATAGATTTCTCTCTCCATATTTAATATTTTTTATTATATTGTAACTAGAGTCCCGATGCATGGGTGCAGCCCAGCCTGCACCTTCTCCAATCTGGGAACCCTTGAGGGATGTCCGACTGCCCATTTAGGCCCGATCCCACTAAACAGCAGTTGGACATCCCTCTCACAATCCAGGACTGCTGGCTCCCAACTGCTCACCTGCCTGCCTGCCTGATTGCCCCTAACTGCTTCTGCCTGCCAACCTGATCACCCCCTAACCACTCCCCTGTCAGCCTGATCGATGCCTAGCTGCTCCCCTGCCCGCCCGATTGCCCCTAACTGCCCTCCCCTGCCAGCCTGGTCACCCCTAACTGCCCTCTCCTGCCAGCCTAGTTGCCCCCAACTGCCCTCCCCTCAGGCCTGGTTGCCCCTAACTGTCCTCCCCTCAGGCCTGGTTGCCCCCAACTGTCCTCCCTTCAGGCCTGGGTCCCCCCCAACTGCCCTCCCCTTCTGGCCTGATCACCTACAACTGCCCTCCCCTGCTGGCCATCTTGTGACAGCATCTTGTGTTCACATGGGGACAGCCATCTTTGACCACATGGGGGCAGCCATCTTGTATGTTGGAGTGATGGTCAATTTGCATATTACTATTACCTCTTTATTATATAGGACTTTTTTTTTTTCTGTTTCATTGCTTATATATATAGAATCATTCTTCATTTTTGTGAATTGACTTTGAATCTTACAGTCTCACTAAGTTTACTTGGTAGTTCTAGTCTCTTTTTGTAGATTCCATGAGGTGTTTTTTTGTTGTTTTTTTTACATAAGCAATTATTTTCCCAGCAAATAACACAGTTTTAAGTCTATCCTTTAGATCTTTAAGCTTTTATTTCTTTTTTCTGCCTTATTGCACAGTAGGAAAATATGAAATAGACATGATGAGAAAGGGTATTCTTTGCTCTCTGGGAAAGTAAGAGAAAAGCATACAAAATTTCACAATTAATGATGATGTTAGCAGTGGAAATTTTGTAGATAATCTTTTATCAGGTTCAGATTTCTTTCTATTCCTAATTTGCTGAGTTTTTATTTAATTTTGTCAAATGTAGTTTTCTTCATAGATTTAGATGTGGCTTTTTTTTTTTTCTTTATTCTGTTAGTATGGTGAATTATATTAATGTATTTTTGTAATGTTGAACCATTTTTACATACCGGAGATAAAATCCTCTGTTCATGATGCATCTGTATGTGTGTGTGTATGTGTTTGTATTCAATTTATTTCTATATTTTTAAAGGATTTTACATATGTGATCATAACAAATATCGGTTTGTATTTTTTCTTATAATATCTTTGGCAAGTTATGATGTCAAATTATATTGGTTGAATAGCTGCACTTCTTCCTTCATTTGTTGAAAGAATTTATGTAGAATTGGTCTTATTTCTTACTTAAATACTTCACACAATTTTAGTGAAGCCATCTGAGCTGGATGGGATTACCTTTGTAGGAAAATTTTTTATTGTGAACTCAATTTATTTTTTAGTCATAGGACTACTTAGATTGAACATTTCTTAGTTTACTAGTAGATAAGTGTATTGCTCAAGGAATTTGCTCATTTCATCTAACTTGTAGAATGTATTGGCATAAAGTTGTTTATTTATCCTTTTAAGATCTGTAAAATCTCTAGTGATACTCTCTTTTTGTCCCTGATGTTGGTAATTTGCGTTTTCTCTTTTGATAAATCTCACTAGAAATTTGTCAAGTTTATTAATCTTTGTAGTGATTTTATATTTTGTTGATTGGTGCTCATCTTGATTTTTTCTTCTATTTACTTTGGGCTTCAGTTACTACATTTTGTTTACTTTCTAAAGTATAATTTTTACCATATTTTAAAAATCATTTTTCTTTTCTATAAACATTTGAACTATAAATGTTTAGCTTTAGCTGAGTCATAAAGATTTTTATATACTGTATTTTAAAAAAATATTTTTTATTGCTATCAGAGAGGAAGAGAGAGGGAGAGAGAGAGAGAAACATTAATAAAGAGAGATAATCATTAATCTGCTGCCTCCTGCACACCACCTACCTGGGATGGAGCCCACAACCTGGGTATGTGCCTTGACCGGGAATTGAACCATTCCTGGTTTATAGGCTGATGCTCCACCACTGAGAGACACCAGCCAGACTGATATACTATCTTTTTATGATAATTTATTTTGTAATATTGTCTAATTTTCCTTGTGACTTCTTCTTTGATCCATGGGTTATTTAGAAGTGGATTGTTAAATCACAAGTATTTTAGGATTTTTATATATAGCTTTTTAAAAATTAATTTCTAATTTGATACCATTGTGTTCAGAGACTATACATTATATGATTTAAATTCTTTAATATTTCAAGACATTTTTATGGCCTATTATGTAGTCTCTTTGGGTGAATGATTTAGGTGCATATGCAAATATTGTACGGTTTTGTTGGGGTGGACTTACATACAGATGGTTGTCGGGTAATGCATATATAAAATCTCTGACCACATATGTGGATTTGTTTACTGCTCCATTTAGTCTGTCAAATTTTAGCTCCTGTATATTGAAATTCTGTTATTGGGTGCATACACATTTAGAATTATGACTTCCTGAGACTCAACCCCTTTATAATTATGAAATGCTCCTCTATTTATCTAGTAATATTTATTCCCTTGAAATCAACCTAGTCTGATATTGAGATAGCCTTCCAGTTTTCTAATCTTAGTATGTAAATGTTATATTTAACATAGCTAATCTTAAAATTAAAATTTCTTAATCTTAATGTTTAAGTGGTACCTTTTTTATGCATTTACTTTCAACTTCTCTGTCTTTACACATAAAATCTCTAGAATTGTGTTTTTCTTTTTTCTATAACCTTTTATCTTTGACTTTTATGTGGAATGCTTAGTTTATTAACATTTAATATAATTGTTGATATAATTCTATTTAAATATCCTGTCTTCATATTTGGTTTTTATTTCAGTTATTTTTTGTCTGTTTTTTTTTCTTCCTTTTTTTGAGGTAAATTATATATTTTTGTATTTCATTTAGTTTTGTTTTTAATATTTATATATGTTTTGTGTCATTATTTTAGTTGTTTATCTAGATCAATGCTGTCTAAAATGACTTTCTTCAGTAATGGGAATATTCTATATCTGTTTAATCTATTATTGTAGTCACTAGACATATGTAGAATTTGATATGTGGCTAGAAAAACTAAAGAAATGAGTCTTTAATTTTATTTATTTATTATTAATTTCTACCTAAATTTAAAAACCAAAATTTAGCTCATGACTACCTATTAGGCAGTAGAGATTTAGAGATTACAATATGAATCATAGATTCATTACAGCCTACCTTCAAATAATATTGTGCTACCTCACAAACAGTATACTTTTTTAGTCCCCTTCCTACCCTTTAGGCATATTATTTCTTACGTTTTAGTTTTACATATTCTACAACCCCCTCAATACATTCAACATATTGTTATTATTTTTATTTTAAAGGCTCAATGGTTTTTTAAAGAAATGACAGATAAATATAAATGTAGATATAGTATGAAAAATAATTTATAGTTTTCCAGATATTTACTCGTTTTATGGCTTTTATTCATTTCTGCAAATCTGGGGTTTTATTTGTATTTATTTGTTTTATTCATTTCTGAAGATCTGGGGTTTTATTGGTATTCTTTCTCTTCAGCTTGAAGAACTTTTAACATCTACAGGTCTGCTGGAGGCAAATTCCTGTTTTTGTTATAGGACAGCCCCCTGAATTTGAGGGGGGAAGGCTTTCCCCTTCTTCACTCTTGTCAATCTCACAAGAAATATTTCAAGTGAGTGACAGGAAGCAGTATTGTAGTAAAGCAAGTGAATTTATTAAGAAAGCAAGGCAAGCAAATTTATTAAGAATACACTTGTCATAAAGCACAAGTGGCAACCCCACTAATCTGAACACCCCATTTGGTGGAGGTTTAGGAGTTTTATTGAAGATTCTGGACTCTTCAATAGATTTTGTGTAATATAATATTCATGCCTCTGCTAAAATTCCTCATCTCTTCATTCATGTTGAATACTTTTTCTGCTAGATCCTTTAGGTATTTTATTACATGTATTTAATTTAAAGTTTCTCACTGATAATTAATTCTAACATCTGGACTTTTCTGTCTACAGGTTTCAAGGCTCCTCTACAGGATATCTTGGGCAACAGAGTAGATTTCAAGGTCCCCTTTTACTTTGCTGTGGCTTTCCCCAGAATCTCTGAGAACTTTTGGCAATTTTTATCTTAGCAAGTCCCAAGACTGCTGACTTTTTTGTTTAATGGATGAGATAAACCTCCCCTTTTTCCTCCTGTCCCCTTTCCTGTCTTAGCACCCCCGAAGTGATATTTGTCCTTGGGTTTAGCTGGGGTCTTTGTTCTCTATTTTCCCAGGCCCAGGTGATCTAAATTATGTATTCTCTGATTAGGGAGGAGAGGTATTAACCGTTTGCTCTGGAGTGTCCTTGGTTGGGGAAGATAAGATCTTGAGATTCAAAAGCTGGCTACAAGCTGCCCAAACTGTTTGGCCTTGTTTAATTTTCTTGTTTCAGTTTCTCCTTCCACTTGCCCAGGAAGTTTCCTAGCTTCTAACTATCCTGCCACATTTTTATTCTCTGAAATGATTGTATGTGCCCTCTGTTTTTAAAGGAGAGATGGGTAACTAGCTAGCTAGATAGTGGACTATTTTTTAGCACTTTATATTATTGCTGTTTCCAAAAATATAGTGTCCAATTATTTTTAGTTGGAAATCAGTCATTATGCATATTGTTGTTCCATTGCAGATAATATGGCTATGGCTATTTTTATTGACTTCTTTAAAATATTTTATTTAAATTTGGTTTTCATATATTTGTCAATTTAAAACTTAGGTATGTTTAGCTTGGTAGTACTCTCCAGGGACTATATATCTTGAACATGTGTGTTAATGACTTTTAGTCATTTTGAATCATTTTCTACCATATTTCTTTTATATTTTGTCATATTTCTTTAAATATTTTTTTCTACCCTATTTTTTTTTCTTTCTATACTCCTGGTGGAGTTGATATTGGCCCACAGATCTCAAACACTTCAGTATTATTTTTTCACTTTTTTTTTGCTTCACTTTAAATGACTTCTATTGACCTATTATTGAAGAAGATACTTATTCTTTTCTGATTCCAACTTGCTGTTAAATCTATCTAATGAACTCTGCATTTATGATATTGCATTTTTTTTCTGGAATCTTAAATAGATTTTGTTTAATATAATATTCATGCCTCTGCTAAAATTCATGCTCATTCATGTTGCATATTTTTTCTACTAGATCCTTTAGATATTTTATTACATGTATTTCATTTAAAGTTTCTCACTGATAATTAATTCTAGCATCTGGGCTCTTTCTGGGTCTGCTGCTTTTCAAATCTCTTTTGCCCATCATTTACATTTTCTTGCCTCTTTGTCATGTAAATCTTATGGCACTAATTTGCATAAGAAAACAGGAGAAATGGGTGTAAATAGTTTTTATTTGAAAAAAAAAAAGATCTAGAGTGGAGAGCTAAATAAATCTGATGTCTATATGAGATGTGTTTGGACTTTGTTGCAACATTGGGCTTGGGGTGTGAGCATTAGTGAGATCTATAGATCTATGTGCTTCTCAGCACTAGGTTGTGGTGGGATTTTTTTGTGTGTTTTTTTTTTCAAGATGTTTTCATTGATTTGAGAGAGAGAGAGAGAGAGAGAGAGAGAGAGAGAGAGAGAGAGAAACATCCATTGGCTGCCTACAGCATGCACCTCAACCAGGGATTGAACTCAAGAGGAAACATAGGTATGTGCTCTGAGAACTGGGACTTCTGGGTGCACAGGATGACACCCTATCAATTGAGCCACACCTGCCAGGGCCATACTAGCTTTTTAAAACATGAAGATTTCTCTGCTTATACAGCCTGGCTTCCAGCTCTTTTTGTTTCTGGGGAGTTTTCTTTGCTCTTCTTGAGTCTCACCCAGGCTTTTAAGCCTAGGAAGATCTCTCTCTTCCAAGAATGCCTCATCACACACTCTCCTCAGAACTCCTATCTGTCCTCAACTCTTAGAAGCTGAAATCTTGAGGTGAAATCGTTCCCTCTCAGCATTTCTCTCCTGACTTCAAGCATTTAGAAACAGTCCCTAAAAAGAGCCAGGCAATAGAATTGGTGAGTGAATGCAGATTTACTCTATGACTGCGAGCTCAGAATTCAAATTTTTCAAGACAGCCTACACATAGGCCTTAAAATTTTGTTCAAGATTCTGATGATTTTCTGTCTATGGGGATATTTTTATTTTCTGCTAGTCAGCCAGGGAGGAGAGCAGCTTTGTATATCTTTTCTTCTATGAAGTGTTCATCACTGGGATTTAGTTTATTTAAAGATTCTTTGCTGGGTCATAAGGCAGTTCCATTTTTAATTTTTTGAAGAAACTCCATATTGCTTTTCACAGTGTCTCCACCAATTTGCATTCCCACCAACAGTGCACAAGGGTTCTCTTTTCTTCACATCCTCACCAACATCTGTTGTTTGGTCATGATAGCCATTCTGACAGGTATGAGGTGATATCTCATTGTGGTTTTAATTTTCATTTATCTAATGATAAGTGATGTTGAACATCTTTTCATATATCTGTTGGCCATCTGCATGTCCTCTTTGGAGAAGTGTCTATTCAGGTCTTTGCCCATTTCTTAATTGGGTTGTTTGGTGTTTTTGGACACCAGTTTGAAAGAATATATGTACCCCTATGTTCATTGTAGCAATAATTACAATAGCCAAGATTTGGAAGTAGCACAAGTGCCCATCAGTAGGTAAGTGGATAAAAAAGCTGTGGTACATACACTATGCAATGGAATACTTCTTGGCCATAAAAAAAGAAGAAAATCTTACCTTTTGTGACAGCATGAATAGACCTAGAAAGTATTACGCTAAGTAAAATAAGCCAGTCAGAGAAAGACAAGTACCATATGATTTCATTTATATGTGGAATCTAATGAACAAAATTAACTAACAAAGTGGAGACAGACTCATGGACACAGAGTGGGGGCTTGGTGAGAGAGATGAAGGGATTAAACAAAGAACAAAAAAAGAAAGACTCATGGACACAGACAACAGTATGGTGATTGCCAGAGGGAAGGGGAAGCAGAGGGAGGAAAAGAAGGTAAAGAGGGGATAAATGATGATTGAAGGATACTTGACATGGGGTGGTAAACACACAATACAATATACAGATAATGTATTGTAAAACTGTATACCTGAAACCTGTATAATTTTAATTTTGTTATTGTTAATCCTCACCCAAGGATATTTTTCTATTGATTTTTTTTTTTTTAGAGAGAGTGGAAGGGAGGGCAAGAGGAGAGAGAAAGAGAAAGAGGAGGGTGAGAAAGAGGGAGAGAGAGAGAGAGAAGCATCGATGTGAGAGAGACACATCGGTTGGTTGTCTCCCACATACACCCTGATCAGGACCTGGGATTGAACCTGCAACCAGGTATGTGCCCTTGACTGGGAATGGAACCCAAAACCCTTCCTTGCTCCAGCCAATGCTGTAACCACTGAACAACACCAGCCGGAGCAAAACCTGTATAATTTTATAGACAAATGTCACCCAATAAATTCAATAAATAATTTTTAAAAGGTTCTTTGCAATGTTATTACTTTGATGGATTTGCTTGTAATGAGCGAGTTACACTCTTTTGCAACGCCTACTTCATAACTAAAGGTGGGAGGATCACTACATTTGTTGAAGGAGTGGAGGGAAGCAGGAAGGCATTCTCTCCTATGTTAAGCTTTCAAATTCCAGGTGTATTCCTAATTTGCTTCTTGCTATAATCTTGAAAAATGTTTTTTTAACATCTCAGTTTCCTCAAATATAAAAGGGGGACAATAATAATGTCTAAGTTTTAATTTTTTGTGAGGATTAAATGAGTTGTTATATGTAAAGCACTTAGAATGGTGCCTAAAACATAGTTACAATTTTGAATGCTTATTTTCATTTTTTATTTGGAATAGTTTTCTTCAGAAAGCATAGAGTTGTTCAAAAATATCAGCAAGACAGAGAGAGGATCAAAATAATTACCCCGGGCATTGTAGAGGGTAGAATTAAAACCACTATCAGTTTTTAAAAGAAAAGGTATTTCCATAAGTAGAATTAATCAACCGGAATAACTACTTTCAAGTTGTTGGTGAGTTAGGCCCTTCATCAGTGGAATTAGGTACTTAGTTGAGTGGTGGAGAAAATATACTGTTACGTAAATTGAAATAATTGAAGTGGTAATCAGCCCCTCTGGCTTTGAGATATACACCATCATTGCTGGTCTGTACATTTCCTGGAGTTGATGGAATTCCCTAATACAGGGCATTGCACAGCTGATACTGCTAATTTTCCTTCTTTTTATAATCCTTATGGATTTATTGAACACCTTTTACACATACTACAGTGTGAGGATTACAGATTTAGAGTAAGACATTGCCCCGATCTCAGTGAGTTTGTACTTTTAGCTTTTTTATTGAATTTATTGGGGTGAAATTGGTTAATAAATTTATATAGGTTTCAGGTGTACAATTTTATAATACATCAACTGTATATTGTATTGTGTGTTCACTACTCCAAGTCAGGTCTTCTCCATCACTATTCTCTCTTTACCCTCTCCTACCATCCCCCATTCTCCTTTCCCTCTGGTATCACCATACAGTTGTCTGTGTCTGTGAGGGTTTGTTTTTTTTGTTTTTTTTTTGCTTAATCTTTTTCACCCAGCCCTCCAACTCTCCTCCCCTCTGATAACTGTCAGTCTATTCTCTGTATCCATGAGTCTCTTTCTATTTTGTTTGTTAGTTTATTTTGTGGATTAGATTCCACATATAAGTGAAATCATATGGTAATTGTCTGTCTCTGACTGGCTTATTTATGACACCCCAGACTGGCTGACTGTGCCTGGTTCTAGGCTTCTAAGATTTTCTATAAACAATAGAAATAGCTTCAGAAACCAGATGGAACATCATTTTAGCCTCCAGTTTTCCTCTTTTCTTAGTCTCTGTCTCTCAAAGTCTTTTCTTCTCTAAAGTCTTTTCATTTCCAAAGACTTTCTTCTTACTTGTTAATACTATTGTGACATCTTTCAAGTATCTTCCCATTTTTCCTCTCCTTCCTTCTCATACACCTCAAGCAAAAATAAATTAAGTCATCATCATCATCAATCTTCATCATCATCAATATAGTATTTGGAGAGATGAATTTTTGATATTCTTCAATTAGTATATTTTCTTAGTAATAATTATTCAAGACACCAAAACTATAGAAAAATATTAGATATTGAAAAAGGTCTTTAAAAATTATAGAAAAAAACAAAAAAAAAAATGTTTCAGTGTCATCTAAGTCAGGCCTAGCCTGTCAAGATTGCAATCTGGAAAAACTGTGGCTCTGATCCAGGAATCCTTACAAACTGTGACATTTTCAGCTCTGTTTTTTAGGTCTTCTCTGGCTGTCTTGCATCTATCCAGTTTTTAACAATATGATCAACAGTAAAGTTAGTGTGTTAACCATTGTTGGGAATATTGAACCACCCCATTTTTCTCTCTCAGGATCATGCTTCTCTAACACCCCCAAACACATTTTATTCAATCACACTCCTCACCACACCACTCCCACAATCACAGCTGAAAATAATGCAATATTGCAATAATAGAAATATTTCTATTCTGATGCCTTCTCAGGTTCTGTGATTGCTGGTTCAGGGAGGTATTTCTAGGTAAGGGGCTCTTCCAGTATAAATAACGTATATGTAAGTCTGGCTTTGTTCCTAATGAGGTTGCCAAGAAACCAGTGTTTTCAAATACATTGTGTACATTTTCTGAAGGAACAACTGAAAGTGGGGCAATCTTTACTCCCTCCCTTCTGTCCCTCTGTACTTTGCTAGGCCAGGGACAGCCATTGGTCACATAGTCTGCTCCAACCACCCACTGATGGATTGTTTCTTTTGGCCTTGTTTTCGAGGTTGATAGTCTCAGAGATAGACAAGCAGGCAGCTGCAGAGGACAGGAGCACAGCTCTCAAATCCTTAGATAATTGCCAAAGGCAGCTGAGTTCAGGAGCCACACCTGTTAACGAGCTGCCAATTATTTATATGCTTATAAATCACCTTTTAAACACTAACAAGCACTAATAAGCCTTGGCTGCTGGTTACCATGGTAACTAACCATACCCCAAAGGGGAAGGCTACTGCTGACATATGGACTCTGGGTCAGTGGTCCAGTATCTCCTGGGACTGACATTTTTATTCCTGCACATGAAACTGTTCTGTCCAAGTACAATCTAAAATCACATGATAAAAGAGGCATAGGACATGATGAAATGCCTGCTTTTCCGGCTGCAGCCCAGAGTGTCTAAAGGGAATAGAATTGTGTCCAACTCTCCACATGCTATGGAACAAGCTACCCTAACTCGTTAAGTGGCAGTTCCTATGTACAACCACGCAGCTGGTCTAGCAAGGCCACCTGCTATCATATATTTTATTCCCCAGAGCTTTCTGGGCCTCTGGGCTCACCAGTCTGAAGAGGTTTTCCTTATACATTCCGTTTGGTGTTACAAATAGATAAGAAGATAAGCTACTTGTGGATGCTCAGTAATATGTAGTGAGATGCAAGGAATAGTTTCAGATGAAAAAGAACATATTTTTGCTCCCAGCAAACCGAAGGCATTTTCTCTCTTCTCTTAAAAGCACAGTGAGAAGGCAACCACCCGTGACCCAAAAGTCTTTTTATGGTAGAGAAAGAAAACCACTTTCTGTCTTCAACTGGTTTTCCAGACTAGATATAAGGAAGCTCACCACAAGTGGTATTGGGTATGAGATGATAGCTCAAAGAAGCTGATGGTTACAGGGCCTTAGTGAGCATCGACCTAATCAAACAATAGAGAAATGTGATTGTAATCATTTTGTCATGACTGACCTAGAAATGGCTTTACAATGACTTCTAAAAGATACTAGTTTTCAATAGAAAATTGAATTGGTGATACCACAAAGAGGCTCCTTACCCTTCAGCAGGTGTTCAAATAGGTATCGTTAACCTCCCAACTGCCTACTACAGGGGAGAGCATGAGCTTTAGATCAGGATTCATTAGTATCATTACCATTTATGTGCCTCCCCTCTGGTGGAGAATCAAGGAAATAGATGAAGCTCTTGACAAATCTTCAGGTTTTGATGACAGTTATGCCAGTGGTGGGGTATATTGCATCCACTACTTTGGGGTCTTTTCTGGTCTCTGCATCCATTATATTATGAAAGGGGTAGATAAGCAAAGGCTGCATCAGATTAATTTTATATATCTATATATCTATATTCCCATATTTTATTTATTTTTAATCCTTATCTGAGTTGTTGTTTTTAATTGATTTTTTTGAGAGGAGAGAGAGAGAGAGAGAACATTGACATAAGAGGGAAACGTTGATATAAGGGAGAAGCATTGATCGGTTGCACCTCCTGCCATATACATCCCAATCAAGGATCGAACCCACAACCTTTTTGGTGTATGGGACAATGCTCCAACTAACTGAGCTGCCCAACCAGGGCTTCTATCTTTTATATACCTAACCTTGGAGTTATGCATTTGCCATTGATAGGGAATTTGCTTTTTCTTGATACTGTTATTTTCAGTAGAGAGTGTCTACTTCATGTTTGGCTTCTACTAGTCATTCTTCCTGTCTCCTGTGCTTGCTAGACTGAATAATTCAGATAGGCATTTAGAGTCTCCACAAAGGAACAAAGATATGGTCAAATCTTGGATAGTATATTACACAGGACTGTTCCCAAAATGAAATATTGTGGCATGAGTGAGTGTGTGGGAAAAAAAAATCAGTAGAAGGGAAAATGTAGGACTGATGTGGTCAAAAGAGGATCAGTTGTGTTGAAAACATTGTAAAAATTTAAAGGCTGCAAAGAATGTCTAGATGAAAGGGCAATCAACCATGTGGACAATGGAAAAAAGTATATGAAGGAATGTGTAACCTTTTGGTCTTGCTCCAGCCAGTTAGTAGTGAGGTTGGCAAGGTAAAGGACTAATTTGTAAGTGTATGCATGACTGATTTAATATGGAACTAAGTCATTAGAAATGTCAAGAGAAAGCACAATAATCTCCTATGCAGGTGGGAATTTAATACATTTCACCATCTAGTCCTTCTCTTCATTTGTAGTGGTCAAATGCAAAGAGCAAAGACTGGGAAACAAAACTCCAACCTATTGGTACTTCTAAATAGTTCTTAACCATTGCCAAGTCATTTCTCATTTCAGGGTCTTTGTTTTCATACTCCTATGTTGCATTTATAAGGATATATCAGTTTATACCAATATAATTTATGTGTAAATCTGTGAAAATGGAGTATCTTTAAATAAAATATTGTCAGTGTAGAAGATGATAATACGATAATAATAATCCCTCATGCCTTTTGGCAATGGACTATTGTCAGAATTGGTGAGAAAAGAATATTTAATAAAATGCATATAGAAAACTAAAACAAGGCCACTCTAGACACATCTATAAAATGCTGAAAGAAAAAGGAAAATGGGTAAATTTTTTAAAGGGAATAAATAGATGCCAACAGTATGGAAAGAGGAATTAGAAGATTTGGGTGTATAAAAGATACTTAGCTGATGAAGACTCTGGAGACCTGGTTCTAATCCTGGCTCTGTCACTAGCTGAGTGATCTGAAAGAAGTTACTGAATCTCTCTCAGACTGGAATTTCTCATCCACTAACAGAAAGATATTTTATCAAATGAAACTGAGAGTGGAAGTTCAGTATATAAAAGCAGCTTAAAGTTTTGCTTCTTTTGTTAAAATCTTTTTTGGCATTCTGTTTCCTCCCACTTTGCACTGTGGCCTTGGACAACTGTTTAAAATTCCAAACTTGAAGGATCATAGTTTGAAAACCAGGAACTGGATGGAATCCAATGGTCTTTCTAACAGTATCATTCTTGCTTTTGAGATTCAAAAACTCCTAGAGTAATTTCAGTTCTCTTGAGAAGGGAATTAAAATAGATGTTAAAGATCAACTCAAATGGAAAAGACAGCTAGCTGAATGTTGACCAAGCTTATTGTTGACTGGACCAAAAATAAATATGTAGAAACAATAATAAAAGAAAGATGAATTCATGGAGAAGCAACGTTCCCCAAATCAATGTGATTCGAAGAAACATTTATGTAAGAGAAAGAGGAACCAGGAAAATACTCCAGGAAAATAACTTGGATCAGAAAACTGAAATTTATACAATTCATTGATATCCAATGTAGTCTGATCAAGTTTGCAACTCAGAGGAGCAAAATGCCTCAACACATTTCAGCAAAAGGTCAGGGACCTAATCTAAACCAATTTTTGTTCATTTAGGCTCCTTTGTTCCATTATTTCCCTTTTTGCCCAATAATTCAGTTAAATTTCTTAGGTAAGGAAATGTCAAATGCAGTGGTCCACTCCTAACAAGAGGCAGCTGAACAGACCAGCTTCATTCAGTCTTTTGCAACCAAGAGTAAAGGAGGATTGAGTAAAGGGAAGTAGTTAGGGGGAGCCACCTGCCTTTCTAATGAAGTTATCATTCTCTACTAAAGATTTCTGCAAAATGCTAATATTAGCAGTGCGTTATACAAAAAAGTTTCCACAACTCTTTCCTCAGTTTCAAAATAGGATTGCTGTTGTTTGGGATTTTGAAGCTTTTGGTAAACCCCTAAACATTTTCACCTTTTCTTTAAGGCTGAAAATTCCATTTCCAATTTGAAATCTTACAGTGGTGTGTACACGCACTGCCAGATGGTCTATGGAGTTATAGAGGAAATACAGAAATGAAACTGTGGGTGGGAAAACACATTTATACCACAGTCCTCTGACAGCTCTTGTCAGTATATTGTTGATGTAGTAACAAGCCCTTGAGACTTTATATTAAAATAAATGTTTTATCTCAAAAGGAATTTTAAATATTCCGAATTTAAGCCTGTCGATACAAATATTTCAATGTTATAACATCCACTTTTTTCGTTTTCAGATTAGATGCTCTCACTAAGATTTATAAATCAGACATTTGGCTGAAATTTCACTTGATATGCCTAATGATCTTGGAAATCCAGCTTATTTAATGGCTAATATTTGAAGGGTCAAGTGATAAGTAAGAGGAAATAGAATTCTAAAAGTTTTGGTGCCTTATTATCTAAGCAGTTGAAGATCTCATTTATAGTCTCTTCCCATTTTTTTTGTCCTCCCTTTTTTTGCTCTTCCTTTGAGTTCTCTAAAAATCTCTGTTAGTTTAAGTGGTGTGTGTGTGTGTGTGTGTGTGTGTGTGTGTGTGTGTGTGTTATGAAGAGGTGCATGTGAAGAAAATAATAGATACTGCCCTGGCCTGTGTGGCTCAGTTGTTGAGTGTCCTCCCGATCAGTGTTTCTCTCTCTCTCTCTCTCTCTCTCTCTCTCTCTCTCTCTCTCTCTCTCTCTTCCTTCCCTCCGACTTCCTTCCTCTCTAAAAATAAATAATAATAACAATAAATTAAAGAAAATAATAGGTACTAGGCTTAGAGGTTTGGGGAGAATATATGAGGAAACATTTAAATAATATTTTCCATCATTTTAAATTCTTTTTATGCCCAGAACTGAGCCAGACCCTGGGGTGAGTATTTAATTTGGACAAATATGTGATTTAACACCTAAAATATAGAAATAAAATGATGTGTGTAGTACATGTGGAGTGTGTGTGGTAAATCTATATATAGCTGCACAGGAATTGTGGCCCTATGATAGTATATGCTGTCCTCTAACATCATTACTCCATTCCTAGTTGGTTGCTGGTAAGAGTTAGTGCAAGCCCTCTGTGATCCGACTACTGTGTGTTTCTCTAGATCTCCTGCTCATAGCCTTCTTCTAGACATACTGAACAGCTTGCAGTATCAGTTGAATAGAACAATGTATGATTTTCTTCTCACTTTTCCTTTTAAATTATTAAAAATAATTTAGCTCCAGCATTCCTTTAAACATAAAGCTTTTCATAAAATCTCTTACCCTGTTAAGAAACGTTGAAAACATGTAATTCATCTCACCTCTGTGCCTTCACTCTTCTTGCAAATGTCTTATCCAAGCATCTCATTCTCTAGTGTGCTAATGTGTTAGTTTGGATGATATTTCCTGTTCTACTAAACTATGAGATGGTATCAAGAATGTAGCAAGTCTGAACTTCTAGAAGGGGGCTGGCAGAGGATTAAGCTGCCTGGGGCTAAGTTAGTGTCAACAAAATGAAGTTGTGGTGACATTTAAGGCTTAAAAACTATAACTTTACAGAACTATTTTCCTAAGGCCTTTGGGCAGATTCTAATTGGATCCAGCAACAATATCTGCTTGGCTCCAAACTGATGGGCATCTGCTAATTTTTCTAACTGCTTTAATCATGTTGGGCTCTGCTTTAGAATCTCTCCAAATCTCCTCTTCTCACTAATGCCTCAAGTCTTCAAAGTATATGCCAATTTTAAGAAAGGTCTTAAAGGATCACCTATGTTCCCAGTTTAGCATTCCTATGTAATATTCCATCTTTGGTCTCACTTAATATATCAATATACATAGTGGGAATTCTAGACTTTCCAGGAGTCAGTGACTTACAGAAACAATATTTGAAAATTCAATCTAAGGTCACATAAGCAAAAAGCAACTTGTGCATGTGTCTGCCTTATCCACTAGAGTGTGATATTCTTGAGAACAAGGACTTTATCTATTTCAAAATATGTCCCCAGCTCTGAGCATAATATTTGCCTCCTTCTTTTGTTCTTTTTGTCAAAAGTAAATATTTACTGTTTTAATCTTCAAACACTCCTAATCAAGTGTGCTTGGTAACTGGAAACTAAATCGGAAATTAAGGAACAAAACACAGAAGCAAATGTTGGGGTCTCTGAAGGAAGAATGCACAATGCAAAGTGGTAAGGGGTTATAAATTTATTAGGTCATCTGGATACCAAATGGTCTGAGCCCCAAAATGGCACCAGCACCCAAAGATGGGAGTCAAAGGTTTATAAAGGACTCTAGGTGGGAATTTTCTGGGCAGAGAATTCTCTGTGCAGGTCCAGATCGTAGGAAGGTCCAGAGGGGAGAGACAATGGTTTTAGCAAGTGGAATGTGGTCTAAGTGAAAGGGAATGTCCATTGTGAAGTGTCCTATAGGTGAGTTCCCAGGGGAGGGGTATGGATTCAATTATTTGATCAAACCTAGCAGTCTTCAGTATGCATATTAGATAATTTTTAAACTTTCAACTCCTTTTTTTATGGCCCAGTGTAGGACATGGAGTAAAATGTGAGGATGAAGGGGAAAGATGAGATAGTCTTAAAAAGAGATTAAAGGGTGCAAATAATGGAAATTTTAGGAATGGAACCTAACTGAATATGAATCAGAACAGTAGGGAAGGTGGGAGGAAAAGTGGAAACAGAAAGAGGGCAAAGACAGATGTTATATGTTTAAAAAAAAAGAAGGCAAACCCTATATGAATGACCCCCGCCCAAAACTTCCCCACCAAACAAAATATGTCATAGTTTAGACTGCAAGGTTTAGACATATAGCATAGGTTAAATGACCTTCCATAATCTTTCATGAAATACATAACCAAACTCGATGGCTAGCCCTTCTTTGTCTTGTCCTCAAAGGTCTTATTCACATAATCCAAAATTGTAGCCTTCTCTAAATAATCTATGTATATTCTTACAGAAAGAGATGTAATAGTTCATACATTTCCCAGTGACAAATCTTAAGAGAAGTGAACAGATCATTAACTGAAGCAGCACCCACTTAAGAAATTTCAGATAGTCTCTGATGCCTTTAACAGAATAGCTCTAAATGGATGAGAAATGTTATCTTTACACAGGAAGATAGCAGAAGGTTCCTATAGGTCCTGAGAAGTTATGTACTGTTTTGTTTGTTTCAGAATAAGACTTAATGGGAGATGTAGGTGCCAGTGTTATTTTGTCTTTCAAGGAAGTGATTAATTTCATCTAGGTTATTGAATTTGTGTCCATAGGCTGGTGTTGCTTCTGAAAAATTATACGTGGCCCACCCCCACTATCTTACAAAGAACTTATTAAAGTTAGGTCCTTATGTACTTTGCAAACATTCCAGATGAATTAAAACAAAGGTAAGATGAAGCATAAAGATAAAATTCTTAGTCCCACTATATAATCTGAGGGGTATGGTTTCACCCAACTGATTTAAATGAAATTGTACCATTTCTGCAAACCCCTGTGAGCACTCATTACCATTAAGCACTGCACTAGGCACCATGCATTCAAAGGCAAATAGGCTGTGCTTCCTATCCTTAAGAACTTCATGATGTAGTGGTAATAGTCCATCACCAGCTCAGAGAAGTAAACATATTTGCAAAGAACTCTGATATGTTTGACAATTGTGCTACCCAAATGATTCAAGTGTTCACAAGGAGGATAAAGCAATGAGTATTGCCTGAAATGGGTCAGGGAGAAGGAAGCGATGGTGTTTGAACTGGGTCTTAATTAAGGAGTAAGAATTTGCTACATAAAGAAAAGTTGGAGGCAAGAAGGGTGGGAAGAAGGTAGGGTTAATTTCCCCGAAAATAGACTAATCAAAAGTACACACATACACATACCTGTGCACATAGCATATATCTTCCCCTATGCCTGTCTGTCAGCATAGTTCAGAGTTCTGAACTGAGAATAAGAAGTGCTTTTTCATCCTGGCTCTGCTAGGATTTATTGTGTGATCTTGAGCAAGACCTCTAAAATATCTCGGGATCTTAGTTAATCCATTGATTAAATTAAGGGGTCTAGATTGTATGAAAGCTAGGTCTACATCCAATGGGGGGGGGGGGGGGGAATGAGAGATACAGTTAAGCCTGTTTGATCTAAAACTCATGATTTAGGGAATAAAATAATAGTTTATGAGATACGATCTAAGCTATCATATTTTTTTATTTAATAAAGGAAAAACATTTTAGACTCATTATTAGGAAAAATAATTGTAAATTATGTATTTCTTTGCCATTTGCTAACAGAATTCTTAGGATATAAATTTGACATTTTTCTTTAAAAATTAATGACACCTTTCTTTTCCTAAATTTCAGATAAGAAAAGGCACTGCTAACAGCATATTGGCATATAGTACTAAAATACTCTGTCTGGCTCTGCCTAGGAAAGTAGAGATGATAAAGAATAAGTGTCGTACACAGCGCCAAGTTCCAAATGACAGCGAGAATTTAATGACTGGAAATATGATGGAGATGTACCAAATCTTCCGTTCATATCTGAAAATCTGTAGGATTTGCATTTGTCAAGTATGAACACTTGAGCTCACAAACTACTTACAATACCAAAGATAGCACCAGGCACTTTATCCTTCCTTCTGCAAGCATCTCTCATAGAGTTGGAGCTCAAGTTTTCAATCTTCAGTTCTCTCGTACCTCATTTGCCCCATCTGAAAGCACCACAAACAAAATTAAAAGCAAACTTGAAAGTTAAACTCTGCCAATTATATAGTTAAGTTTTAGTTGATTTAATGAGTTATTGTTTAAATTACTAACTGGTTAATAATAAGTTTAATAAGTCACCAACTGTCCAGTTGTTGGTATATTTGTGGTAGACATATTTTTGCACATGTGTGTCTCTATGTGTTTGTATGGGTGGAGGGGTGATAGTCTATATCTTTTCAAATTGCATTTAAATGTTTCTTGGTTTTTAGCACTGAATAATATTCCAATATCTGGATATATCACAGTTTATCAAGTCACTTGCCCAAGGACATTTTTGTTTGTTCTAATTTTTGACAATTATGAATAAAACTGCTACAAACAAAAAAATAAATGTTTCTTGGTTAATGATAATTTAGTGCTGGTTATCAAAAGTGACTTTTTCACTTGTAAAATGCTTACATGATATCAGAATTTCAAACCATATTTGCAAATTGGAGTAACTACTGTGAAGTGGCATTTTAGGAAACAGATTCTATTTCAGTTGTTTACTAGAAAAAAAAAATCAAACATGTATTTAAATCATTCCCTTCATAAAGGTCCATCATCTGCTAATGATGAAGTTAGTGCCTGTGATGTTAGAATTTCTCTTGGGAACATGGAAGTCCCATTATACATGTAGCAATCATCTCTCTATTCATCTGTTGATGAATCTCTGGAATCATCTGTTGAATTAGTGGCAGGCTTAATGGGACTTTGGATAAGATATAGGGGTGCATTTGGAGAGGAGACCACCCTCTTTTCCTCAGGGTGTTTATCATCTCATTGCATACATAAGGATGTCCTTTGTTTACCCTGAGTCCTAATTATTCTTTGATATTGATCAAAACCACTTAGTGATGAATGTAGGCAGCACTCTTCCTTCTATTTAAAGGTCTTGAATGTCTATTATTGTTTTTATGTTTATTATCTTCATACCTGACATTTATAACATCTTTCTTCCAAAGAGCTTTCAGGAGTGCAATAGGATGTCAAATGAAGACAAACGAATATGAAAGCACTTTGTGTTCTACAGATGAAAGGAGATTCATACTGTACCTGCTGCTTTCCGGGAACACACTCCTTGATTCTTCCTTGTTTTCTAGTTCCAACACGGCAAACCCTACCCAAAGTGCAGGTCTTAGGCTCTGCTCAATCTGTCAAATACACACACACACACCTACATTTCAACTCTCACCTTGACCCCGATGACTCCACAAACTTTATTTTACTACAGGTCCATATTTATAACTGTCTTGTGTACATTTCTTCTTTAATATTTAAACAAATCTAACATTCCCAACATAAAGCTCATTATTTATTTATCAATAGAAAAACTATTTTATAACTTTATTTGATATTCAAAATGCATTTTGAAATGTACAGGGTTTTTTTTTTTTTTAATGGCCTGGCCCCAGTTAGGAATAGATTAGCATAAAGAAAGGTATAAGAAGCTCAAGGGCAGAGGATTATGATGAATAATCAAATCCAGTGAGCATAGCCTGAAATATTTTGGACTCTGAGAGTTTGAGGGTGAGATCTAGTGAGAGCTAGTAAAAGCAAGTTAAGGGTTATATTAAGCAGAAATTTAGGGCACTCAAACTTTAGTAAGTAAAGTCCACTTCACCTCAGGTGTTAGGTTTATTATGTTCCAAAGTGTGTATCACATTTTTAGAGAGTGGACATTAGCAAATAATTAATACTAATTTATTAATGAGTAATTAAAATATAAGCATCAATACTGAAAAGATCAGATGGTTTCTTTTTGAAATTTTAACTTTCTTAATTATGCACATCTGGGAAATGCATACAGATTGTGCTAATGCAGCCAAATTCATCAACAAACACTCTCTCCAGTAGCAGTAGCTAACCAAATGGCAAGCCTGATGCTTGGGAAGGATTAGTTACTCCCTCTCACATTTCCCCAAACACTCCGCTCTGCTGTTTCAATTCTCTAATCTCTATCAGTAATTATCCACTCCTCAGAAACCCAAGGGGGATCACAAGACTCATCTTGCATATCTTTCTTTTATTCATTTCATATATTCAATCATCAATTCCATTTGACTCTTCCTTTGCATCTCTGATATACTTCTTTATCCTCATGATGAGTTCATTATCTATGAAGCCTGAGTTACTAAGACCATATCCTCACTCCATTTTATAAAGTGCCACACCAAATGTCACTTTCAAGAACTTGCACAAGAAAATAAAACACTCTTGTTAACTAGTGCATTAAGTTTAGATCTCCCTTTTTGGTCTTTTAAAATGCTTTATAAACCATGTCCATTTTCTGCATCTATATAAGTTTTCTACTACTCCCTAGCATGTACCCTTTTGGTTTGGGGGCACTTTCTTGCCTGTCCCAAGATGTTGCATCCTAAGTCAGCATTTATCCCTCTTGTTGACCATTATGAACTTTACTCCACACTCATTTCCAACTGTTAACATCCCAGATATCTTTAAGGTCTCCATCCTCTAGGCCTCTCCTCTCAGATTTACTAGTAAGTCACAGCTCAGCTACCATGTGGGTACTTGCACAGTTCATACTCATTGTCATTGTCCAACTATTTGCATCTCTTTCAAGGCTGTGCATTCTTTGTGAGCAGGGATCTTTCCCTGGGCTACTCTGTGACCTCAGTGCCTAGTGTCCTGACTGACACATAGAAGATTGAAGTGATTTCCACATGTTTGCATTTCTCTGCATTTAAAGCTATTTTCAGACTTAATTGCATACTGGTTTTGAGTCATTCACTAATTTATTAATTTTCTTTTGCTAGCAAGATTAAAATTTCATATTACAGAGCAATATTTTTATAGAGACCATACTGAATGGTTCCCACAGATCTTTCAGAGTAAGTACCATATTCCAAAATAAGTGATCAGTACATTTTTGTTATTTAATTAAATTAACAAATATTATTGCTAATAAATATCACAAACCAAAAATAATGTAAATCAAATTAGTAGGAGTGGAAAAACATTACAAATCATCACTTATTGTTGTTCCTTAATAGCAAGGTGGACACTTTTGTCTCAAGAAAAATCATCTTGCTTAGTCACTTTATGAATTGAAACAGGTACCGGCATTAGATGGTTTCACATCAGCTGATGAATAAAAATGTCCTATTTTAGGAAATAATTGATCACATTGCAAGTTGTCCTTTGCTTCCTTTTTTTTTTTTTTTTCCTTATTGCCTACTAAAGGTCCGGTGCACAAAATTTATGCATTCGGGGTGGGGAGGTCCCTCAGCCTGGCCTGTACCCTCTCGCAGTCTGGGAGCCCTCAGGAGATGTCTGACTGATGGCTTAGGCCTGCTCTCCATGGGGAGTAGACCTAAGCTGGCAGTTGGACATCCTTAGCACTGCCACGGAGGTGGGAGATGCTCCCGCCACCGCCACTGCACTCGCCAGCCATGAGCCTGGCTCCTTCATTGAGCATCTGCCCCCTGGTGGTCAGTGTGCAGCATAGCGACTGGTTGTTCTGCTGTTCAGTCAATTTTCATCTTAGCCTTTTATTATATAGGACTAGAGGCCCAATGCATGCAATCTGTGCAAGGGGCTCATCCCTTGCAGCCACGGTGGCTTGCCTCGGTGGCTTAGCTGTGGCGGCTTGCCTTAGCCCTTGCAGCCCCGGCTTCATCTGGAAGGTCATCCAGAAGGTTGTCCAGAAAAATGTCTAGAAGGTCGTTCAGCTGTCCAGTCTAATTAGCATATTACACTTTTATTATTATAAATGTTGACTCACACTTCCCTTGTTCACTTAGTGCTGTCAAAATTCAAATCTTTCCACCTGGTTATCATGTTCTCTATCCTTCTACCTCCACAAACTGACCTTATATCCAAGCTAGATGTTTCCTAGATCAAAGCTCTACCTATAACCTATTTTTCCTGAAACAGTGAATAGTCCTCATATTTGGTCATTTTCATTGCTTTCAAACATCACAAAAAAGCTTCTAAAGTACTGATTCTATCCTAAAATCAATACTTTGTCATGCTTTTTGCAAGAGAAAAAGAGAACACCATTGAAGAAAAAGACTCTAATTTTGATTTTGCTACTGAAAATAATAACTGTGTGAAAGTTTTAACTGATAAATTATTGTTGGAAATATTTACTAAGTGTTTAGGAAATTGTCTATATTTTTGAATTGTTAATTGTCTATATTTGTTTATGTGTACATGTATGTATTGTATAATATTTCACTATATTCTTATTTTTTATTGACCACTATGTATTTCTTGTACAAAAAGTTTTTTAGTAGGCACAATGTGTTGAGTTGATGGTCTAAGTTGAGTTTTCTTGAGTGTGTGTGGGGGGAGGGGTAGAATGAGGTATGATTTAATGGGTTAAAATCATGTAGATTATTATTTTTTTTATTTTAATTTTAGAAGTCTTAAAGTACTTTCAAAAATTTTGGCCCAAAGGCCTTTATCTAATGTCAGTAAGAAACAAAAATTGCAAAAGGACTCTTCCATTTAAAAATGCCATTTTTACACATTTTCCCTATTAGAAAATTACTGGGTTTAGGAAACTCTTCTTGTATAATGTTCATTATCTCTTCAGAGGTTGGTATTTACAAGTCACTCCCACATAAGTATAAATTATTTTAATCAGCTTTGTGTTTCTTCTGCTAAGAGAGAATGGGACTATCCATCATGAATGGAGATAACTGGAGAGTAGTATGTCAGGTGAATAGCCAGAGAGCTGTAGTAGACTGTCTATGGAGGTCATTAAGGAAGAAGAAAAGAGAATCCCATCCAAGGCAGTCAGAAGGTGAGGAGTTCCACTCCAGATCTGCTGACACAATGTATAATACTCTGGCATCCCTGAAAATCAAATCAAACCTTGCCTATGATTCTAGAGCTTCAGGTGATATAATAGCATAGCTATATTCAAACAGGCAATTGGGGTTGGTCTTGCCCTTATTTTCCATTTGTCTAACTGATGTATATTTGTTTGTTTGTTTGTTTTCTTACTTGCTTAAAAATTTAAACATAGCTATGGATTATTTTGAAGCAATGTAGATTAGCTTTAGAGAAGTAGGCATTTATTATTGGATATTTCTATTTGTACTATTACTCTGGTTTAAAAAGATCCATGATACCTCAATGTGCAACCAGCAGAGGGAGACAAGTTCAGATTATATTTCTTCTTAGAACATAGTAGAATCAGTTAAATGCTATGTGCACATATATTTTTAAAAACAAAATGAGGTTTGCATTATTGACTAATATGTCACTTGATCAATGCTATATTTACATATTGAATTTTCAAAGGGATATGAGAGAAAGCAAAAAAAAAAAAACAGAAGGAAAAACATGGGAGAAAAATCTTGATTTGGGGGCTTAGTTTATTACAGAATTCAGAGACAACATCCTACGAAGATTGTCATATTCCTGTTACAGCTTCCTGAGCATGTCCATCTGGAGGTACAGGCTATTTGGGTACCAATTTAGGAACCAACCCAGAATTCTAAAAGTAGAATTTTCAAATTTTCTTTGAAATAGCTTTTTTTTTATGTGCCTCAGGCATGAAACAGCTCTGGTCACCAACACAGGCATCAAGCTAGGATGAACTAAGGACTGTACATCTGCTTTGCCCATGATTGATATAAGAGCAACACCACCAATCAGGTGTCTCCTTGCCCATTGCCAGGGGGTTGAAATAACTTTTTAACTCTGCTTTTCTATTTTAGCAGCCTGGTCTTTGAGGAAAAAGAAATATATATATTTCAGAGAGAGAGAGAGAGAGAGAGAGAGAGAGAGAGAGAGAGAGAGAACTGTTGTGTCCTTCCTGCTCCTTCAACTTTTATACCCAGTTAATTGACAAGTCCCATCAGTCCCCCTGTGAAATTCCTCTAAGTCTTCGCCTTTTTTCTCTTTCCACTGTCATTGCCCTGTTGCCGGCTTTTGTCATCTCTTGCCTATACTATTTCAGAAGCATTGTAACTGGTCTTCCCTGACTTTGACTTGCCCCAGCTCATCTCCACTACATTGCCAGTTAGTTACCTTTTTTAAAACACAGGCCTGATTATGTCACTGGCTTACTAAAAACTTTTAAAAGCTCCCTTTTGCATTCAAAATAAAGCCAAACTCATTAATATGCCTGTCAAAACCCTCACTGCCCCCAACTTACAAAAAACAGTCATTTTCCATTCTAACTTTTCCCCATCTCTACCCCCACATCCTTTTCCACAACTTACCTCCACTGCTAATATAAAGTCTCCAGGAAGGAGTTAATTTCTCATCATTATTAGAAAGCAGTAGTGTACATAATCAACGATCTTTATCTTTTTCTCATTATGTCACCAACAACTTTTTTAATCTTCTAATTAGTTTTTTTTTCTTCTAACCTCCGATTTTCCATTGCCAAAATAATCTCCCTAAGATGTCAGTATCTCACTTCACTATCTAAGGTAGCCTCTGTGAGATGATAAGTGTGATTCTTCATGCAGAAATTTAGGATTCTCAATTATGCAGTCTCTCCTCCAACCTTCTCTCTCTCCTCCCTACTGCTAGTCAGGTAAGTCTTCATCCAGTTCCATTGCTTCAGGCTGGGTCTCATGATTATGCTTTGTATCCTTTGCATAAGATGTTGCCTTTCTCCATTGTCTTTTTACATATCTTCTATTGGCTTCAAGAAATCTCTTTTTTGATTACCTTTTCTAAACTACCTTTATGTTTTGGTTCTGCTTCTTTCTAATTTAGTCCTCAATCACTCACTGGCCCATCTTATTATCTGTCTCATATGCATTCATCTTATGCCTCCATCTTGTTTTTGAGCTCCTGTGTTCCTAAGAACAAGTACTCTGGATTTTATTATTTTGTAGTACTGCTCAGCAACAGAGAGGTTTGGGCATATGTGTTGATTAATTTTGGTTCTGCTCTGTAATGGAGAGCAGGTTTGAAATTCCTGCCCTATAATTGTACAAAGACGATGTTTGGTCCTTCTTGAAGAGGGGCTTTGAATGACATACTCCTCATTAGATTTCATGAGGTCAGCGTGTCAATTTTATGCCTTATTGTTTCCCCAGAGCTTAGTACAGTGCCTGTCATATGCTAAGTCTCAAAAATATTAATTATTTGAATGAATTGTTTTATACATGGCAACATGAGACACATTTTTGAATCCTCTTTCTCTTATGTAGACAATATCCCTACATTCATGACTAACAGAAAAGAGGGCTGAAAATAGGAAAGGGGATACTTTTAAGCAGGCAAACTTCTGGGGCCCTTTGAGTAATATGATGAGCTAACAATAGATTTGCGCTGAAACTCAATGTTTTCAGTAAACTCTTGAGAAAACATATTAGTGTTATTTACATAATTTATAGCCTCAAGATATGTAAGTAGGCATTCTATTTAGATTTACCAGGGTAATTACTGCCTGCTAAATAAATATGTAAGAAAATATTTGGTAAATTCTAGCAATTAGTGTCAGCTCATCTTGTGAAACACTTCTTAATCTGTAACAAAGCACTCTCTTATAATTACATTTAATTAACCTGTAATAAACATATTAAAGGACTAGAGGCCTGGTGCTTGAAATTTGTGCATGTGGGGGCATCCCTCAGCCCAGCCTGCACCCTCTTCAATCTAGGACCCCTTGAGGGATGTCCGACTGCCAGGATTGGGCCTAAACCGGCAGTCGGACATCCCTCTTGCAATCCAGGACCGCTGACTCCTAAGCACTCACCTGTCTGCCTGCCTGATCACCCCTAACCACTCTGCCTGCCTACCTGATTGCCCCTAACCGCCTCTGCTTGCCTGTCTGATCACCCCTAAACCCTCTGTCTGCCTGCCTGATCACCCTTCACCCCTCTGCCTGCCTGCCTGATCACCCCTAACTGCCTCTGCCTCAGCCCCCACCACCGTGGCTTTGTTTGGAAGGACGTCTGGAAGACGTCTGGTCTATCCAGTCTAATTAGTATATTGCCCTTTTATTAGTATAGATAAATGAAGTTATATTTGAATAACACATTATTTTTTTTCTGAATATATGGTATAAATGGTGTTCTACTTGTCATTTTGTCACCTTTTATTTGATGAGGGTTGGCTTTCTGCAAGGGAACACCAGCATTGAACTAGTACAGTAAGAAAGAATGCTGGTATGTGGAAAACATTGATCACCTGTGAGAGAACATGGGTCTTTCCATCATGAACAAGTCTAGTTAACTCAATCATCTCCATTTCCATTGTTGTCTCCCCTTTCCCCAATCCAAGCCTGTTACCACTGGATGACTAAGATTTTCTTCTATTTGTCTCCTTGTTTCTACTATCATTCTACAATCTATTCTCCATGTGTTATTCAGAGCAATCTTTCTAAAATGTAAATCAGATTATGCCAATTCCTTAATTAAAATATTTTATGTACCATTTAAGTCACTAGAATAAAATCTAAATTCCTTACTTTGGAATCTCTTTATTATGACCCCTCCGCAATTTCTAATTTCATCTGCTTTTTCCAACTACCTCCCACAACATACACACAAACTCCATTTTAGGGGTATTATTCGTGTTTAGATTCCTAGTGTGTGACATACCTATTCCTGCTTCAAGACTTTTGCACATGCTATTTCTTTGATCTGGAAAGATCTTTTTACAGATATTTGCATGACTGCCTTCTTAGATTTCAGGATATATGTTTTCCTCACCACACTTCCAGGCCATTTTCTCTGTATCATACACATTTTTTTGTCTATAACCATTACTTTCCAAAATAATCTTAATATGTATTTATTTGTTTCATGTCTATTTCTGCCTCAAGAATGTAAGTTCTAGCCTGGCCAGTGTGGCTCAGTGGTTGAGTGTCAACCTATGAACCAGAAAGTCACAAGTGGATTCCTGGTCATGGCACATGCCCTAGTGATGGGCTCGATCCCCAGTGGGGGTCCTGTAGGAGGCAGCCAATCAATGATTATCTCTCATCATTGAGGATTCTATCTCTCCCTCTCCCTTCCTCTCTGAGATTAAAAAACAAACAAACAAACAAACAAAAAAGACCACGTTTTTTTGTGTGTTTTTTTTTTTAAGAATAGATAGTGTCTTGATTCACTACCATATCAATTAAAGTATATTGAGTGATTCAACCTACATGGGCATGTCAGTTTATGGATTGTTTACCTGCCTTCTTTCTTCCTCATTTCTCTTTGGACTATTTTTTTTTCATGGTAGGAATCCAAGTCACTACAGCAACCATAAATAGAGGATATAGATATAATGACCTGATTACTTGCTTGTATTAACCTCTTGCTATAATGAGGATGTTACTACCTCCATCTTTCCAGATGTTGCAATATTCTTCCCATATGTGAGGATTAAAAAGTACAGCAGCAATGTAGATGCAGCATTAATTAGCAATGGCCACCTCCTTGTACATGGTGGCAGAGTGGGCAGTCTATAAAAGAGGAAGGTACAAGGGCTAATGAATATGATGTTTAAGAAATAAGTCTTAAGCAGCTCAAGAATTAAAGAGCTTTTAAAAACTTGGACAGATCTAAGCACTGATACCTACCAAAACAGAGTGAGTGAACAAAGAAGCAGTAGACCAATATGATAACAATGAATCACAAAGGCATGAACTAAAAACAAACCATAAAAGAGCAATTTCAATTGTGCAGAGCATGGATTGAGTGTTTTGCATTCCTGAGGGTTCTATAGTAAGGATTTGAACAATATTTAATTGACTTGTAGCTGATAGATTTTGTTAGGCTGTGGGATACATGTGAATGAAGCTACTTTATTCAAAGGAGCCACATTCCAAAGAAATTCACACAAAATAGTGCCATGCTTATTCACATAAACTGAGATACTTGAACATTGTTAAATTAGGTGAAATCATTGAGAATGTCATAGCAGGAATCCTAAGGAGAAGTATTAACAATTCTGTATTTCTGGTTCATATGGAAATTCTAATACCACTTATGAAAGTAAAATACAGGCATGGCATTATTATGATTAAGACCTTATAACTGTAGAGATGTAGAGGGGTATACTAATAATATTACAGACAAGTTTAGCATAAAATGTAAGCTGTGTAGCTAAATTAGCTTTATATTCCAGGCTGCATCTGGATTTCCTGTGAGCCTATTACCTTACAAAGCTAACAGGAGAATAAACCTTCCATGCTTCTTAGGGTGCTCAGACATTAGCCAGTCTTTGTTTTTCCCTGCAGCATTTGTCCCTGGAGAGTGCCCAAATCTTCTAAAGCCTCTTTTAGAATGGCAGTATGTTATTTTAAAGTAGTAGTTAAGATCATCTTACTTGGGCGATGATGGCTGTTTCCCATGGCTAACAGCCATACTTGCCTCACAAATAACCTGAAAGTATGTTCATTTTTGCCAGCCCTCTTGGAAGAATGTCTATAGTGGTTTACAGAAAAATAGCTTGTATAAATTTCAGTAACTCACCTACTTGTTTCTTTCTCTATGTTTCTTAGGAAAGCAAACAGAGGAGTTAATATTGGAGCAGTTTTGGGGAATGACCATTAGGATGAGATAAGTTACTCCATATATAGTGACTATTTAATTAACTAGACTTTATTAGATTCTATTAGAGAAGAGAAAACTAGGAAGGTTCCTTAAGGGAGTGCAAAGGGGAAGAGTTCTGAGAGGCATAAAGTTAAAGTTGATATTATACCCACAAATAGATTTATTATTTTGGAAATGATGAGATAGCCATGTCATGGACAGTCAATCATTTCTCTATTCATATGCTGTATATATTATACAGTGTCCCCTCTGTGCCAACGGTTGGGTTTAAAAGTTGTATTTGAAGTGCCACCTGGATGTAAATGATAAATATTAAATAATTAACTTACATAATAAACTTCATGATTTTGAAATTGTTCAGAAATCCAGTCTGAATTATGAAATAGTCTAAATTACAGCATTTTTAAAATGTAGTCTTTTTATGTATTCCAGAGCACACAGTAAGTCAATTTAGTTTAATAAAAGTCAGCAAGAATTGGACTTTATTTATTGAAATTATTTTTAAAAACTTTAATTACATTATTTGATTTTTTTAGACAAAATGTACTTATGATTTTATCCTCTTAAGAAGGTTAGGCATGTCTATTCTGTTACAATCCTGATTAACTTAATACATCCTTTTCTCAGGATGATTGTATAGACAAGCTCCAGATCTGATTGCTTTGCTATATACATTCCACATTCCCACTACTTTGGTATGAATTATTTTGTACTCTAGTATGTTAAACTTTATGCTTCATCCTAGGACAAGACAAGTCCTCCCGGTGACTTAAGATTACTGGTATAGGCATTAGTCAACCACCATGCACAAATATCTCTTACAAATATTATGCTACCACCCCACCATACTTCCTCCTTGCCTGAAAAAAAACATATTTCTCTCTTCATTCAAAACGTAGTCCTCTGATACAAGAGGATACTCTTATTCTTGACATATCTGATCCATCCCTTCAGAGTCTCTAGTTACCATTGGGGGTAGAAGGTCATACCATTCATCTAGCATCATCAATGGAAATAGATGCCCTAGTAGCCCCAGTCCTTTGTGTCTTTCTTTTCTTCCTCCTGACATTGGAGACACACCAACCTCCCAAAGAAGATATTACATCAAAGCCTTTGTCTAGCCAGCCCTTCATCTCTAAACCTCAGAAGAAACCTGTGGGGATTTTTCAAGCCTATTGGCAGTGGTGGGTGGAGGTGGGTGCTCTTTTCCCTGCAATCTTGGCAGAGACTTATATAATTTGCATCTCCACTTGGCACTTGAAGCTAATTTTCCCACTGATATTGGTAACTGCAGATTTTTTTTTTTAATTCAGCTAATCACATAACCATTTTTTTTCTGTGGAAAAATGCATTCCAACTTTTGACCATCTGAGTTAAAATTAATGGTGAAACATCATTGGCATATTATCCAGGGACTGCTTATCAGCCCCAATATAGAACAGCTCAATTTATATAAATGCAATGTGTAGTACAAAGAAAAATGAACTCCATCAATCTTGAATTTTTGACAATTCTGTTCCTGATCCTTCAAATTCTTAAAAAAGTAGTAGGTTTTCCTTTTTTCTCCCTCTCATAATCTAAAATAGTGTATCTACCTTTTAAATTGATAAAATGTAGTAAATTCTTTGACTATTCTGTGGAGACAAGGCAGGTGTCAGTATAGTAAGTGCCTCCGTATGTCTTGTATTCTTGAGGGCTTGAGAAGAATTCCTAAACATTTCAGATATCCTTGGCTAATCATTTGTGTAAGAAAGAGTGGTGGCATAATTCATGTGTGTGTGTGTACTTGTATGTAATTCAATATTTAGGGAAAGATATATAAGAAACTAGAAATATTTGTTGCTTCCAAACTGGGGAAATGGGTTGCCTAAAACAGGCATAGAGAAGATAATTACAGTTCACTCTATAGCATTCTGTACCACTTCATTTTTTGCAGCATGTGGGTGTCTTAACTATTCAAATAAATTTTAAAAACAAAACTAGAGGTCATTGGCTGGCCCATTTTGTACCCTCAGCGTCAGTTCTGAGGGAGATATCTAATAAACACTTTGAGGCTCCCACAAGAGTGACTAATAGCTTTAGCCCTGGTGGCCTTATCACTTGGCTTGACTCTTTGAGTAGAAGGAATAACAAATGATGGGAAACTGTCTGCCATTTACTGGAGTGCTGTATGCAGCCTTAATGTCACCCTGTAAATGACAAGCCTTCTGATACAAATCGCCTTCCTCGCTTATGAACATTTCAAGAAGAAAGTGCCAGTAGATACTTGGGTAGCCACAGCAGCATGAAGTTGAAACAACAATCCTTAATACTGTCCTTCCTGTGTGGGACTGCATGAGGGTTTCCTGGAGAGTGAGGTTGATTTAGGGATCAGGGATCAGCTGCTGAGGCTGGCCCCAGTGGAAAAGACAAACCAAGCATTCACACCCCAGACCACTCAATACCAGCATTGTCTCCAATCCATCTTTCATAAGGGGGCTCTAAGAGGGGGATGGGATAAGGGAAGGAGAGAAAAGAAACCTTTTTAATCCTGTAAGTGAAAAGGCAGGAGAGAGGCAAGGGGGAACAAGATATACACATGAAAAGTCAGTTGCCAGGAATGTTTAACTTTGAAATCAACTCTGGCTTTTAATTTTAGCCTCCGTTGTCAATTTTATTCTCTGTTTTACATTCCTCATCCCATCTTTCAGCACAAGTCTCCTTTGACCCCCCATGCTTTTCTGCCCTTCTCTATTTCACTCCCTTCCTCTGTAAAGGTTTGCCTTCTCTTCTTCTCATCTCCTTTTCCTCCTTTTCTCACTCTTCCTCTCCTTTCCTGGACTCGTGCTCCCATTCTTTTATAGCCTGAGTCTCTCTCCTTGTCCCTTTCTCTTGCACAGTATCTCCAAGCTCCATTCCCTCTTCTTAAGGAAATCAGCCAGACCTCGAATGGAGCTGTTGTCCTGACAACCTAAAGGTGCATCAGGCTTTCATTGAGGCTGGCGCTGCTCAAGCGGGCAGTTGTGCGAAGCAAGGGACCACGCCAAGGGGCGGGCAGTGGGAGTGACGTGGAGGGGCTGTTGAAATCTGTGGGGGCAGGGGGAGGTGCTGAGCCCAGAGAGGGAGGGACTGGAGAGAGAAACAGGAAAGGGAGGAGGGGGGAGAGAGGCTCTGGGCTGCTGCAGCTGCTGTGTGGGTTTCTTTACACTCCCTGCTGCCACCCGCCCGCCCGGGAAAGTGGGTTACAGAGGGAAGGAGCTCAACTCAGACAGACACTGGCAAAGGAGCATCCAGCTCCGAATAGACTGGAGAACACCCTCCGTTGGCAGCCTTCTCTTCATCTTTTCTAGAGGGTTTTATATCTCCCTTTTGAAATTTTGTTCCTTTGACTTTCACCCCCTTTGCTTGGGTTTTATGAGTGCTTTGTTAAGTCTTAGAGGGAAAAGAGACTGAGGAGGGAGAGGGACAGAGAGAGGCAAAGTGGAAAGGACCACAAACTGGCTGAGCCATTCTGCCTTTGCTGTTGATGAAAGCCCTCTGTTGGTGAAACCCCCTCGGCTCAGCAGCGCACGCACACACCCTCCAGAGTACAGGACCCTCACCTCGCGTGGCCACCATGGTCGGCAGAGTTCAGCCTGATCGGAAAC
This sequence comes from Plecotus auritus, assembly GCF_963455305.1. NCBI lineage: Eukaryota > Metazoa > Chordata > Mammalia > Chiroptera > Vespertilionidae > Plecotus > Plecotus auritus. The sequence continues at coordinate 163,968,144 of NC_137771.1, read as the reverse complement.
AGTTGCCGCTGGTCCTACTGAGATTGCTCTGCCTTCTTCCCACAGGACTGCCTGTTCGCAGCGTGGATTTTAATCGAGGCACGGACAACATCACCGTGAGGCAGGGGGACACGGCCATCCTCAGGTAGGGCTTTCCGGCAACTTTTCTACTATGTGTGTGTGTGTGTGTGTGTGGTGTGTGTATGTGTATGTTGTGTGTGCGCCCGTGTCTGTGTGATCTCCTTGAACTCCAGCTCCTCATGCTGCAGGCGCGTGTGTGTGTGTGTGTGTGTGTGTGTGTCCCTGTGTGTGTGTCTTTCACTGACTGGCTGAGGTATCTGCCAACAAATTTCAAGGGAATTCCTTGGTCCCTACTAAGGACCAGCAGGGTTGATTAAATGTTGTTTGGTTCTGAGGACCTTGTTTCACTAAGAAAGGCTGGCTTCCCCTCCGGTGTTAATGACTTCTGGACAGTATTCTTGCTTTTGCAATTGCAGATGCTTTGCGCTTCAGAGTTTTGTTGGGGTTCCTTAATTGGAAAAGAAGAGTTGTTGAATTATGGCTCTGAGAGAGTGGTACACAGTACTGCATTCTCCGTGGTGTGCATGCCCGCGCACGCGTGCACACGTGTGTGTGTGTGTGTGTGTGTGTGTGTGTGTGTGTAAGCACATCAGGGCTCCCCTCTACTCAGCAGGAGTCCTATAGGAGACTTGATGTAAGCATCTTCTAATTGACATTGAGGCAATAAATCAATCTTAGAACTTTGGTTAATTACTGAGCCTTTTCTGGAATGTGGATAGAAATCAACAAAAGAATAAAGAGATGAACAAGGAGAAAATAATAGAACGTGCCAAATTGCAGATATTTAAGAATAGGAGTGTTAAGCACAGAGGTTAGGGGAGACTTAACCTGGCATGAAATTGATATTTCAAGTTGGTTACTGACCTCCAAGTCTTATCGCTGTGCAGTTCTGCCAAACTCTGAAATATAACTTGGGATTGAAATTTGGAAAGGAAGAGTCCCAAATCCTTGGTAGTTTGACCCCTGTAAGGGACAGTGAGCTAGAGAAACTTGAATAGAACCTAACCATAATTCTAGTTCTAAAAAGCTTCAAGCTTCTTTTTCTGTATTTCTCTTCTTTCTAACCCCCTACACCTCCTGTACATACCCCTTGTCCTTTTTCCTAGCTTTCCTTGAATTTCCATCAGATTCTAATAAAAAATTTTTAAAAAAAGAAGAAAAAGAATGAAAGAAACTGTTCTCCTTAGAGAGCCTTTAAAATCTCATTTCCTCCAAATAAAATGACCCAGTGTCAGTTTGTCTATCTAGCTAATGTTGCTTGTTGTGGCAATAAAAACCCCAGTATACAATAGCAAATAAACCTCTAATCTGTGTGCAAGGAGCTGATAGTGCATAAACCCTGGGGCATCAGGGAGCAGTTCTGTAGCAGAGCTGCCTACAGCAGCAAAGTTTTCTTTCCTTTTCTCAGAAATAAATTTGGTTGGCTGTCACAGTCCTGCTTTGGGATCTCTAGCCTTGTTAGAGAGGAGTGTGTGTGTGTGTGTGTGTGTGTGTTGCTGCAGATGTAAAAACTCAGGAATTCCTAATGTGTAAGTACTCCTTCATTTCCTGAGCATTGGATGATTATGAATCCCAATGATCCTACTATCCAAAGCAGATTTTCTCTTTCAGCTCTCCAGCCTTGTAAACCTGCCTGCATGATTTATCCATATGGAGTAATAAGATTTATAGAGTAATTTATCTGTTTGCAGAGGGATTTGGACATGATGCAGATAATGTTTTTCCAAACACATAAGCGTGCTGTCTTCACTGCTAGCTTTATACTCCCTGACATCATTAACCCTTTGCTAATAAAGCAGTGTGTATAAATGTATGCCATCCCTAGAAATATTTTTTGGCTGATTAAAAGATTGAGTATGGGAGAAGTGAATACCCTGGATGTCCAAGTTTTTATTTAAATGTGCACGAACTTTGTAAAGTCTTCCTACATCAGCAACACCTATATCCTGAGTGAAGAGTTATATATGCCTTGAAATGTTAATTCAGAAAGAAAAAGAAAGTCTTATACTTCCATATACTATATGCATAGAAGTCTGTGTCTATGAGAGCCAGTCTCACTGCGTACATATCTATATATAGTATACACTTTGCTTTTGTGTATCTACAGCTCAAAAGAAATGGAGTTTTTAAGCTGTACACTTTAGTAGACATTACAGTGTGAACTGGGGGTAGTGAGAAAAGAGAATAAATATAGAAGCAGTTATTCCCGGGAAAAGGGAAGATAGACTCACAGAGCATGCAAAGTAGGCACCTGTGTGAGTCTGTTGCTTCCCCAGACCTCTCACCTCATGTGCACTCCTTTTTATTTCCCTTGCCTTGGACAAGGCTTTATTTCTGGGTTGGTGGAGCTTGATCAGAAGTAACGAGAGAGAGAGTTCCCTTTGTTTTTTCAGCTGACCTTCTTCTCAATCTCTTTAACTGAATCCAGTAAGCTTTGTGGGTCAGTTTCCTGGTGAAGAATGGTACTCTTGCTTTCTGTTTACAAGTACAGCCTGGGAAAAGCTTGCTTCTACTTTGTGACATTTTACTGAGAGCATGCGCTTCCAGGGAGGAGAGGAAGGAGAAACTGATTCATTGGAAGCCACAGTGGATGTTTGGCACTGTGAAAGTGAAGTGGCAAGTGGGGGGGATCCTCCCTCAGTGAGTGTGTGGCCCTGAATAATCTGAAATGACATCACGAGGCCAGGGTGGTTGGTCATTCTGGTGGCCCAGTGACAGAAGGTTGGCCAACCGTGTCCCTAAAACATTTAGCTTTACTACCTTATATCCATGAAATGAATGTTTCTTTTGTAAATTGATGCTCATTTTTGTATAATTATCCTATTTGATATAAATATGCATCTTGCTAGGAAAATGTACACTAGTCTTGGGGTCTTGTTCTGTACTTTCTATCTTTTGGAGGGGAAAAAAAAAGTATAGAATGAAGGTAACAAAACCAGATGGAAAGAGAGATACTCTCATGTATGTAAATCTAACCTTGTTGTTTCCTAGAGAAGATTGTAAAACTTTATTGAGTCCTTTATGAGATTATTCAAGAGCTGAGGAAAACCACAAAACCATCCTTTATCTCCAAGGCAAAGAATCAAAGCAGTAGCACCTGGGGATACTTCCAAGGCTTTCTGAATCAGCATTTGTGTTTGTATTTGTATGAGCAGTGAAGTATGAAATGCACTTATTCACAGGACTTCATTTGTGGGAGTCTCGGGTATATTTTTCGGAACAAAGCCCACCTGCCTCACTGCCACCCCCTATCAGTGTAGGAGTTCATCAGTTACTGGATGAGATTCTACCACTAATCTTTCCAACCCTCTCTCCTTGCACACAGGCACCCATACAGATTCAGTTCCTGGTTTATCTTGGCAGGTTGAAACTATGTAGCTCTCTTGATAAGTCAAGGGAAAAGTAGAAATAGATAATGTTCCAATCCAATCTTTAAAATTTAATTTTCATCTCACAGAGTATATTTTCAGTATCAACAGCATATATTTTTAAGATAACTATAAAATACTTGATCTCAATGTATTTTTAAGGTAACTTAGTCAAAATTATAAACACATGTATATCTGAATATATAGCATGAGTACATAAATGGTAAAATGCAGGTGCTTCACACTATTGTGACGTTAAATATTCTAAATTTGAGGTATTGAAATTTTATTTATTTCACGATTCTGACTCTATTTGATGTTTGTGGGAAATTATAATACTTCCTATGGTGATAACATTTTTCTCATTTAAATGTAAATGTACCTAATAAGTGTTAGCTGTAAGAAACTTAATATCTAAGTTTATGATAGTTAAATTTTTTAAGTTTTCAAAAATTTAGGTATTTTTCCCCTTCATGTTTCTACATTAAGGGACAAAAGAAGAATCAACACAAAAGATGTGATTAATTGACCATAAAATGTAAACGTTTTATGAACATTTCAAGGGGAAAAAAATGGTTTCCTTCTATAAGGCATCTGGAATACCTACAATCACTAAGAAAGTGTCAACACTCAAACTAACTCCTGACGCAATGTGGTTTTCTGTAACTTATAATTCTCTATGTGAAAACAAACTTTGTGAGCATGGGTCTATAGAGAGAACTTGAAACAATTATAAGGTTTTTTGTTTTTATAACTACATCACTAAAGGTAATCAAAATATATTGGTTATTACTGATATTTCAAGAACCATCCATTGTCCATAAAATCCTTTATTAAATTTAGTATTTGGTAAATAATGGAAGATAGCATACTGTGTATTATCTAGGAATATGGCATATTATATACATTTAAAGGATGTTTAGGATGTTCACGTTCCTGTGAGTTATGTCATTTGTTGTCACTTATAGCCTGAGGAACAAATGCAGATTGTGATAATTTGTTTTTCTGTAAGTACAAAACACATAAGTACTAACACACACACTACATATTAAGGTGATTTCTCTGTTTAATGTAATTTGACTTTGAATGAATTATTTATAGAATTGTGGTGCAAACCATGAAAAGTGACGGACTCATCCACAAAATCAGTTGGTGAAGTTTAAAAATTGTGTTTCTTTAAGTTGGTTCTACATAATAGCAAACTCAAGCAAAAAAGGATTAGTGCATTTTGTTGTGGTCTCTGAGAGCTCCCCGTAAAATGGTCTGTGACTCATCTGATAAGAAGTTGCCCAAATATGTGCTGGTCCCTTCACTGTCATTACCTGAGCCTTAGAGAGCTGTTCCCTTCAGACCATTACTGAGGGCTTACAGCCATTTGCCCTGTTCTTTTCTGAATGTCCTGCCTGTTAATTTGTAAGACTCAGAAGATGTGGACTCAATTTTGGATCTATTCTTGCATGCAACATGACTTTGAGCAAATCCCTTAAATGTTTTGAGCTTTAGTTTCTTTTATAAAGTGCCTAAATTATTCATTTTAGTTACTCTATGGGGTTAAGGAAGCTCATAAGAAGTAGGAAAGTTTAAATATTTCCAACCATATGCAGCCAGTTGTTCAGACTTTAGGCATTTTTTTTTTTAAATCAGAGTTCATAGTCTTGAAGGTGTACCAAAGTTATATGGAGTGCTTGTTAAAACAAAAGTGACTTGGCTCCTATTTTCAGAGTTTCTGGTAGGGTCTGAGATTTGCATTTCTAAGAAATTCTTAGATGCTGCTGATGCTGCAGGGCTGGGCCTCACAGCTTGGGAACCTCTGACCCCTGCTACTACAAGTATGTTCTGCAGTTGGGCATCTGAAGTATCTCATAGTCGCCTATTAAAATCCAAAACCTTAAGGTCTATCCAAGACCTAATAAATCAGAAGCTACATTTAACAAGATCCCCAAATGAATCATAAGCATATTAAAGTTGGAGAAGTACTGCTTTAGACAGTTCACAACCATGTACATTACAATCATCTGGGGACCTTAAAAACACTGAATCCGCACATTCTCTACTCTCAGGAATTCTGATTTAATTAGGTTAGGGCAGGGCCTGGGCATAGGTATTTACAAAAATGATTCTGAGATGTACACAATGTTGAGAACCACGGTGTTCTCATTGTTTGAGGAATAACAATCCTTTGTGGGCCAGCATTTAATAGCCATGTAGTGAAAAATTGGAGTCGTGTTATATGGCTTGAAATAGGTCAACAGTAAAGATGTAAAAATTCAGTTGGGAGAGAGAAAAGAGATTGTCATAGATCTATTTCTTTACCACATGATCTCCTAACTACATTGTCATGGAAAATGGGGTGACATTATTTTAATACTAGTGGCCTGGTGCACAGATTCGTGCACATTGAAAGGAAATTAATTAGAAGGAAGATTTGTGCGGTAATTACATTACTGCAGAAAATTACATGTCGAAATAGTATATATAATATAGTATTATAAAATTAAAATACAAAATATTTTAATATCGCTATTTGCCCTTTCTCTATAATAGAAGTGTCAGAGATGCAAGAAAATGAGTAAAATGTATATTAAAATAATATATAAATTGATTAATAAATAAACAATATTCTGTTGACAATGTCTCTTTCTTTTGGCTTCTGAGGTATGTTGTGCCAATAGTTGGTCTTCAGATACATTCTGGCATTGCATGAGATTGGCAACAGTGAGAGCTTTATGTGTATAGTGCATGCATGGGTCAACTTTATTTTTAAATTGCCAGTGTGTGTCATATGTACCGGCTGGCCAGTCGGTTGGTCGGACAGATGGATGGTTGGTTACTTAGCCTTTTATATACATAGGTGGATCCAATTTAAGTAATACCTATTAAAGTAACATGACATTTGATTTTTTCTCAAGTTTATTGTCTTGTGTTCTGTCTTTCATTTATATTAGGCAAGACATAAAAACAGTTCTAGGTATTTTTAATGCAATCGCAAGAAAAATAGCTTCATTATTAACTTATGCAAACAGGCTTAATTGTGTGCACTTCTGTTTTCATATATAATTTATAAGATAATAAATATTATAAACTATAATAACTAATATGTTTGCAGACTTCATCTCAACTTTTACATGGTGATCAGTCTTTCACTGAAACTTAAAGACAAGTCTGTGTCTTAGGTAAAAACTTTCACCAGCGCTGAAACCAGTTTGGCTCAGTGGATAGAGTGTCGGCCTGCGGACTCAAGGGTCCCGGGTTCGATTCCGGTCAAGGGCATGTACCGTGGTTGCGGGCACATCCCCAGTGGGAGGTGTGCAGGAGGCAGCTGATCGATGTTTCTCTCTCATCGATGTTTCTAGCTCTCTATCCCTCTCCCTTCCTCTCTGTAAAAAAATCAATAAAATATATTTAAAAAAAAACAAAAAAACTTTCACCAGTAGTACAGTATGTTCAGAATGCTCAATAAATACACTGAAGACCAAGATCTAAATACTTGAAATAGTCTGTTCTATTAAATGAAGATAACTGACAATTACTTGGCCTACTAATTAAACTATTTTATGACTAAATGAGATACTATATATCCAAGTATTTTGTAATCTGTGAAGTGCTATAAAATGTAAGCTCTTAATGAGATTATCATTATATTAATAGTAGGAAATAACTTAGGAAATTAGAAATTTTTAAATAAAACGAGCTTTTAATTTTTATTTCTAGGGTAAAGATTGGTCACTAGATGTTTTTATCATTTTCAAAACCTTGAAAGTCACACCTATCTTAGAATAGAGTTGAATTTTTTACCAGGATTACAGGGCAAGTGAAACCTTTTTTTGATAGGTAGTCACCTGTAATCAAAATATAATCTCAAGTTAATGAATGATTAACCTTCATACACACACACACACACACAAAAAATGTGCTGCAGATTTTGTTACTTACTCTGGGTCAAACTTGAAGAAATTTAGAGTAAGGAAAGACCTTGGGTATTACACAGTTCACCATTTAATTTGAAAGTGATGTGACTGAGAAGAGAAAAATGCAGTTGGTTGTCCAAAGATTTGGGTGACCATTTGAGAACTAGAATTCATATCTCCTAATTACCATTATGAACTCTGATATGATCTTCCTGGTTTTCATGCTATCCTATGATGAACTGTTTTTAACCCAAAATGATGCTAAAAATTTTCTCCCTCTCTTCTCTTCCTTACTCTCCCCTCCCTTCTTTTCATTCCTCTTCATGATTCCCCTCCCCTTCTCTTATCTCCTCTCTATTCTCTTTCCCTTTGTCTCCCCTTCTCTTCCTCCTCTACCTTTCTTTCCACCCCCTCTCTTATCTCTTGCCTTCTCTCTCTCTTCTCTTTCTCATCCCAACAAATCAAAGCTGACTTAACCTGTGGAGGACCATCTAGCTAGTGCAAGTCAAGAAGGAATTTTGCAAGAAATGCTTCACGTTTCACATATTTTCTATCTATATTAACCAAGTGGATTTTCTTTTCTTTACTTGCAGGCTCCATGTTATCATATTCTCAAAGCCATTTTTGGCAGAATCTATGCAACTTTGTCTTAAATTATCTTTTTGCTTCTGGTATTCTGCCTATTATTCAGGTTTTTATCTGAATTCTTAGATTTCCCATAAATCTTACTGCCATCTTATTGTTACATATGACCTTCTGCCTGGTTAAGTTTCCTGCTACTTGTCCTTCTTACAGACCATGATTCAAATGGCTGCAGTGAGATTGCAGTTCAGGTCTCTGCCTTCAGTTTGCAGGCTAGTCTTTGCACAATCTCAGGGGCTACTCTACACCTGGTGGTCATTGTAGGTCATAGTGAAAATCCTTTGAGAAAGGTAGATTTCTCCCCCCTAATTTGCACAGAATTCACTTTGGGCTAACAGTAGTCTTGTGGTGTTAAACTGGGAAAAACTGGACAGAGATCCAGACCCCTCTCCTGGGATGGTGGAGGCACTGTGTGATAAGCCCTTCTGCAGGTACCTGGGATTTTCTGGTGTGGCATGCAGAACAAGGTCTCATGAAAATTTCTTAGCAGTTGAGCCGTGGAGCCAAGGGAGGTCCAATATGTTACAGCAAGAAAAGGGCAGAGCACAGTAAGGGAATTAGCAGGTCAGCAACTCTCAGTGAGCCCCACAGGGAGGCCTGTCAGAGCTCAGTAGAGACTTAGGCACGAGGCTGAGGATCAGAGAAGGAGGAGAGTCCTTGGGACAAGGGCTGGCTTAACCAGGGCAGAGCCTTCAGGAATAAGGGACTCATGCCCCAGACATATTCTTAAAATAGGTAACTTAGTGAAGGATAATGTGAAACTCTATCAAAACTATTTTCAACAAAGGGTGACATAAATATGAATCTCAGAGTACTAAGCTCCATCTTTTAAAACTCTTGCTATGTAAGTTCAGGATCATAAAACCTGGTCCAGCTAGGTGGGGAAAAGATGGAGGCAAAGGTCCAGAATGAAGTGAGGATTTGACACTACTTGCCTCTCCCTGCTTTAGGTGCTTTACTGGATTACATATTTAGCCTACTTAGAACTTCCAAGATTCCATACAGTTAGCAGAACCATGGACCTGACTATCTCAGACCTATTGGTTCCAATATCAATCTAGAAATGGGACCAGATCCTTCAAAGCTTCTTATCATCCACAACATAAAATCAAAGCTCCTTCTACTGGCTAACTCTTCATGACCCACTACCTCATTGCGTTCACTAATTCAGAACCACTTACAGTTTCTGCTCATGAACATGTGAATGTGTGTACACAGCAGTGCTGGTTCTTACCTTTGTTCACGTTGCTCTCCCTGTCTGGAGCCTCCTTTCCCCCATCATGAAATCCCCCCCCCCCCCCCCCCGCACTATACTTCTTTGCTAGGTTACCTCCTTGCTGTTACTTCCAGGTTCAAGGCTAGTTCTGGTAGTTCTGATGCTATCTCATCTAGGAAATCTTTTCTAATTCTCCCAAACTGGGATAAGTCCTCTATATATTATTGCTGATTATGTGTGTGTGTGTGTGTGTGTGTGTGTGTGTGTATATATATATATATATATATATATATATATATAGTGAAAATATTGCTACAATCAAGTTAATTAACACATCCATCACCTCAGATAGCTGCCTTTTTTTTTTTTGTAAGTGGGTGAGAACAACCAAGATTCACTGTCCTAACAAATTTCAAGTATACAAAACAACATAATTAACCATAGTCACCATGCTATACTTCAGATCTCCAGAATTATTCATTGTATAACTGAAAGTTTATATGCTATGACCAACATCTTCCCATTTCCACCACCCTCAGTTCTTGGCAGCTACCATTCTACTCTCTGTTTCTATGACTTCGACTTTTTTAGACTTCACATATAAGTGAGATCATCATTTCTTTCACCATTTAGCTTTTTTATTTTTTCATTTAGCATAATGCCTTCCAGGTTCATCCACATTGCTGCAAATAACAGGGTTTTCTTATTTTTTATAGCTAAATATTATTCCATTGTGTTTCTGTGTAGGTAGGTAGATAGATAGATAGAGAGATAGATAGATAGATAGAAATATAGCTCACATTTTCTTTATCCATATATCCATCAGTGAATACTTGAGTTGTTTTCATATCTTGGCTATTGTGAATAATGCTATAATGAATAGGAAATGCAGCTATCTCTTTGTGACACTGATTTTGTTTCCTTCCGATATATACCCTGAATTGGGAGAGGTGGATCATATACATACCTCAATTGAGTTTTTATTATACTTAAAAAAATTTATATCCATGCTTGTCTTGCCTTAAATATACTATCAATTCTTCAAAGGCAAGCATCTCATCTACTTTACATTTTCATCCCAGAATTTAGCTTAGTACTATAGGTGCTCAGATAAATATTTGCTCACTGAATTGAACAGAGAGAGAGAGTCATACATAAGTCAAGCAGACCAGAAATTGGCTTATAAAAGAGGAAACAAATTCAAAGACACAAGGATGAAGCACGATATGTTAGCGGTGAAATCAGCCAGCACTGAAGTAATTATGGGTGTGTAGTTGAAGAAGGCAAAGTGGTAAAATCATAGATGGATTCTCTCTCTGACCACAGGTGGTGGCGGGGGCTTGGCTAGGCCCACTTTCAACATTTTCATTTCAGCTACTCTTTTAAGCACAGATTTCCAAAGAATCAGAAAGGCAAATGGAGGAATTTGAAAGTTTTTGTCACAGGTGCCCAAACAAAGTGCGCTCCATTCTCTGATTAGCTTTGGACAAAACTAGGAGTGACCCAGTGCACCTGAAGTAGGGCATGGCCAATGTCTGTGAAGGCTCAGCATCCCAGGTAGCTCAGCTGTGAGAGAAGGAAAGCGCCTTTTAGGAGCTGCAGAGGTTTTCTCCCTCTAGTGGTGGCTGTGAACTTTCAGGGACTAAGTTAGGGATTTGGGAGTTCTGTCAAGTGTCGGGATTGTTGTGCAACAGGTATATTTACTTAAATCTGTTCTACTTTCTTGTGAAATAAGTCAAGGTGCAGATGGCTCTCACTTGTTTGACTTAAAACAATTATTTTTACTGACCAATGGAGCCTTCTTGGGTTTTGCAGTATAGCACACGTGACCCACTCCTAGAAAAATTCAAACTTGAATGTACAGTGGACTTTGTAAAAATCCCCAATTCTCTTCTGTATATCTTGCCATAATGCATAGGGCATTATTTATATGAGGTGATAGAAAAATCTTGTAACTGAAGAAAAATGCAACCAGCTTCTCATACAATCATGCATGACTTCTTCCATTGTAATTTTTTGATGATGCTTTTCTGTATTGAATTTTAATACTTTGAAGTTATCTACAGTTAACAATATGCTATCTAAAGTTGTGCTTTAATCATGCTACTATTTGCCATACTGTTAGGGACACAAGCTAAACATGAAAGTGATGCAATTTCATGCTAAGTCATGCTCAGCCAAATGTCTACATGGGAAAACATTGAGAAAATTAATTAGTTTCCTGATTTTTAATTTTTGTGCTGCTTCAGTTACAGCCATTCTAGCATATCTACATCAAGCCGGTTTATTTTATGGGGTTTGAGTCACATATGGCTACTAATTTTTAGCTGATCTTTATCATGAAATAACCAAAGGCTGCTGTAATCTTATGCATGTTCATAATGTAATTATAAGAGCATATTTTAAGATTAGCATTTTACATTGCTGAATCATTAACTTAGCAGAAAAAAATGGATTTTCCTTTGACTCCATGACCTCTATTCTTCTATATTTTTAGACTCTAATATGATAAACTAATATCTAGTATCATCACCATGACGGAGCTTCCTACAGTCTCTATGATATCACTAGAGTAGATATGTTTCCACATTGAACATCAAGAGCTTTAGGCGTAAACTAATGATGTCATAAAACTGGGAATTATATTCTACTCTTTCAACTCCAAAATAGGTATAATTCCTATTTACCTTTTAAACAAAAGAGATGTTGGTCTGATGAAATGACATTTTTTGTGTACAGTTGTGTACATCAGAAGAAATGCATGATGTTATAAGTGGAATGATGATATGCTCTAATTGGACAAAAAAAAAAACCCTCCTACATTATCTTATAAGGGTCAAGGTATAGAAACTTTTAAAATATTTTTTGCATTGATGCTTTGAACCTTGTATAACAGTAAAATAGAACTTAAAATCCAGTTCTTCAAAAAATAAGACTAGGTACTTATGTAGAATCTGCTATATATAAACAATTTATGTCATGAATATACATACTCTATATTGTATGGATGTGTTTGGACACATATTTTAATATTAATTTCTTCTCCACATATTTATAATTATGTATCAAAGTAAAACATATTTGTTCATTTTATATGTACATAAAATATGAATATCAATATAATTGTGAAATTGGGTCACAACACACTTTATAGGAACCTAATTAATTTGATTCATCAATGATGGGAATGTTTTTTGCAGAAAACCAAATTTTCCAGATAACTGAGGATGTGGACAGATACAATATGTAAAAAGCATCATACAATGGCTTTCTTCATGTTTTTTTTTCTTCATATGTTTTGATTAATATGTTTTATTTTTAATTAATCATTGTTGAAGTGCTAAAATAAATTTTAAGACAGGTCAGACAGTGTTTCTTGTTTCTATTACATCTTGGCTCCAATATAGCCCCTAAAGAGCAAAATAAAATCTTTTTTTAAAATTTAATAAATCTTTATTGTTCAGATTATTACACCTGTTCCTATTTTTCCCCCCATAGCTCCCCTCCACCCGATTCCCACCCCACCCTCTGCCCTTACCTCCCCTGCACTGTCCTCATCCATAGGTGTACGCTTTTTGTCCAGTCTCTTCCCACACCCCCCACACCCCTTTCCCCCCGAGAATTGTCAGTCCACTCCCTTTCTATGCCCCTGATTCTATTATATTCACCAGTTTATTCTGTTCATCAGATTTTTTATTCACTTGATTTTTAGATTCACTTGTTGATAGACATGTATATGTTGTTCATAATTTTTATCTTTACCTTTTTCTTCTTCTTCTTAAAAAATACCTTTCAGCATTTCATATAATACTGGTTTGGTGGTGATGAACTCCTTTAGCTTTTTCTTATCCATGAAGCTCTTTATCTGACCTTCAATTCTGAATGATAGCTTTGCTGGGTAGAGTAATCTTGGTTCTAGGTTCTTGCTATTCATCACTTTGAATATTTCTTGCCATTCCCATCTGGCCTGCATAGTTTCTGTTGAGAGATCAGCAGACAATCGTATGGGTGCTCCCTTGTAGGTAATTAACTGTTTTTCTCTTGCTGCTTTTAATATTCTCTCTTTGTCTTTTGCTCTTGGCATTTTAATTATGATGTGTCTTGGTGTGGTCCTCTTTGGATTCCTTTTGTTTGGGTGCACTTCTTGGACTTGTAAGTCTATTTCTTTCACAGGTGGGGGAAGTTTTTTGTCATTATTTCTTCAAATAGGTTTTCAGTATCTTGCTCTCTCTCTTCTTCTGGCACCCATAATTCTGATGTTGGTACGCTTGAGGTTGTCCCAGAGGCTCCTTACACTATCTTCAAATTTTTGGATTCTTTTTTCTTTTTGCTTTTCCAGCTGAGTGTTTTTTGCTTCTTTGTATTTCAAATCTTTGACTTGATTCTTGTGGTCCTCTAGTCTGCTGTTAGGTCTCTGTATAATATTTTTTATTTCAGTCAGTGTATATTTAATTTCTAGTTGGTCCTTTTTCATATCCTCGAGGGTCTCACTAAATTTATCAGCCTTTTCTAGGAAATTCTTGAAAAACCTTGTAACCGTGGTTTTGAACTCTATATCCAGTCATTTGTTTTTCTCCATTTCTTTCATTTGTGATCTGTTTCTTTGTCTCTGCATTTTGGTTGCTTCCCTGAGTTGGTAGAGTAGCTTTGTGTGGTAGGTGTCCTCTAGAGCACAGTGGCTCATGCTCTCCAGTTACCTGAGGTGGACACTCCTGGTGCACTCCTTTGTGGACTGTGTGCTCAGCCTTGTTGTAGTTAAGTCTTGATTGTTGTTGGTATCACTGGGAGGAATTGACCTCCAGGCCAATTGGCTGTGAGGATCAGCTGTGTCTACGCTGGGAGAACTTCTGTGCTGGAGACACTCTTATGAGATAAGACTTGCAAAATCTCAAAAGCCTCTGTGCTCAGCTTGGATGGGGCGGAGTTTCAGGGCAGAGCAGACAGCTTTGGTTTCCCATCAGCCCTGCCCTATAAGGCCCCTGGGTCTCAGTGTCCCTTGGTAATTGCTGCAAGCACCTCTGAGAGAAAGCCGCCCTCAAGTTCTGCTCACTGCCAGACAGTCCAGTTTCTCCCCGAATGATTTGGGGTTCTCAGAAACTTGCCCGGAACTGAAGTTCAGTGCAGTCGGGATCTTCCGTCTCCCTCCCGTTTTAGAAAGCCAGCCGTGCACTCAGCCTCCGTGCATTCAGCAGGCAGTCCTCTCTGCACACAAGCACCTCCTGACCTCTGCCTTCCACAGCTCCCGAGTCTCAGTGTGCTTTCTCTTTTCCTGACAGTCCAGGTTCCCCCTGAATGAGTCTGGTTTCCCAGCGTCTCGCCCAGGACTGGAGTTCAGTGCAGTCGGGAGATTCCTTCTCCCTCCAGTTTTAGACAGCCAGCCGTGCACTCAGCCACCGTGCACACAGCCACCCGTCCTCTCCATGTACGAGTCTTCGTACCTCAGCCTTTTGCAGCTCTTCTGAGTCGCAATGTGCTTTCCTCTTTTCTTCTAGTTGTAGAATTACCACTCAGCCAGCTTTCCTGTAGTTCTGGATGGTGTCCGTTTTGTCTTTTAGTTGTAGTTTTGATATTGTTGTGCAAGGCAGCAGTTTAGGTGTTTACCTATGCCGCCATCTTGGTTTCTCTATCAAAATAAAATCTTATAGCTGTTTTTATTTATTTGTAGTTTAGGATATACACTAATGCTATCTTATCTAAATCAGAAATTTTTTTTAAGCAGAGTAAATTTTTTGTATTTGGATCTCAATTCTAGGCTGAATTTCTATTTTCTTTCATCTTCAGATACCATGGGACCTAGTGCTTGTTAACAGGCATATTTAATCAAGATGAGAGACTGGCCACTGAAAGAGAAAAATATGAATTTTAATTAAATTTAAATTTGTTTATCAAGTAAAATGATTATAATTGTGCTTTTATACCCTTTCAATACTTAAGATCTAAGGCATGTGAAGAAATTATTAGAGTAAAAAAACAGGTTCAGCTGTAAGATTCTTATCTATCATCCCCAGGATACTGAAACAATTTGATAGCATGATCTTAGAGATACTGTTGCTGACATTTGAAACCTTGTAGAAGACAGAAGGCATTTCACAGTATTGGTGGCATACAATATCATCCTAGTTATAAATAAAATGGGGAAACTAATACTTTATCAACAACAAGAAAAAAACCTAAGTACTAGAACCTTTTGAAAAGTAAGCGGTGATCACTAAGAGCCAACATGGGTTCTCTGGGAACAAATATAACATGGTAAATATATTTCTTCAAAACAACCAAAATTTCACACTGGTACATCAGGGAATTGTCATGTACCCTGAGTATCTGTAGTTTGACTAGTTTCCCCTGATATACTTATTAACGGATTTTGGCTCCATAATGAGCCAGATTTTGTTTTTAGGTGATTGGGTAATTAGGCCAAAGAAATACTGCTTGATAGTGGTGAAGCACTCTCTTAGTCTGTGTTTGGCCATGTTTAATATTTGTATAAAAACTGAGGATGCACAATTCCTACCATGTATGTGACACAAAGAAAAGAGGATTCTGTTTGTTGATAGAATTATAGGGTAAAAATGGATGAATCTATAGGGGGACAAATTGTAGCTCTCTATAAAAAAGAAAAAAAGAATGTTCTTTGTATTTCATAAGTATGTGTGTTTATGCCACATTTCATTAAAAAGAAGGGAGAAAAAAGAGAGAAAGCAAGCAAAAGCAAAGTAAACCAAAGAATATAGGGTGATTTATAATTTAAAGAGGATATGATTTAAATAAGCAAATCAGATTGAATTATTTTGAAAATGAACATTTAAATAGCATTATGGCATTATGGAAATAACAGGGCTTCTGAGCCAGGAGTCAGGGCTCAGAATACCACCTTTGCCAATTACCAGCTTTGTGAAAATGGGCCAGTCACTTATCCCTGCTGGGCCTCAGATCCTTTATTTACAAAACGAATATGAGATGATATTTATCTTCTCACCTCAGGAGGTTAGAATAAAGTAAGAAGAATCTAAAAATATATGTGTGTGTGTGTGTGTGTATTTTATAATATCATTTGATATTAGGTTTCCTTGCAAAGAAGTACATTTTTAGTCATTTTAGTAACCACTATTAGAAAATGTTATTTAGCCCTAACTGGTTTGGCTCAGTGGATAGAGCATCGGCCTGCAGACTCAAGGGTTCCAGGTTCGATTCCGGTCAAGGGCATGTACCCTGGTTGCGGGCACATCCTCAGTAGGGGTTGTGCAGGAGGCAGCTGATCGATGTTTCTCTCTCATCGATGTTTCTGGCTCTCTATCCCTCTCCCTTCCTCTCTGTAAAAAAATCAATAAAAAATATTTAAAAAAAGAAAATGTTATTTAAAAACAACCTTCTTGTAGTAAAAGGTTGAAATAAGTTCCCATATCTTTTCTACTAATAATAACCTATAATTCTGTAGTATTCTGAATTTTCAATGTAGTTTATTTTTTTACATTTTTTTTTTAATTTTTGCTGACATCTTATTATAAGTTTGCTTATGAAGAATGTCATTCAGAAAGATGTTCTCTAATTATTTTTTAGTGGGTTTTAGTATTCATACCTCCATACTTTCTTTCCACTGGGGAATTTGCAAACATGTCCAGAGAGAGGGGCTGTGTTTCTTAAAATGGTCTGTTTAGGACTTTCATCTTTCTATGCAGAACAATATAAAGACAAATCTGTTCGCAGAAGGGTACTTCTATATTCACCCACCTTCATAGAAATAGATAACATTGATTAGATCAAATGCTGAGCTCATCTCATATCTCCTAACTACTACCTCTATTACTTCAGCACACATGTTAATATAATTTTGCCTGAAATCCACCTTATGGTTCTAGGTCACACTGATGTTCATCTCTAACTGAACATCTTGTTGCTGTCTGAATTTGAAATTTATGAAAACAAGATTTCTTATGTTAACCCTTAACTATTCACTTTATCTCAACCTCTTTGCAAATGGCTCAAATTGTTACCTTGCTTACTGTCTGAAATGAGTAAATCATGATCCTACTTCCAAACCCATGCTTTCTGTTGTCTCCTTTTCTACTCTGAGGCCCTAGATAGCCTAGGCCTTATACCTTTCTTGTCCTGACTCCCTCTGAACCCTGACAGGACTCAGTCAACCCTTTTTGATGTAAGCTATTTGATGTAAGAACATTCCCTCTGTTTGTTCCCACAGATTCATCAGAGATGATCTCCAGTAGAATGGGAGTGGTTAGCAGTGGCCTTGGGCTTTGTCTGTGGGTAAATCTGTATTCCTAAATTGAGGAGTACTTTATTTATATAACTAGGGGCCCAGTGCACAAAATTTGTGCACTGGGTGGGGGGGGGGGCGGTCCCCTCAGCCCAGTCTGCCCCCTCTCACATACTGGGAGCCCTCAGGGGATGTCCTACTGACGGATGTCTGCAGTCTGGCCTCCCTTTGTGGGAGGCGACCAGGCTGATCAGGGAAAGGCACCAGCCCCATCACCCCACTGCTGCAGCCACTGCCAGTCACCGCAGCCACCAAGGTGTTTTCATCAACACAGACTCTGGTCCCTTCACCATGAAAAAATGACAACTTTCTTTAGGCATTTTCAAGATGTGTCTTTCATAGGATATGACATTTCTTTCTTTCTTCTTTTTTTTTTATCCTCACCTGAGGATATGTTTCCATTGATTTTTAGAGAATGTGGAAGAGAAAGGGAAAGACAGAGAGAAACATCAAAGTGAGAGGAACACGTTGATTGGTTGCCTCCTGCATGAGCCCTGACCTGGGCCCCAGCCAGGGAGGATCCTGCAACCTAGGTACATGCCCTTGATCAGAATCTAACCTGGACCCTGCAGTCGGCAGGCCAAGGCATTATCCACTGAACCAAACCACTTAGGGCAAGATATGACATTTCTTAGCCTTCCAGCAGAGCGGACCTTCATTTTTTTCTCCAGGAGTGTGGTGGAAAAGCCCTAGATCACCTTTTTGGATTCTTATACCCAAGTTACTAAGAATATTACCAGTGGCATACAGGGAGCTTAGCCAAAGAGCAGTCAGAAAAGGTGTTTCCTCTGTAGTTCACACCTATCTCCTCTGATCTCCAGCTCCACCCCTGCCAAGGCCTAAAGCCTCCGGCCCTGGGTGGGGGACCCCCAGCTTGCTCCAGTCGCCCAGCTCCGCCCCTGGCCAAAGCTGCAAGCCTCTGGCCCAGGCTCAGGCCCTGGGCAGGGGGCCCCCAGCTCGCTCTAATCGCCCAGCTCTGCCCCTGGCCAAGGCCAGCAAGGGCAGGCGGAAAGCTTGGCTTCTCCCATTGCCAGGGAAACCCAAGTCTCCCTCCTGCTCTCTGTTGCTGCAGCCATCTTGGTTGGGTTTATTTGCATATTTGCTCCTGATTGGCTTGTGGGCGTGGCTTGTGGTTGTAGCGGAGGTACAGTCAATTTGCATATTACTCTTTTATTAGATAGGATTTATTTACTTTTTATGTCACATGTCTTCTCCAGAAATAATGAATCAAAGGAATTTGAATGTCTGATTTTCCATTGTTACAATTTAGGGAACCTCTGCTGTCACTAAACATGAGGTCAGCAACAAATGGCATTTATCAATGAATCTAGGCAAACAGTATTTCCACTTCCTGCTGAAACTGATCTCTTTCACCAACTTCAGCATTTTTGCTTTCTTATGTGTCTTTACTTATTTTATCTCTTTTTGTGAAATGATTTTAATTTACCTAAAAGTTCAACTGTTAAAATTTATAAAGAGAACAATTATCAGAGTATGAAACCAGTCTCTTTCCTGATGAGCTGACAGATACTTAGCCAATTACCTTGTCATTGCCTTAGCAGTATTTATGGTGAAAGAAGCATTGATGCACAGCTTTGTCTGTGGAACCAGGTGACTTACGTACATAATGTGGCATTTTGGGTAATAGTTTTGAAAGAGCTCAAAAAGATCAAGCAAACAAAAGTGGGGATTTAAAGGGAGAAGTGAAAAGCCAGAGACAGATTAGGAGCAAACAGATTAGGGAAGGATCAGATGTCAGGCTTGGAGTAACACACAGCTCCATTCCAAAGTGAGTTATCTATGTGTAAAGCTGAAAATATTCCCAAGAATGTCACAATTTCCTAATGGAAATCTGTGGACACTAAAATTACAATGGAGCTTGTTAAAAGATAATGATGAGGGATCTTAAGAATTATCTAACAAAGTCCTAAATATGTCAGAGTTCATTCCATGTGAATAAAGTCTCCGTTTTCTTCAATCTTAGTCCCAAGAGAAAAGGTTTAGGTAACCAATCCCCAAGCCTTTGTCTCTTGGGCAGCTATGAAATTATTACAAAAGTTTCAAACTTCTATGCATACCTTAAGCATTATGTATAGACATTATATACCTCAAACATAAATTAATTACTTTTGCAAATATGTGTAGACTATTATAATGAAAAATACATTAATTTTCTCTGAATTTGTGGTATTAGTTTTTTTAGTGCTATTTTATCTTCTTTTTTTAATAAAGACTTCCTCAATTACAAAGAGGCAAGAAAATTTAATGATAAAAGGATTATCTCATTTAGAAAGTTTTCAGCCCATTCTAGATCAGGTAAGGGTGGGTCCAATTAAAATATAGGTAGAAATGGTGATAAGAAAACCAGAAGGGTAATAGACTGAGAGAGCCCTAAGTAAGTAAATTAGACTATGATTGAAAATATAGATGTGGGAAAGATAGGGAACAAATATGAAAGGATATATGGAATAAAATAGATTTTTCAAAGTAAGATTAATTTAGTTGGTTAAATTGAGTTTGCAGCCCTAACCGGTTTGGCTCAGTGGATAGAGCATCGGCCTGTGAACTGAAAGGTCCCAGGTTTGATTCCGGTCAAGGGCATGTACCTTGGTTGCGGGCACATCCCCAGGAGGAGGTGTGCAGGAGGCAGCTGATCGATGTTTCTCTCTCATCGATGTTTCTGACTCTTTATTCCTCTCCCTTCCTCTCTGTAAAAAATCAATAAAATATATTTTAAAAAAAAGAATAAATTGAGTTTGCAGGGCCATCAAGTGTTCAGATAGAGTTGTCTATTGACTCTTGAATTGGAGGACCTGTTATTCAGAAAAAGATCTGAGTTACTTAATAAACAACAACAACAACAAAAAAAATCTGAGTTACTTAGGATCATCACCTGCTTTCCTATTAGGGGATAGTTTAAATTAGTTTACATAAAATTGCCAAGGGAAAGAGTGTAACATGGATAGTGAGTATGTATGACCCTGTGCTGAACATTGTATGGAGATTAAATAAATGTCCTAAAGAAGTAGATTTACAGTGAAACTTACACTTTGGGGCTCTTTACTCACATGGGTTACCTAGTTCAAAGCTTTGTCTCTAATTTTTAATTTATCACTTTGTATTTTTGTATTTTTTACAATATATTTTATTGATTTTTTTTTACAGAGAGGAAGGGAGAGGGAGAGAGAGTTAGAAACATCGATGAGAGAAAAACATCGATCAGCTGCCTCCTGCACACTCCCTACTGGGGATGTGCCTGCAACCAAGGTACATGCCCTTGACTGGAATTTAACCTGGGACCCTTGAGTCTGCAGGCCGACGCTCTATCCACTGAGCCAAACCGGTTAGGGCTGTACTTTTTTTTAAAAAAAGAATCCACACTGTGGAAATTTCAGCCCCCCACCCCAAATAGATATCCATACTTCTTCTAGTTCCTTAAGGAGCTTGTATAAATGAAAAAGTAAGTAACAATAAAAACAGTTTATTTCTAATGATGTTTAAGACAGCTTTTTAAAAATTGCTGAGGGCTGATGTGCTACTGTGGATATTTTAAATGAAAGAGCTAAGTCTGAAGGGTTGCAGTGAAACTTGAATGGGAACAGAGAAAAAAATAGAAAGGCAGGCATTTCAGTAAAGAAGTGAGGGCACAATAAATAGAGTAAATTAATCTCAGGTTGTGTGCTACCAGAAAACCCCCAAGAGATCTTTGTTTTCAGACTTCCTGGCACACTTCTTTACCTCAAGGCAGATTAGCAATTATATTTACACCCCATGGCTCTGTAGACTACTTTGGCTCATCATTCTTTACCACCAGATACAGCCTTACTATGCTGTTGACAGCTCTATGTTGCTTCAAAGTTAGGAAATACGGTGATGGAGGCTCTAGGGCTCAGTGTGATAAGAGAAGACACAGGGTGATCACAGAACATATGTTCACATTTCAGATTTGGTTTCTCAATTGTGCTACAGTGCTGTTGCAATTATTATTATTATTATCATCATCATCATTATCATCATCTTGTTTTTCTTTTTCTTTATACTTGGTAAATTTAATGAGCTGTCTCTAAGTAATGGGATTTTATTCCCATTTCAATCACTCTATTCCAAATCCTTATAAGTGCATGACTGACTTCAGTCTTTCCATGTATTGAGTTCTTACTTTATGCTACGTACTGGTTTGAGCACTGAATGAATGCTGAATAATATGGGGCTTACTGTCTAACCATCCAGATTTCACCACTGTTTGGAATCACAGCTTTTATCAGTTCCTTTCCTTGCTCAATAAACTCAAGGCTGTGTCTCATCAGCCTCAATTTCAAAGCACCATCAGGCCCTAGTGTATCTCTCTGTGATACTTATCCTGTCTTTTTGTCAGGAATATTTCCTGATACCTCAATGCACACATTTCCCTTTTTTATATTAATGTTTTATTTTCCATCAGTATGGGTGGTTTATGCCCCCCACCATCTACCTAAATTTTACTTACCTTAATCCCTTCATCCTGTAAGAAACTATTAATTGTTCCATCCTGTTTATTATTTTCTTTCTTTATTTGTTTATTTTGAGGCTTATACAAAATACCAACCAAGTTTAGTGCTTGTCTGCTAATGGTTTTGTGCATTTTAGCTTTGTATCCTCAGTTAGAATGCAAGCTGCCTAAATCATAGAATTAAGGAAGTTTGGAGACCACATGAGTACCTTGGTCTGAGTAACATCTCCACCATTAATTATACTGAGATATTTACTCAAGTATACTGTTTTCTCTGCATTTTGAAGAAGAGGAAATAAAGCTCTAGGAAAAAAATAAATGAGTTTCCAAGTGGTGAGACAGCTAGTTATTAGCAGATGCTGGTCTAGTCACTGCTACTTCCACAAAGCCTTGTCTTCTGTGCCCCACATGTTGCCTAGGACAGAGCTGGACAAGTAGCATGTGCTCAATAATTTCTTTTATGGGTAGGTACACAGTGGCGTATATTTATTGCTGTGCTCCATTTGATGGATTATATATGGCCAAAGGTATGGAGTGACAATAGGACATCTGTTTTCCCCTTGTCATAAGTGAATACGGGGTGGTGAAACCTGTAGGGTCAATGAAAATACCAAATGTGAGCAATTCTTTTGAAATTGTTTTCATGCTGATTTGGGGTAACAGTTGCATTACCAGAGTTGATGACTTGGCAAAGCTTTTTGACTTAGACATGCAGTGTCACCACCATATCGAAGTGCACAGCCCCACAGTAGGCAATTTATGTGGCTTGGAAAACTCCACTCTGTTTTTCATTAGTGAGGTTGGCCTCTTGGGAATGGCATTTTCAAGAGTAATGCAAATAGCTCTTTTCCCAACAATAAAGCTGTGATTTACAGTATTTAATCTAGTTGAAAGGCAAAAGAGATAGAAGTCTGCATACAGGAGAAACAAAATTAGAATAAAATGGCATACTCCCCAAAGTTTTCTTAATATATAGAGTATTAACCTGGCACCCAGCCTTATTTGGTGCATACAGAGCTCCATCAATCAGAAGAATGGAACGCCTGGCTTTCCAAGATTCTTATAGGGCATTTAACTCACTAGGTTCTGTGATTTTATTGGGCAAATAACATATTTAATCCACAATATCTCCTCGTTTGCCCATGTGTAAGACTGAGTCTCTAAGACCTAGACATATTCCTTATAATTCTTGTTCTGTCCTTTTCCAAGTTCCACTTTTACCCACATACCGCTATACTCTGTATCATTCTGTGACCCCTACTTGATTATGAAACATTCAGCTTTCCTTGGTAAGAGGTTTCTCTCCCCTCACCCCAGATAACTGCCCCTTGGAGAAGGTGGGGGTGTGGAAAATTACTAGTGTTTTGTCACTTGGTTAGAAATGCTGGAATGAAATTGAAATCTTTCCCCAATGAACTATAAACTGCTCTCTCTTGCTCAGCTTCAGAACTTGAGTGTGATTTAATGTTTATTCAGCACCAACAATGTACAGCCACTTCCCAAAAGCATTCTGTTTATCTAGCTCTCCAAACTTCTAAAGACATGTCACATACTTTGCCTAATTAGTTCTTGTCAGACCCTAGTGAAGAAGGAAAGGAGGGCATGCACATTATCCTCACCACATACCCTAGAATAAAGCTCAGACTTTTAAACAAGGTAATTGAAGTCAGTGGCCACAGGACATGGATAGAACGCAGCTCCCGGATTCATTCTGAACTAACCAATATACAACAATACTTTTTTCCCCTCTACTTTCCCTTTGAAATAATCTATTTCTACCATCTGATTTAGACCCTACTTTGTTTTCATCTTAAGTTTCAGAGAACACTGTTTCTTTTTTATCTTGCTGTGTTCTCCCCTTCTTGAAGTTATCAGTCCATTCCCCTTTCCCTTCTTTCACTCACAATTGTGGAAGACATCGCAAGAGGGAAATATCGTGAAGACATTATGATGTGCTCCCTCCCTCCTTCCTAACTCTCTCCCTTTCTCCCTCCCTTCCATCATTTCTGCTGCTGTGTTGTTCAGCGCAGGCTCTCTGCTGTCATTGAGGCTGTAGCTTCTTTGCTGAATCACTGCTTTGTATTCAGCCAGGGACCATGGAGTATTCCCAGTGTGTTTATTTTTTTGTCCCAGAGCAGAATGCTGGTTGCTTTTTTGTCCTGGTTCCTTCTGCAAAGGAGTTCAGGAGGTGGGAGACAGAGGAGGAGGATGAGGGGGGAGGGGTAGGACTGCCAATAAAGCTTTCTCTATCCCCCAGAGGAATGTGCTCAAGCATCTTTAACGTGGCTTCACTCAATGTTCTCCTCTCTGCTGCCCTTGCTCTTAATTGGATCTAGACTCTAGAGAAAATCACTTTGTTAATGGGATGGTTAAAGAAAAAGAGAGGTGGAAGTTGGCTGTGCTCCGTTCTGGCAACTAGTCCTTTCGGAATAAAAGTCTCAGATGCCTGATCTAGCGCAGGGATTCTGCTTTCCTGATCATGGGGAAGCACCACTTCCCTTCTGCTGCTGTTTGTTTACTTCTCAAAATGGAAGATTATTCTCCTGAAAAAAAGCGTAAAACTAATTTGTTTAGAAAATATGGCTCACCCATTTATTCAGCTATTTATTTATCCATTTATTTATTTATCCATTTATTTATTTATTCATAAGTTTGACAAATGACTTTTAAAAATGTCTTTGTGCCAGGTACTATGCAAATTTATGAGAATAAAATGGTAAATGAGAGAAATAAAGCACCTGCCTTCATGGGGCTCACATTCCACTTGAGAAGGAGGGCATGAAACAAATGTTGCAATAGGTAAATAAGAGTTACAGCTTGTGGTAGTGCTACAATTGAAAATCAGCATGATAAACTAACAGAAACTATGAGTGGGGTACTTTAGGTAAAGTTTCCAGATAAGGACCCTCTGAAGAAGTGATATTGAAGCTGGAACATAAAAGCTGCTTATGCAAGATTATCAGCACTATTTATTTATGTTTAGCAGTTTTAATGAGGTATCCTATCTAATAAAAGAGTAATATGCAAATTGACCATCACTCCAACACACAAAGATGGCCGCCCCTATGTGGACACAAGATGGCTGCCCCCATGTGGACACAAGATGGCCAACACAAGATGGCCAGCAGGGGAGGGCAGTTGAGAGGGACCAGGCCTGCAAGGGAGGGCAGTTGAGGGCGATTAGGCCAGCAGGGGAGGGCAGTTGGGGGGGACCAGGCCGGCAGAAGAGGGAAGTTGGGGGTTACTGGGCCTGCAGGGGAGAGCAGTTGGGGGGGACCAGGCCTGCAGGGGAGAGCAGTTAAGGGCAAACAGGCTGGCAGGGGAGCAGTTAGGCATCAATCAGGCTGGCAGGGGAGTGGTTAGGGGGTGATCAGGCTGGCAGGCAGAAGCGGTTAGGGTCAAACAGGAAGGCAGGCAGGCAAGCAGTTGGGAGCCAGCAGTCCTGGGTTGTGAGAGGGATGTCCGACTGCCCGTTTAGGCCCAGTCCTACCGGGATAGGGCCTAAACGGGAAGTCAGACATCCCTCGAGGGGTCCCAGATTGGAGAGGGTGCAGGCTGGGCTGAGGGATGTGCACAAATTTCATGCACCGGGCCTCTAGTCTATATATATAAAAGCCAAGTGACCAGAATGCCAGAATGACCAGTTGCTATGACGGGCACTGTGGTCAGCCAACTGGCCCGATTAGGGGGTGGTCCCTCCCCCCAGCTGGCCCCAGTGGGATTGTGTGCAAGGCTGGCCAGACAACCTCCTTTGGCCCCTTGCCCTGGCTGGCCCCATGCCTGATCAGTCCCCTCCACTCCAATCGGGGGCGGTGCCAGAGAGCCAATCACCCGCAGCCCCTCCCCCCCGCTGGCCTGGCCTTGATTGGCTGGACCTCACCTATGCACAAATTTGTGCACTGGGCCTCTAGTAAGATATAAAAATTAACCCATGTAAACTATCCAGTGTTCAAGGTTTGTTAGTAAATGAACAGAGTTGTGCATCCCTCAACACAATCTAGTTTTAGAACATTTCCATCATTCCCAAACAATCCCTCAGCTTCATTTTAGTCAATTCCAATTCCCAACCCAGACTCTGAGCAATTACCACTCTACTTTCTGTCTCTATTTGCTTTTCCTGGACATTTCGTGTAAATGGAATTATTCAATATGTGGTCTTTTTATATCTGGCTTCTTTCACTTAGCAGCATGTTTCAAGGTTTATCTATATTGTAGCATATGTTAGTAGTTTGTTCTTTTTTATGACAGAATAGTATTTCATTATATGGATATAATGAATATTATGCTTAATTATTCAGCATTTAATGGACACTTTCAGGCTATTATCAATGATGTTGCTATGAATATTTGTGAACCATTCATTGTTTTAACATACATTTTTATTTATCTTCTGTAGGTACCTAGGATTGGGGTTTTTAGATTATATGAAAAGTTTATATTTAATTTCTAAATAATAACATACTGTTTTTCATTGTAACTATACCATTTTATATTCTCACCAGCAATATAGATGATAGTTTCACTTTCCAATGCTCTTGCCAACATTTATTGATATTTGTCTTTTTCCTATAACCAAACATTTATTTACATTTATCTTTTTCGGTATTCGGTGGTATCTTATTGTGGATTTAATTTGTACTTACTTAATACATAATGTTGAATATCTTCAAGTGTTTATCTGCCATTTGTATATATTTTAATAATATGTTATTTTTATATTTGGCCCCATTTTTCATTAGAATGGTCATCTTATTCTTGAATTATAATAACTTTTTATATATTATGGATACAAGTCTTTTATCATATATATGAACTTACAAATATTTTCATATAATCAATGGCTCATCTTTTTATTTTGAGGTATACAAGTTTTTTATTTTAATAAAGTTCAGTTTATAAAGTTTGGCTCTTGAATTGTGCTTTTGGTTTTAAATCTAAGAACTTTTAGCCAAGCCCAAAGTTACAAGGATTTGTTCCAAGTTATTTTTCTAAAATGTTTATAGGTTTAGCTCTTATATTTAGGTCTGTGATTCACTTTTCATTCATTTCTGTGTGTGGTGTGAGGTGAATTCTAAATTAATTTTTTAATGTGGATATCTAATTGGTTCAGAACCATTGGTTAAAAAGACGATCCTATCCCTATAGAATTGATTTGGTACCTTTGCCAATCTATTTATTTTAAACTAGAGGCCCAGTGCACGAAATTCATGCACTGGTAGTGTCCCTATTGGCTGGCGGTGGCCAGACGGGTACTCCCTCCTTTCCCCCGGCCAACCCCACCCCCTCTGGTCCAACTCGTGGAAGAACTCCCAGTTGAGGAGACAATTTGCATACTACGCTTTTATTATATAGGATTGATTTTTCCAGGAAGGAATAATGGCCCAGGAAACTGAAATCTGCTGGTTTGTTGTTAGATAAGTCATTGCCATAGGATACATAAAATTTGTAGTCCTCCATCCCTGTTACTACCTATTTTTCTAAAGGATACACAAGATATGGTTATTTAATTGAATATGTACAGAGAAACACAAGGACTTTTTCTTTCTCTTGAAAAGTTTTCAATATAGGGATAATATATATGCCTTTCCATACATATTAACAAGAGTAGGTAGAGTCACTTTTAGATGTTATAAAAAGCAAAATGAAACTGTTAGAATATCAAGTCAAAATTTTAAGGCTAGTACATGAAAATTATTTTTGTAAAAGCACTATACTTGTTGTTTAGTAAAAGGCACTATGGTTGTTTTAGTAGAAGGCATTATAGTTGTTTAATTGTAATCCAAATTCTAATATTTTAAGTGACCAATACAAGTAGCTGAATACTAAGAGTTATATTTATCTCCATGTTGGACAATAAGCAACATGCCC
This sequence comes from Plecotus auritus, assembly GCF_963455305.1. Taxonomy (NCBI): domain Eukaryota; kingdom Metazoa; phylum Chordata; class Mammalia; order Chiroptera; family Vespertilionidae; genus Plecotus; species Plecotus auritus. The sequence goes on along the minus strand of NC_137771.1, from coordinate 163,940,321 downwards.
TACCTTTTCTAGTCCAAAATGGCTCATTTTGTCTTTGTATTGTTTGCCTCCACTTGCCAGGGTTCTTTTCCCAGCCTTACAAAGGGTTCAGCATTCTGGAGAAAGGGACTGCGTGTAGATGATTAAAGAGTTCATGGATGAAAGATAGTTTTGAAAGGCATTGGGGGTCAGAGGAGCTTCAGCTGAAGGAGCTAGAATACTTTCCTTGTCTCAGGACCCCGTGCTTTTATTAACACAATTTGTCCCAAGGCAAGGTGGAAATATACACTTAAAAGGGTAAGGTATCAAAGGGTTTACAGAGATTGTCAGTTTTGGGAATAGCCTAGAGCTGTTCAGGTGTTTGGCCAACAAGAGGCAATAAAATGCCCTGAGCTGTCTGGCAGTTAACAATCCATTCAGGTTTGGGGGAGTGCCATTTAGCCGTTTCCAACAGGTAAATTACATATGTGGCTCACCCTTGTTGAGCCCACCAAGTCCCATCAACCTTTTGATAGAACTCTTGTAATTATTACATGCTGGAATTGATTCTCGGCATCCACCCTGTTCATTTATGTTCCCTTGTTTCCACTAGTCTGCCTTGTTCCTATTGATGCCTGTTTTGGATTGCTTAGTGATTAATGTTTTATTTCTAAATAACTATCTTTGAGATCTTACTTGTCTCCATACTTTGAATCTTGACCCAGTTTGCCCTATTTCCCTAGTACCATCTAGACCTAAAACCCAGATCACCATTTTTTTAGAAAAGAAATTTAAATACTAAAACCAATACTACTTAAAACCTCATTAACCTACTCCCCAAACCTTCAAAAGCACAAGAAACAATCTAATTTGTATAAGATTCAAATAAAAGCAGTATATGATTTATGGAATAAGCATTTATGGGATTTAACAAGAGGAATCACTTGTATCTGGTATGATCAAAGAAGGCATCAAAGATATATGACAAGTGGAGATCCTTAAAGGATCATGAGATAAACTCTGTAGAGATGTAGGGAGAATAGAAAGGTAGGCAATTCCAAAAGTATGGTTTCATTTATTTATACATTCATTCATTCATCACTAGATATAATGCTAGAGAAAAAGAATGTGTAGGGTGCTTTCAGAGAATATTTATGAGTCATCTACACAGATTGGGAGACAAGGGGAAATTGCTAGAAAAATGACATCAATATTGAATTTTTACACTTAAGTAAGAGTTAACCAATAATGGTTAGAAGGAAGGAGGATATTTTTCAGGATAAGGAAATAATGTGTGCAATGGCATGGACACTTAAAGGTGTATGGAGAATTCAGAGAACTGAGAGTGGATTTGGCATGGATAAAGCACAATATAAATGTGAGCATGAGCAAATGGGTACCATTGGGAGAGCTCCAGGTAATTTTAGAAAATGGTGAATGTCTGTTGGGCAGGTATAAAGATTGCAAAGGTAATCAAGATAGATATATCTGGAAATGTAGAATGGATCAGTTGTGATTCACCTGAAATACAAGGTTTAGAAATCTGAATTTAACTTTAATTCTTTCAGGCAAGGGAAATGATTTGGTAACTCACATTGCTATAGTTGTGGTCTATGAGCTAGTTTGAACATGAGGAAAGGCTGGCAAAAGGGGCATCATCTAGAAGCATTTTGCAGTATTACGTGTTTACTGGCAAAGCGATAAGCTTGAGTAGTGAGTGAAGTACTGAAATAAAAAAAGACGAGGAATATATTGAAGAAATTATCAACAAGCATCTGCGACTGGTTGACTTAATGTGGCATGGGTGAGTGAGGAGTCAAAGATATCACTGAAGTTTCAAGTTTTCAAAACAGAAAATTTAAAAAAGGGAGTATTTTGCCCTAAGTGGTTTGGCTCAGTGGATAGAGTGTCGGCCTGTGGACTGAAGGGTCCCAGGTTCTATTCCGGTCAAGGGCATGTACCTTGGTTGCATGTTTTTCTCTAATCGATGTTTCTAACTCTCTATCCATCTCCCTTCCTCTCTGTAAAAAAATCAATATTTTTTTTTTTAAAAAAGGGAGTGTTTTGGTGAGGGAAAGGTACTGAATTGGGTTTTTAGATTTGCAGAGTTTGAGATACATTAAAATACCTATGGAACATTTTTGATAGCTCACTGAGATAAAGGACTAAATTGCATGAGTGAGATCAATGGTGAACTTTGGATTGGGAAGGTTTATATTGTAGTCAAAGAAATAGTAGTACTTTAAAATAAACATAAATGGCATAAAAAATGCATCTACTTTACTGTGGTGATACAGGAAAAGGACCGTGTGGAAATTCAAGTACCAGTGAGAGAGAATAAACACATTTATAAAACAAATGGTTCAAAGATGGCACTTTTCAAGATTACATCAGTGATACATCAAGGGAGTTTAGGTTATTGAAAGCCATTATGATTAGTCCCGAACATGTCACTCTGTCTCTGGGATTTAATATTTTCCTCTACAATGTACAAAAGTACCACAGGTCACTTCTGTGACCCCCACCCCCCCCAGCAGGAAGCCGACAAGACCTACAGGACTTGGGTCCTAGTCCTTAGAGACAAAGAGCAACACTTTGTTACTAATGGAATCTGAAAGAAATACAAAAGAATTGTGCTGCCCTCTTGTCATCATTTTACTTATCATAATCAGGCCTGACAAGTGAAACAAAGAGATTCTTTCCCATAAAGCAACAGGAAATCAAGCCGGTTGATTAAAAATAAAACCAAACCCCAAAAGGCCAGGATATAAGCCAAACTCTTTTTTCCTTCCTTTCTCATCCTCTGGTCCTATTTCTGATTTGTGTTTTCTTGTCAGCATTTTCTCCAACGGATCGATTCCTCTTCAGCTAGCCCCGGTGATTTTAAGGAGAGAGAAGCATACTCTTTTCAGGTGAGAGATAATCAAATTGAATATTACACAGCCCCTGAAGTGCAGGCAGCTGATAACAAGAGCCAAACTCAATATCCTGACAGATGTTGTCTAGGATTGATTAATTTCTGCTCTCACTCTGGTGTAGTCATCCTCCAACATGGACAGCACAGTAACTTGGCCCCATCCCAGATGGATTTCCACGTGGCTGGGACTGGTTCAGAGGAACAACCCTGCTAATTATACAATAAAATCCCTTCCTTTTGAGGAGGAGGAAATTAAACCTTAGCTTGCCTACCTCTGTTTTGCTGTTTTGAAATCCACTATAGTGGAAGGCCAGATTCTGGGCTTCGTTTATGGAGCTCAGAGTGAAGGAATAAAGATATCTCTCCTCTGAGTTTTTTTGCTTAGCCAAATAATAATAATAATAATAATAATAATAATAATAATGGACCTTTGCCTCTTGAACTTCAAGAATTGAGGGATGTACATTTTTGTGGCAGAAAAAAATAAGGGGGGAGATTAGAACAAGTAGGATTTTAAAAGTAAAAATAGAAAAGCAAATAATTATAAGACTGGTTCCAAATTTAAGTAAGGGAAGAAAAAGAGATTATTTCATTCTTTCACTTTTTGCCTTTTTCCCTTCTCTCTCTTCTGTCCTTCCTGGCTGCTGCTTCTCCCTTCCTTCTAAATCTCCTTCTTTGATTCTGTTTAATAACATGTATTATTTATTTTTAAGATACTCTCTAAATGCTAAGGACAAAACAGTCTCTGTCATCAAGGACATGCCTTAAATTAAGCAGGGGACCCAGGAGGTAAATAAATTACAAAATAGCAATGTGAAAAACCTATAACTGTGTACCATGTGGTATGGGAGGTGGAAGAAACCAGGGGCGCTTCATGTAAGAGCAGGCTTGTCTTGAGGAACATTCCAAAAAGAAGAAAGCATGTTTGGGAAGAACATGGTGTAATTGAGATAGTCAACTCTGTTCCAACCCCACCAAGTGTCAAAGTCAGCATGCTCTCCACCTTAAAAACTGCAGTTGATTCACTGCCCATGAATTGATACATTGTCTCTTAACTCCACTGTTTTCTTGTTCCCGATTTGATTCCATACCTCATTCTCTCTCCAAATGTAGCATCTCAAACTAGTGATCTAGTGTGCAGGATCCTCCAGCTCTGATCTGAGTGCTTCCCTAAAACCTCCCGTTTCGCAGTTACATTGCACTACAACTAAGTACAAATCTTACTCCTTTCCTAGTCCTGGGACAACACATGTGTAGGCACCCACTTAGGGAAGGCTCTGCACTGTTTAGAGAGCAAAGCGTTAGGTGTACTCCCTGGAGGAGTACAGGGAAGTGAGTCTGGAAACGTAGTGAGGGCTAGCCCAAGATAGATGTCAAGAAGAAGAGCTCAGAAATCTGCTGGAACTTGGTGTAGAGTGCTTGGAGTAGAGGAGTTAAACAAAATAACCAAGATTATGAGTCCCTTGGGACCTTGTCTGGTCCAGCTTGGGGGTCCTAGGCTTAGCACAGTTCCTGGTACTGAGAAGTGCTCAATTAGTGCTTGTTGGCTCAATTTATTTCAATAATTCTGACTGCAGGCAAATGGCCCAGAATAATTTCCCATACTACATTGGTTTTATGGAGCAAAGTAAAGTTTTAATCTATGGAAATAAAACCCAAGTATTATAACGGTTTCTTTGAATTTATGTATGATTCCTGTACTTAGAATTGCAAGGATATATAGTGAAACCTTTGTGAATGTCATTGCTTTAAGGAAAATGTCTGAATTGCAATAAACATTTTATGTTAAAATTTACAAAAGTTGCAGAATACATTTGCCCCAACCCTGCTCCTTTCACCTCTACCCGCCCCCCACTAGACTACCTGTCTTCCCTCTAGCTATTTCTCACTCTATCCTTTACCCAAAGCCTTGTTGTCATAATCCAGAGTCTTTCATTTGCATTCTTTGGAGGGCCTATGCTAATTTGACATCAGCAGCATTACAATGCAGCATGAAGGGTAAGGCACTCTCAGTATTTATTATGATGCTTTGAGTTTACACTTCACCTGTGGGAAGTTTCAAATGCCCTCATCATGCCAGTCTGCAGTAATCATCTGTACACATAACTTGAGGGCATGTCAGCTCTTTCTCCAAGATAGAAGAACTCAAGACAACCTGGGCAATTCTTCCTGCCACAGTTCCAAAGAGAACAGTTCCCTGCCTTGATCATTTTGATATGCATATTGAAAAGCACCAAAAAACCTATTTGGATTACTTGTATTTATTATAGCATATTTAACTCTGTCCTGGGGCCTCTGTCAGATTGGGCTGGTGTATCTATAGCTGTCCCTCAGAAATATTGAGAAAAGGGAAATATTTGTTTTTACTCTGTCCAGCAACCATTTTTGGGCACACCTTTCTGTAAATCTTTACTCTATCATCTATGACCTCAGATGACCATCAGATGACCTCAAGCCACCTCTGTGAATCTGTTTCTTCATTTGGAAAGTGGTTATAACAACTACTGTCAAATAAAAATGCATTTGGAATTAGAAAACAAGATTGTTGTAATAGGGAGAACACTCTGATCTCAGAGACCTGCGAGTGTCTCAAAATCAAACAGAAAAAGGTTTTCTTTTATAGGGTCTTTTATGGGAACCAGAGAGAAGCAGAATATTTGGAGGGAATGCTGGACAAGCAAGGGGAAATGACCATGAGGGTCTGGCAGGAAAGTATCTCTTTGGTCAGCAATTTCCAGGAGACACTGATCAGGAGGTATGGCTTATTTTTTGTTTGTTTGTTTGTTTGTTTGTTTGTTTGTTTGTTTTTGGCATTTGCTTAGTCTTGGGGGTAAACTTGCTTCAGAGGCCTGTAGCAAGGTGAGAAGCTTGACTAAAGTTTGGTCAGAAAAAGACAAAGCAGAGGGTAAGCATTGGGCAGCTGAGAACGCTTGGTCACTACTATTGAGGATTATTTTGGGAATTAAATGGCAGTTACTATGCTAAGAGTTGAGCCTAGTAATGGCAGCAGACCACAAAACAGAACTCACTGAAGTTCCGTGAGCCAATAGAAAGAATGAGTATTGAACGATGCTCACTTCATTTCTTTCTAGCATCTAAAGTCACTGTAAAGAGTCTAGTCAGGCTTTACTGGGAATTAGATGAGTTTTAGCTGAAATATAATTCCCACTGAGATAAGAAAGACCCCAGGTTGGATGATTGCTCTGTTTGCTCCAAATAATTATAAGATCTTTGAGGTTAGCCCCATGCTTTTAATATATGTCTGATGAATGAATGCATGCATGCATTAATTAATTAATGAACTGGCTGAAAGGTGCAGGCCAGGCAGCATTGTGATATGCTGAAGGAAGTATGCAGTAAACCACGGAGGATTGAAATCCACTGTTCTGCCAGGTAGGTCATTTTGCTACTGAAGAAGTAGGGGGTAATATAGGGAAAGATAAAAATTCTACTGGCTTTTTTTCTGTAATAAATACTTCTGCTACCTTTGCTTTCATTGTGCCTGTATCTAACTGTGATAGCAGTCTCCAGATGACCTATAAAATTCACCCTCCCAAAAACATACATTCCTCAAAATGAAGATTGCTGTGATCATCTGACAGTGTACAACAGTTTATTATTTTTAAAAAATTCCCTTTATTTTATTTCATTTTTCCAACACCATTTTTTTCTCTAAAAATATAATGTACATTCCTTTATTGGACTTTTTTTCCCCAGCCCCCTTCCCTACCTGCTTCCTTTATCGTCTCCTTAAAGTTGATTCTCAGAGACATTCATGTACTATAAAGGAACAAAAACACTAATTTCCAAAACCAGTTTCCTCAGGCTTTTTATTTTATTTTTTATTTTCTATGAGATTACTAAGTGACTTTTCAATTTCCTGTCCTTTCTACAGGCTGACTGGAGCCACAGGTTTCTTAGTGAGGCCTTTTCTTCTTTCATTGGACTTTCTTTCTCTTGAATTTTCCTGTGTTCATTTACCCAGGATGCCCTGAACCACAGTTGATGTCTGAGAGTTTTTCTGTGGATACTTTGTGCCAATAGTCTTTGGTGCAAAGTGGCCCCTCTGCTTGCTACATGATCATGTGAAGCAGGGGAGGGGAAAGTGCAGAATATTGGGTTTGATCCAATTCAAAGCACAGGGACCTTTCTCATGGGGACTGAATTATTTGCTTCTATAAAGGTCTAATTTATGAACAATCATATTAAACCTCTGCATCCTTCATGGCAAGCAAGTAAGAGGGCAGGCACATCAACACATGGGGAGAGCATTTGAATGTCTGGTATACATATTTTAAGGATTATATAGAATATCTGTAAAGAATTGGACACTGACTGATGCAGAGTAAGGGAGGAAGTGTTATTTTTGTTGTTATTTTATTAAGCATCAGTTTTCAGGATTTCCAAGGAAGTAATTTAGTCTTTGGAAGAACCTACTGTATTATAAATGAAATAGGGAAATGTGAATTTATGTATCTCTAATACCATATGATATATGTGAGTGTGTATATGAGACCAAAAGTATGTTTTTATCCTTACAAAAAGCATGATTAATTTTAGAACATTATAAATTTTTTTAGTAAATAGCAATTGTGAGATAGTCCTAGGGTATCCAAAATCACTATCTCAAAGGATAATAGATCCATCTTTTTTTTTTTTTTTTTTTTACTGCTGCATAGTATTCCATTGCATAAATGTACCACAGCTCTTTTATCCATTCATCTACTGATGGGCACTTGAGCTGTTTCCAGATCTTAGCTAATGTAAATTGTGCTGCTGTGAACATAGGGGTGCATACATTCTTTCTGATTGGTGTTTCAGGTTTCCTAGGATATATACCTAGAAGTGGGAACACTGGGTCAAATGGCAGTCCAATTTTTAATGAAAAATCCATCCTGTTTCTCATATTGGCAGCACCAGTCTGCATTCCCACCAGCAGAGTACTAGGGTTCTCTTTCCCCACATCCTCGCCAGCACTTGTCATTTATTGATTTGTTCATGATAGCCATTCTGACTGATGTGAGGTGATCCCTCATTGTTATTTTAATTTGCATCTCTCTGATGATCAGTGACTTTGAGCATTTTTTTCATGTCTCTTTGCCATCTGTATGTCCTCTTTTGAGAATTGTCTATTTAGGTTCTTTGCCCATTTTAAAATTAGATTGTTTATCTTCCTTTTGTTAAGTTGTATACTCCTTACATATTTTGGATAGTAACCCCTTATCAGATGTGTCATTGGCAATTATGTTCTTCCATACAATGGGCTCCCCTTTCATTTTGTTGATGGTTTACTTTGCTGTGCAGAAGCTTTTTATTTTGATGTAGTCCCATTTGTTTATTTTCTTTGTTTCCCTTGTGTTAGAAGATGTATCAGCAAACATATGGCTACGAGAGATGTCTGAGATTTTGCTGCCAGTCTTTTCTTCTAGGATTTTTATGGTTTCATTATTTATATTTAAGTCTTTTATCCATTTTGAGTTTATTCTTGCATATGGTGTAAGTTGGTGGTCTAGTATCATTTGTTTGCATGTACCTGCCCAACTTTCCCAACACCATTTATTTATTGCCCAAATGTTATACAGAAAGAATGGAAATTGCATTTGTGTTTTCATTCCTATAAAAATAGTTTTTTTTTTATAACAGGTTAAGAAATACTATAATACCACTGTCTTTCATATGTAGCCTTTATAAATCAGCTTAATGGATTATATGTATAAGGAGAGAAGAAATAAAAGTAGAATTATGTTAAATTGTATGGCCTCTAAATAGATTACAAAAATTTTCAGTAATTAATGATTTCTATAGATACTACTAAACTAGGAACTTGCTGTCAGTGTTCGTTTAATTCTTGCTCAGTAGCAGATTATATTCTCATTAAAAACATGTTTCTCATTGAGACAGGTTCTTGGTTTCTCAAAACATTTCCTATTAAGGGTGAAGAGAGTTCAGCGAGTTACCAGAGATGTAGAAACAGTCATCAGTAAAGCAAGTATTTACAATGCCCTTGATGTGGGAGCCTGCAGTATTAGGATGGCATGTCCTGAGGGAGTTGCAGACAAGCAGAGCCAATAGATTCCTCTGTGACTTTTTTGTCTAGAGAGTGGATCTCTTTAACGTAATATAATCTACTGCCTTGCCTCCCTGTTCATTTCATGTTTTCATCTCCATCTGGCTGCTGGGTAGTGTAATCATATGAAAAATTGGGACTTCTAGCTATGTCCATCCAACTCCTTCCATAGGAATAGCCCCAGGAGAAAAGATGTAGTGGTAATAAGAGTTTCAGTGATATAACCTTACGGATAGCCACCTATGAGCCAGACAAATGGAGCTGCTGTAGGGGAAGGGGGACCTAGAAGGAAAGCCCTGTAATATAGAGAAAGTCATAATAAAATTTTTGCCGCACATGCATGGAAGCACAAGTCAGACCACAGAAGGAAAGGCTTGAGAAAACCCCATATCTCCTGGCAGGGTTACCCAGCTGTGGGGTGGCGAGTGAAGTGCGGAGAGCTGACCTGGATAGGGAGTTGGCACAGCATTTCCCTGATGGACCAGATGACAACCATTGTGCACTTGTCTGGTCACATGCCATTTCACTGTGACCTGAATTTTGCTCTGAACAGTTTTGGTCTGCAAAGCCATTAAGGGGGCGGAGGGGAGGGGTTGTTTCAAAATAGAAGTTAGAAATAGAAAAAAAGCAAAGAATATTTGCACCAAAATCAGAATAAAAGTGACTAATTTGGTAAGTCTACAAAGATTTTACAAACCAACAGATACTTTTCGAGGTGAATTCCAGCAGGTGATGGAGGAAAGTTGAAAGAGCTTCTGCTAACACTAATTCCTCTGCTCTGCAGTGCCCTTCATCTTCGCCAGGGTCCCTGGGAACAGCATGACACTGGAGGTCTTCATGTGACACTCCCATGTATGAGCTCCTCTCCGCACTGCAACTTCTTACTAAGCCTCCCTTGGTGGGGGCCAGGAGTCAAGGGTCTCGCATAAACAATTGTTTTTCCTGTTTAATGTAATCGTCTATTAAGAGTGCTAGCAATCCTATAACTTAGAGTTCTGTGGTTACTTGAGGTGCCTTGTGGAGATTTAGCAACAGAAGCCAAATAAATTGTCTTAATGTAATGAAAATCGTGTCCTAATAATGAAAACTCAGGAATGAGTGGAAAGTGAGATTTGCCTGAGTTCCACTAAAGAGACTGTTTTTAGAAGAGACCATTAAAAGAATCCAGGAGTCTTTAACCTGGCACCAGGCACAGTGAGAAACTCCCTGGCAGAGAAGGGAGAGTTAGTAAGCTGAGCAGATACCTACGGGGAGAGCTGGCTTTAAATGCACCAATAACTCTTACATTTAGTATAGTCTGTAAACAAAGTGTCTCTTCTTCTATTCAGTGCCTCCAAAGAATTTACAGCTCCTTAATTAGACATATGTCTGCTGTTTATTACCTTTTAAAAGGTCAAGCGGTTAATGTCCCACTGTTGAAAATTCCTAGTAATTAATAATTAACATAATAAGCACAGCTCCTCTACCTACCCCATCTTTGGTTGTCTCCCTATATTTACACATTAATGTGGGTCATTAAATCCTGACAGAAGTGCCTCAGAGCTCTCCAATGGTATCCGAATAACAATGGACCTATCGCTCACCCTTCCAGTCTTTATTAGTGCTGTTTCTAAAGGATAGAATGGAAGGGGCTGATTCCACCTGTTGCCTTTACTTCTTAAGGTTACAAGGGCAGTTTCCTGTAAGTGTACATTGGAGCGGATGCCTTTAACTTTCATTTTTAAAAGGGAGATGTGATGAGTGAAAACTACAGACTCCTGCATACAAATCCTAGCATTGATTTAAAAAAAAAAAAAAAACCTACATAAAGAGATGTTTCATCTCTCTGAGATGTTCCTCATCACTAAAGAGGAAGATCATCGAGGTCACTTTAAAGTACCTTTGCACCATATTTCGCCTGAAAAACTATGCTTTGGCCACACCTGTCTTACATTGTGCCTGAGGTGCCCAGAGGGAACATGCTTAAGCAAACAGCTGGTGGTTATGCTCATACTGCTCATTTTGTGTCTGGTAACAATGCTAATGATAATCTAAAGCTTTGTACTTAAAAGCATCTGTCATCTAAGAAACTTGAAGAGCTTTATACATGATAACTCATTAGAGCTCCCACCATCCCTCCTAGGTAACTACGGAGCAAATATGATCTTGGCTGTACAGATAGGGCACCTGATGTGGAGGGAGGGCAAAATGCTTTTATCTATTTTTCACAATGACTCAGCAGCAGTCCTGGGAATAGAAAGTATGTCTCCTGACTACAGTCCCTCTGGGTAGACACTGGACCACATACTTAATGAGGAATTATTCGTGAGAAACACTCTATTTACAACCAAAGCAAAGAAGGATTGACACCTTTATAGTCCTCGTGTCTGAGAATCAATAAGCTAACTCACTTTTAAACTGCCAGTTGTCATGCTTTTCTGCAGTTATTATGCTCATGGTGTGGTGGAAAGACCACTGACTTGGGAGGCAGATTCAGCCACTTAACTAGCTGGGACACTTGGTGCAATCTCTCTAACCTCTCTGAGCCCATAACTTGGAGAAAATAATATTTATAACACATACTAGTAGTGGCTACTAGGATTACACACCTATTTTTACTATGCCCATACTCAAGATAATATGTTTCTCAATGTGGTGAACATAAATGTAAAGTTTGTACCAGTCAGTCAGGTGTGATTACTAGGTGTATTATATGAAATGTAAATGACACAGATATGTGTAAAAAAAGGAAAACATTAATCGTATTTGGTGTGTGTTTAAGATTTCTTCCAAGAAACGTATTTCTTAAAGGGCCCATGCTTTGTCTCTAGTTTATAAGAAGTGTTATAACAAGAAGTTTGTGTGATGGTTACTGTTAGTGTCACCAAAGGAGGAATGCACGAGGCCAAAAGGGTGAAGAATTATGAATTTATTAGGTCATCTGGGTACCAGATGGGCTGAGCGCCAAAATGACGCCAGCACCCAGAGATGGGAGTCAGGTTTTTAAAGGACTCTAAACTGGCTTTTTCTGGGCGAAGAATTATCTGTGCAGGTCCAGATTCTGGGAAAGCCCAGAGAGGAGAGATAATGGTTTTAGCAAGTGGAATGTGTCTAAGCAAGTGGAATGTCCATTGTAAAGTGGCCTAAGGGTCAGTTCCCCGGGGCGGGGTATCGATTCAATTAACAGTTACCTCAAAGGCTACTCCTCAAAGGCTACTCCTCAGTAAATTTACATCAGACTCTGATGTTTACCTTTTTATCCACCATAGTTGATATGCTAGTATATTTTAATACTACACAAAATATAACAAAACTTGTTTAGAGTTTAATTGTGTTCCTAGATGCTCATGACTCCGCAGGGTGTCATTGGAATGGGTCCCCTGCCTAATGATAGTCAGACCTGGAGTAAGAACAAATACCATCAGTGGCCACCAGGAAAGTTGGGTTTAGTAGGCGCTGGCCTGTGGATTGCTTCTGTCAGGCTCAATTTACAGATCCTATCCCTGCTGGTGCTCTCAGTGGTTAAGTCTCGACCCATGAATCAAGAGGTCACAATATTGCTGCTTCCAGGTCCAGGCACATACATGCCTGCTTTGCAGGCTCGATCCCTAGGAGAGTGTGTGGAGGAGGCAGCTGATTGATGTTTTTCTCTCTCTCATTGATGTTTCTATCTCTTTATCCCTCTCCCTTCCTCACTAAAAACATATTAAAAAAATTTACAGATGCTAGCATGCAGATTCATCATTTTACCTGACAGAGCAAATCAGGCATACTAATCATGCACCACAGTCATGAAGAGTGTTACGTGAACAATTAACAATACCCTGTGGTTGAACAAGCCCAGGGTTGCCTTCAAAAGTCACCATTTGCTTTTGTGCAGATCCTCTGGCTAAACTCACATCTTTCTCATAACTTAGGCATCCATTGCAAAAGCATGAAGATAAAGAATATAAAGTTGTTCTATCCTTCCTGAAAATCAAAACGAAACAACAAAACTAAGTGGCATTGAATTTCTGAAAGGTGGATAATAACATTGAGAATAATAGTATTTAAGATTTTTTTTCTTTATTGATTAAGGTATTACATATGTGTCCTTATCATCCTATTGTCCCCCAATCCCCCCACTCATGCCCTCACTCCCCCTGTTGTCTGTGTCCATTGGTTAGGCTTATATGCGTGCATACAAGTCCTTTAATTGATCTCTCCCCCTTACCCCACCCAAAATAATCAGAATTGAGATTTCACTAAGAGTCATCAGTTGCTGCACAAGTCTTTTAAATTTGACTTTAATTTCAATTTGTTTATTTGTATGCATCAAATAGCAAATCTATTTCTGCTTTGTTCCAAATGGTCTTCCCTCAATATCTGCTTCACATAGGTGTTTGATAGATGCATGGCTGGAAAGTCACATGCATAAATAATACACTGGTAGAGACAAGTAGATGGAAGACTAACAGAGAGAGGGATACATGAATGGATGATGAACTGATGAGAATGTACTGTGTGTTCCCTTCACAGATACGCTGGGCTATTTTTTATCAGCCTTCCTAAAGAACTTGAAATTTGAATTTTAAAAATTCAGTTACTGAAGGCAGAAAATTAAATTTTCTTTATACTCTCACAAATGCTTTGAGAATCAATGACAGGTAGCTTCAGTATTACTACACAGAGCCATCATGTGTCTTTCTGTTTCTCTGTATTCTTTCCCCCCAATAATTTCTTCTACCTTTGTGTTCTCATTTTTTCCTCTTTCTAGCCCTCATCTTTCTTTTTTTATATTTACTCTCAATCTCCCTGTGTCTCTCCTTATTTGTTTCCCCTATTATCAATCAGAATGTGACCAAACACTTATTTGAGTTTTGTTTTTTACTATGGGAGTACAGAGTGGAAAGAGAACAGGAGGAGTAGGCCTTTAGAGAAGAAATATGAGTGCTTTTCCAATTTCCCATTTTTCCTCTCTCTTGCAGTAATAAGCATTTTCTACCCAATTCCTAAAAGAAGAATGAGAAGAAGATACATGGAAATGGGAAGTTAAAGTGGAATTATTTGATTTAAATATAATACAAATTAGGAAAGGCAGGAAGCAATATGCCAGCAGAGTAATAGACTAGGTTCAGTGAGGCATAATCAAGAAAGAAATTGCCAAAAAGAGAATTCCTAACAATACCATTTCTCCTGAAAGAGAACTGTGCTTCCAAGAATTTACAGCTAATAACTCTTTGATGCCATTTTTTGATTCAAGGTTATACTTTATATTTTAAACTTATATGTAGAGTGTGATTTCCAAGGCATAGAAAGAGTTGGCTTTTTGGATACATCTCTTTGTATGTTAATTTATTCTGCGTTGGTATTTGTGGCCTGTATTGCTTAATGCAGTACATCCCCAGAGTCCTCCAAATCTCAAATAAATGATTATTCCAAGTAGGAAAGGATTTTGGATACTATGTTGTTTGTTGACCTTTCATTTTTTTAGGCAGATGTACACTTCCAGATTTTAGCCAGGACTAAAAAAGAAATAGAAATTTAACTGCCATGAGAAAATTATGCCATTTGAATTTTCAGCAAAATGAACATAATGAAAACCCAGAAATCTTATAACGTTTTTTGCTTGAGAGTCCAGATAATTTTCTAGGCTGAGACACTAACAGTAAGCTCAGTTTTAATTATTTCTAGTTTATGCAACTTCATGTATTTTTTTCTTTGCTCCCCACTGTGGTTCACATAGGCAACCTTACCAAGACATCAGAGCTGTGGGTTCTACTCCTTCATGATTAATAGCTAACTGCATGATCTTGTGCACTTTTCAGCATCTGTGGATTCAGTATCTTCAGTGGAGGTGACAAAAGGATTAACCTGCACTACCTCCAATGAGTCTTATAGATATAAATATTTGATACTCATTTTAAAATTGTTTTATACTTAGCACTTTGTTGATTACAAAGCATGCTCATTTGAATGGAGTTGTTGACTTGTTCATTTGAAGTCAAGGTGCAGCACCACCTCTCCAATTATTTATCATATTGGGAACATTTCACATTGCTGATGTGTTTGTTAATATCAGTGTGTCACTCAAATAGAACATCTCAAAGAATGGCATTTTTTACAACCCAGACAGAGGAGTCCCCACCACTGTCTGTCTTCCAGACAGTCCCCACCTATCTTCCACCCATATCAGGAAGATAAGTAAATGGCTCATCTTCCCCATACAAATAATTTAGTAGCTTGTCTGTCTAGAAGGTAATGGCATAGCATCTGCAATTTCTGCAGTTTTGATAGTGTAATATAATAGGATATAAGAACCCCTAAACTGCAACCCAGACAGCTCTGTTGTGAAGAGTGGTAAATTACTCTGACCTCCTACTCACAGAAATATTGTGGTCAGCACCACTCATTTGTACTTGTTCTTTGAATCTTCTTGCTTTGCCTACATCTAGGAAGTAATTATCTTTATTATGTATCCCGTAGATATTTCAATTTGAATAAATACTCTTTACCTCTAAACACAATGATTTGGGGCTCTTCATATTGCCATTTCCTATTGATTCATCTCTTTTCAATAAATTCCTGTTTTGCACAATGCTAACAAACCTGAAGTACTGAGTTGCATTATGACACCAATCTCAGATACTAGAATATTTAAAGGAAGATTGTAATATTTCTCTCTTTTCCGCATCCAGCGTGGCTAGAGAGCAGATCCAGTTCCTGAGTAGAGGAGCTGGGGATTGAGAAATGAAAGAAAGAGACAAGACACAAAATGGAAGGAAAAAGCTGGGAACCGGGTGGGACCACTGCCCTCTTCTGCTGGAGAGATAGTGACCCAGAGCCCATGCAGCCTGTTTATTTTATACCCCCACATACCAGGAAGTTTCACCAAAAGTCAAGACAAAGGAGATTATTTGCATTCTTGAGTAGGCCGGAGCATTCCTGGTGCTTGACTGGATTTACATATCAAAACCCACTACCGGACACCTGGGCTGAAATGAAGGTCAAGCTGATAACACCCTTGCCTTTTTGGCAAAGCCTGTTCCCAGGGCATGGCTTTGCCTGTCGCCTTGGGTTCTGCTGACAATTTAAAGAAATGCCCGTGTGCCTTCCCAGGTGCTCTCTACAGGAGATAAACAGAATTGCCATTTGTTTGAATATGGTATAGAAGACAAGATGGAAATTTCTAGGAAAAGATATGATTTCTATTTCTTCTATAAGTTCTGAGCATGGCTTATGATATTTAACCCAACAAAGAAAATTTTCTCTCCTTCCTTATAATCATACAATCTGTCCAAGGTTGTCTGATAAGAAGGAAAAAAAGACGATTTTATTCAAATAAATTAGAGTATTTTGTGAGCTATAGCAATACAAAATAGTTGTGTTCACCATCATTATCATCAGTAGCATTGTAATAATAATAAGACCATGCCTTCTTTATAATGTACAACTTATTTGCATTCATCCACCCATTAACCATGAATCCATCCATTAATTTTGCATATGTTCTCTGTGCATACACCCTGTAAGACACAATGCAAGGAACAAGGAACTGGTTTACAATGATTATCTATTAAGCTAATTAGGTATAGTACTAGTAATAGTTTGGCATATTTTTACTGTATTAGAAACTCCAAAAGAGCAGGCATACATTAGTATTGTCAGTAACCTTAAAAATAAAGGGAATTCCAGCTTTTCACCATTAGATCATAAGAACTAGACACTTACATTTAATTTCATAATACTCAAGTTTAAAACTTGCGATCAATATAATCATGGAACAAATAGACTATTCATACCCATTCTTGCTATTAAAAATCCACAGGAACATTTCAAATGTTGAACTCTTTTACCATATATTCTTTTTTATTTATTTAAATGTGAATAGAAACTTTTGGAGAAAAATACTTTCCCCTTATATCTGTTATCTTTAAAATGTAAATTATTCTAAGCTAAACGTAATTTATAAAACTTTTCATGTGGTTTATCAGTCATGTTTAACAGACATTCACTGCATCAATCTGGAGAAAATATGTAAAACAACAAATCCATATGTATTCAATCTATAAATTTTTGAGAGCATGCAGAATAATTTCAATTAGACTTTTAGCTGAATTTTATTAATGTGGACTTGGTTAATGCATGCTCTCCAGGTTGTAGATTGATTAGATTTGTACCAGGGGATCTTTTTTTAATAGCCTTTGAAAATAAATAGAATATTTCCCAGATTAATCTATCATCAGTGGTGGATATATGTGCTCAATAAATGTGAATTGTAAAAGCAAACTCAGGGGTCCATATCTGGGTGTCTAAATGCATTGATAGTGATTTTATGGAAATAGAAATTTATTGTTCATTAATTCCAGTTCTGCAGAGTATTCTTTACCCACCCCCCACTCCCAGGAGCACTGCCTACTGGGTCTGAGTAGCTGCCATGACTCTGCTTTTGGTTTAGACTTCCTTTTTAAAAAAAGTTTGACTCCCCTTGTTAACTCAGCTGACTGCTCCTATTGTTATTTTTCATGAAATGATAGTTATCCAGTTCTTATTTCTATCTTTCCTGACAGCAGTTATTGAGATAGAAATGGTGTCTATCTTCATGGAGATTTTTTATTAGATGTTTTATGTTTCTAAAACCTTTCTAGGTTCCCACTCTTTAAATGAAATATATCTCATCTCCCAAAGGAGCATCTTTACCCCTAGGAGACTTGATGTTACTCTTATAATTTCATAATTATTCACATATGCACATAGTTAATACTTGTATAAGTATGAGTATTTGAAAGTAATAAAATTTTATAATGAAAATTTATCCATTGGTGTACATGTAAACAAATTATTGGTTACTTCTCAATTTTTTGTCTTACAAAGGAAACTCATAAGAGGCAGACCATGAAGTGCTGGATTTTATTAATTAATCTGTTATTAATTACAGAAGTATTATATTTTCATTGGATAAGGGACATAAGAATTACATAAAAAAGTTTTTTTAAAGGTGACACAATTTTCTCTTAAAATGATGAGTATATTTATGATGTGAAAGGATAAAATCATAATTTGTAGTAATATAGAAAAGATGTTACATATATAAAGATAAATGGAAGGAAAAATAAACACTTGAGTTATTTGCCAACTTGGAAATATTTCTGGTCCTTGGATAAGCAATTTAACCTGCATGGCCTCAGTCTGATTATCTATGTATAAAATAAGGTACTTGAGCTACAATTCCTCTTGTATTCAACATTTTGCAGGTAACAGAAATTCAACTCTTAGTAGCTTAAGAAAAAATAATTGTCTCTAGGGATGTGAATGAAATGGCCTCAGGATGCAATGGAATCTAAGGGTTTCTAACTTGTACACACTCTCTCTTATTTTCCTTCTTTCCATTTGTTATTTCCACTTTTCTCGTTTTCTGGCTTCTTTCTGCAGTGCTGCTCATTGGCTTTTTCCACATATCAGAACACTGCAGCACGGGGATATACCCATAATTACTGTTACAACCATAAAGGAAAGGACACTTCCCATGCCAACACCATCTAGGAAATCTCTGGGAAGAAGGTTACCATTGATTACTGTTTATTGTCCAGAACACTGTCTGCAAGCTTCTTGTCCCAGCTAACTATTAAGAACACTCTTTTACTCTCAAAAGTCCAGTTTAGGCAATAAATTATTCAGTCACTCTACCTTAAAGGAGACTGATTAACTTGGTTTAGAATTCACAATCTCTTTGCAGTAATCACTTTGGAGTAATCAGAGGAATGAGATATAGTGATTGGTCATACCTGGATTATATCCTAGTTATATCCTAACACTTAAGGCCAGAGACTTGGGCCAATGTGATTGGCATTTGCCACTTGAAATACAAGTGGATGACAAAGGAGCAGTCCCTGAGGGCAAGAGTGGTTTTTATCAGAGGAAAGTGTAAAGATTTACTGTGTAGGTGAAACACCCATATGGCTATTTCATGACAGAGTGCAAGGTGAATGCAGAGAATGCTGAATAGTGGAATGACCAGCATTAGATGAGGTTTTATAGAAACTAATGTTGTATAGTAGATTTATCTTTTAAAACTGCAGGTAATTATAGTGCACACTGTAAATAAATTAACTCAGTTATATAGGGAGGTTTAATTTGGGAATATGTATATGTAGGTGTGTATAGACACATACATACTTATACATGTTCATTACAACCTTAATTTGGTTTAATGTCCATGAATAGTAATCTATTACAAAACTAATTTAGGATCATGATTATGTTTCTATTTCTATAAGCTACTAAAAATGACTTTTTTTGTTTAAACAAATATATTAGGGGCTTTTTTTGTTTGTATTGAAATATTTTTATACTTCTAGTTATGGGGATACCAAGATAAGCTACTTTTAAGTTGAAGTGGTGTAAGTGGTACAGTGGTGTCAGTGCACACATTTTGCTTTTCCTAGCAGGCCTTTCCTCAGTCAGCAGTTCCAGAGGATGACAGCTTGCAGAAAGAGTCAAGATTTTTCATAAATGAAAAGTGATTATTCATCAGAATAGAACTGCAAATAGTACATTAATGAGTGGATAGGCTAATGTCTATTTGCTATTTAGACATACTAGTCAAAATTTGATTTTTAGCCCTAATAGGTGAAATCACAAAGAAAATACATAGTTATCACTTAAAAATAAGATCATATAAGATGTTTTCATAGTATATTTGGGCTATGAGTCACTGAATGTTCTCTACGATGAGGGAGTGAAGTTATTGAAAAATGTCAGTGGTTAAATTTTAAATGTTGGTTTTCTATATTGTGCAATGGAAATGAAAAAAAGATTCCTCAAAGAGTAGCAAGTGGTTTAATTCCTTTCATTAAAAAATGTGAACTCCTTAATACATGCCAGGTGTAGTAGTAGGCAGGGAGGACATAAAAATAACACTAAATCTCTGATCTCAAGGTCACAGTCTGAAGAGTGAGCAGACTTGTACAACTTAATAAATGTGTAATAATATATCTATCTGATATTATATGGCAGAACATATGGAACCTTGATTTGGTCTGTTATCATGAATAGCGAATGAATAATTAGTATGAGCTGCTGTGGGAATAGAGGAAGAGAAAACCAATTTTGCACAAAGGAAGAGTCAGGAGCTGGTTAGTTATGATTTGCAAAAGAAGATTACACATGAGCCCTAAAGGATTAGAAGAGATGATCAAGTCAGCAAAGAGGAGGGGGTTGTAGGTTGTTATAAAGAAATCATTCCAGATGTAGAGTACAGTACAACAAGCTTTTACCTAATCAATCTTTTCTGTATTTTATATGGAAGCTCTTATCATATGGCGAAATACAGAGAATACTAAGTGACCACTGATTTATTCTAAGCTAGCCCTTACCTTGCTCATATCCCAGATGTCCTTCTAAAGGCCATGGTGGGCTCAGGAAAACATTAAGGACAATGCCAAATATTGACACATCTCTCGTGATGAACTAAGGCTACAGCAGAGCTACAAACCTACCAGTGGTGACCTTCTCTTGGGGATCTATACTTATATAGTTCTAAAAGGGAGAGGGTACATAGGACACTATTGCTTGTAGGTCCATCCCATGGCACATTGGATCTTTGCACTTAGGTGACTACACCAGTAGGATCAAACCATTGTAGAGATGTAAAGAAAAGCAAGTAAATTATTTAAAAAGGAGTAAAAAATAGATTTGCAAAACATATATACTAGGCGGGAAAAAAAGTGAACAAGTTCAGAAGAGGCTGAGAGTGGTGCTGATGTTGGCAAGCCAGGCATGGAAGAGCACCTGACTTTTGGGATGTTTAAGGATGATAACAAATGTTGACACATCTTCAGTGGTATACTAAGACTGTTAGAGGAAAGGGAATTCTCTTCAGAAGACTATATGCCAGCAATGCAAAGTAAGAACAACATATATCAACGAGCTCTATAATATATGAGGGAAGTACAGAAATTCAAAAGCTCTTCTGCAGTTTGTAGCAAGTATTAGCCTAACCTTAATCTTCAGCCTACAGATTTTCAGAGTAGTTCAGAACAGGATGAAGCATAGAAAAAAAAGGATTTAAGCCAGAATTCAGCCCTAATACTTTAATTTTGCACCCTTTCATTGCTATTCCATACCCTTTCTTCACTCTCAGCCATCAAGGAACATATACACCTGCCACTCTAAATGCACAGTTTCTGCTCTATCTTGCCAATGCTTTCTACATAAATGAGACCACAACAGAGTCTGGACATGAAATGCAATGAGATGGAATTGTTTCTCTCCATGATGCCACAGAGCATATGACTTCAACCTGCAGAGTCAAAAGGGAAGACCCAAGCTCTGTAGATCCATCTTATCACTAGAAAAAGACAAAACCTCTGTTCTTTCACCAGTCCTCAACTGGAGTTTCACTGGATGGCCCATTATTAGTGCTGCTCATCTAAGTCTGATCCTAACCCCTTTGCCTCATGACCTTTTCTTTCTTGTCCAATGTTTTATACAGTGAGTTCCTGCCAATTTCATTTTTTTAACATCTTTAAACACATCCTGCTTCCTCTATCATCACATACTCACACATATGCTATTTTTGGTTTGTACCCTTGAAAGAGCCTTCAACTGTTTTCAATTCTCCATATCACCCTCCAATCTATTATACATACTGTAGATAGGTCTTATTGAATGTGGATTCTACTTTAATTACATATCATTGCTTTTCTTACATGATTTTCGTTGCTCAACACTATTCTTAGAATAAAATTGAAATTTCTTCCAAAGGCAAACAAACCTTTTGTAATTCAATCTACTTGAAATTCAACTACAATGACCTTCTTATGTGTCTTGCAATGTGCCATTTTCTTTTCCACAGTTCTTTTTCCAACCTTTTTTCTGTCTAACCTTAAGTCTTCCTTCAATCTTTATCTAAGTTTGCATTTTCTGTGGGAATCCTTCTCTGACCCACCAGTAGGCTTGCTTAGGTAACCATTGTATACTCAGCATTGTATGCTGGATTCATTTATTTCATTATGAGTCTCCAGCCGAAGATTGCCACCTCTTTGAGAACAGTGACATTTCATTCATCTCCAGCTTCTAGTGCAGAGACTGGCACATAAAGTACTTAAAACCTGAGTAGTTCTTTTATACTAAGATAATATTAGAGATATTTAACTTCTAAACTGAAGACCTTTTCTATGACTCTAGCAATTACCAATTATTCTTCACTCTCCTTAAATATACACTTTAAAATGTCCTCCAAATGCATTAATTATTTGAGTGATTTTTCCCATGTAATCTAAGGATCACATAGTCCAAGGCCCATCTCTTTTTTTCCCTTCATTAAAATAAACAAAAATTCTTAAAACACTGTGTCCTTCATGGAGTTTTATGAGATAAAGAGTCAATTCAGTAAAAGAGACAATGTCCATGGGTATCTTACAGCATCTTTCCTCTTCTCCTTTCTTCCCTCCTCAGTGAGCATGCACTCTCAACAGTAAGTCATTTTGTTATTTTTTAAATTATGTTTTTGCTCAGTGAACAACTATTGAGCAGATACTATGAACTAGGCAGTATATATTGATCATATAATTGTCAAGCTTAGGATTATAATGTAGTATTATAAAGGCTAATTATATCTTTATTTTGTGTTTTGAATTTATGGTTCACAGTTTTTCACTTGTTTTTCTGCATCAAGTTGTGAATTTTGGGATGACAGATATTATTTTATTTACCAGTCCTGTGTCTTCAAGTCTACTACTGGATATGCAATGCTATGTAAAAGAGATAGCCAATTCTGTTTTAGAAGTTAACTAGTTAGAGAGAAGACAGCATGAGAAAACTTCACCAAATACTAGATAAAGCACACAGGTTTATTATAGGGCTCATAACAAATTTACACTGTGTGCCTAAGACCAGAAGAGTTCCAGGCCTTTCCTGGTGTTTTGTAGGTAACCAGTAAGTAAATTTGGCCTGGAGCTTACCACTCCTAGCCATGGTGGGACGAATATAACTCTCCATGCCAGAGGAGAAATGTGCTTTTTTTGAGTAATGCCTTACTCTGAGATATTTTCCAAGAAATTTCTATTTATTTTACACTGTCCTCATTTAATAAGAAC
Source organism: Plecotus auritus (assembly GCF_963455305.1). NCBI lineage: Eukaryota > Metazoa > Chordata > Mammalia > Chiroptera > Vespertilionidae > Plecotus > Plecotus auritus. The sequence goes on along the minus strand of NC_137771.1, from coordinate 163,917,322 downwards.
TTAAGCATTTAACAGGAATATATTGCCTGCCTGTTTATTCATTCATTCATTTATTCATCAAAGTAATTATTGAGCATTCACTTCTTGCCTGGTGATATTCTAGCAGCTGGCAAGAGAGCAGTGAAAAAAAAAATGCATACAGAAGTGTCTACCTGTAGGAAGCTGATATTCCATTGGGGGAAGACAGACAACAACAAAAATAAGTAAACAATTCAGTATGTTAACTGGTCATCTGTACTATAGAGAACACAATTTAATGGAAGGGAGTATCCAAAGGTGTTTTACCAAAGGTGTATGTGGTGCAATTTACTTAGAGAAAAATACTCCAGGCTAAAGGAAGAGAAAGTGAAAAGGCCCTGGGGCAGGAACTCCACTGGGGTATTCCAGGAATAGTAAGGAGGCCAGTGTGCTGGAATAGATTGAGTGGTGGAAAGATGAGGAGATGAGGTCAAAGAGATAACAGAATGCCAGGTCTAAAAGGCTTTATAGGTCATTGTTAAACTTTAACATTTACCCTATTAAAATTTTGACACTAACTCTGAAATGTAAGGCCATTTGGGAAGATAAATGACATGATCTGACATGTTTTCAAAGTACCTCCTGGCTCCTATTTTGAGAATGGATTGCAGATTGCAGGATGAAAGGAAAGAGACCAATTCATATTTCGTGATAGTATTGTAATAGTACAGAGATGATGATGGCTTAACAAAAGTGATAGCAATTGAAGTAGAAGTGATGGTATTTTGGATTTATTTTGAAGATAGAAGTGAGATGATTTCATGATGGATGAGACAGGGAGTGTGACAGAAAGATGAATCCAAGGTGTTTTGGCATGAACAACTGGAAGAATGGAGCTTCCAAAAACTGAGATACAAAAGCAATGTGACAGATTTTAGGGGGTAAAGATAGAGAATTTTTTTTGGCTATAAAAAGTTTGATACTCCTATTAGACTCCCAAAGGGAGATGTTGAGTAGACAGATATATAAATAAACCTAGGATCCAGGGAGTGGTCCAGAATGGAGATCTGTTTTATATGATGGAGATATCCTATATAAGAGGTAATATGCAAATTAACCCTCATGCCCTCACAAGATAGCTGCCTACGACCAGGCTGGCAGAGGGGCTAGTGAGGGATGACCAAACGACTGAAAAAGCAGACAGTGTGGGGTGACCAGGCCGGCTGGGGGGTTAATGAGGGATGACCAAACGACTGAACAGCAGGCTGCATGGGGCAACTAGGCTGGCAGGGGGGGCAGTTGGGGGTGACCAGGCTAGCAGAGGGGGGGCAGTTGGGGGCAACCAGGCCAGCAGGGGGGGCCGTAAGAGGTGAATAGGCCAGCAGGGGGGGGTGCAGTTGTGGGTGACCAGGCCAGCAGGGGGGACAGTTGGGGGTGATTAGGCCAGCACAGGGGGGGCAGTTAGGGGCGGCCAGGCTGGCAGGCGGGGGCAGTTAGGGGTGATCAGGCCAACATGCAGAGGCAGTGAGGGGTGATCAGGCCAGCAGGGGGGGGGGCAGTTAGGGGTGACCAGGCAGGTAGGCAGGTGAGTCATTAGGAACCAGCAGTCCAAGATTGTGAGAGGGACAACCCCCAAGGGGTCACGGATTGGAAATGGTGCAGGCTGGGCTAAAGGGTCCCCTGCCCATGCATGAATTTTGTGCACTGGGCCTCTAGTATTGGATATAATATACTAGCTGCATATGTTAGACACATGAAAGTAATTAACAGACAATGCAAAGCATTAGTTATAGTATGTTTGCAAAGTCTATAAGTACCAACATGAATGCTGGAGAAAATATGTGCAGTAACACCCCAGAGAAGAAAGGGTCCTGAGAGAAGACAGGGAAGGGACAGGAAAAGGTCAGGGAAAGGGACAAGGAAGAGTCCCTAGAGAAGACAGGGTTTAAAGTGGTGCAGAGATATGTGTTGAATTTCAGTGGTTTCAAATTAGAGAGGTGTTCCAGGCCCAGAATGTAAGGAGTGAGAACACCACAAACCTTTCAGACACAGAAGAGGTCTTCCCACCTGTCTAGGAATGCATTTATGGAAGTCACAGATTAGATGATAAAGGATAGAGTTGTGCAAAAACTGACATAAAATTACTGTGGTGAATAGGATTCCTAGAGATTTATGAGTTAGTGAATGGCATATATAATGCATTGCTTTTAGTAAATGAATCTGATGGCCATATTGAACATATTCAGTTTTGCAAATTCAGCTTTAGTATTTTCTGCAAGATATTGCCCATAAGACCCCTGGAGACTAATCAATAAAGAAAAAAAAAATCTAATTCCATAGCTTTGAAGTGCTTTGAAACAGACCTAACAAGGATATATAATACTATTTATATGAAATTATTATCATGTTCCCATGTTCATACTTATGACCATTATCAATCAGTCATATTAGTGCAATGAATTTGGATAGTCTGTAACAGTACGTATCTATTTGCTCTAGGCAGGCTATCTTTCAACCCTGTAAAAAAATAGACAATTTTCCCCTGACAAATAAAAAGCTAACCTACAGAAGGGAAAGGGGTAACAATAGGAACCAAAGATTTTGAAATATGTTAAAACTCAAAACGTGTTCACCTTCCATGAAGTGGCTGTGCTTGCCCTGTTTCAGTCACACCTTATTTTCTAAGCAGACTGTATAATCTGAGTCTTTCTCTGGAGATAATACAGGGTGCAAGCCCCTTTAAAGAAGGGATTTGTGCTTGCTGGCAGCTCCCAGAGCCCTGTTCTGTCTGGTTGTTAAGATCTCTAGAGTGGCTTATGGGCTTTGTGTAATTTCTATCTGCACCCAGACAGCTGGACTTCATTTCATTTTATTTGCATTTAATAATAAGCTGTCTTTCCTTAGCTGTTAAATTGTGAATTATCAAACACTATCAAATCCTCCTTCCCATATTCCAACTACACTTACTTTGAAACAGACCCATTGGTTACATGCTGGTTCCAGAGAAAAGCTGGGCTTCATGCCCATGTATTTCAGGGTGGAAAATACTCTATTTCTTTTGGGGCCAAACTATGCCATTTCAGATCTAATGTGAACATTGGGAATAGCAGAGCAAGCTTTGTCATGGATTCATCTTTTAATTATTAAAACAGGAGGATCATTCATGACTCTATGCAGTTCTTATTTTATTTTCAGGAAAGGAAATGAATGTACAAGTCACTATACTGGTATATGAAGGAGGGTAGATAGTAAAGGGAAAAGAACAAAAAGCAAAAGAATGACAGAAGGAATAGAATATACTGATTGCAATGAGGAAAGGAATTGTGGAAATGAGAACAAAGGACAGAGATGGCCTGCCTGGTAGGAAGCTGGCACATAGCTCTCAATAATATTTAGAAGTAAGTGGATTTGAGATCTTTTTGCTAAGTCATTGTCAGTTAATATCCTAGTAAATGCAACTGGGTGTTGGCAGCCACTGGGCTATGAGACCTAATGATGAAGGAAGAAATGAGGAAGGAGTGGGAAATATTTTACATATTAAAACTTGCTGAGGGATTATGTCTTCTTGCAATAGATTTAGGAGGAAAAACACATTATTTCAAAAAATTGGGGAAGCTGGAATGGTGTGAGGAGTTGTGAGGAAGAGAGAGTCACAACTAG